>NC_050070.1:109857500-110457500 GCF_009764565.3 Dermochelys coriacea
GTAGGTTCCTAGTAGAGGGGAAAATACCAAAGAAACCCATTACAGTAGAATTTAACTTAAAAAGGGGAACTACACAAAAATGAGGAAACTAGTTAAACAGAACGTAAAAAAGGAACAATCACAAGGGTGAAAAGCCTGCAAACTGCAGGAAGACTATTTAAAAACACCAAAAGAGAGGCTCAGACTAAATGTGTAATCTCCCCACTGCCCCAAAAAAAAAACAAACAGCAAAACGACCAAAAAATGCCACCAGGGCTAACCAGAGTAAAAGAGGTGGTTAGAGGCAAAAATACATCCTTTTAAAAATTGGAAGTCAGATCCTAGTGAGGAAAATAGAAAGGAGCATAAAATTTGGCAAGTGTAAAAGTATAATTAGGTGGCCAAGAAAGAATTTGAAGAGCAACATACATACGATGTGATGTGTAGCTAAATTAGCCCCCCTAGGATAAAGATCTTGGAGTCATTGTGGATAGTTCTCTGAAGACGTCCATGCAGTGTGCAGCGGCAGTCAAAAAAGCAAATGGGATGTTTGGAATCATTAAAAAAGGGATAGAGAATAAAACAGAGAATATCTTATTGCCCTTATATAAATCCATGCTACTCCCACATCTTGAATACTGCATACAGATGTGGTCCCCTCATCTCAAAAAAGATATACTGGCATTAGAAAAGGTTCAGAAAAGGGCAACTAAAATGATTAGGGGTTTGGAACGGGTCCCATATGAGGAGAGATTAAAGAGGCTAGGACTTTTCAGCTTGGAATAGAGGAGACTAAGAAGGGATATGATAGAGGTATATAAAATCATGAGTGGTGTGGAGAAAGTGAATAAGGAAAAGTTATTTACTTGTTCCCATAATATAAGAACTAGGGGCCACCAAATGAAATTAATGGACAGCAGGTTTAAAACAAATAAAAGGAATTTCTTCTTCATACAGCGCACAGTCAACCTGTGGAACTCCTTGCCTGAGGAGGTTATGAAGGCTAGGACTATAACAGGGTTTAAAAGAGAACTGGATAAATTCATGGAGGTTAAGTCCATTAATGACTATTAGCCAGGATGGGTAAGGAATGGTGTCCCTTGCCTCTGTTTGTCAGAGGGTGGAGGTGGATGGCAGGAGAGAGATCACTTGATCATTACCTGTTAGGTTCACTCCCTCTGGGGCACCTGGCATTGGCCACTGTTGGTAGACAGGATACTGGGCTGGATGGACCTTTGGTCTGACCCAGAATAGCCGTTCTTATGTTCTAACTAGCTGAAAAAACAAAAACTAACAGCATATTTTTTAAGTACATCAGAAGCAGGAAGCCTGCCAAACAGTCAGTTGGGCCACTGGATGATTGAGGTGCTAAGGGAGCACTCAAAGGAGACAAGGCCATTGTGAAAAAGCTAAATGAATTCTTTTTATCAGTCTTCATTACAGAGGCTGTGGGGGAGATCCCCATTCTTTTTAGGAGACAAGTCTGCGGAACTGTCCCTGACTGTCAGTAGAGGAGGTTTGGGAACAAATTGATAAATTAAACAATAATAATTCATCAGGACCAGATGTTGTTCGCCCAGGCGTTCTGGAGGTAATCAAATGTGAAACTGCAGAACTATTAAGTATGGTACATAGCCTATCACTTAAATCAGCCTCTGTAACAGAAGACTGGAGAGTAGCTGCTGTAACACAGATTTTTAAAAAAGGCTCCAGAGATAATGCTGGCAATAACAGACAGATAAGCCTAACTTCAGTGTGAGATAGATTTGTTGAAACTATAGTGAAGAACAAAATTATCGGACAGACAGATAGATAAACACAATATGTGAGGGGAAGTGACAACGTGGTTTTTAACATCAAGAAGGATCTTGGAGTAATCATGGATATCACAGAGTTCTGTAAAATCATGAATGGTATTGAGAAAGTGAATAGGGAAATATTATTTACCCCTTCACATAACACAAGAACTAGGGTTTAGTCAGTGAAATGAGCAGGTTTAAAACAAATAAAAGGATGTGCTTCTTCACACAATGCACATTCAGCCTGTGGAACTCATTGCCAGGGTATATTGTGAAGCCCAAAAGTATAACTGGGTTCAAAAAGAATTAGCTAAGTTCATGGAAGATAGATCCATCAATGGTTATTAGCCAAAATGGTCAGGGATACAACTTCATGCTGTGGGTATCCCTAAACCTCCAACTGCCAGAAGCTGGGAGTGAACAACAGGGGGTAGATCACTTGAAATTCCTCTATTCTATTCATTCCCCTGAAGAATCTGGCCACTGTCAGATGACAGGATACTGGGCTAGATGGACCATTGGTCTGACCTAGTATGGCCATTCTTATGTTGTTAAGAAGGAGGTGTTTGGGGTTTGCTTGTTTTTTTTAAGAATATTAGGAACAAAAATAATCCTAGCAATCCATTAGTAGGTGGGAATGGTAGAACTGTCCATAATAATAATAACTGTTCAAAAAAAATTTCTGTTCTGCATATGGGAATTAAAACAGATGATGTAGTTGGTTTCAGAGTAGCAGCCGTGTTAGTCTATATTCGCAAAAAAGAAAAGGAGTACTTGTGGCACCTTGGAGACTAACACATTTATTTGAGCATAAGCTTTCGTGAGCTACAGCTCATTTCATTGGATGCATACATCGGATGATGTAGTCGTATCAGATGATGAAATACTTTTCATTCCAATAGTAATTCAGGGAGATGTTAAACAGCAGCTACTAAAGTTAAACATTTTAAAATCAGCACATCTGGATAACTTGCACCCAAGAGTTTTAAAAGAACTAGATAAGGATCTAGCTGGACCATTAATGTTTTTAATAACTCTTTGAACACTGGGGAAGTTCCAGAAGACTGGAAGAAAACTAATATTGTGCCAATATATAAAAAGGATAAATGGGATGACCTGGGTAATTATAGGCCTGTCAGCCTAGCTTTAATCATGGAGAAAATAATGGAATGGCTGATATGCCACTTGATTAATAAAGAATTAAAGAAGGGTAATATAATTAATTCGAATCAACATGGGTTTTTGAAAAACAGAACTTGTCAAACAAACTTGGTATTTTTGATGAGATTAAAGTTTGGTTGATTAAGTATATTACATCAACCATTTTTACCATTGACTTCTGTATGGCATTTAATTTAGCACCCACATGACATTTTGATTAAAATAGACTACAGCGGTTCTCAAATTTTAATGGGGTCTGCAGGGCTGGCTTAAACTTGCTGGGGCCAAACTTGAGCCACACCTCTGGGGGCTGAAGCTGAAGGCCGAGGGCTTCAGCCCTGGGCATTGGGGCTCATCTTACAGGCCCCCTATCTAGGACTGAAGCCCTTGGGCTTGACTTTGGCCCCCCATCTGGGGGCGGGGCTCGGACGGGCTTAGGCTTGGCCCTCCCTCCTGGGGTCATGTAGTAATTTTTGTCAGAAGGGGGTCACAGTGCAATGAAGTTTGAGAACCCCTGAACTAGAACAATATAAAAAACATGGCACATATTAAGTAGATTCAGACTGGCTGACAGGTTTCAAAACATAATTGTAAATGGGGAAGCACTGAGCAAGTGTGTTTCTGGGTGGGGAGGGATTGGTACTTGGCCCTGTGGTATTCAACATTTTTTATCAGTGACCTTGAAGAAAAAAATCATCACTGATGAAATTTGCAGATGACACAGTCTGGGGGAATCATAAATAATGAAGATGACAGATCACTGATTTGTGTGATCTGGATTGCTTGATAATATGGGCAGAAGCAAAAAATATGCATGTTAATACTGCCAAATGTGAAGCTACCCATCTAGGAATAAGAATAGGGGCCATATTTGTAGGACAGGGCCTCTATCCTAACAAGCAGTGTTTGAAAAAAAACTTGGGGGTTCTGGTAGATAATTAGTTGAATATGAACACCCAGCACAAAGTTGTGGCCATAAAACACTAAAGTGACCCTTAGAGTATAAACAGGATTTTTGAATAGGAAGGTTATAATATCTGTATTTGGCACTGGTGCAACTGCCACTGGAATACTGTATCCAGTTCTTGTGGGCACAGCTGTCTCTGGGTCTCACACACATACACTAACTCTGGGTCACACACTCACTGTGTCTGGGTCACATGCGCACACACACTCACTCTGTCTCTTTCACGCTCACCTCCCAACACATACTTGTGTTGTTGTTGTTATTTCTTGGTACTTCCTGCAGGGCACATATATTCTCTGTAATTTTATTCTTTCAAAGTGTTATTTTAATGTTTTGACTGGTCCATGCATTTAATAATTTTTATTTCTCTTATACTTAAATCTAATTCTTTGACTAGTGAGTTCTAAAATGCCTAACCTGTCCTGGGTGGAGTAATTATCCCTATGGTAACTTTTAAAAAAATATATCTAGGTTTTTTGTTTCTACTGCTGGCACACATCCGCACATACCTCAGTGCACATAACAAAATTTATTCTGCATATGGATGGAAAAAATTAGAGGGAACACTGGTCACAGTTGAAAAAAGATATTGATAAGTTGGAGAGTATTCAGAGAAGACCCAAGAATATGAATAAAGGATTAGAAAACATGCCTTATATTGATAAAAATATTGAGCTCCTTGAATCTATTTTAACAAAGAGAAGGTCTTCGTCGTTTGCACATACTTGTAAGGGGAACAAAAAATTGATAATGGGATCTTCAGTCTAGCACACAAAGGTATAACAATCTCCAAGGGTTGGATGTTGAAGCTAGATAAATAAGATGCACTTTTTTAAAGGTGAAAGTCATTTATCATTGGAACATTTACCAAGGGTTGTGGTAGATCCTCCTTTACTGTTAATTTTTAAATCAAGATTGGATGCATTTTAAAAAGATATACTCTAATTCCAACAGAAATTAATTCAGGGAAGTTCTATAGCCTGTTCTATACAGGTCATCAGACTAGATCATCACAGGGGCTTAGGGTGACCAGATGTCCCTATTTGATAGGGACAGTCCTGATATTTGGGGCATTTTCTTCTGTAGGTGCCTATTACCGCCCAACCCCCGTCCTGATTTTTCACACTTGCTGTGTGGTCACCCTACAGGGGTTTCTGGTTTTATAATCTATCAAATTGGCATACTGATATTTACCCACCTTTGTCAAGTGACTTGTTGGGAGAGACAGGGCAGTTTGAGATTAAAGGCATTACATAAAAGTGTGAATTATTATTTGTTCTTCCTAAGGATGAGTCACCAGCATGTTTACACAGCATTGTAAAGGTCCACTGCACACCCTCTTGCAAGCTCAATATAATGCTGCAGTTGAGCCCCACCTCGGTTTCCCCTGATTATGGCAGCAATAGATTCACTTGAAGAGCCTGGGCAAGAAAAGCTAACATACATTAACAAGTTTCAAAGTAGCAGCCGTGTTAGTCTGTATTCGCAAAAAAGAAAAGGAGTACTTGTGGCACCTTAGAGACTAACAAATTTATTTGAGCATAAGCTTTCGTGAGCTACAGCTCACTTCTTCATCAGTTGCATCCGATGAAGTGAGCTGTAGCTCACGAAAGCTTATGCTCAAATAAATTTGTTAGTCTCTAAGGTGCCACAGGTACTCCTTTTCTTTTATACATTAACAAAATAGCATGTCCCCTTTTTAATAAGACTTCAGGATAGGAGCAGTTATAACAAACAGTTCATAAGGTCCTTACCTCAGGGACCTGGTTGAGAACTCCTAAGCTTAACATCTCTAATACGAAGTCTCTGCATCTGATTAGGCTGGTCTCCTGCAGCCTGAGCAAAATCCCCACCTATTATAGTTTACCTTCCCAACACCCTTCCATAGTTTCCTCTTTCATATAACCCAGCTCTAGGGTGTGGCAGGGCCACTTTGATTGCCCCCAGGCTCTTCCTGCTGTAGCCTCCAGCCTTTTCCGTAATGGGGTAATACAGTCCTTCACAATCATCCTGTTCCTACTGTAGCTGTTGAGAACGCAATCAGGAGCAATTATTTATTTGTCAGTTCACAGAGCAGGAAACTACAGAATTGCTCTTTATGGGATAACGAAGTGAGATTTCTAATGGTGTTTAATGCATTTGAGAGAAAGAGAAATACATATATATGGGAGCCTTTTAATAACTATATGTTTTACAGCTTTCTTTCATCCTCTCAGGTTGTAAACATGTCAGAGAAACAGTTCTGAATAGCACCCTAGACACTGTAATAAAAATGTAATAATATCACTCTTGTGTTTCTTATTGTGTGTGTCATGTTTCTCTGTTACTTTTGTAAAGCTATTGTAAACTGAATACTATTTTAGGACTACATTTAACATATTTATATTAATATGGCTTTATTTTACAACTGGAAGTTAATATATAAAACATGTTATTTTCATAATAATTTGCAAATTATGTCCGTCATGAAATTTCTAATGTATAGTATTTTCTTTCTTTGCAAGGGTGAGATTTGAGGTTTTCTATATTATTTATAGGCATGGTAGTGGCCTTAATTAGTAGCACTAGAATTCTTTCACTAATTTACCTTACCTTAGATATGATTATATAATAGTGCTACGTTATTAAATTTGGTGAGAAATATGGAATGTTGCCAGAACAGTGTCAGGCAATGGAAACTCCATCAATGGTTTCTTGAGAAATTTCTAGTCCCCTCTGGGTTTTTTAAATGTTTCTTTTAGTGATATGGGTAGCTAAATTATTGCTACCCAATTATATGCATGTGAAAAATTAACTTTGTTAATTAATTTAATTCACAATTAACTTCGTTGTGCACTATATAAAATATGTCTTGTTTGAATCCAGGAATTTTGGATGTATCTAATGTATCATATGTGCATTAGGTTGTCCTTTTTGGAACTTACTGCCAACATAAAATGTTTAAATGATATATTTTTGCCATTTTAAATATATTTCTTTTATGTTCATGAGGCTACATAAGTATAATCCAGTGACAAATTTGCTGACAATGGACTTGGTTTAACTCTGTTAAAGAAAACTTGTACAATAAGATAGTTAGCTGATATAGAAAGTTGCTGGACTTTATTTTCATTAAAAATGAAACAAGGCTTTGAGCCATTGACTTCATTGTGGCTGTCTGTCGATGGAGTGGTTTGTATGCATGCAAAGAATTGCAGGATCAGAGACAAAATACATGCAATCACTTATTTTATTTCTTAACCTGGAAAAGGAAGTGCAACTTGATCATTAGACACCAAACATACAAATCCAGTCAAGATATTAAAAGTAAGAGTCAGATATAAAAAATAAGAGGTAGGTTAAATCTTCACAAACTTATTATTGTATGTATAACGGATATACAAAGACACAAATATATCCAAAAAACCCAATGAAATGATATCAAAATTATGTAAATCGTTAAAGAAAAAACTTTAGGAAACCAGAATAGCAAAACATTGAAATTCCACCAAAATATACATATGTAGGGATTTGTTTTGCTTGTTTTTTTTGTTTAGGAGGGAGGAAGGAAAAGTACAGTAAAATAAAGTAACAGTAAAAAATAAATCATATTGCAACAGATTAAATACTAACGTGTATAATATAACAAGATAAACTATGTATTGTACATGAAGAGAAACTGTTTTAAATCCACAAGATACTATTACGTCAAGTATTTGACTGAATGAGATAGATTTAATAAAATATCCCAAATTCCTTCCATTGCACAAACACAGGTTTCAGAGTAGCAGCCGTGTTAGTCTGTATTCGCAAAAAGAAAAGGAGTACTTGTGGCACCTTAGAGACTAACAAATTTATTAGAGCATAAGCTTTCGTGAGCTACAGCTCACTTCATCGGATGCATTTGGTGGAAAAAACAGAGGAGAGATTTATATACACACACACAGAGAACATGAAACAATGGGTTTATCATACACACTGTAAGGAGAGTGATCACTTAAGATAAGCCATCACCAACAGCAGGGGGGGGAAGGAGGAAAACCTTTCATGGTGACAAGCAGGTAGGCTAATTCCAGCAGTTAACAAGAATATCAGAGGAACAGTGGGGGGTGGGGGGGGAGGGAGAAATACCATGGGGAAATAGTTTTACTTTGTGTAATGACTCATCCATTCCCAGTCTCTATTCAAGCCTAAGTTAATTGTATCCAGTTTGCAAATTAATTCCAATTCAGCAGTCTCTCGTTGGAGTCTGTTTTTGAAGCTTTTTTGTTGAAGTATAGCCACTCTTAGGTCTGTGATCGAGTGACCAGAGAGATTGAAGTGTTCTCCAACTGGTTTTTGAATGTTATAATTCTTGACGTCTGATTTGTGTCCATTCATTCTTTTACGTAGAGACTGTCCAGTTTGGCCAATGTACATGGCAGAGGGGCATTGCTGGCACATGATGGCATATATCACATTGGTAGATGCACAGGTGAACGAGCCTCTGATGGTGTGGCTGATGTGATTAGGCCCTATGATGGTATCCCCTGAATAGATATGTGGACAGAGTTGGCAACGGGCTTTGTTGCAAGGATAGGTTCCTGGGTTAGTGGTTCTGTTGTGTGGTGTGTGGTTGCTGGTGAGTATTTGCTTCAGATTGGGGGGCTGTCTGTAAGCAAGGACTGGTCTGTCTCCCAAGATCTGAGAGAGCGATGGCTCGTCCTTCAGGATAGGTTGTAGATCCTTGATGATGCGTTGGAGGGGTTTTAGTTGGGGGCTGAAGGTGATGGCTAGTGGCGTTCTGTTGTTTTCTTTGTTGGGCCTGTCCTGTAGTAGGTGACTTCTGGGTACTCTTCTGGCTCTGTCAATCTGTTTCTTCACTTCAGCAGGTGGGTACTGTAGTTGTAGGAATGCATGATAGAGATCTTGTAGGTGTTTGTCTCTGTCTGAGGGGTTGGAGCAAATGCAGTTATATCGTAGCGCTTGGCTGTAGACAATGGATCGAGTGGTATGATCTGGATGAAAGCTAGAGGCATGTAGGTAGGAATAGCGGTCAGTAGGTTTCCGATATAGGGTGGTGTTTATGTGACCATCGCTTATTAGCACCGTAGTGTCCAGGAAGTGGATCTCTTGTGTGGACTGGTCCAGGCTGAGGTTGATGGTGGGATGGAAATTGTTGAAATCATGGTGGAATTCCTCAAGAGCTTCTTTTCCATGGGTCCAGATGATGAAGATGTCATCAATGTAGCGCAAGTAGAGTAGGGGCATTAGGGAACGAGAGCTGAGGAAGCGTTGTTCTAAGTCAGCCATAAAAATGTTGGCATACTGTGGGGCCATGCGGGTACCCATCGCAGTGCCGCTGATTTGAAGGTATACATTGTCACCAAATGTGAAATAGTTATGGGTCAGGACAAAGTCACAAAGTTCTGCCACCAGGTTAGCCGTGACAGTATCGGGGATACTGTTCCTGACGGCTTGTAGTCCATCTTTGTGTGGAATGTTGGTGTAGAGGGCTTCTACATCCATAGTGGCTAGGATGGTGTTTTTAGGAAGATCACCAATGGACTGTAGTTTCCTCAGGAAATCGGTGGTGTCTCGAAGATAGCTGGGAGTGCTGGTAACGAAGGGCCTGAGGAGGGAGTCTACATAGCCAGACAATCCTGCTGTCAGGGTGCCAATGCCTGAGATGATGGGGCGTCCAGGATTTCCAGGTTTATGGATCTTGGGTAGCAGATAGAATACCCCAGGTCCTGGCTCCAGGGGTGTGTCTGTGCGGATTTGATCTTGTGCTTTTTCAGGGAGTTTCTTGAGCAAATGCTGTAGTTTCTTTTGGTAACTCTCAGTCATTACACAAAGTAAAACTATTTCCCCATGGTATTTCTCCCTCCCACCCCACCCCCCACTGTTCCTCTGATATTCTTGTTAACTGCTGGAATTAGCCTACCTGCTTGTCACCATGAAAGGTTTTCCTCCTTCCCCCCCCTGCTGTTGGTGATGGCTTATCTTAAGTGATCACTCTCCTTACAGTGTGTATGATAAACCCATTGTTTCATGTTCTCTGTGTGTGTGTATATAAATCTCTCCTCTGTTTTTTCCACCAAATGCATCCGATGAAGTGAGCTGTAGCTCACGAAAGCTTATGCTCTAATAAATTTGTTAGTCTCTAAGGTGCCACAAGTACTCCTTTCCATTGCACAAAGTCTTCCTTCTTTTTCTTGCTGCAACTTTTCATATTTAATCACCACAGATATTATATTCCAACATGCAGACATTGACATTTGGATATGTTTTCAGTTCAGCTGCATTAATTCAGGTCCTGATCTTACTAGGTGTTCTGCAGGGGCGCAGGTGTTCACCCTTCTGGAGTTTCTGGTAGGATTGGGGCTGTAATCCAGTACAACTCCAACCACTAAATGCTACCTAAGCCAGCATCATTGGTAGCTTTATATCTTTTCAGCAGAATTCTAGAGTGTGTGATGTATAGAAGTGTAGGTGAATTCACATGATATTGGATGAATTTTTGTACCTGAAACTAGAATGCTTTAATTACTGAGCTGTACATACAATAAGGTCCCTTTATCTGAATTATTGCTCTAATAAACATGAGTCTGGGGACTGCTCTTCTCGTTTTAACTATAGTTCAACATAGGTGCCAGCTCTGTGGGTGCTCCGGGGCATGCTCAGCACCCAAAGGAAGTCCCATGGATCAACTCATCCCCCTCCACAGCAGCCCTCCCGCCCGTCTGCGGTCCCCACCAATCAGCACCTTCCCCTCCCTTCAGTGCCTCCCGCCTGCCTAGGATCAGCTGTTCAGCAGCATTCAGGAGGCGTGGAGGGGACAGGAAGAGATAGGGCAGACCGGGGAGGTGGGATGGAGGTTTGGGGGAAAGGTGGAGTGGGGGACAAGCATCCCCCCCATGAATGAGAAGTCAGCGCTTCTGAGTCCACATATACCTGTGGCTTATAAGAAAGGAAAGCTGACCTGAACATGTTGGCCTGTTTTGAGTACTTAAGTGGAGCGTACGCTTTTGTTTGGAAAAAGAAAAGGAGTACTTGTAGCACCTTAGAGACTAACAAATTTATTAGAGCATAAGCTTTCGTGCGCTACAGCTCACTTCATCGGATGCATTTTGTTTGGGTTTCTGCCCAGGGGTGAATTTCATTCCTAGTGACTGCTTTGCCAGATCTTTCCCCACTCAGTTGCTTTTATTTTAATGGATATATCTTTTTTAGCCAGTTCTTAAGAAGTTCAGTAAGTTCAAAGTCATCATTAGTCTTTAAAGCATTGCAAAGGGACTTCGCCTTGTGTTCTTTTTTTTCCTATTATGAGATAAACAAAGGGTTTTCAACTCAAAATGGTGAAATTCATCACACCTGCGTAAAGCATAACTAACTTCAGTGGGTGGATTTGCTTCCTTATGTCTCCATAAAAATTCAGATGGAAACTGATCATTTTGAGAACTATTAACAAATTATCTGGCATTTTGGATAGGAAGAAATTGAATCAAGGTAAAATTTCCAAGCTTGCTTCTATATGATTTAACATCAAATTGTAAATGTGGTAATTTCTTCCCTCCCCTATTCATTGGATTAACTATGTAGTGAACTCCAGTAGCATTTTGCTTGCCAGTTTGGGGAGCCATATGGTACCCTCCCTTCCACATAATTTCTACTGTGTGGTATTCTTCTGCATCATTGAGGAGGCCTGCAACATTTACAGGATTTATTGGAAACAAGTTTGGCTCATCTGAAATGCTTGAAAACACACACAGCCTGATTCTCATTTACACTAAGGCCACTTGATGCCACTCTAGCTTTGTAAACAGGCCCATACAGTTTTACCTTGTAGTGTTTAAGATAAGACTTCAAGGGCCTACAGTCCCTGCACACCCAAACTTGCCATTGACTCACCTCACTGATGACTTGTGTACACAATACATTTCCAAACCCATAATTCACAAAGTGTGTAGCTCCATTAGCACTAGTGGAATCTATAATGCAAACAAGTTATATGCGTTTTTACTGTCAGGTTGTATAACAGGTTGTCACAGACCTTGTAACGCCTGCGCCTTGTCTACGGTATAGCTTAAAAATGGTAATAGCACAAGTGGAACTTCATCTTTTGGTGGGTAGAGGCCTGAAATGTCCTAGTGAAGACAAGGCATAGGAGTTTGCCTCAGCAAGGAATTCAGGATTGTGCTCTAAATCACCATACAAAACAAGACACGCTTAGACTCCGAAAACAAGGTGTGTTTTCCCAAATGAGTTAGCTCAAGTGAGTTAGATTATTGAATTGAATTGAAATTGAAAATGACCTTAACACCTGGCTAATGCCTTTTAGATCATTTGAGCTAGTTACATGGTAGCCTAGGAGGGAGCCTAATTTGAATTTTAATGGGATTTCGGTGTCTGGATCTCTTAGATGGCTTTGAAAATCTCCACCTATATCTTTGCATGGCTAGCATTTTTCTTTTTATAATCTGGCTGTTTATGTGCTAGCTGGTGAATTTTGTTTTCTTTTGTAATTGTGTCTTTACATGTATATAATTAGGGACCTAGGACCCTTTTGGCATTGGCACCATATAAATAACAAATTATTTATTATTACTGCTCTTCTTAATAGAGTCCACACATGGGAGTTCTACATGCAGAGCAGAGGTGGCATGTGTCCCTAAAATGTTCTTGATCAGATACAAGTTTAAAACAGGGATTCTCTACTTTCTGATACTGTTGTACGTTTCTGTTGAGTGGATGAATGCAAATCCTTAATAACTTGATGGCTGAATGAAAGAGTTGAAGACAACACAGAGAGCAAAATGCTCCTCTCTGGTCCAGCCTAGAATCTCTGTGAAGACCTGGGACAGAGGAATAGAACCCTACCCTGTAGAGGAGATGTGGCTTTTAATTCCCCAACTCATGCAAATGTAAATGGAATGTGAGAGTCCCACCAAAAAAGGACCGGGTTCTGTAGATCAGTGGTTCTCAAAGCCGGTCCGCCGCTTATTCAGGGAAAGTCCCTGGCGGGCCAGGCTGGGTTGTTTACCTGCAGCATCCGCAGGTTTGGCCGTTCACAGCTCCCACTGGCCGCAGTTCGCTGCTCCAGGCAAAAGGGGGCTCCAGGAAGTGGCGTGGGCCGAGGGATGTGCTGGCCGCCCTTTCCGCAACCCCCATTGGCCTGGAGCGGCGAACCACGGCCAGTGGGAGCTGCGATCGTCCGAACCTGTGGACATGACAGGTAAACAACCCGGCCTGGCCCACCAGGGGCTTTCCCTGAACAAGTGGTGGACTGGCTTTGAGAACCACTGCCGTAGGGGAAGCAGGAAAAAGGAGAGGAAATGGGAAATGCTGAATTGGAGGAGACTCATTGAGAAAGGAAGGAATGGGAGTTAGGTTTACTGCCTAATTGGGCACTGATAGAGGGACACTACGGGGTATCAGTGTGAAAAGAGGGGAAAGATTAACACTTTGGGATGGGGGTCAGTCAGAGGCTGTAATAGGCTGATGTTTAGATCCAGTACTGATGCTGATCAACTGTATGGGGTGTGTGTGTGTATGTGTGTGTGCACGTGCGCGCGCGCGCACGCGGAGAAACAAAGAGTGGAGATGAGGAGTGGACAGTATGTTGCTAAGCAGAAGCAGCCTGTTAGCCAACTGTGGCTCCCAGTGCTGGGCTAGTCCATCGGGGGCCCTAAGTAGGAATTTCCCCCCTCTCCAATACTAAAACAGGTAAATTCTTATAATGAGAAGTGAATAGAGGGTCCCCCTGAGCTGCTCAGGGCCCTAAGCAATTGCTCAGGGCCTGTCTACATTGGCACTTCATCAGCAAAACTTTTGTCGTTCAGGGGTGTTAAAAACACACACACACACACACGCCCCCGAACAACAAAAGTTTTACCCATGAAAAACGCTGGTATGAACAGTAATTTGTCAGCAGGAGCGCTTTCCTGCCGACACAGCCATTACTGCTCATGGGGGGCGGTGGAAGTTTTTTGTCGGCTCTTCTGCCGACAATCAGCAGCTATACTGCGTATCTTCTAGCTGCACAACCGTGTCGCTAAATGCCGTGTAATGTACCCCTAGCCTTAGTCTATCTCTGGGGGTTCCCTTCAACTTACCAGACACACACTACACTCCCATTCATGTAACTTGAGCTGCTTAGCACCCTTCTACACAATGGAGGGTGCCTACAGAATTTTGCCCTTAGTTAGAAACCATAAGCACTGGCAGATGTAAAGGTCCCCATTCGCTTTTCATTTGAGTTTACAAACAAATTAAAATTCCATGCTGTGAAAATGTGCTTGACCTTAATTTTCTTGTTGTAAGTGTGTTCCAAGCACTGAAAATTTGCATGCACAGTAGACACAACTAGTTACATTCATATACATGTATATATTTTTCAGGAAATGAACCCTAGGAATGCGTGAATCACAAAGGAAACTGTTACCTTGTTGAACTATCAGATAGCAATATACTTTTAAACTTGGCATTCAAGAGTTTGAAAGAGAACTGGAATTTTTGGTGGTGCGGTATACAATATATGCATCTTTTAATAACTATTGGACAGATCGTTACTTAGGCATGCTACACGTAACAGGAAAAGAGTTATTTTTTAAAAAAACTCTATTCGATAGAGGCTTTTATCCTGTGCACACCACCGTGGCATCCAGTAGCAAATTAAACTATTACTACTTGAGATCAATATACTAGGCATATATTCAGTTGATAAAAGTTGACTGAGTGAAGCAGGGATAGAAAATTACACTGGTCTGAGGTCCAAGTCTTCCTTTAAGTCTTGGATGAGTGTCAAAAAGCACTCCTTGACTGAGTGACCAGAGACGCCCTTAGGTCTTGAGCTAGCTGACCTTATCACAGCTAGAAAAGAATGCTCCTATATCAGTAGAAAGCTGGCATTTATTTCTTGTCCTATCATATGACTACAAGATATTCAACAATAACCCCCCCACACACACACACACACTTAAATGCCAGCATGATTTTAGAGGCTGCTTTCAAGGAATAATGTTCTACTCTGTTGGTAATATGACATTTCAGGCTTTCTGGTAGGGTATGTTATAGTTCGTAGCTCTAGTGGTTTGAGACAGAGGCCACTGAAACAGTATTGCCATCCTCATTCAGAAATCTTGAGTTAGAGCCCCCAAAATCATGAGTGGCTTAAAAATAATGAGATTTTAAAAAATAAATAGAAGAGGGGTGTGACGCTGGCAGACTAGATATCAGTTCATGCCAGAGCCCCAGGCCAATTCACGTGTGTATCAAAGTGATTGTTAAATGTATAAGAGTATATTGGATGTTTAAACTTCATGAAAACTAGTGGGATGTTACTTGTGTTGTTTTCACTTATCTATATCCCATTATAATTAAGGCTAAGATTTAGTCATGGGTATTTTTAGTAAAAGTCATGTACATGTCACAGGCAGTAAACAAAAATTCATGGCCCATTACCTGTCCATGACTTTTACTATAAAGATCCCTGACTAAAACTTAGCAGCTCCTGGGGCCTCGGGGCACTATTGCTCTGGTGGGGGGGGTCTTAGGGTGCCACTGTTTTGGGCAGCCCCGACAGCTGGCCCCTGCTCTGGAAGAGAGGCTGACACCAAGGCTCCAGGGACCGCTGCTCAGTCAGCTGGGGCAGCTTCTGGGACTGCTGCTGCTCCAGGACCACTGCTGCTCTGGTGTGGCTGGCCCTAGGGTCTGCCCAAGCAGCAGCCACACCAGCAGCTGCGAAATTATGGCGGTCCCGGAAATCACGAAATCTGTGACCTTCATGATAGACTCGCAGCCTTAGTTATAATGTAGTAGTGAACATTTACATTGTGTATGGCCCTATAATTAAATAACCTATCAAACGAGAAAGCAGCCTTATGGAATGCAAATGAAGAACTTTAAAAAGTGTTAGTGTTAATTTCAAAGCAAGTGGTCCTGGTGTGTGATGACTGGAGGTCAAAGCTCAAAATGCATTCCTCACTCTCCGTCGTCAAATGGAAAGCCCACATTGGTAGTGACCCTGTCAGCTTGTTTTCTGCGAGAAGAAGCTATAAGGTAGATTCAAGAAAAGATCCTGCATCTCTGGACTGTTTGGACTCTTACAGGGAAGTGTACCAGATGCAAAGTGCAGATCCCCAGAGACAATCTGATACCCTGAAAAGTCTTTTGGGAAATTGGCAGTTTATTACATCACTGCCAGCATTTGGAATTACAAACTGTGACTCACCTGTTCATATATTTTACCTGCTTTAACCCCTCAATAACTCTCACTTCCTTTTCTTAGCTAATCAACATTTAGTTGGTTTACTGTTGAATTGGCTACCAGCATTGTCTTTGGTGTGTGATACAGAGTACCAGTTGATCTGGGCTAAGTAACTGGTCTCTTGGAACTGGGGAGCAATCTAAATGTAGTATTATTTTTGGTATTCGTGACCTTTTATCACAAAGTCCAGTTGGCCTGGGTGGCAAGATAGACTGGAGAGCCTAAAGTGACTGCCTGTGATTCCATGGTAAGACTGGCATAGTGATCCAGAAGTTCACATTTGTTACTGACTTGGTGAAATCTAATTATAGAACACACCACTAGTTTGGGGTGTCTGCCATGGAGGTAGGCCACTCCAGACAGCATAACAAGGGGCTTTAATTGTCACATGGGTTATGAGCCGTTGGGGGAAGCTGGCCACCCCCAACATGTATCTGAGCATCTTGGGTTCAAAATTCAACCTGAAATGCATATGCAAAAGGTGGGCATCCCAGTGGCTGGAGGAGGATTCCACTTATCCTCTCTTTACCCTGGTGGTGGAGGAGCTGCCATTTTATCCCTGTCCATTCCCATTCCTTATCACTGTCTTGTCTCTGTCCCTTTCCTATCTCCATCCCTACCTTAACCAATCCCTCTCTCCTCTTTCCAATCTCATCTCTCACATCTGCCCCTATATTCACCCCACCCCACTCCTACTCTTGAGATTTCCCTACTGGTCCTTAAATTCCCCCATTCTGTTGAGTCTCCTTCTGTCCCGCACATTCTTCTGAAGTCCCAACTCCTGTACCACAACTTTTATTTACACCTCCCAGTCTCCTTTCTAAACCCTATATTCTTGTCCCCAATCTCTGCTCTCCACTCCACGTTTCTCTGCTCTCATCAGTCTTTCTCCTACCCTCCATATTCATTGCAATCCCTCAGTCTTTTCCCCTGCCCCTGATATACCCCTTGGTCCCCACCTTCACTTGACCTCTTCAGTATGCCTCTTTCCCCCAATTCCCCATCTGTTCACAGCATCCTATCTATTCCCCTAGCCACTGAGCAACAGCCATCTTCCCAGAGAACAGCCTCGCTTCTGTCTTGTTGTAAAAAAAGGGAGCTGCCAACAGTTTTACTAGGAGTAGCCTCATTTCTTCATTGAGACTGCAGGAAAACTTTGGCTATCTTGTCTGAGGGCCGTCTGCCTTAACTTCCACTGAGAGTAATGGCTGGTGATGCCACTCTGCATAAGGGAAAATTTGTATGATTAAAGCTGGAATCATGTTACAAGAAAGTGTGTATGTTTGTGTGTACACACACACACACATACACACATATATATAAACAAATTATGAGACTTATGATAAAATTATGAGGTAATAACCCTACGAATCATCTTAAAATTCAGATGCTACAATGGAAATGGTAATTAGAATGAAATGATTTTAAGTTCCAATATCTCATTGCTTGCCAGGACTATAAATGCTTTGCTATACCAGTAAAAAATAAATAAATAAAATAAATTCAGAACCAGCATCTGTTTTTAAGCAATCACACTTAACTAGTTACAAGAAAGAAATTAATGAGTGTTGCCAACTCTTCCAATTTTATTGTGAATGTTGCAATCTTTGATGTTTTCCTTAAAGCCCCAGCTCCTGTGTTTATTTGGTTACCAAGAATCTCAGCTTTTTTTTTTAAAAGTAAGTATCTAGCCCTCATTGTAGCAGAGAAAAGCTTTAAAAATGTGAACCATACAAGCCTGAGAACCAGAAGACAAGTAAAAAATGTACAATTTATTATTTTTTTAAATATGTGATTTTTGTGTTGCCTCGTGTTTTATTATTATTGCTATTATTTTATTTTTTAAAAACGTGGGGTTGTCAGTACTGAAGACAGCCCCTGAACATAATTGATGTTACAGTTGGAGAACCTTAATAACATCTAATACAGGGCAATCAGCAATCACTATTCAAACATTTTCAGTTGTTTGTGATTTTTCACATTTGTCTATTTCAGGTGAAAATACAAGTAAATGCTGACAAATGATTTTAGTGATATTTTATATTTTTATGAAATAAGAAATTGGGTTCAAAACTATGTCAAATGTTAAGGTAATTAAAATGTTCCAAGATCAGTTGCTCACAGAATTCTGCCTGGCCTAAAATAATCTGTTTAGAAGTTGGAACTGAATTCAAAATGAGTTTCCTTTTACTTGTATACTTGCTATCATGCAGGTTGACATCAACAGCATTCATTGAGGGGAAAACGATGTTTTAAAATTTACAGCATAACTTTGTTTATTGATTATTATTATTAATTGAAGGGGCTTCTTTTTTAATAGATACACAGATATAAGCACCGTATGGATGGATGGATGGGTGTCTTTGCAGAGACAGCATAGTTGTGGTTTAGCAAAGTGGTTTTCAAACTGTGGGTCATGGAATGTCAGGCACTGCGGTGGCTCTGGTCAGTACCGCTGACCAGACCATTAAAAGTCCCATCAGCGGTGCTGCTCAGCTAAGGCAGGCTAGTCCCTACCTGTTCTGACACTGCGCTGTGCCCCGGAAGCAGCCAGCGGCAGGTCCAGCTCCTTGGGGAGGGGGCACAGGGCTCCACGCACCTCCCCCACCCCGAGCACTGGCTTCACACTCTCATTGGCCAGGAACCAGTCCGCGATGCCAGGACAGGCAGGAAGCAAGCCTTAGCACCCCCGCTGCACTGCTGACCAGGAGCCGCCCAAGGTAACCCCGTGCCCCAGCTCAGAGCCCCCTCCCACACCCTGAACCACTCATTCCCAGCCCCTCCCTGTGGCCCTCAAATTTGAACAAAAGTTGAAATCTCAGAATTTTTCAAAAAACAAAATATTCCAAAATAATTTTGATGTTATCAAAATATTTTGAATTGATTCTTAGAGTTTAAAGCCAGAAGGAACCATTCAGTCATCTGGTATGGCCTCCTGTGTATTGCAAGGCATTAAATTTCACCCAGTTACTACTGAATGGAGTTAAAAAAAACTTCCAGACTTTGTGCTATATAAATGTTGAAATGATAAAATCAAAACAAAATGTTTTGACTTTATTGAAACAAAATGTTTTGTTAATTTCCACTTGAAAATTTCATTGAAATCAATAAAAGAAAAGGAGTACTTGTGGCACCTTAAAGACTAACAAATTTATTAGAGCATAAGCTTTCGTGAGCTACAGCTCACTTCATCGGATGCATTTGGTGGAAAAAACAGAGGAGAGATTTATATACACACACACAGAGAACATGAAACAATGGGTTTATCATACACACTGTAAGGAGAGTGATCACTTAAGATAAGCCATCACCAACAGCAGGGGGGGGAAGGAGGAAAACCTTTCATGGTGACAAGCAGGTAGGCTAATTCCAGCAGTTAACAAGAATATCAGAGGAACAGTGGGGGGTGGGGTGGGAGGGAGAAATACCATGGGGAAATAGTTTTACTTTGTGTAATGACTCATCCATTCCCAGTCTCTATTCAAGCCTAAGTTAATTGTATCCAGTTTGCAAATTAATTCCAATTCAGCAGTCTCTCGTTGGAGTCTGTTTTTGAAGCTTTTTTGTTGAAGTATAGCCACTCTTAGGTCTGTGATCGAGTGACCAGAGAGATTGAAGTGTTCTCCAACTGGTTTTTGAATGTTATAATTCTTGACGTCTGATTTGTGTCCATTCATTCTTTTACGTAGAGACTGTCCAGTTTGGCCAATGTACATGGCAGAGGGGCATTGCTGGCACATGATGGCATATATCACATTGGTAGATGCGCAGGTGAACGAGCCTTTGATAGTGTGGCTGATGTGATTAGGCCCTATGATGGTATCCCCTGAATAGATATGTGGACAGAGTTGGCAACGGGCTTTGTTGCAAGGATAGGTTCCTGGGTTAGTGGTTCTGTTGTGTGGTGTGTGGTTGCTGGTGAGTATTTGCTTCAGATTGGGGGGCTGTCTGTAAGCAAGGACTGGTCTGTCTCCCAAGATCTGAGAGAGCGATGGCTCGTCCTTCAGGATAGGTTGTAGATCCTTGATGATGCGTTGGAGGGGTTTTAGTTGGGGGCTGAAGGTGATGGCTAGTGGCGTTCTGTTGTTTTCTTTGTTGGGCCTGTCCTGTAGTAGGTGACTTCTGGGTACTCTTCTGGCTCTGTCAATCTGTTTCTTCACTTCAGCAGGTGGGTACTGTAGTTGTAGGAATGCATGATAGAGATCTTGTAGGTGTTTGTCTCTGTCTGAGGGGTTGGAGCAAATGCGGTTATATCGTAGCGCTTGGCTGTAGACAATGGATCGAGTGGTATGATCTGGATGAAAGCTAGAGGCATGTAGGTAGGAATAGCGGTCAGTAGGTTTCCGATATAGGGTGGTGTTAATGTGACCATCGCTTATTAGCACCGTAGTGTCCAGGAAGTGGATCTCTTGTGTGGACTGGTCCAGGCTGAGGTTGATGGTGGGATGGAAATTGTTGAAATCATGGTGGAATTCCTCAAGAGCTTCTTTTCCATGGGTCCAGATGATGAAGATGTCATCAATGTAGCGCAAGTAGAGTAGGGGCATTAGGGAACGAGAGCTGAGGAAGCGTTGTTCTAAGTCAGCCATAAAAATGTTGGCATACAGTGGGGCCATGCGGGTACCCATCGCAGTGCCGCTGATTTGAAGGTATACATTGTCACCAAATGTGAAATAGTTATGGGTCAGGACAAAGTCACAAAGTTCTGCCACCAGGTTAGCCGTGACAGTATCGGGGATACTGTTCCTGACGGCTTGTAGTCCATCTTTGTGTGGAATGTTGGTGTAGAGGGCTTCTACATCCATAGTGGCTAGGATGGTGTTTTTACAGAAACAACTCTGACATCATAATCAAAAAGGCTGACAAAGGAGGTGCTGTCGTCATCATGAATAGGTCAGAGTATGAACAAGAGGCTACTAGGCAGCTCTCCAACACCACTTTCTACAAGCCATTACCCTCTGATCCCACGGAGAGTTACCAAAAGAAACTACAACATTTGCTCAAGAAACTCCCTGAAAAAGCACAAGAACAAATCCGCACAGACACACCCCTGGAGCCAGGACCTGGGGTATTCTATCTGCTACCCAAGATCCATAAACCTGGAAATCCTGGACGCCCCATCATCTCAGGCATTGGCACCCTGACAGCAGGATTGTCTGGCTATGTAGACTCCCTCCTCAGGCCCTTCGTTACCAGCACTCCCAGCTATCTTCGAGACACCACCGATTTCCTGAGGAAACTACAGTCCATTGGTGATCTTCCTAAAAACACCATCCTAGCCACTATGGATGTAGAAGCCCTCTACACCAACATTCCACACAAAGATGGACTACAAGCCGTCAGGAACAGTATCCCCGATACTGTCACGGCTAACCTGGTGGCAGAACTTTGTGACTTTGTCCTGACCCATAACTATTTCACATTTGGTGACAATGTATACCTTCAAATCAGCGGCACTGCGATGGGTACCCGCATGGCCCCACAGTATGCCAACATTTTTATGGCTGACTTAGAACAACGCTTCCTCAGCTCTCGTTCCCTAATGCCCCTACTCTACTTGCGCTACATTGATGACATCTTCATCATCTGGACCCATGGAAAAGAAGCTCTTGAGGAATTCCACCATGATTTCAACAATTTCCATCCCACCATCAACCTCAGCCTGGACCAGTCCACACAAGAGATCCACTTCCTGGACACTACGGTGCTAATAAGCGATGGTCACATTAACACCACCCTATATCGGAAACCTACTGACCGCTATTCCTACCTACATGCCTCTAGCTTTCATCCAGATCATACCACTCGATCCATTGTCTACAGCCAAGCGCTACGATATAACCGCATTTGCTCCAACCCCTCAGACAGAGACAAACACCTACAAGATCTCTATCATGCATTCCTACAACTACAGTACCCACCTGCTGAAGTGAAGAAACAGATTGACAGAGCCAGAAGAGTACCCAGAAGTCACCTACTACAGGACAGGCCCAACAAAGAAAACAACAGAACGCCACTAGCCATCACCTTCAGCCCCCAACTAAAACCCCTCCAACGCATCATCAAGGATCTACAACCTATCCTGAAGGACGAGCCATCGCTCTCTCAGATCTTGGGAGACAGACCAGTCCTTGCTTACAGACAGCCCCCCAATCTGAAGCAAATACTCACCAGCAACCACACACCACACAACAGAACCACTAACCCAGGAACCTATCCTTGCAACAAAGCCCGTTGCCAACTCTGTCCACATATCTATTCAGGGGATACCATCATAGGGCCTAATCACATCAGCCACACTATCAAAGGCTCGTTCACCTGCGCATCTACCAATGTGATATATGCCATCATGTGCCAGCAATGCCCCTCTGCCATGTACATTGGCCAAACTGGACAGTCTCTACGTAAAAGAATGAATGGACACAAATCAGACGTCAAGAATTATAACATTCAAAAACCAGTTGGAGAACACTTCAATCTCTCTGGTCACTCGATCACAGACCTAAGAGTGGCTATACTTCAACAAAAAAGCTTCAAAAACAGACTCCAACGAGAGACTGCTGAATTGGAATTAATTTGCAAACTGGATACAATTAACTTAGGCTTGAATAGAGACTGGGAATGGATGAGTCATTACACAAAGTAAAACTATTTCCCCATGGTATTTCTCCCTCCCACCCCACCCCCCACTGTTCCTCTGATATTCTTGTTAACTGCTGGAATTAGCCTACCTGCTTGTCACCATGAAAGGTTTTCCTCCTTCCCCCCCCCTGCTGTTGGTGATGGCTTATCTTAAGTGATCACTCTCCTTACAGTGTGTATGATAAACCCATTGTTTCATGTTCTCTGTGTGTGTGTATATAAATCTCTCCTCTGTTTTTTCCACCAAATGCATCCGATGAAGTGAGCTGTAGCTCACGAAAGCTTATGCTCTAATAAATTTGTTAGTCTTTAAGGTGCCACAAGTACTCCTTTTCTTTTTGCGAATACAGACTAACACGGCTGCTACTCTGAAACCATTGAAATCAATGTGTTCCCACAAAATGTGTAGATTTGATTGAATCAGCATTTTCTGGTAGAAAACTGTTCCTTTGGAAAAATTTTGACCAGCTCTAATTATTAATAAATATTTTAAATCCTTACTATCCTTGCCTTACTGTCCCTAAGCACACTGCCATTTTCACAGAAACATCCTGATCTTGTAAGGTGCTAATCACTCATACTATCCATTATCGTCAAGGGAAATCTGTCTGCACTGTCATTCAAACTATAGTGAAGTAAATCCTATACACATTGAATCTGATAGTGAAAGCAAAATGAGGGAGAGACGAGATAACTATCCACCCCCCAAAAGGCATATGAGTATAAGCCTTTGTATTACTAGGTAGGTCCTAGATATCGACTGTGTGAATGATACAAGATAGATGAGAAAGTGGAGTCCTTGAAAATATTTAATTTCCTTACAGATTGGCAATTCTTGGCCAACTTCTTTTCCCTTAAGATATGATATTTTGTCTGTTTTGGGGCTTAAGCCCAATGAGTATGATTGATTAGAGTTCCAGGTACTGTGCCAGAGAAGAGGGTCAGGTGATGTATGTCTGTATGTAAAGCAGCCTTAGGAGAAACCTATTTGCATTGGGCAGATCTGTCTCTGTCTCCATGGCAAATACTCCAAAGAGGTCTTGTGGGTAAAGCAGCACTGTAAACACTGGTTAGCCAACCTCCATTCTGTCCTTTTTTGTTTGCAACTTCTAGATGGCTTTTGTATGCTGGTTTTGGATTGAACACTTTGCGTGGATTTTGTGGTTGCAAACTCTACATCCTTGGTTTTACACAAAGCACCATGGTAAAGTGACCTTTGCAAAAGACTTCTTCGAGAGTAGTAGGCGGGGCTCAATCTCCAAGACTGAGCATAGAACAGCTCCATCTTTTATTGCTATAACCTCTCCTGATTTACTGCAGGAAATTACTGAAATGACTAACACACTACATAAAATGCCAGGATGACCTCCAAATTACTATGACAAATTCCAAAGAAAAAAATCTTAGTGCCTGCATGATCAGATTATAGAAATGGAGGCCACATCTCAGTTTTCTGGAAATATTGATGAAATGAGAGAAGCAGCAGCAACATCAGATGCCAAAAGATTTCATTTGGGGATCCAGGCTTCCCGCTAGAATCTATAAAGGCTGTGTTGGACTGTAGCAATGCTCCTGCAGTTTCTCCCAATTCCACATTAAGTACCAGTGGGCATTAAGGAGAGCTGACTGACTGGTGAGCTACAGCCTTTAACCTTTACCTTGTAAATGCTTATCTTAATGTCATCTAGTTAGTACCAAATAGTCCAAGAAGTAGATGAAAATATCTGTCTGTAAGCATAGATGGAGGGTTCTTGATTTGTCTTTGAAATTAGATTAATAAATCCTATTACTGTAACAATAAAAGCATATTACTAATGAACAAGACTGCTTGGCAATTCTATTGTGCCTTTCATCCCAAGATCTCAAAGCATTTTGAAAACATTAGCTAATTAAGCCTCACAACATCCCTCTGCAGAAAGGCATAATTTAAATCAATCACAGGCCCAGTGGGAAAGATATTGAAATGTATTGGGCTAGAGATGTGATGAATAATACCTTTTCATATAGTCATTTCTGTCATTCTATGTGTATTTTAAGAGAGAGATCCTTTTCTGAAGAATGTACAAAGCAGCAATGGAAGGCTTCTACCCCGGGGACCTGGCTGTAGAATGTCAGTGGAGGTTTCTTTTGAAAGTATATAGAGTGGTATTGTCCAGGCATGTTTGAGTAGGATGTGTATTTCTTTTGGCTGCAGGGAAGTAAGGTACAGTTGTCATGCCCAGATGGAATCTTTGAAATATGCATGATAGTGGCAGCTGTGTGTGGGAAGAATGACTGGGAGTGTGTTGAGTAGGAGGCTTGTTTACTGTGTTAGTCTTCATGTAGCTACAAAGTTGAGTGGAGAGGGAAATGAGGAACACATTTCATGTCCATGTATTACTGCCTCACTATGCCAGACAATTGACTATTCTAGAAGAACATTATCCCTTTCCTTATAAAAAAAAATTGTAAAAGATTAGTGAATTAATGAAAGAGACTGCGGGAAAGTATTACAGGCAATTGCCTGGTACTACATCATCATTTTCGGCAAACTGTCCATCTTGGTGTAAATTCAGTTTAGCAAGGATTCACTGTAGTTTTATGGATGTTCCCATTATAAAAAAAAATAATCTTCTGTCTTCACCCCCATCTTTCTGATGTTATAGGACCCCACCTTTCCTTTTTATATATAATTTCATATTTATCTTATAAAGTTCTCCTGTTGAGAACTCGGTGGAGTGTGCATGTGAATTCTGTATAGATGAAATATTGCTATGGTAGTTTCTTAATTATGAATTTCATGCATATTAACATTTGTCAACATTTTTTTTTTAGGCTCCAATCCTGCGAACACTGAAGTGCATGCATAAGTGTTTGCATGCTAGAGGCCTTAGTTTATTACAGTTGTTAGTTGTATATTGCAAACAGTATGCAAGGAACTTTCCAGAGAGATATGATTACAAGTTCCCAGCCCCAAAGTTCTAAAAAGACAGCATATCAATCAGGGTAGGAGGATATAGGGTGCAACAAAAGTAATGCGATGGAATGGTGAAGTAGAAAAAGCATCATGTTAATTCAGTCTCTCTTGTGGGTTTCTTTGATTGATTGTTTTTAATTTATATCTTTAATTTATACTGTTTATATCTATATCTTTATGATTTTCAATTATCTCATTAATTAACACTTTTCTGTGTGAGTACAAGGGTTTATAGTTTTGTTTTTCCTTTAAGAATGTTTTCCAAGGGTATTTTTTAATGAATACATCCTTTCACATTCCCATACCAGAGCATGAAATTAATATTTTCTGAATAATTTTGCTTCCCCTCTGTTATGCAGCCTAAAAAAGACTTTGATTCTATTAAAGAAAATTGGTCTGAAAAGAAAATTAGAAGAAAAGGCATATGTTGTAAATTAATTTATGCCAAGTTTTATATCTACATCTTCAAGAATTAGAATATTATAAATTTTCATAGAAGTGAATACATTTGATAACAAAAGTACGTTTTTACAAGACAAGGGACAGAATTGAAAACTTGAAACAGAAGCTCTTAAAATTTTAGGATGGGGCTTGGAGTCCATTCTCCAGATCTGAATGAGCCCCTGTTCAGTGATGGGTTGGATCTCAAATTGGAAGATGGGTTTTACAGTTTGGATTCAGATAAAGTTGTATATCTACTTTCATAGGATTTCAGAAATCTTCCATATTCATCTGATCTTGAGAAATTGCTGCCATTTTAATTTGTAATCCCATGAGAAGAGTTTGCAAGACTTTGGCACAGCTGAATTTTGAACCTAGGTCTTTTCTCAGATTTGGGCCTGAATTAAAGTAAACACCCCCTTTACTAAAAAGAAAAGGAGTACTTGTGGCACCTTAGAGACTAACAAATTTATTAGAGCATAAGCTTTCGTGAGCTACAGCTCACTTACGAAAGCTTATGCTCTAATAAATTTGTTAGTCTCTAAGGTGCCACAAGTACTCCTTTTCTTTTTGCGAATACAGACTAACACGGCTGCTACTCTGAAACCCCCTTTACTGAGTACCTTGTAGGTTGCTAGGACTTTGGTTGAACCATGCTGCTTATCTGTTTCCAAAGTACTAAGTACACCTAAAACATTCTATTATTAACAACACTGGGACATAAACAGACATGAAAAATGGAGAAAAGCAGGTGGAAGCAATCTTTGTAGAGCAAAATTCTACAGATCATTTTTTCTTATGAGCTGTTTGAAGTGCTCTCCATGCTTGTATTTACTGGTATCATTCTTTAAAAATGAACAGTGTTGGTATTTATATGTAATCTGATTTATTTATTTTATTTTTTAATACTGATTTATAGCCTGGGCTCTCAACCTTTTCTTTCTGAGGCTCCCCCAACATGCTATAAAATCTCCACGATCCACCTGTGCCACAACAGCTGGTTTTCTGCATATAAAAGCCAGAGTTGGCGTTAGGGGATAGCAAGCAAGGCAATTGCCTGGGGCCACATGCTACAGGAGCCCCCGTGAAGTTAAGTTCGGCTTCAGCCTCAGATGGTGGGGCTCAGGACCCTGGACTTCAGCCCCATATGGTGCTGCTTCGACTTTCTGCCCCGGGCCCCAACAAGTCTAACACTGGCTCTGTAAAGAGTCACAGTTAGCTGTCACCAAACGTTTAATATCTCCAGTTATCACTGTTTTCAACACTGGGATGTTAAATAAATATCTCAAGGCTAATTTTCCTGGAGCTTTAAAAAGAATTGAATTGATCAAAGTGTTAGAACCATCAAAAAGGAAAATTAATGTTTGTTTCTGTGTTGGACAAACACAACATCTTTAGAATACTTCAAACAGAAGATGTTGCTGCAAATGCAGTGTGAAAAAATTATCGGTTTAATTAGTGATAAACAATCATGGCAGCTAAAGAATTTTAGGTGTTTATACTGTTTGATTTAATAATACTCCAGATTTGCTTTTGAGAATTTCACTTGGAGAACGGTGGTTGTTTTATTGTTCTCTTAGCCTATTCAGAATTACTGGAGAATTTAGCTTTATTAAGGTTTCAACTTCTGTAGTACCTTTCCTCAAGTTTTAGGGCCTCTACCTCATACCTGGTGTTGCCATTTACATCTCTTCAAAGTGAGCATAAAAACCGCAGTACCATTCTGATTTGCACATATCTTGCCCTCATTATGCACAGTTATAAATGACAACACAAGGTACAAGGCAATGGAAATTCAGGCATGTGATTGATTTAACCTTATAATGCAACCCCATGAGTTAAGTACCCCTGTTAGTATATCACCATTTTACAATGGACAGCTGAGACACAGAGAAGATACGTGATTTTCCACTTTAAGGTTAGAGTCTGTAATTGACACCAGAACACCTGACTCTTCACTCTACCTACTGGACAATGTTTCCTCCACCATGAGAGGTAATTAAAATATTTTATCATCTATTTATTATTTTAAAGCTGAGAGGAAAAGCAAGTGGTTGTGATTTTAAAATATGTTTATAAATATTTCAAAGAAGTGTAAGGGAGTTAGGTGCCCAGAACCTTTTGAATTTCTTTTGACTTCAAGAAGTGTAGTTCAGTGGTCAGAGTGCAAAGTCAGAAGTACTGTTATCTATTCCAGATTCTGTCTCTTGAAGCGTCACTCCAGAAGAACCAGTTAAAACTCTGTGCCTCAGCTTGGGCATCTAGGAAATTGGGATAATGGTAACTATTATTATTTCATGGTGTGGTGTAATAAGGAGTAATTAATACTGGATTCTCTACTGCCTTGTATCTTATATTATCATGAAACTAAATGGGATTTGGTTGCCTAGCTCCCTTAGGCTCCTTTGAAAATTCCATCTGTAGTGTAAAGCTTAGTAATTAAAAGGCTATGTAAATATTGCTATAACATATAACGAGAGAATTTCTATAAAACATTGGTATCTTGGAATGTTCAATATGGCATTAGTGTCCACATATTTTACCAGCTATACAATAACTGGACATCAAGGACTGAGTTAAAAACATACGTTCCTGTACAGAAGGTCCAGTCATGGGCCCTGTGGACCTGTAAACCCTTAACATGGGAGTTGCGTGTTAATTTGGTATCAGGTCTGACTACAGAAGGTGGGATTTTCAAAAACATTCAGAGTTGGCCTAATTTTGCTCCCACTGAAGTCAGACAGCCTCTGGGAGCAGAGTTAGACCTACACTGAGTATTTTTGAAAATCCCTGATATAGTATGTTACACTCAAAAATGAAAGCAAAAATAACTGTGTGGATCCAAGATTACAGCTGTGTAAGCGTGCAAGTTGGTTTTCATGTTTTTCAACACATTTAACAGAGGTGCATGTGAGGGCAGGGTTGTGCCCAGTCCTACCTAAGTGCATTAGCAACGGGAAGAGAAAAGAGACTGCAAGGAGCCACCTTCTCTTCAGCCATCACCCATCCCCTTGTGTCCTTGTTCTGGGATAAAAACCAGTAGCTGTTCTTGCAGTTCCCTGAAGACAAGGGCAGCACAAGTCTAGTGCCACCAAAAGCACTAGTCTCACCTAAGGAGGTATGGGGTCTTCCCTCTCAATATTGGCCAGCAGAACTAGTTCTACACAGGAATGGTAGGGAAGTACCCATTGCACTCTCCCAAACAATGCTCTAGAAACCATGGTCCCCTGTGCTTATAGAGGCAGTGTGCCTGTCCTTAGCACAATGTTTCCAGGAGGTTCTGCTGCGGGGGGATGACTCCATGCCTCCCTTACCTTGAGTTGTGACTTCAAGCCACAATATAGCTGTTTCAGAATTGTCATTTACTTAAAAACTCTTTGGTCTAGATTTTCAAAGGATGTATATTGAAGTGTTCTGTTAGGGACACAGAGACACAAAACTGCTAATTCAAAAATAATTTGCAAAAATAGAATGAGTTCGAGTTGGTCTAACATCTTCAATAACACTTTAGAAAATAATTCGCTCTTTGTCACAGTGTAGGTCCTGTAATATGTCCCTGTTTGTATCTAAGTCCCTTATACCATTAACTGCTTGAAAAACTAACAGAGCTTCTTAAGACAAGCCATTGACTTTATATTTCCCCTTTGAAATAGTCTTATGGTTACAAACTTGGATAAATGTGTGATGTAAAAGAGCATCATGGAGATGGCTGAATCAGAATTAGCCAGATACTGACACCAAGGTTTCAAAAGATACAGAATCAAATATCCTCAAAGAGATATCACTGAATAACTCTTAGTACAACCTGAATGTGAAAAAGGAGAGATAAGACGTACACAATACTTGAAGGAGATACCTTTCTATTTCAGGTAAACAGTGGGACTGTAAAACAAATTATATTTTAAAAATACATATATAATATATTTCTGTAAACTTTGCTCTTGGTTTCACTGAGGTAAAATCAGATTTTGGCCAACACCAAGCACATCAGAACCCTTGGAAGGTCAGTATTTTGGCTATGTTTGAACAAACAAAATCATCAGATTTGCAAAGCAGTACTGATACATAACTTTTAAAAAATGCAGGGACCTCCTGACAACACACTGATCTATTAATCAGACAACTGGATGGTAATCGAATAACCACTTGTTTTCGCTCCTGAGCATCTGGTAATGGATACAAATCCATTGTATAAAGATCACTTGTACTGATATTTATGGAAGAGTTGAGCTTAGCTAGTCTTTTGTTGCCGTTGCAGCCATTGCTATGATCTCCAGTTATAGGAAAGTGGAGATGTTTAGAAAAATCTTTTATTTTTTTCCTACTGAAGGTATTTTCAAAGGTATTAACAGAGTAATGAACCAAATATAGTGACTGTACATTATGTAATCTTAGGGCCAGGTCCTGAGCTGGTGTACATGTATTGACTTAATTTGTCAGATATTGAATAAAAAGTTTAAGCAGAAGGTTGGTACATTACCAAGGCAGCAACCAGTAACAGCACACCTCTGAGTGGGTCATCATCAATCAGAATCAAACCTGGGACCTCTGGCTCTTAATACATGACCCTCTACTGCCTGAACTGAAAGAGCCAGTTCTTTTAACCAGTGCTGTAGCAGGCTCATCAACCTCTAGTTGGCCTAGCCACCAGTGGAGGGGGACAGAGTGCCACACTGAGCAGGAATGGCTTACACCTGTTAATACTGCAGAGGTAGTACCATGTATGCACCCAAGTCCTCTTATGGAATTTAAACTTATGATCTCCTCTTCTAAAGCCAAAGTGCTACACATGAACTATGGGAATACCTTCGTGTAGTTAAGATCTAGTTGTTCAATGGAAATCACCCCAAGTCCTTCTAGCAGTACTTATGTTACAGTTCTTGATAGCAAAGAAGGGATCTCATAGTCCCCGCTTGTTTGGCAAGAACAGAATATTTCTCCTATATGAAAACCAAGACACAATTTTACTCTTTAATACAAGCACACTAACGCCTTTTCTTTCTGTTATTGCCTATTAGCACTGCCCCAACATGTTGCCTATTAGTAATCTCATAGTTGATCATTTTGTTTTCTGGTTATGTACTTCATATGATACTCTTATTCGTAACCCCTCAAGGATTTGGGTACAGTATGTCCTTGGATTTTATCATCTCTTATCTGCACATAAAGCACATATCGTTTTTTCAGTATTCCTTCTTGGTGTTTTATCAATTCATATCTAGTTGGGACTAGTTCTAAAAGAATATATTATGTTCTTGTGGGCAAATATGTAATACAATATTAACCATCAACTTCCATCGTAGTAATTCGTATACAACAAAATAGAAAGATAGAAACAGGTTTATCCTGCATTTTCAATTTCCTGAGAATATAAAGGAGTGGATTCTGTAAGATCTCAGATCTTCCTATCTGATTCTAGCTGATTCATGCTCAGTTTACCACCTGTATTTTCTTATGTCCCTTTCATTTATGAATTAGATTAGGAAGATTTTATTCAAGGCTTTATCTGCATTGCCAGGGCTCATTCCCCATCTCCAAACAGCTTGTTGTTTCTGGTAAACGGATGAACACTGAAACAATTGACTTTGTTAACATTTATTTTTTCATTAATAGACGTCAGAGTTACCAAGCTATTGGTACAAATTGGGCATGTTGCACATAACAGAGTTAGTGTGTCAAATCCTGTCCCAAATAAGGCTGCTTCCCACCACTCCTGCTTTGTACCTCTGTCTTAAATGTGGCTTAACTGGCTACATGAGGATTCCCATGTTGTAGTGAAAACCCCTGGTGACGGAGAGATGATGTAGCTAGCTCTATACCATCCCTCCTTTCAGCTTTGGCATAAGGGGTATGGCCAAGGGAAAGGATGAAGCTGTAGCTCTCATTTATGCCAGTGATTCCTGGCCCCTTGGGAGTTGTTGTAGCTGGACGTAATTCAATGCAACCTAAAGACTGCTCTAGTTACACCATGGATTATGGGAATGCAAAGTGGCTTAAATCCATATTTGCCTCCCTGTATCCTGAGCTGAAAATATGTGACATTATTTCTTGTCTTTGTCTGCAAACTTACTAAGACAAAACTGCATTGGTTCACATTCAGAAGGTTTGTTTGCAATTGAATAGACTAGAAGTGCAATTTTGTTTTAAAAAATTAAAATTTTCAGAAGCTGATTGTACCACCAGATAATTGCTAATATAATGTAGCATTGTGTGCAGCCTTCATCCATCCCTTGTCTGGATTCAGGATGCTTAGTCATTTCTTAATTACGTTTGCAAAAATCTTCCGCCCCATCCCAGGTATCTAGTTATGAGGAAAAGTTTTTTTCCCCACTTGTTATAATCTTTGCAAATTTCCTTCCTGGGCATTCACTTCAAATGCTTGATTTTTAAATTTTAAAAATGAAGTGGAAGAGTCTGGTGGTAATGTGTTCCAAAATCTGTATTGCAAGTAAATTTAAAGTTTAAATGTCTCAACTACAATGTCTTTTTCCAAAACATGTTTTAGATTTAGAGACTTCTTGAAACAGCTTTATTTTAGATCTCAAAATAAGATTCCTTAGATTGTAAGCTCTTTGAAACAGGAAGCATCTTTTTCATTATGTGTCATTATTATTATCTTTTTCACAGTGCCTGCCACAGTGAAGTTATTGGCATCTTTAGGCACTACTGCAATGTAAATAATACAAATAACAATTGTAGCCTTGTCTCCATCAGTGGCTGGCAAGTAGAGCTGGTTGGAAAAAATTTTTATATGAAAAATGGCTTTTCAGTGAAATGGCTTTTCACATGACCCTCTGGGTTTTATTTTACAGTCTAGGAATTTAATAAATATATTTGCAAATGTAAACCAAGATCCCATGAAATTATTTAGAATACACAGGCCATGCTATTTTGGTTTACTTATTGCAGACCAGGTATGAAATTCATGAGGTTACACTGGATGAATTATAGAAATATATGTAACTGTACATACAAATACAATAGATTCATTATTCTTGTTTTGTTCCCATGTAGTAGGGCAAGCTAATACAAATCTGCCTACAGTCTGCAAATCTGTGAACCATGCTCCCGTCTCAGATTATCATCCACAAGATAGTACTCCATTTCTCCCTCATAATAAAAGCATAAGTAATTCTGTCCAAAATGTTTCAGACATGTCCATTAATTTTGGGTGCCCAATTTGAAACTAGGATTTAAGGCCAGATTTTTCAGAAGTGGTCAGCATTTTTGAAAGTTTGGACCCAACGTATATCAAGTTCATCACGCAAAGGTTGAAGATGCCCAAAGTCAAAGGCCACTCTTGCAAATGTGGCATCTGTGCCTTAGTGTGATGTGCAGTTGTACACCATTACTGGTAAATTCTGTGGTGTACTAGCATTAGTTGCAGATTGGTACGTAATCTCACTAATGTGAAGTCACTCCATAGAGCACACTGTACCCTATCAATCCAGATAATTGTACATCGATGATTGTGCCTATTAATTTCAGAAGCGAATCCATATGCCTTCTTCAGTTGACTGTTCTCCTGCTTGTTAATTACATATTGATATCTCAGTGCTGTTGCCAGTCTGGATATGGATCTGGGTACAATACAGTATATGCTATTTTTCTTGAATGGAGATGTCCTTTTGATGGATGGAGATCAAATATCCGTGCTAATATTGTTAGCTCTGCCTTTTTCCTTTGAGACCATTGACCAGGAGGTGCTGTTGACCTGCTTATGGATGACAGTGTTACTCTTAAATAGATTTATCCTTTCTCTCAGAGCAATCCTAGAGGGTGCTGCTGGGTAATAGCTCGGGTTCCTCAAGGGCTCTTTCATGTGAGGTTCTTTGGGATCCCATCTTCTCCAACATATATGTGATGCTATTTAAGAAGGGTATGGGCAGTAATGAGCTGCCAAAATCTTAACAACTGGTTCCCCCCTCACCCCACGAGGGGGTCGTTGCCCTCCCCCACCCCCCAGGACTCCTGCCCCATTCAACCCCCCCCCCCGTGTTCCTTGATGCCCCCCAGGACCCCTGCCCCATCCACCCCCCTCCCCTGTCCCCTGACTGTCCCCAGAACCGGGCAGGAGGGTCTTGTGGGCCACCATAGTGGGTGTCCATGCTACCCTTAAGAGCCGGAGGGACCTGCCAGGGGGCAAGGTGGGGAGTCCTGGCAGTGCTTACCTGGGGCAGCTCCCAGGAAGCATCCGGCAGGTCCCTCTGGCTCCTAGGGGTGGGGGAGCATAGCTGGGGGGGAGCAGGGGGAGCAGCTGCTCCCCCACAGATCACATCAAAAGTGGTGCCTTAGGCACTGACTCACTGGGTGCACCGGGGCTGGAGCACCCATGGGGAAAATTGGTGGGTGCAGAGCACCCACCAGGAGCTCCGCGCCCGGCCCCAGCTCACCTCCGCTCCTCCTCCTCCCCTGAACCCACCGCCCCCTCTGCTTCTCTGTGCCCCCTGCTTCCCACGAATCAGCTGTTCGGGGGGGAAGCCAGGGAGGGCTGAGAAGCAGGCCGCGGCTTCCCGCTCAGACGGAGGTAAGCTGGGGCGGGGAGCAGTTCTCCTGCACGCGTACCTCCCCCCGGTTACCTGCTGGCGCGGGTGGCCCTCCTCGCGCCCCCCCCCCCCAGCTCACCTCCGCTCTGCCTCTCTGGGCCTGAGCGGAAAGCCGCCGCTTGCTTCTCAGCCTGACCCGGCTTCCCGCGCGAACAGCTGATTCACGGGAAGCTGGTGAGGCGGAGAAGCAGAGCGGGACGGCCTGTTCAGGGGAGGAGGCGGAGGTGAGCTGGGACCGGGGGTGGGGCAGGGAGCTGCCGGTGGGTGCTTTGCACCCACCAAATTTTCTCCTTGGGTGCTCCAGGGCTGGAGCACCCTTGGAGTCGGCACCTAAGGCGCCGGTTAAATTTAGAAGCCCTTTTAGAACCGGTTGTCCCTCACAGAACAACCGGCTCTAAAAGAGCTTCTAAATTTAACAACCGGTTCTAGCGAACCGGTGTGAACCAGGTCCAGCTCACCACTGGGTATGGGGGAAGCATGGGTTGTCTTTAGTACTATGATGGCACTGATCTTTACGTTTCCATCACTAACTCGGATGGTGCAATTGAGCGTTGTTCATAGTGTCTGCTTGAGATTGGGGCATGAATGATTGTGAACACGTCGAGGACTTGAGCTAGATGAAACAGAAGTGATAATGGTAGATTAAAAAAACAATGAGATGATATGGCAAAATGTCTGTTCCCCTGTTTGAGAGGCACTGTTTGCCATTTGTTACTTGTCTTTAGACATTATGAGTCTGGTTAGATTTCCAGTTACTAGATGATAAACCTTCTGCAGTAGTTGAGCTGTTTATTTCCATCTGTGTTTATCAAGAAGATTGCCTGTGACCTTTTTGTGATGCAGACCTTGCTACAGTGATTCACACCTTTTCACCTTGAGAATAGATTAATGCAATGTTCTCTACTTGGGTTCTATCTTAAATCCATTTAGAAGCTGAACCCAGTGCAGAATGCAGCAACCTGCTCATTAGGTGTGTTTTTCCATGAAGACATTACACTAGTGTTTCGTGACCTATGGTGGCTGCTTCTGGGTTTCCTGTTTGAATTTAAGGTGTTGATTTATAAAGTTTTAAATGGTCTGGGACCTACCTACTTGAAAGACAGACACTATTTCCATGCCATATACCTGCAGCTGAGATCAACAAATGTACTTAAGATGGTATTCTCTTGATCTAAAAGGGGGCAGATGGCAGGGCATTCTCCATAAGTACTTCTTAGCTTTGAAAACTGCTCTCCTTGTTTGTCTGAAATAGGTTGAATTTGTTGTCCTCTAGGACATCTTTTTTATGGGGACCTTTAGGGAGAAGAATATTATATAAGATGAAATTTTGAGGGAGTGTAATGTATTGATTTCTTGTTGTAATGTTGAGCCTGCAATTATTGTAGATGGTCGGCACAATGTTACTGGCCTCTGTCTTTATGGTTATATTTTTAAATAATTGTTAAAGGGATCTAGAGTTTAAGATTAATGCCTTCTTTGTTCATTCAATAAGTAGATATAAATAAATGCATAAAATTATCTGCAATTGTAAATAACTTGCTTCATACCTTTTCCTTTCATAGCTTCTCACCTTAAGTGCATTATTTCAAACTGAAAAGTTTATTTTTATTTCTTTTCTTCTGTGCATTGTTTTCCAGCAGCATATTTCACCGCTTCCTCATTGCTCAGATCAGTTAAAGTCAAATATCTGTGCATGTCAGTGTGGTTTTAGATATTTTATTTTTGGTTTTTAACAATATGTAATTTGCCCATAGTAATTGTTTAACCATCTGTAATGAAGCCCATAAGTTAGCTCAGTATATGACAATGCAGTGTAAAATCGACCCACTGCATATGTAATATTTAGAGTCCTATAAATTAGAGATGAATGAAGAGTGCTGGGTCACCAACTCCATCCTTCTACTGGTGAAAGATTTTTTATTCTTTGGATGGCAGTTCTGTGAGGGAGGAGGAGGAGAGGGCTGGTGTTACCTTAGAGCAACACTACCACCAGAGAAAGTTCAAAACGTACAAGTGCTTTAAAGGGAGAGGAACCCAGAATGATGTGTGGGAAATCCTTTCAGAAGACCACTTAGACTTTTCTGATGCCCTGAATCACTGTTTCATGGAGATGAGAGTGCCTTTTGCATACTGTACATTCTTATCCTGGGAAACTGGGAGAAGGCAACCTGCACTGCTTTAAAAAAAAAAATGAAGAGATTAAAATGTATGCTACAGTAGTAGTATTGTTCTGAGGGTTTCCATGGATCTTGAATTATCCAATTAATTGAATTTACAGTATGGAAATAAATGGCATGATGGATTAGCTTTTAGCAAGATTAGTAAAGTTAAGATTAAAATACACATCACTCATTTTAGTCATATGGTTGTGGCACTTTAAAAAAAAAAACCTGAAATTTTCTTGTCACCTATACATTGAGAATAAAAATGTTGCAACTATGTGTATTTGAAACATAAAAATGTTCTGTAGGTTTTTAATTTATTCTGCTGTTAAGTGTTCCACTGTAGTATTCATATCTTTCCTTTAAATGAAGTATGTATTGTTTTTATGAGGACTATTACAACATCTGTAGTAGGATAAAAGCCGCTATTCTCACCAACAAGAAATCCCTACCTACAGCTACAGAAGCAGCCATCACATTATTTCTGTGCACTTGGGGAAGTTTATGATTGGATGTCAAGCATTTTATAGATCAAAGCAATCTTTATTTCCTATTTTCCTCAGACTGGTTAACTAATATGATTTCAAAGAAAAGGCTATAAAATTGAAAGCTATGATCTTTTAACTTGAAATGCGTGTGCCTTTTCTGGACTGCAATTTTATTTCAGTGTTCTGTTCTTATAAAAGGATGTTGTTCTGCCCATATTAGATTTACCATATGAGTTATTGGCTTATTAACCCATGAAAAGGATAAGACTCTTGTTAACTTCAACCCCTTAGAAACAGATCTAGGTTAACCTCGAAGGAGTCTTAAAAGCATGAATTCCTAGGCCACATAAGATCTAAAGTATAGGCCAGATACATGGAATTTGGCATAGTGAGATGTAAATTGCCTCTCGCTATTAGGGTTGCCAGGCGTCCGGTTTTTGACTGGAATGCCTGTCGAAAAGGGACCCTGGCAGCTCAGGTTGGCGGCAGTTAAAAGTCCAGTCAATGGTACGGCGGGGGCCCGAGGCTAAGGCAGGCTCCCTGCCTGCCCTAGCTCTGCGCAGTTCCCAGAAGCAGCCGCCAGGTCCCTGCAGCCCTTAGGTGCATGGGTGGCCGGGGAGGTTCTGCACGCTGCCCCTGCCCCCAGTGCTGAGTCCGCAGCTCCCACTGGCCGGAAACCGCAACCAATGGGAGCTGCAGGGGCAGCGCCTGTGGTTGCGAAGGCAGTGTGCAGAGCCTTCCTGGCTGCCCATGCTCCTAGGAGCTGCAGGAATCTGGCGGACGCTTCCTGGGAGCCGTGGTAAACACTGCTGGGACCCAACACCCTAGTTCCTCTCTTGCACCCCAACCCCCTGCCCCAGCCTGGAGTCCCCTCCCAGGGCCTGCACCCACCCAACATCCCAACATCCTGCCCCAGCCTGGAGCCCTCTCCCGCACACCTCTCATTTCTGACCCCAATCCCCTGTCCCAGCCTGGAGCCATTTCCCACACTCCCAAACCCTTATCCCCAGCCCCACCCCAGAGCCTGCATCCCCAACTGGAGCCCTCACTCCCTCCCGCACCCCAACCCCTGCCCCAGCCAGGTGAAAGTGAGTGAATGTGGAGTAGAGCAAGCGACAAAGGGAAGGGGGATGGAGCAAGTGGGGGCAGGTCCTCGGAGAAGAGGCGAGACAGAGGCAGGGCCTCAGGGAAGGGGCGAGAAAGGGGTGTTCGGTTTTGTGCCATTAGAAAGTTTGGCAACCCTACTTGCTATACCACTAAAGCTCCTAGTGAGGAAAATGGATTAACTCCAAGGGAATACAGGCAGTGAGCCCAATTCCCAAAGTACACAAAGGTTCTTTTATGCTGTCAGAATAGTGAGTGGGCTTCCCTGAGGCCACTTATAGCCTGCATAAAGGGTTCTATGCCACCCCTGCTCCTAGTCCCCCCATACCTCCAGCATAACAGGCATCGGGGTGGGGAGTGAAGTGGTGTCCTTGGTTAGAGCCTAATGCATGACAGCTCTTCTCATAGGGACTCTGGGAAGCAAACTAAACTCTGCTCAAATTTACACCAGGGACTGAGCAGGTCGGCTGCTGCCTCAGAATATGGCAATTTTAAAGGTGGCTTAAAGCCACTTGTGCACTCCTCCCCTGTGTCTCTGTTCTTGGCCCAAAAGCAGGAAGGGAGGAACTGAGAATTGAGTCAGTGGCAAAGAGCGGAAAGGTGATTGGTACATAGTACCAACATATCTCTCAGGTGCCTTATGCATGCTTCTTCCCATTTGTCTTTGCTTGCTTACTTCCTGGGATACACTGACTCTCTATAGTAATCCTGCTACAAGGGAGTTTATGGTGTAACTTCTCCTCACCTGAGCAGATTTTCCATCTCTGGCCTGCACTCCAAAATTCTCACCAGCATAAAGCCAGGATGAATTTGGGCATACCAATTTATTCAAAATAACTGAATTTTGTGTAGCATCTTTCATACACTCTATTGCAAAGTGTTTTATGGATAGACTGGAAAACAAAAGTAGTGGCAGATCAGATGAAGTAAAATTAACAAGTTCTCTGCAGTGTTAGCACTGTTGGAAATCCAAATGTTTGCTATTGTGAATCAGAGCAGAGCAATAGGGTGGAAGAGCACAGAAGGTAAGGGCAGTGTATAATTAGCATGCTCTCTGAAGCTGCCACATTTCAGACCTTGTTAATTTTAGTTTGTTGTCACGCTTGGAACAGAGAGGTCAGATAGCTGCCAAGAGCAAAGTATCAGTACATTAAATAATATTGGAAGATACAGGAAGACTATTCCAGACAGCAAGAGCTGCAGAGGAGAAGGATTTTGTAGCAAGGTTGTATATGGAAGGGTAGAGGAGGCCTGTGCTATCTCCACCAGCAATCAGAAATTTGGGATTGCTTCCCAGTGTGGCTAAAATACGTCTGCCCACATGTATCATGCATAAAATAAGAGAATGAATGTGTAGGAGACAGCATGGTCCCAGGGATAGGGCACTGTCTGGGAACTGGGAGTCCTGGGTCTGCCACTGATTTGCTGGGTGACGTCGAGAAAGTCACTTCATCTCTTTATGCCTTGGCTTCATCACTGTAAAATGATGATAAAGATACCTAAATTCCTTTATAAATCATTTTGAGATCCATAGCTGGGAAATACATTATAGGACTGAAGTATTTCACCAGTTTTCTAGCCTGGGTGAATAGTTAAAAGGTTTGGATTACAGTGCAATGCCATTTTTTCATTTTCTTTGAAATCAGAATATTTATGAATGCAAAAAATAATTAAGAGTTTAAGAATTGTGTTCTATCTGACACCTCGACAAAAAGAAGTAATTTAATAAAAATACAATCCTAATCAGACTTTGAACTCGATATTTTCAGGATTCCTATCATTTTTCTAAAGCAGAAATAAATTCAGATCTAATAATTTTGACATCATTAAGCAAAAAACCAGGTTAGGAAAAGAGCAATTCTGTCATATCAAAAGGTATTGGAATCAGACATGTTAGAAAAGGGTTAGCCATTTAAATAGTCATATTTAGCAAGGCTGATTAAGTTTCCTTATTTCAGTTTTGATTTCCCATGTGTGTGTTTGAGTTTTAGGAGAATAAACAAGTTAACACTAGTGTTAACTTTATAAGATAAATGAAGGGACATTGAAGGCAATTAGATTGTCAAACATTTTATGTATTTATTTATTGTGAAAATGAACATTGGTATTATGGAATCATGGTCATGACCCAATACTTAAGGTTGTAACTCAGTACATTACAAAATGGCATCACTATCTCTCTGAGAGAACCCATTGTTAAACTCAAGGAGATTCCTAAATGTTCTCTGATCACAACGCTGTATTGTGCCCAGGACTTTGCTTAAGTGTTTAGTTACGAGCAGTAGCATATTTGAATACACCAGAAAATTGCTAAACTGCCTTTTGTTACCCTGCATGCCTTTATAATCAATACCAAAAATTATTAGTCTCCTCTCCTTTGTTTTCAAGAAAGTTTTAATAGCAGAGTCCTTTACTGAAGTCTAATTACCAAAAAGAAAAGGAGTACTTGTGGCACCTTAGAGACTAACAAATTTATTAGAGCATAAGCTTTCGTGAGCTACAGCTCACTTCATCGGATGCATTTGGTGGAAAAAACAGAGGAGAGATTTATATACACACACAGAGAACATGAAACAATGGGTTTATCATACACACTGTAAGGAGAGTGATCACTTAAGATAAGCCATCACCAGCAGCAGGGTGGGGGAAAGGAGGAAAACCTTTCATGGTGACAAGCATGGGGAAATAGTTTTACTTTGTGTAATGACTCATCCATTCCCAGTCTCTATTCAAGCCTAAGTTAATTGTATCCAGTTTGCAAATTAATTCCAATTCAGCAGTCTCTCGTTGGAGTCTGTTTTTGAAGCTTTTTTGTTGAAGGATAGCCACTCTTAGGTCTTAGGTTACTTCCTTGTGGCTGGACTTTACAAAAACTAGACAAGCCATTTACAACACACACTTTGCTTCTCTACAAAAGAAAAAGGACACTAAGCTATCTAAACTACTATATGCCACAAGCGGCCACAACAATGGTTCCCGTAACCCACCCAGCAATATTGTTAATCTATCCAACTATACTCTTAGCCCAGCAGAAGAATCTGTCCTATCTCGGGGCCTCTCCTTTTGCCCCTCCACCCCCACGAACATGATACAGTTCTGTGGTGACCTAGAATCCTATTTTCGACGTCTCAGACTCAAGGAATATTTCCAACACACCTCTGACCAACATATTAACCCACAGAGACCTTCCTGCCAACACTACAAAAAGAAGGATTCTGGGTGGACTCCTCCTGAAGGTCGAAACAGTAGCCTGGATTTCTACATAGAGTGCTTCTGCCGACGTGTACGAGCTGAAATTGTGGAAAAGCAGCATCGCTTACCCCATAACCTCAGCCATGCACAACACAGTGCCATCCACAGCCTCAGAAACAACTCTGACATCATAATCAAAAAGGCTGACAAAGGAGGTGCTGTCGTCATCATGAATAGGTCAGAGTATGAACAAGAGGCTACTAGGCAGCTCTCCAACACCACTTTCTACAAACCATTACCCTCTGATCCCACTGAGAGTTACCAAAAGAAACTACAGCATTTGCTCAAGAAACTCCCTGAAAAAGCACAAGAACAAATCTGCACAGACACACCTCTAGAACCCCGACCTGGGTATTCTGTCTGCTACCCAAGATCCATAAACCTGGAAATCCTGGACGCCCCATCATCTCAGGCATTGGCACCCTGACAGCAGGATTGTCTGGCTTTGTAGACTCCCTCCTCAGGCCCTTCGTTACCAGCACTCCCAGCTATCTTCGAGACACCACTGACTTCCTGAGGAAACTACAGTCCATCGGTGATCTTTCTAAAAACACCATCCTAGCCACTATGGATGTAAAAAGAAAAGGAGTACTTGTGGCACCTTATAGACTAACAAATTTATTAGAGCATAAGCTTTCGTGAGCTACAGCTCACTATAAGGTGCCACAAGTACTCCTTTTCTTTTTGCGAATACAGACGAACACGGCTGCTACTCTGAAACCTGTGACTATGGATGTAGAAGCCCTCTATACCAACATTCCACACAAAGATGGACTACAAGCCGTCAGGAACAGTATCCCCGATACTGTCACGGCTAACCTGGTGGCTGAACTTTGTGACTTTGTCCTCACCCATAACTATTTCACATTTGGGGACAATGTATACCTTCAAATCAGCGGCACTGCGATGGGTACCCGCATGGCCTCACAGTATGCCAACATTTTTATGGCTGACTTAGAACAATGCTTCCTCAGCTCTCGTCCCCTAATGCCCCTACTCTACTTGCGCTACATTGATGACATCTTCATCATCTGGACCCATGGAAAAGAAGCTCTTGAGGAATTCCACCATGATTTCAACAGTTTCCATCCCACCATCAACCTCAGCCTGGACCAGTCCACACAAGAGATCCACTTCCTGGACACTACAGTGCTAATAAGCGATGGTCACATAAACACCACCCTATATCGGAAAACTACTGACCGCTATTCCTACCTACATGCCTCTAGCTTTCATCCAGATCACACCACTCGATCCATTGTCTACAGCCAAGCTCTACGATATAACCGCATTTGCTCCAACCCCTCAGACAGAGACAAACACCTACAAGATCTCTATCATGCATTCCTACAACTACAATACCCACCTGCTGAAGTGAAGAAACAGATTGACAGAGCCAGAAGAGTACCCAGAAGACACCTACTACAGGACAGGCCCAACAAAGAAAACAACAGAACGCCACTAGCCATCACCTTCAGCCCCCAACTAAAACCTCTCCAACGCATCATCAAGGATCTACAACCTATCCTGAAGGACGACCCATCACTCTCACAGATCTTGGGAGACAGGCCAGTCCTTGCTTACAGACAGCCCCCCAATCTGAAGCAAATACTCACCAGTAACCACACACCACACAACAGAACCACTAACCCAGGAACCTATCCTTGCAACCTATCCTTGCAAGAGCCCGTTGCCAACTCTGTCCACATATCTATTCAGGGGATACCATCACAGGGCCTAATCACATCAGCCACACTATCAGAGGCTCGTTCACCTGCGCATCTACCAATGTGATATATGCCATCATGTGCCAGCAATGCCCCTCTGCCATGTACATTGGCCAAACTGGACAGTCTCTACGTAAAAGAATGAATGGACACAAATCAGACGTCAAGAATTATAACATTGAAAAACCAGTTGGAGAACACTTCAATCTCTCTGGTCACTCGATTACAGACCTAAGAGTGGCTATCCTTCAACAAAAAAGCTTCAAAAACAGACTCCAACGAGAGACTGCTGAATTGGAATTAATTTGCAAACTGGATACAATTAACTTAGGCTTGAATAGAGACTGGGAATGGATGAGTCATTACACAAAGTAAAACTATTTCCCCATGACCGGTTTCAGAGTAGCAGCCGTGTTAGTCTGTATTCGCAAAAAGAAAAGGAGTACTTGTGGCACCTTAGAGACTAACAAATTTATTAGAGTATAAGCTTTCGTGAGCTACAGCTCACTGTAACTCACGAAAGCTTATGCTCTAATAAATTTGTTAGTCTCTAAGGTGTCACAAGTACTCCTTTTCTATTTCCCCATGGTATTTCTCCCCCCCACCCCACCCCCCACTGTTCCTCTGATATTCTTGTTAACTGCTGGAATTAGCCTACCTTGCTTGTCACCATGAAAGGTTTTCCTCCTTTCCCCCCCCTGCTGCTGGTGATGGCTTATCTTAAGTGATCACTCTCCTTACAGTGTGTATGATAAACCCATTGTTTCATGTTCTCTGTGTGTGTATATAAATCTCTCCTCTGTTTTTTCCACCAAATGCATCCGATGAAGTGAGCTGTAGCTCACGAAAGCTTATGCTCTAATAAATTTGTTAGTCTCTAAGGTGCCACAAGTACTCCTTTTCTTTTTGCGAATACAGACTAACACGGCTGCTACTCTGAAACCTCTAATTACCAAGACACCCTTTACTGTTAAAAAAAAAAATTCTACATTTACTAACATGCTGCAAAGATCCTTCATAAATTTCCTTTGGGCTGAACAAGGCACTTAATGTTGCCTTTGGGAAGCAACTGCTCTTATGGTAGATTTGAGTCACTATTGACTGGTGCAAACCAGAACAACTCTGAGGGCTGATTTATCTTGTCCTAGCATCTTTTGTGGGTAGAAAGAAAGGGGGAGTAAAGTTACTGATGTGCCCCCTCTGCTGCTCCAGATGTGCTGACCATTGCATGGTGGGGACAGTAATACTTACCTACTTGGCTAGATGGTTGTGAGGATTCATTCATGTTTTTACAGTGCTTTTGAAGAGACAGATGAAAATATTTATTTGATTTTTTCCAGCTTTGGGACCATGGTTTTCAGAAGACAGTGTTTCTTTCTTTTCCTATTTCCAGGACTGTCACAACACTACTGAGATTCATCAACCTTAGTCATTTGTGAATGTAACATGAATGACACATTCAGGATTGATGAGTCACCAGTTAAAAAGTAGCTGTTTCCTTATTGAATTTTTTTTTTAAAAAAAACAACACATTTAATCATTCTCCTCACTTTTTTTCAAGTCTTTTTTTCAAGTCTGTTCTACCAAAATGATCTACACCTGGTGGCTTTCAGACAGGTTTTTTTAAATATTCAATAAGCAGATCTGTTGCAAAAATTTCCAGAACATTAGGACACTTAAATTGAACTTCATGTGTCTGTTGCAGGGGGGTCCTACCAGTCAGTCTGGGAAGATTACTCTTTAATAACATTTATTTATTTCGGGGAATAAATAGTTTACATGTCAAGTTTTAGGGACCTTCCAGCCATCAGAAACCTTATCCTGAAGTTCAGTTTAGTACAGACAGCTGCAATGCAAGACTTTTTACCCTACTTAACTAACTATCCCAAACACTGCCTAGAGTGCTGCCTTTCCTGCTGATTGCTGAGCACTGCTTAGGAGACACTACCAATCCTCCTGAAATGTATAAAATTAGCATTTAAGACAAAATAATGGCATAACTTTCTGTGCAGAGTATAATACTAATAAGATTAAGTTTTAGCAAAGAAAAACATAAAAGATGTAATCTAATAATACCAAAATACATTCTGAATAAACTATATTACACATGTTTGCTGACTGGATGATATAAGTTTAATTAAATTATACTGTCTTATAAACAGAATATGGTAGGTAGTAATGGCAGCTTTTGTACATATAGTGCAAGAAAGCAAGGAGGGATTGGGGATTATTACAAAATGAATGTAGTACAAGCTACTTAAAATCAAAAAGATAAAGATGAAAATTGAATTGTAGTTTCTTAAATGCTTCTACAAGTGAAATTCATGTTTCCTCAGATATATTAGATCGGTAAAATAGAAGGAGACAAATCTAAAATTGGGGGGGAAAAAACCACCTAAGAAAACTCTTTTTCTGAAGGTGAGAGGTTGGAATGTATGTGTCTGAAGAGAGTGATCCAAGTAAAAATAATTGCAACGATTTCAGAATGTGTAGTACTCTTCATTCTCAGAATCTGGTCAAATTCTTATTTATATTGCTGTGATATACTGTATTTTGTCCATTCCATCTCTTCATGTGCTACATAGTAGAAGATACCAGGCTGTTAGCACTTCTGAACCAGATGGCATATTCTTCTGTCATGTTGAGATCATGCTGAAAATGCCATCTATGTAAAACAGCTGAGACAACACTTTGACATCAGGTTTTCAATAGTTACATAGCTATTGGTTTTTATCAGTTACCATTAATTTTTGGCCATTAATTTTTTTCTTGAGTTTTATTTACAGATGAGAATGAGTATATTAAATGCATTATTAACCCCACCCCACCCCATCCCCCACACAAATACTGGATTTCTAGTGTATAGGATTTTTGACAGTTTACCTAACTCAAGTCCTGTCCATAGCATCAAAGAACTTTATATGGTTTTGAAAAAAATATTAACAATGTTATGGAAACTGCTTTTAAAACTACATTTGTACAACCACACAGCTTCTCTGGTAAGTGTGTCATAACATATCCAACATGGTTCTTGAGAGAGAGTTGACTCTAGTAAGGCAGAATAGTGTTTCTGACTAAGGCCTGAATGCAGAAAAGGAAGTAGGCATCTAACTCCTTATTTTAGGCGTTTGGATCCTGGTTTCAGTATCACTGCAATACACAACCCTGGCTTCCCCCACCAAATCCTGTAGGCACCGAAACTCACTTGGCACCTAAGTTTTTGTAGTAAAAATTTCCTTAGCACCTGTTCTTCTGCCCTGAGCATGTGCATTGCTGCCTCATTTTCAGTGTCTGGACACCTATCTCTTGCTTAAGCCACAGAGCAATTCACAACCAGGGGAAGACGCATTCGGCTGCCTAAGGTTCATGCAGGGCCTGATGCAATAGGCGTGCTCAGAAGCAATTTACCAGATTGAGCCCCTCAAGTGAGTTCACACACAACAGTTGAGGGAGCAGGGAAGAGGAGGAGGCCTTCCCTCTGAGCTTTTACCCTAGTAGTTAGAGCTAAACCACCTGGGTTTGGGAGACCCCCGGTTCAACTGCCTGCCTATGTGAGGGGGTGAAGAGATTTGAACTGCAATCTGCCACCTCTCCAAACAGTGCTCCAACCAGTGGGCTATGGGATAATCTGATGTGACATTCCCTCAATCTCTCCTGTTTATGTTGTTGCATTCATGATAAATGACAAAAGAGTAATTGGAGCAGAGAGACTGGACTGGACCTGGTGTTTTCCACTTCCTGGGTGAGCTCTGATCATCAGGTGCTATTGAGTCATTTGAGTAATTCTCATGCTTATACTGTCTACCTCTCTCTCTCTGGCCCAAGTGACTCTTTAAAAGAGAGAGCCAGGGAGAGGGAGGCAGCATAGAGCATGAGAATTACTCTATAGCCTTGTGGTTAAAGAGAGAGAAGCCTATATAACTTAGATGGCAAAGTCCCATTTTCAGAAGTGATTTAGGCACTTAGGAGTCCAAGTTCCACTGACTTTCAGTGAGACTTAAGCTCCTATGTGCCTAAATAACTTTTGAAAGGATTTAGCTGTTTAAGTCATGTAGCCCTTGCAACACAGAGTGGAGCAACACCTAAATACCTTTAAAAATCAAAGCCTAAGAGTCAATCTGGGTTCTTTCCTTCTCATTCATGAGCACTGCGTGCCAGATTCTGTGCAATCTCATTGGTTTAAAATCATGCTCTCAGTTACACCGAGAGAACCCCATTAGATTTCAGTGAGCCAGATTGGCACAGTTGTGTAAACGGTGGAGGAAGAGGGTGAAAGGAGCCAGTGGATGGTGACCTGTATCATGTGATGTGGAATTATTAATGTCTTATAACTCTGACTCATGTGATGTGACTAAATCCAGGAAATAAAGTTGAGTCTCTTTTCCCACTTCCTGTGTGTCACATTCTTATTATGGGAGCCTTGTCCACATTTGTGCATTACAATGTATACACTAGGAGAGGACTCACAGGATAGGATGAGGGTAGTAACAGGGTTCCAGATTTTTATAAGGCTAACCATCACTGTGGCATTTGTGCACCTTCCATAAAAAATAAACACAATATATTTCTCTCTACCATCTCTACTGGCAAAATAAGTTTTAAGGTATTGTTGGGATTTAAAAAAGTAGGAATGTGCATATGTATGTATGCATTGAGGTGTCTCTGAGCATTCCAACAATAACTCTAAAACAAAGAAATGGATTTGGTATTTAGGTCTCCTTTGCCCTATTCTGTATTTGTATCCCCCTCTCTCTCTCTCTCACATTATCTTTTAAGGAAAGATACTGTGTGTTATGGACCAAGTATAGGTGGTATATCCTAGTAGTCAGAGCAGCAGTCAGGGCTACTGAGCAGAGCAGTCATCCAGGTTGGGGAACGAAGCCAAGGGTCAGCAGCAGAGTCCACTGCCAGTTACCAGAGCCAGGCATCAAGGCAGAGTTAGAGGCAGGAGCCAGGTGATCCTCCAATCAGAGCTCCTGTGGGTGGTGCCTTCGCAGGGGATATAGTCCTAGTAGCATCTCAGCCCACTGGGTTTCAATAGGCATTGGGTGGAGGGCAAGATGCAGCAGCTGTGTGGGGGACCCTCCAATCTCTGCCCTCCCGGCCAGGCCTGGGTTCAAGACCCAAGACATCACACTGTTTTGTATTGTAAAAGCACCTGCCACATTGTGGGACCTACTGAAAACAAATGAAAAATAATAAATCATCCAAAACACCTCTTGGGACTCCAACTGTGTAGAGGAGCATTGGCCACATCCCCAAATGGGCTCTACTATAACAGCGCAACATTAACTACTCAGCAGATTAACTAGAATGCTGCTGCTCTTCCGTCTCTGGCTCTTAATTAACAAGGCTTCTTCCCCATTCCTTGCGGGTTAGAAGAAGATGACTTCAACTAATTTGCAATATTTTTTGTAAGTTTTTGAATTCCTATAAATTTACTTAATTATATATTGAGTAGTATTCTTCTTTTGTTTGAAAATTGAAAAAAACAACATCAAAGCTCGGTGCCCAAGTTTGTCATCCAAGATGATGGCAAATGGGAGGAAAAGGGCAACCTTCATGCCATCCTCCCTGTTAAGGGCTTTGGCATAATCAATGCCATCAACGTGGCGACAGAACACTGACCAATGGCCTCGTTGTGGAGAAAGCAACTCAAGCAATATGACCCTTTTAGGGCAAACACTGAAAGAGGAAACATATATTCATACCTACATGTATGGCACTTCAAGGAGGCCTTTCTCCTGAAAAATTTAGTACTATCAAACTGTTGTTTGACATATATTTAAATAAAATTTTGTGAGTTCATGTTTATATTTTCATCATCATTTTCTTTCTTTTTAAGTTTTATTTAATTTTATATATTTATTGTCCATGAATACCATGTATTTGTCTGTGCTGTAGCTCATGGTTCTAATAGTCTCAGTACCATCCTGCAATATTACACTCAAGCATGCATTCCCCACTTTGTTTGCTCCCCAAGTTAACAAAAGGACAGAGATGGAAAATGAGCTGAGAAGAATGCAACAATCATGTGGACACAAGAAATAGTGGAGGAGGCAGTAGCTGTGGAGAAGAAGGATCAATAGCTTGAGTTAGTCAAGATTGGTAACAGCCCTAGCAAACAATTGCCACCCTAGGCTGCCTTCTGTAAACACAGAGCAGCCCAATGTCAAAACCACTTCATTACTCTTGACTTAGCTGAATGTGCTCAGGATATTTGAACTTTGGAGGGTTTTGCTGTTGTAATTCACATTCCCGTGTATATAAAGATGCTAAAACAAGCATGGTCCCAGTACACCGATTCCAATCAATCGCACTTACAGTAGCCAAACAGACAAATAGTCTGGTCTAAATCACTTCAATGTATCTTAAATCACACTACCATGCTAACTGCTTAAGCATAAAATATGTTCACAACACCAGATTATTTTACTGATCCTTTATGTCAAAAGAAAAGCCTGAAAAATAAAAAAACAGTGCTAGGAGGTGACAAGGAGTGTAACAGATAATCTGAGGTAATAAATCATATTAGGGGTTTTTTTCCCCCGAAGAAAAATCAGACCACGGATTTGGCAAACTATAAAAAGTGTAATTTATGTGGACTGACAGATACCAGCAATTTTTGTTTTCGCATGCTGGTAGAGCTAAAATTTGGTGCTGTTGTTTGGGGCTGCTTGTTCTCTTAGAAGAGAGAGTAATTACAAATTCATATAAGGCTGCCTTCAAGGGACGACTTGTTCAGATACTGACAATATCTGGGAATTGCTAATGGAATGCCTAGAAGTTTGGAGATATGAATTATATGAACTATAGCCACAAACTCATAATTATGAATCCCTCAAAAATATATTCCCCTTCTTTTTCACTGGAAATTTACCTGTAAGTAAACTAGGAGGTAGTATTACATGAAAAGGTGTGTTAATTTTATGCACAACCAGGGGCCATTTCTGGAATGTATAAAGGCGATTTCACCCATTATGTCAATTTCTTTTTTTGTTTCTTGATTACTATTGCATGTTTGTTTTACATAATGGACCTGTATTTATTTCTTTTTGTAAATCTGTGATCTCTTCAGACTCTGTTCACAGGCTACCAATATCCCTTTCTACATGGATGAGACCTAGACTTGCAAATTAAAAAAAAAAAAAAAGTTTGCCCGCATTTTGCAATTGTCACCGGGGTCCTAGTGAGGAGCCAGCTATACTCACTCAATTAGGGTGAACTGCAAAGAAGGGGCAGACAATCCCAGTAAAGCTGGTGGATATTCCAATAAAATTTATCAAGCCAGGATAAAACAGCATCTTTATTACCTCACTGGTTACTCAGAAGTCCAAACAACACAGTTCCCTTAAAGTGATCCAGCCTCAGACCTCTGTCCAGGTACCTAAGTCAAATATGATGAATCACATTTCCTCCCAGATTAATTAAAGTTTCAGATCTTACCCAAATACACACTACAGCCAATTCTTATTAACCAAACTAAAATTTATTAAAAAAAAAAGAGAGAGAGAGAGTATGGTTAAAAGATAAATATGCATACAGACATGAGTTCAATAAATTGAGATTCAGATTCATAGCATAGATGGTGAGCTTTGTAGTTGCAAAGAGTTCTTTCTGAAATAGTTCATAGTTTACAGTCTAATGTCCAAATATATTCAGGGTATACCAGCATAACTGGGACCTCAGTCTTGGGACTCAAACTTCCCCTGATGAAGCCTAAGCAGATCTGAGATGAACAGGATCAGGATCCAAGGGTCTTTTTATACAGTGTTCTAGCATCTACTTGACTGCATAGTCCTGGATAAACAATAGATTTTTGATGTAACCTTTCGCTTTCTAAACACTACCAGTAATTAGTTACACAAATTAACGGGGGACAGTTTGCTTGTTCCTCCACCATTCACAGATTATTTGCTATACATATTTCGGGGAAGGGGTTGGGGCAGGGAAGGGGTGGAAAGAGGCGGGGGAGGGGCGGGGCCTCATGGAAGGAGTGGGGTGGGGCAGCGGGGGTGGATGTCAGTGATGCGGCCCTCGGGCCAATGTACTAGTCCTCATGTGGCCCTCGTGGTCATTTGAGTTTGAGACCCCTGCTGTAGAGACTCATATTTTCAGCTCTGGAGGTCCCCAGCTCAATTCCCAATTTTGGACAAAAGGGCAGTTGTCAAGATAGCACTTCTTATGCATTGTATGTAGGGAAGTAAGTGACTTAGCTATAGCTGTGTGTGCTATTTGTATGGGGGAGCTGGGGAAGCTTCCTCCCTAAACTCTGAAGTATTTATTCCTGGTCTATTCAGTAACTCTCTGTCAAGAAATGTATTTTTCCCTCCTGTTTTATATTTTTCTGTAGTTTTCATTGTTAGTTGTTAAATTTATTGTTATACATTATCCCTCATACCACAACTTTTAAATCCTATGGATAGCTTCCTTCCCTTCAGTATTTTCACAAATTTATCACTGTACACTATGATAGCATAACATTTCCCCCATGTAATTTTGTCCTCATAGCAGAATAACTGAAAGAAGCAGCTTAGTTTATGATTGATTAGGAAATGTACAATTTCAGTTTCCTTTGAAAATGTGGGTGTTTTAGGCTATATTACTTTGAATAGATCTCATTTCAGGAAATCATAGTTAGATTTGCAAACAACCTATTAGGTCACTCATCCAAACTCTGCCAGTGCAGTATTGGTCCCTACAGTATATTCTTGAATGTTTTGTCCAATCTCACTTTGAATGACTCAAGCAATAAGGCTTCCGCCACTTCCTCTGGGAGACTATTCCATGGTCTAATAGATTTCACTGTTAGGAAATATTTCCTGTCACTTGGCCTATTTTCTTATGCTCAGATTCATCTAATTATTTGTAGTTATACTTCTCTAGACCTCCCTTAACAGGACCTTTTCCTTCCTTGATACTTATTCCTTGAGTAAATTGTAGATGGTTAACATATCTCTTTGGTCATCATTTGGCCAAGGTAAAACATTTTTAGCTCTTATAATCTTTCCATATAAGTAGGCCATCTGATTGGTGGGGAGATTATTTTTGATTAAATGCTGTCTTAAAAGAAGCAAAGAGGAAAAAATGCATTAGCATCGTGGGGTTTCAGGGACCCAAAATCTTATTTTTAGAATCAAAATGTTTAGGTTTTTTGAGTTTTAAATAGAAGTGGAGAGTTTCCCCAAAGAACTTAATTTTTTTTTCTAACTCTAACAACTTATCATGTATCATGGCTGGCATCATGAGTGCATGTTTTGAAATGTTGCTTGATCTATGTTCTACTCTAGTTTTTAAGAAAAATATGTGCCTCTGCAGTATGTGGGGAGGTAGCTGTGGCAGCAGCAATAACACAAGCTGTTCCTTTAGTGTGGTGATGACACAGGATGCTCAGTGGGCATTTGAAGGCCTGTTTGCTAATTTACAGCCAGTAGAGAGAAAATTGAGCTTCTGGAATTCTGCAACAGCATCACCAGACAGTTCAGGTAAGAGAGCCAGGTGGAGAAAAAATGGAGGGAAGGATTCTTGGGGTAGAAATAATTTTTTCATGTTGAATCCTAACAACAAACCCCTTATTTGTAAATCAGTCCCTCCAACCATTTAATCATTTATGTTGTATCTTTCTGAATTCCCTCTGTCTGGTATCATAGAGTCCAGAAATATATTGTTGTCTCACTTGCTTTTTGTTTTTGTTTCTTTCTTCCATATTGCAAGTTCATATCCACTATCATCCTTATAGGGTTTTCTAAGGTTCCTATTCTGCCAAGATTTGTGCACATATTTAATTATACTTTGCAGGATTTGTACCTAAGTAATTTTTTCCTATTTAATATAATAATGCTTAGCTCTTACATAACACTGTATAAACATGAACTTATAATCCTCATATTGGAATCTCCCTTTTGGACTGGTAACATTGAGAGGTTAAGTGACTTTCCCAAAGCGACACAAAGAGTCACTATCAGAGCTGAGATTTGACTTGAGGAGTTCCTTGCTGACTGTCTAGCACTATGCTCCATCTCTATGGTCCTGATTCAGTAAAACACTTAAAAACACGTACGTAACTTTAAGAACACCCTTAAGTGCTTGGCTGAATCAGAGTCTTTATCTGTATCTCTATTGCATCTGATGATCTGTGTATCTATAGTCTTCAAGATTGGATTTATTTCCATGCAGGTTATCCAGGCTGTCTTTTTTGGGATCTGTGTATTGACTGATCTCTCCAGTCTTCTCACCAAAGGAAGTGACAGCCAAGAACAAGAAAGACAGTTAAAAAAGCTCATTTCCCTCCGTGACTGGATGATGGCTGTTTTAGCCTTTCCTGTTGGAGTTGTAAGTATGCTGCTAAGCAGTTAATTTCACTGCCATGCAGGTGCATCATTTAACTTGTTCATTGTTTCCTGACTGTAAAAAGATTGACATGATTAGCAAAAGGGATAAATGACTATGAAAAAGGGGAAAATGGGAGCACAGTTTTGTCACACTTTAGTTATCCTGAAGATAACTTTCAGTTACTTTTTAATTTCATTATTTAAAAATAATCCACTGTTGAGGCATCTGGATTCATGATATAAATAAAATGTACTTACACATTAGGACGAGGTGGACAAACTACAGCCAGTGAGCCATTTTAAGCTGGCCCATGAACTCCTGCTGGGGAGCAAGGTCTGGAGCTTGCCCCGCTCCGGTGCTCTAGCCGGGGGTCCGGGTCGGGGGCCACACCACGCGACTCAGCTCCACTCCAGGTGGGGCACTCCAGCCACGGCTTAGCCCTGCTCCAGCTGGGGCACTCTAGCTGTGGCATGACCCCGCTCCAGGATGCACAGTTGGGGGGCCACACCACATGGCTCCCGGAAGCAGCCGCATGGCCCCACTCGAGGGTCGGGGGCCACTTCATGCACAGGAGCCAGAGAAGGGATATGCCGCTGCTTCTGGGAGCTGTTTGAGGTAAGGGCCACTCAGAGCCTGCACCCTTGAGCCTCTCCCCATGCCCCAACCCTCTGCCCTGCCCTGATATCCCTCCCGCTCTCCAAACCGCTCGATTCCAGCACGGCGCACCCTCCTGCACCACAAACTTCTCATCCACAGCCTCACCCCAGAGCCCTCACCCACAGCTGGAACCTGCACCCCTTCCTGCACCCCTGCCCCAATCCTGACCCCCCCGCCCTCCAAACCCCTCAGTCCCAGTCCAGAGCACCCTCCTACACTCTAAACTCCTCATTCCCAGCCCTACCCCAGAGCCCGCACCCCCAACCAGAGCCTTCACTGCCTCCCACACCCTAACCCCAATTTTGTGAGCATTCATGGCCTGCCATACAATTTCTATTCCTCAATGTGGCCATCAGGCCAAAAAGTTTGCCCATCCCTGCATTAGGGTCTTGATCCTTTGCAAGTATGAGGTAGGTTGGCATGTAGACTGTTTGGGAGTCAAGCTGGATTCTTTCTATATCGCACATCATCATCAGTGATAGAAGTTCTGCCCTCCATGGGTTTGCACAAGTGTAACTGATTGGAGTTTGCTAAGCAATTCTGTTGATGATGCAAAAGAGAATAGAATCTAGCACTCTCCCTGTTAGCCCTGTGGGCTCTTCAGAGCTAAGAGTAGTAAAAACATGTTTTCGTCATTAAGGTGCACAAGTTTCTCTCCAACACACAGAGGGGGCAGAGTAAAAAGGTGTTTATGAGTACTTTTCAGAGTAAAACTGCTCTTCTGTGGCTCTTAAATCAATGGGACTTTTGCCATTGACTACAGTGATGCAGGACTGGGCACTTTAAGCATGACGCAACTCAGATTGCCAGTGCTTTCCACCCAAAACTTGGACCAGATTGGCAGAAGATTTGTGAACCTTACAATAAGCACAGGCCCAAGTTTTCAAGCTGTAATGAGACTGGAAACCATGCCTCATTTTTTGTTTCTTTATGGAAGTTTGCCAGTTCTAATTGCAACCTTGTGAACCACTGTTCTCCTTGTACTGATGGGTCTTCTAGCTAACTGTATGAGGTCTCATTGTTGACACTATTTCATAACAACTAGGTATCTGTTGTAACCTTACAGTTAACACACCAATTTAAAATATCAAATTTTATATACTTCATCAGGCTTTGTTCAAATCCTTGGTGTGATATTTTACAGTCCACTCCATGAAGAAATACAGAATGCTTGTGCAAGGTTATAAAATATAAAACACATGTACAGCATTGTACAGGTGTTCCCTTCCCAAAACACCCAGTTGGTAGCCTTAAATTACTTTACTTACTAGCCATTGGTAAGGGTAACTGCTGCTATTTATATTGGGTTAACTAGCTGCAATTTTTCTACTATGACATAAGAAACACACAGTAATAATTAATGTATTTTTAAAAATATCTGGAAATAAACAGGCTTGCAAAATATCATTTTTACAGTTATATTTTGAGGATGATTGGGAGTTATGTAGTAGTTGTGACTGTGACTGATTAACAGATGCTTTTCCTACTGTTGTTATTAGAAAAGAGAGAGCCCCTTAAGAACAGCATGACGTTATTTTTAAGTTTTTAAGTGATTCTTTTTGGGGAAAACCTCACCATATTAGCTTTTACACACATCAAGAGACACATTCTCCTGCCTTTTCTGGCTCTCTCAGGAGCTATTCAATATCCACAATGCCACTTATGATACTATGTTTCTCTCTTCTCTGTTTTAACTCTCTGCTGGCTTTTGTGTACTCCTTTAGTACCTCCTCTCATTTTCCCAGCCCTGAAACATTTTAAGACCATTTGAGGCCTCCTGTGAAGACATTAGCTACAACTTCTGTTGGCAGTAGCAGCAGTTTCTAAGCATTCTGAGCTATATCTATTTTTTTCTTTCAGGAGTTTTGCTATCTGTGGAGGAGGAGCTAGCAAGCATTGTAAGCACTCTCTAAATGAGATGTACAAATGAGCATTCTCTAAATTAAGCAGTTCCTAGGGGATATACTTTACAGAGGGAACTAGCTAGTTTCCTGAGGGTTAAAACACATACAAATGTCATATATTGTCAAAGAAACCGAGAAAATAACTAGCTAAGTATATTGTAAGTATAGTCTCTCTCTCTTTTTTTTTTCCCCTAAAGGTGACCTTCAGATAGGGAACAAAATGTCTTTGCTGCATTTTTTGCTCTTAATTTTGTACAAAGAAAGCCTAAAAAGATTTTGTTCTTCCCTTCTCTCCTGGCTGCTGGGAGACAAGCAGTAGAGCCTCCGAATGTAACACTCAGCAGCCAGACTCAGGCTACTTTTCTGAATGTCTGTCCCTCACCAATCAAGAGTCCCTCCTGAAACCTGACTCTTTCTCCTATTCATCAGTTACCACTCACTGTGGTGTTAACCAGTAGGGAAGGGATAGCAAAATATAGGGAGGCAGATTCTGGCACATTCACTTGAGTGGGGCTACTTGTAGAATAAGATACTATGCAGTGTGATTAAGGATGTGCCCACAAATAGGTTAGGTCTAATGCCACTATTGTTCTGCAAATATATAAAATATGAAAATATGCAGTGAGGTCTTTATATGTCAGAGGCTGTAAAGAAATTATTATACAACAGAGAAAAATTAAAATTCCCTAACTTCCCCTATTGTCTCAACAGTTTCCTCCTTACAGAAAGCAGTGTTGGAAAACAGGTTTCCTTGACAAGTACCCAAACAGCTCTCTGCAGGGCTTCTCAGTGGTTTACATTAGAGGCATGTGGGAATCCCAAAATAGAAAATTAAACTGATGTGAATAAAATGCTAATTAGATTTCTGTTTGAAACCAGAGTGGTCATGTTTAAAAACTTGTCAGTGGCCTTGCACAGCTAAATTAATGTTACATAAATATTTTGCATTATTCTGCGCTCTTTATACATAATAATTCATATATTGGGATAAAGTTATTCAAGGAAGAATTGGAAAGTTTTTAAGTGCAATAACTGCAGTTCTGAGAATTATTCTAAATAATTGGCTCTCAGTTTCCTGTTTTCTAAAGTCTTCAAAATGGATTGTTCTGAAAAATGGATGAGAAAGCAGGTTTCCACTCCCAGGTCAAACAATGATGTGTGTAGTGGGGAAAAAACCCTAACAAAACACAGCTTTTTATTTATAGTGCTTTTTCATAAATAAGTATCACAGTTAAGCCATCGGGGTAGCCTGGTCAGCATCCTTCTCCCTCCCCACAAAAAACAAAACCAATCTTCCCCCCCCCCCCCCAAGTAAAACACAACAGCAGCAATGGAAACAATAGCCAGAAGATATGCAAAACCTTGCCTCTTTTGTGTTATGTTCTATATTTCTCCAGCTGCTCAAATGAAACATGAGCTGTTTTAGGAGCATAAAAAAAAATACATACGAGCTTGTTAGATGGAACCAATAACCATCACTGACTACCTTGTTGTCCTTTTTAATAGGACTTTTAGTGATAGATTTTCTGTTTTTATTTAATGAAACCAGAAAATAATGGCCCAATTTTTCCATTCTTACTCATGGTGAGTAGCAGTTTATTCCATGAATAGTCCCATTGAACAACTTTCTGATACCTTTACTCCAGTTAAGTAGTACCTTATGGTACTTTAAATGTGAATAAGTGTATAGGAACCTGATCCATTAAATTAATGGTACTGTTTGCATATTAAAGTATTGCTCAAAAGACCTCATTCCTATTTATGCTAAATTCATTTTCCATCAACCTAGCAGTAAAAGTGGCCTTAAAGTGGCAGTAAATTACAGTGCTAGAGCAGTATGAAGTAGCCTTAGTGAGAATATGAATGAATCTCAAAGCGAATAAGGGCATAAGTGTGGCAGAGTCTGTACCAATGTTTTTAGTTTATCCCTCTTGTTTTCTATTTGTTTGTCACAGGTCACAAAGTCTGCCAAGTTTTCATGGCTAATTCAGTTATTTATGTAAACTGTATATGGCAGTATCATTGTGTTTCTTGTAATTCACGTAGTAGAAGAAGAAGGTGAATAGGTATTTCTAGGTGATTAAAATTGTGCTTTTGTATTTTCAAAAGCTCAGCCTCTTCCTGTGTATATAAAAATACCCTTTTCCTTCCCATTTCAATAATTGTAAACAAACTTTCAAAGATTTATCATTTATCTTTTGGTATGCTATAGTTGGCTTTTTTTTTTAAAAAAATTCTTTTAGCCACATACACAGCTGACCTATTGAGTATTTGCTAAAGGAACGCTGAAAAGATCACTCCTGCACAAACCTAACTAGTAGTCATTCTGTCTTAGAAGCCATGCATGGAAGAGATCTGTAGGTCTTCCAGTCATTTTAAATCCTCTTCCCCTGTCTTCTGAGTCTAAGAAAATTACTGCAGATATTTGCCAGCTGTCCCCATCTAACCCCTTCCCCCCACTAGCCTATAAATGACAGGAATTGCTACACTAGAACAGACCAATGTCCTAGTCTGATATTTTGCCATCAGGAGTGGCCAATGCCAAATGCTCCAGATGAAAACTTACAACTCTAATTGTGCATCTCTATCCTGTGTAGGAAGTTTCTTCCTGTAACAGGATGGCTTGCCCCCTATTGTCTGAAGGGCCTGGGGCTAGCTAACCTGGATTACTAAAGAGACACACCTGGGTTGGATCAGGAACTTCCCTATAAAAGGCAGTGGGTGGCTGTAGTGAAGGGGGGAAGCTCAAGAAGCTATGACAGAGTCTGCAAAGAATGAGGAAAGGCTTCTGCAGGGAAAACCCTGACACAAGGGGATTTTCCCCAGACATAGACATCTGGCAAAGATCCATTCCAAGCAGGGGAGAGACTGTAAAGGCCTCAGGCAGGAAGGCCTGGGAAGAGTAAGAGAAAGTCCTTGTGTGATGTGGACTTATGAATGGACTTTGAGATTTGTGTTTTATTGCAATTTGTAAACCCAAACTCCCAGGAGGGGTATTTAGGACCAAGAAAATGCCTGAAGTAAAGTTTTATTTGAACTGTGCAAGAGGAGAAACTGAGGTAGGCTGCCCGTAGCATGACCCTGGGCCACGAGGGAGCAGACAGGAGGCGGTTGGCCCACTGCACTTCCCAATTCCTCAGCTCCTGCTCCTCATGACTTTCTTGATAGGCCTTTATAAAATGCATTTGGGTGGAGTGTCAACTGGTGTAAATAGGTATAGCTCCATGGAAGTCAATGCTATGCTAGTTTACATCAGCTGGGGTTTGCCATAATGAAACTTCACATTTATATAGTGCCTTTTGTCCTGAAGGATCCCAAAGTTCCTTACAAAGCTTACACATATAGCACCACTTTATTACAGCCACCTCAGAGAGGTAGCCAGAAAGCTTACATCAAACTGCACAACAATGTGTGGAGAAGAAATTTTGCCCAAGGGTTGTCACAGGAGAAAATCTTTACTCTCGCAAAAAGCACCAGTGGGTCTTTTTGTTCATGCAGAACAGATAAAGCATCCAGTTTTCCCTAGAAATCACTCAGGAAATGAATGAAACTTAATTGTACAGGTTATTCAGAAACAAAAATATGCAGTAAAAAAAAATTCCATTCATTTATATGGTAGTTTTTTGGTTAGGTGCACATAAACAGCAAATTACACAGTTTTGACCTCCCTCTGTCAGTTTGTCTTTGCTTCAATTTCTTTTGTTTTACTAATGCCCTTGGTGACTCAAAAGGAGAAATAACAAACAGTTTCCTGTTTCATGATTTAAAATTTCCCCCTCAGTAGTATCTTCTGTTCTTTCTGTGTTACTTTCTGAAGCTTGAAAGCTGAGGGGGAAATAGAGTAATGTTTTTTTCTGAAGTGGAAGAAGGAAATTGTTTCTTGGGCCTTAGTAACACTTTTGCAGCTGCTGTGTATTGTTTAGTGATATTGAGTTGCATATTACAAATCAGTTACTCCTTCTTAGAGAGAACCCAAAGCCCACTTGAAAAACTGACGTGCCCACTTATCTAGAGTGTACATAGAATACAATGAGTTGCAAAGGAGGGTCCTTCTTGTGGCTTTTATGTGCTATTTAACTTCCTCCTGACTATCCAAGTGGTATTGTCTGCAGAAGGGGAGAGAAGGAATTAACATAGGCTATGATTTTGCCATTCTTACTCATGTGGTGCAGCACCTTTGTCCACAAGTAATCTCTTACTGCTGCACAAAAATAAAGGTGGCAGACTCAAGTTGGCAGGAAGCTTAAGGGGCACAGGCCAAAATGCAGCAATGTAACTATGACAGATATGGCAATTTCCTGCAATATCCCTGAGAAGCCTTACTGAATTAAGTTTAAGTAGCTTTGTAGTCCATTGTATTAAAAATACAAAATGTATGTATCATTGTGGGATTATATGTAACTTCACTGTGGTTGGGGGGTGGGAGGGGGGAGATGTGACCAATGTAAACCCTGGGATGTGTGGAGCTTCAAAGGCCCATTTTAAACCATGTGCCCGACAAGAAGGAACCTTGTGACAAACAAAGCTGAGTGGGTTTCCTAAGAAATACTTGGAAGGAGTAAATCCCACCTCCAAACCAAACTGTTTAAAGCTACACCTTATGGGGAAACCCATTGTCTGCTGATTACCTGTTACCAGAATCTGAAGATCAGAGCCCTGAGTTGCATAAAGGAGGGACTCTCAGATTCATAGGGGTGTCAGAGCTCACAGCTGTTATGAACTTGTAACCACAGAAAAAACCCTTTGTGGGATTTGAAGGGCTGGTCACCTGCCAGAGCTCTTGTTGGAGTTGGGGGTTATCTAGTAAGCTCATTAGCATGTGTTGAGGTTTTCTTATTGTTTTAAATATGTTTTCTCTTTAATGCTTTTACTTTAAGAATAAATGTATTTGTTTAGACAGGACTGTGTGGTAACTTACAGCTTCAGGTTATACTGTTTATAACCTCTGAAGAGAAAGCAAAGTAGGCCTGATTAGGCAGTCTGCCTCGCTGGGGAACTCACAGTGTAGGTAGGAAACTGTGCAGTCTGAAGAAGAAAAAAAAAAAAACCTGGTCAGGAGGGAGAGAGACTTGGGCCTCTGTCCAAGAGAGGTGGTGGCAGAGGAACCGGAAGTCTAGGGTATGGGTGCCTTTGCTGGCCCACAGAGGGGGAATATGGGTGCAATTGCTCTGAACTGTGACAGTGACACCCTCATAGAGGCAGATTCTCTGCAGCATTAGCATCTGCTTTGTGCAGTAGAGTTGGGGAAAGGGAAAGAGCATCCCAGGGAGCTGATTATAGCTGCCTGGCTCTTTGCTACAACCTTGAGGCAGAGAAACTTGGGAGCAGCTCTGATTTGCACATCCAACCTGTGCAAATCAGAGCTGGTATTCTAGGAATAACATGGAAGCTGGGAATTGCTGAAGTGCATGGTGCTCTAGGCACTGCTTCTTCCCACTCCTATCATGCCTCTCCTGGGTCCTGAGATACTCCCTGTGCAAGGGACTGCAAGGAGGGAGGTATAGAAGCAAGTTCCAATGGCTCTTTGCCTACTGGGGTCCCATGCCAGGGGTATCCCCAGCAGGGAAAGTGAAGGAGGTTTCTGGGGTTTGTGCCATTTTGCCTCAGCTATACAAGGAAGCATACAAACTGCTATGCCTCAAACTCCCCCGCTGCCCCATGTGTGGCCAGCCCACTGTGCTGGCCAGTATATAAGCAGGGGTACGCCATGGCTCCAACTGCTCCCTGTACCTCCTCCTTTCCCCATTCTGTAAAATTGTTCTTTAGGGGGAGAGAGGGGAAAAGCAACTCAATATCACTACCTGTGCTACCCCAGTTGGGCAGGGGTTGCAATATATGTAAATGGGGAGCTCATTTTCCCCTTCCCCCTCACTGAACAGCCATATGAAATCTAGCTGAGTTTAGCCCAAATTAAATTACACTAATACCAATATAAACACTCTCTGATATTGAAGAGAATCTTAAACCTATTTAAAACTATCAAACAGTTGCTTATTAATCAAAGCAAGCCACAAGGGTGGCTAGGAAGCTATGTAAAATATCCTAAAAATGAGATTTTTCTGTCGTCCATATTAATTCATAAAAAAAAGTTGGGATCAACCACTTAGAGACATTGACCAACCAACGTGAGAAGTATTCCTCCAATTAAAGAGACTTAGGTTAGCGTGGCAGCCATTGAGTCTGAATGTCCTTCTCTTTGTTGGTTTACATTAGAACTGTAATGTTTTATTTTTTGTGTCTTTCCTTATGTCTGCCTGTGGTGGTGCTTTGCTAAGCAGCATTTACCGTCTGTAGCTCCAGATGGTTGCAACCAGCTGTGTTGATTTAATTCCATCCATTGGCTGACTTTGGTTAAGAGACAGATGGTTCCTCCTCTCTTTTCTTACCTTTACCTCATTTTCCTATCATTTTACTTTGCCCCATGCAAAAATCCCAGACCCAAGTGTTTGCCAGTTTAGCTGGATTCATTCTAATATGTTTCAGTTTTACCTTTGGTACCATTGCTTGATGTAGGATCAAGCTTTCTTGAGGGCTTTCGAGCCTGATTTCTTGCTACGTATGTTTTGATGTCCCAATTGGTCTTAATATATTCTTAGTGACCCACTGCAATACAACAGGACTTCAAGGAAGTCAAAGGAGTTGGGAAACTTTGCTTTATTTCCCTATTGTTCAACTGTTCATATTTTGGCAGATAAGTGTCAACAGGTGTGTAAAGAGCTCTGTGATGCCAATACGAATACTGGCACAGAGGAGAGACTTCTTGAAGAGCACTTTATACTTTCAGTATTTTGCAGGCTGTCCATCATAACCTATTATTTTTCCTGGCGCCTACGCACAAGTTGAAGGGTCCAAACTTCTTTTGAGCACCAAAAGTCATCATAACAGATGGGAAAGTGTGTTGGAAACTAAGGAACTATGTGCTGTATGTGCACTGAAGGAACAATTTACCAGTCTAGATAATCCAAACATCTGTCTTCTTTAAGCATACATATCTGTGGTTAGCATGAGATACCACTGGTAATCTGTAACCTAAATTTTAACTTCCCAAAGCCAGAGGTGAAGTGAATTATGAAGTGAATTATGCTCATCCCATCCACATCCACTGATAATTTTCTGACCTTGAAACACCCTTGCCCCCATAAACCCCACATTCCTTGTTCCCACTCCTTAGTCCCCAAAAACCATCCCTCACCCAGCACAATTGGACACATTCCCATTGAATTCAGTGAGAGCTGCACCTGCTTAGGGCTAAATTTGGTCTAATCTATTCTGCATGGAGAACCTCTAATCTCCCCTGAAACTTACCAGTGAAAGATTCAGTTGTCAGTTTTTCTGTAGCAAGTGATAGCCCTTTTATCCCTACAGGACTGTGAACATAGTTTGAACTGAACTCAAATTAAAAAGAAAACAGTGTAGATACAAAGAATTTAGTTCTATGTTTTCTTTCCAACATTCAGGGTTTTATTAAGTTAAGCTAACACTAATATTTCTATATTGTGTTTACTTTATTTTAGATAGACTGCATTTTCAGGAAGAGAGAGTACAAATTTAAAAGCAAGGAGACCTTAAGGTTCATAATGTAGACATAGCTTCGATGGAAGCATAACCTACTTTTTTGGTGTGAGCCAACAGTGAAATCTCCATGGCTGACAATGGCATGTTCAGAACAGTCTGAATCAAGGGCAGCACTGTTAAATAGTAGAGAAAGACAATGGAGCTAAATTAATGGTGAGCAAACCTCAAAAAACTTAGCAGTTCCAGCCTTCCAGTACTTATTGCTTTCAGTTAGGATAAAAATATTATGAGAAAAGCCTTTCAGTCTTTCTACTTCCATAGTCTTGGACAGAAAGAGAAAATGGAGAGGCGGGTCAAAATAAAAAATGTTATGGAAAGAAGTTATCAGCTTTTTTGAACTTCAAAAGAAGTTAAAAGGTTTTGCACAAGCTTTGGCTAAAAGTTTAGGCTAGTTTTTATTTTATTCAAACTCATTCTTCCATCCTCAGGTGAGAGAGAGAGAGAGAGAGAGGGGGGAGAATGAATGCTCACTCTTTGGGCATCTAGTAAGTTGTCTCTTTGACAAGAGCCAAGATGAGTTTCATATGGACAAGTGAGTAGGATGTTGGAAACCTATTTTTTTCTTTTGGACCTCTGTGCATAAATTCTGTGAATAACACTTCAAGAGTTAGATTTATTTCTTGGTTAAAGTATTTGGTTGCCGAAATGGGACATAAGAAGTGATGACCTTCTATTCAAGGGTGAATTTCACCCCATATGAACAGAGCCCTAATACTCATTATGTTGATATATGCTGTATCTTGTGAGTTTTCACATTGTTTTCTGTGCTGTTAGCGGTAAAAACATTATTAAAATACCACATCTACTACTAAAATATAGTACTCAGTTGTAACTTGGCCCCACGTATATAACTAAAAAAGTTATTTTTCCAGTCTAAATGTCAAACACAGAAAAGAAATATCATAACTTTTGAGAATGTAAAGAATACTCTCGACCACACTGGGAAAAAAGGAAGACTGGGTTTATCAGCAATAATGTCAGTCTGCCTGTGTGTAGATCTTTAGGTAGGTGCAGAGCTATGGATAACTAACATGAAAAAGGGCAGCGAAATCAGATAATTGACCATAAGCATTTTTTTAAATTGTCTTTTCTTTCCCTTCTTTCCCTCCTCAGTTTGTTGTGACAATGTTTTGGAGCCTCTATATCTATGACAGAGAAGTGGTTTACCCAAAACTTCTTGATAATTTTATACCCTCTTGGCTGAATCATGGAATGGTGAGTATAGTAACACATGCGCTGTCTTGTGTAACCAAAGCTGTTAAGAGACTGGTTTCACCATGTAATGGTTCATGCATGTCTTGTACTAATGTCTGTAAAATTCTGATGAAAGAGCACATGATAATTAAGGAAGAAAGTTGAGCAAATGTAAAATCTGTACATACTTTAGTCCCTTATTCTAGACTCAGAATGGACTTCTGCATATACCTGGAACCTCCACACAGAAGTCAGTGAACCTGGAGCCCAGAACTGGTATAAGTCAGCATAGTTTATGGCGCTTTGCAGATTTACACTAGCTGAGAATATTACCCTTACTGGTCAAAGTGTATGATTATTAGGCCTATGGAAGAAATCAATATGATTATATCACTGTAATTTGAGATTAACCCTGTTTTAACAAAATGCTGGAAAGTGAGAGAAGCTTGTTCAAGAAATTAATTTCCGTGGGCCATACAGTATCCTTGTGTATGGTTAAAAAACTAACAAAAGTGCTAGCTGCCTAAGTATTCCAAAACTGTGTAGCAGAACCTACGTTAGATTATCCTTTTGAAAAAGTGGACGTGTGTGGGGTTTTTAAAAAATGCTTTTGAAGAAAAAATGGTGTATCTGCCCCAATACAAGGGGCATATCTTTGTTCCACCCCCTTTGCAAGAGGCAATGATATGCCTCGGAAACAGTAGGATATTCTTGCTAGCCTTCAACTAATGTGGCATTTTGTGGATGAGGTAAAGCATTTGATTAAGAGCCCACTTTGTTACCAGGCACTTATTGCAGTACATGCAATACTGAGCTCACAGATTTCATGCTTGTTTCACACATCTTGTCTGACTGGACCTGTGTGAGATATTTTATTATACCTTTCTGTTGGCGTCAGAGCATGGCAAACCATTTGGCACTCTTAGTCTGTAGCTACAGCAGAGGCCATCCCTCAAGGGGTGTGCACCACATGGCCAGAGCAGATCAGAACTGCTCACAAATGTCGATCTTGATTAATTGTTTCACGTTCCAGGGGTGTACACAAACTGGCTATGTAGTTATTTATTGTTTCCCTAACCTGTGGGTATAGGAAGCAGCCTGGGAATCACTACTGCTAAACAGAGCTGTAACTTCTGCCAGATACTTTGCCATGTTATATGCCAGTTTTAGAGGGAATAATACGATGTAACATGCTCGCTTGCTGGTGGATCTTCCCATGTCTGTTCAGACCGCCCCCTGTGAATTCTGAGGTCATCCACTAAGCACTCACAAAGGCTGCCAAGCTGTACATACATTCTTATTTTACACACAGCATCATGCCAACTCTGAGGACATTCCTCCCAGGTGACATTCTGCGTACCGAAAAAGCCTCACTTGTGACATTTTTCATAGACCTCCATTGTGAAGCACATGATAATGTGTGGCCCTGTGTATTCAGGAAGTCTCATCATCCAGACCACAAACCTAAAGGGCAATTGAAGCCCATGTTGTTCTGAAGAAATGTAGATTTGCTGAAACATTTGAAGAGGGGGTTTGTTTAAAATCTTTGCACATTGTAGCATTTGCTGAAATGAACTGCATGCAAACATCTGGTACATTTTTTATTTTCAACTTTAAGTATTGTAGAAGGCAGTTTTGAATGTCTTTTGAAGGAATTGTTTGCCTTGTCAGACTCTATTTATCCAAGCATTACTTTGGCTGGGTCACAAGGGAGGCTTCTGGCTGTTGGGCTTTTCATCATCTTTTAATCTAATTTTATCTGATGTTTTACCCATCATATTATCTTCACCAGCTTTCATTCTAATTCATTCTGATGAACTGCCTATCAGAATATGAGATTTTTGGGATTTTCCTCTGGAGAGAAATATCTTCTGCTCTTAAAGTATATTAAGTATATTTCTCCTCAGTGTATTAGCACTTTATTTAATAGCAGGGCTATCGTTTTGACATGGGAGGTTTTAGGAAGTGTCATGGAGGTGTTTTTGGTGAAAAGGGCAAAAGTCATGGCAATACAGTTTAGAAAAGTCAAAAGTTACAGGCATTATTTTGTTCCCAAATTAAAGTTTATTTTCCCAATTTTTACTATATTTTGATAACTTTCGAAGGCAAGAGTTGCTTTATTGGAGCCACGCTTTATAAACCAAAGCCCATATAAAAAACTTACAACCCCAAAGGAATTAAATCTGTCAGTGAAAGTCCAATAGAGAGCAGTTGATGAGTTCATGCTCTCTATTGGCCTCCCATTCAGCCTAGTGGCACAGCACTCAATACTCAACAGCTGCCTCAAGTGTTAAGAACTACAGCGGGTTGAGAAATGCTATGAAACTAAACCATTTGCAGTTTGGGGGTGAAGTTTTGTCTTAAAATTAGAAAGTTCCAATCAAAATGAAAATTTTCCACATACACGAAAAATTGTTTGGGTTGAAAAGCCATTTTTGTTGTTGTTTTGACAATATTCTGACTACTCTACTTAACTCCCAGTTAACATCCTGTCAATCCACCCTTCAACTTGCAAAAATTCCTTATAGGGAAAAGTTATGGATATGGTTGTTTAAAAAAAAAACAGGAGCAATCATGAAATCTATGGTTACCTTGGTAACCACACAGGGAATCAACCCTGATTAATTATGATCAGTTGTAGTATGGGCATATACCCAAATATTTGAGGATATTCTTATTTTAGATCCTAATTGGAGGAAGCTGGGGGTTCTTCTTTGGTTTAGCCCTACAGAGTGAAAAGGAATTGATCACTGCTCCTTCTTATGCTAGTCCTACCTGGAGTTTTAGGCCAGCCAGAAATAACTGCATGTAAAGCAGCTGAAGGAGGGCCTGTTGATGCCTCCTGACAACAATAAAATGCATCTATAATTTATTATGGAGTGGTGGTAGCAGAGCCTAAGATAAGGTTGGTGCTTTCATCTTATTATAAGCCTAATTTTTCATTCTCTTTGTATCTTCCCCAAAAATAAACTTATCCCCCTGATGTTTTTTAGGCAGCCTCTCATTCCAGAGTAGAGTTGTTGTTTTTTTTCTGGGAATATTACCGGATATCAGTATAGGAATAGTGTTTTGCAAATGTACCCATCTTTCAAATTGTAAACATTTTCCTGACTGGCTTGGCCTACAGACTCTCCATTTGTTTTGTTTCCCTTTGTCTTGCTGAGACTGTTAGGGCTTTTTTGGGAGGGGGGTTAAGGGGTGATTGGGGGTGAGAATGACCGGCCCAATGGGGAAGAATTAAAAAAATATGTAACAAATAGCTTCATAATAAAATAAACAGCACAGCAGCATAGGCAGAAAAAGGGTTAAGTAAGAGCCCGTTAAAGCAAGGATAGACGTTGAAACCTTGGGGAAGGCCTTGAGAGGAAGGAGGAGTGTTTTCTCTGCCCAAGTCCAGGCCAGATGAACTGGAAACTGATGGTATTGCTCAGTGGTGCTGGAACAATTTTATAGTGGGGATGCTGAAGGTGGAAACCATGTATTTGGGTTGTTATTACCACTTCAAACCGGGGGTACAGTAGCACCCCCAGCAGCCCAAGTTCCAGTACTGATGGTATTGCTATACTGCTTAAAGAGACTTTGTAAGTGAGGGATAGTTTGATCTTTCACTATCATTTGTTTTGCTCTTTTTTTGGAATTTTTTGAACCAGTTTGAAGAAAGCCTGAGTCCTGACTCTGTGCATTGGGTCAGGAAGAAATGCTCTGTGTAGATCTGTGTGAGCCTCAAAGTGTTAGGCTATGATATTTTGTTTCTCTTCTCCTTACCCCCCCCCCATTGTCCTGTTATCTGCAGCTACAACGTGGCTCAGCCATACAGAGCTATTTTCAAGTGTAAACAATGCAATCTAGCGAACACTGTTTCTGAACAAAAATTCTTTAAAAAAACAAATGTTAGACTGTCTAGAAATGAACATTCACAAGAAACAGCAAATAAATATCCCACTGTTAAAAAATAATCATCAGTCACTCACCCAAACTCATTGTTGTCCCTGAAATTTGCTGTGATCAAAGTAACAAATTACTAGAAGATTATAATATTGCCTATTCTATCAAGGGATTTACATTTCTTATTTACTATAACACTTAACATATATAATACCTTTACTCTCTAAAAAAAAATCTAGATGTGTTAGATGGTACAGAATATAATTAATACATATAAAATTGCAAGGCTATGTCCTGTATGCTTATATAAGTCCACAGCATCATACGCTGATTAACATCAGCTAGTTCACTCACTCATTACAAATATTCTTCTATTCCACCAACACATTACATTATTAGAACTTATATAGAATTCAGAGATAATTTAATGTAACCTGGGACTGTATTTCTTTTAAAAAAATACAAATCTACATTAAATACAATCTAATAAACAATATATAAAATCATATACATCCAGCAGCATATTTCCATTGCAGAACAGAACAAGAGAACAAAGTTAAGTCTGAGTAGGCAGAAGTGAAGTGCAGTGATCATGAATGAAGGACTTATATGGTAGTGTAGACCCAATTTGTTGTGTCCAAATGTTTGGGTTTTAAAAGATGAAGAATTTTTTTAAAGGGAAGTGTAACCAACTGTTATTAGATATTAGCTAGACTCCAGTGAAACACACTTAACATTAACCTGTTTTTAACAATGTATTTTTTAATAAAATATGGTATTTTGGAACACTTTACACTTAAATATGATTCAAGGTAACTATATTTTTAAGAGAAGACAAGGTAAGAGATCTTTTATTGGACCAATTTCTGTTGATGGAACAGACAAACAAATTTTAAGAACAATTGAAAACAATGGCAACATGATGTTTCTTTAGTTAATTTTTAAAGCTGTACTAAACTGGCACTGTGAATTAAAACAGGAAGAAAAAGTAACTGGACCATATTCGATTGCCTAAAATAGCTCTGTTATCCATGCTAATTGGCATATTTAGTACATTATTTGATTTGCTCATGCCTAAACAGTAATAATCATTATATTGATGCTTACATCACATATACTATGGTAAAGAGGCCAGAGTACCTAGATTGAATACAGTATGTATGATTTTTGTTATACACAGAAATTTGTGTAAAACAAAACAAAAACCTAACTTGAAATAGTGATCTCACCGAAGTCAATGCCATTGAGTTTGGTGGGCCAGGATTTGACCTGTTTCATTTAGTGAAGTGAATGCCACCCCTAAATAACCCAGGTTGAGTATATAGTTGTGTAAACCACAGGCTACATTTTCATTTTATACCGAGCAGATTATCTGAGAACAATGTGATTACATCAGGCAATACCTGCTTATAAATCGCTAACCAAGAGGGCTTATTTCCTCTATTTATCAAATGTTTTGTAATTTTAGCAGACTGCATGACTGAACACAGCCTTGGTAGTTTGTTTAAATTAGTTCTAAAACTGAGTCCCTTCATCAGACAAGTTATTATTCAAGTCTTGGGTGTAGGGTCCTTCGCTCTGGATATACTTTCTATTTTTTCTCTTACATCACCAAAGATCCATATTGTTTTAAAAGTGCTTCAACCTCATGACTCTTACTGTGTCATTGCTCAGTTCTGTGTGCCTACTTTCTAATAACTTGCTTTCAAACTTGATCTCCAGTGATCTTAAGTATTGTTAATTAAAAAATAAGCTTTAGTTATTTTAAGCTGTTGTGTTGTTTCACAGGTGCTGGGTAAAATTTGTGTCATATTGTGTCTACATGTCAGCAGTGGATGAAGTGACACATATATATTCTATATTTCTAGGACTTGTCTTCACTGCATACATTCTTAGCTTGAGTTTTAACTCTAGGTTTGTCCCTAACTCAACTCCCATCCACACACATAAACATTTAGCTGAAGTTAACATCTAGCTAGGTCAGATGGGCAAACTGTGGCCCGTGGGCCACATCCACCCCATGAGACCATCCTGCCTGGCCCCTGAGCTCCTGGCCCTGGAGGCTAGCCTCCGGCCCCTCCCCCGCTGTTCCCCCTTCTCCACAGCCTCAGCTCACTGTGCCGCCGGTGCAACACTCTGGGCAGTGAAGCAGTGAGCTCCTGGGGCAGCGCAGCTGCGGAGCCTGGCCTGACCTGGTGCTCTGTGCTGTACAGGGAAGAAATAGTTGCTCTGCGCTGCGCGGCGCCGCTGCCTGTCCTGGTGCAGCTGCGCCGCAAGCCACTGGTGCTCCAGGCAGCGTGGTAAGGAGGCAGGGAGCAAGGGGGCTTGGATAGAGGGCAGGGGAGTTTGGGGAGTGGTCAGGGGCTGGGGGTGTGCATCGGGGTCGGAGAAGTCAGAGGGCGGGGAACAGGGTGGTTGAATGGGGCAGGGGTCCCGGGGAAAGGGCAGTCAGGAAGGGGGGGGTTGATGGGCGGTGGGGGGCAGTCAGGGGACAGGGAGAAGGGGTGGTTGGATGTGGCAGCGGGGATGTGGATGGATGTGGATCCCGGGGGGGCCGTCAGGAAGGAGAGGGGGGGTTGGATGAGGCAGCGGGGGGCAGTCAGGGGCAGGGGTTCTGGGGGCAATCAAGGAGAAGGTGTGGTTGGATGGGACAGGAGTCCTGGGGGGGCAGTCAGGAAGGAGAGGGTAGTTGGATTGGGTGGCGGGGGGCACTTAGGGGCGGGCAGTCCAGGGGCGGTCAGGGGACAGAGAGCAGGGAGTGGATGGGACAGGGGTCCCCAGGGGGCCATCAGAGAACAGGGGGGTTGGATGGGGCAGGAGTCTGGGGGGGGCTGTCAGAGGGCGAGAAGCGGGGGGATCGGGTAGGGGGCGGGGGAACTGGGCCATGCCTGGCTGTTTTGGGAGGCACATCCTCCCCTAACTGGCCCTCCATACAATTTCAGCCCTCAGGCCAAAAAGTTTGCCCGCCCCTGAGTTAGGTCCTTTAAATAAGAGCTGGCTGGGAGACAGGCAGGGAAAAGCTTGAATGCTGCTGTAGCTTGAGCTAGTAGTGCAGTGGGGATGCAGAAGTTTAAGTTACAACAACTCGTCAAATGCTAATCCAATCACTCTGCTAATCCAGTCACTCTGCTAATCCAATTACGCCATGTAGCTCCACTGTTATTTTGCAGTGTCCTTACTCTCATTCCGAAGTAATTCAAGTGTTCTAACTCAAGCTCACCATTACAGTGAAAACAAACTCTTAGGTCTGGTCTACACTTTCAAATTAGACCAACCTAGTTATGCAACTGGACTGTGAAAAATTTCATGCCCTGTATGACATAGTTAGGTCAACCTAACTCCCAGTATAGAAATGACTATGGAAGAATTCTTGCTACTGCCTCTTGAAAGGTTGTATTAACTACATTGACAGAAATACCACTTTCATTGATGTAAGAAGCTTCTACACTGTGGCACTATAACAGTACAACTATCAGCTATGCTGCTGTAGCATAGATATACCTTTAAACATTTGAGTTTCATGCTACAGGTTCTAAGGAGATGTAAAGTGTCCTCAACTCCCATTGGCTTCATTTAGAGCTGACAACACTCAGTACCTTGCAGTTTGCACCTACCACATGTACAACACACACTTTAATAGTAATTATAATAATGCAGTACTTTATACTTCGTGCTTACATAGCAACATGTGAGCAGGCCTGCATATAGAATTTATCCAAGTTATCACACGGTTTCAACAGGAATCCTTGTTTCTTTCTAACTGAGAACATCCCAGATTTTTAAAATACTGTTATACACACACATACACACACACACACATATATTTTCTAGGAATCTGGGATGTTCTCAGTTACATGTGTGCGTGTGTATATATATTTGAATCAATTTAATTTGTGGCAGGGAAGATAACACAAAGTAGTAAAATTTACTGAAATGTTTAGTGGGTTCAAAGATCAGAAATGATGAGCTGTCTTAGGGATCGGCAACCTTTCAGAAGTGGTGTGCCGAGTCTTCATTTATTCACTCTAATTTAAGGTTTTGCATGCCAGTAATACACTTTAACGTTTTTAGAAGGTCTCTTTCCATAAGTCTATAATATAGAACTAAACTATTGTTGTATGTAAAGTAAATAAAGTTTTTAAAATGTTTAAGAAGCTTCATTTAAAATTAAATTAAAATGCAGAGCCCCCCTGACTGGTGGCCAGGACCCGGGCAGTGTGAGTGCCACTGAAAATCAGCTCGCGTGCCGCCTTTGACATGTGTGCCATAGGTTCCTATCCCTGAGCTATCTCGATATGAAAATACAGAGGAGAGAATCTTGTGGGAAATATGGACTGCCTTTACAGTGCTGGAAAGTTGATTATTGTATGGCTCACGTGCCAGTGTAGTTTATAATATGATATTTTCCTTTTTTATGCTTCTTATTCTTTGATGATGTTTACTGAAAACAAAAGGATTACTAGAAAGACCTCTTCGCTCCCTTTGGTTTAAGTGAAAGCATACATGCCAAAAAGGGACACGTAAGAGACATGGAAATGAATTATGGAGCAGAGCACGTCCAAATGATACATTTCCAGCCTCTCTTACAGATTCTCTCTCCTCTACATTATCGTCAGCTCAAATTAAAGATTCAGACAATTGAAGAGCGGAATGGATTCAGTGCTGTGATGTGTCCTGTTGTTACTTTTTTTTTAACAAACACATATTACAGATCTAGTAAACCTGGAGAAGCAGAGGACTAATGCCAGAAGAAAGCACTGATACTCAATTGTCTTTTTGATTCAAGAATGATTCAGGCTAATGCAGAATTAGGGAAGCCACATGAAAGATGTTTTTGATCAAAGCTCATAGTGACCTGGCCTATATAGATCAAGTAAAAGTTATTGACAAACCTACGATTCCTTAGTCACTCCATCAGGAGCTTGGAATCAAGCCAGTTGCTCAATGAGTCTCTGTGAGGAACAACTAAGAAAAAAACATGTTTTTTTGTTTCATCCATATTGTCTCTTACTAGCATGCTGCACCCAGTCCCTTTGCAGACAAGCTCTAATAGAAAACTGTGGACTAAAGTACATTTAACAATTCATACTGCTTCTTGTAAAAGAACACCCCATTTATGGGCCATTTAATTCAATACTCTCATTGCTGCTAACATCTGACAGGCTTGCTGGAAGTGAATTGTAATGTAGTCTCTGCTCAACTGATATCTAAATCCATAGTAAGCATCTCAAGGATCCTTCAGTTTAATTGAGCTCTCTTTTATATTTATTTATATATATATATATATATATATATATAAAGCCCATCAGAGGCTGATTATAAAGATTCAGAAATGGGATCTTTAAATAATGTTTCAGAGTGTAGACACTTGACTATGACATTAATTGAAAGGTTTACTGATAGAAAGCACAGAAAGTATACAATTTACTAATGAACCCTGTTTCACGCAGAATAAATATCCTTTACTTGAACAGCTGTCTAAATGATGGAATACCAAATAAGTAGACATCACTTGTGGGCCCAGGACATTTAACTAGAACACTGAAAATAACTTTCCTGGCTTTGAACATTTCTTGCATGTTCATTCTGTGGTTATGCTACATCTTCTGATATATCTTTTCATTATCTGCCAGTTCCACAACTAGAACATGAATACAGTGATATCAATTATTCCCCCACACTGGGAAGAAAAACAGCAATAATATAAAAACTTATCTTGGTTTTCTGTTACTTTTATGTGAACTGCTTGGAAACTGGATGTATGTTAGAACTTGTGTCAGCATAGCATCCAGAAACTGAGAGGCTCCTGGATAAAAAATGCTGGATTATGAGAATGACATCCCCTGACATTCTGAAAAAAGACCCTTTACCTAATACAAAAAAGCACAAGCCATTTTTTATAAAGTAGGATCTGTGCCTTAACAATACTATGCACCTGTCAAGTGAGATTACTCATTATAGTGTAGGTCTGAGATAGCACTCCTTGCTGGACATATGTGTTGGGTGCTCCTCATTATCAGTCATTTCCAGTTGGTGCATTTGTGGTCTATAGGAAACGTACACTTTCTTCTCCAAGACTTAAGAAAAAAAAGAAACTACAGTATAACGATGACAGGTCTCTGACAGAATGCACCCCTGTATTCACTCCCTATTAGGGATGTAAAATGTTAACCAGTTAACAGATAAGCCTTAGGCTTACTAGTTAACTGACATTAACCGTTAACCCTCTGCTGCGCTGGCTGGACCCCAGCCCTGGTCCTGCCATGCTGGACCCTGGACCTGCCGGACAGATCCCGGCCATGACACACCGTACCCCAGCCGTGCTGGCCAGACCCCAGACTCCATCTGCGCCACGCTGGACCCCAGACCCTCAGTGCCGGACCCAGCTGCACTGGTCAGACCCTGGACCTTGGCTGCACCACGCCAGACCCCAGCTGTGCTGGCTGGCCAACAGGCCCCGGCCCCAACCAGCTGGTCAGCAAGCTGACCCCAGCCCAACGGCCAGCCAACCAGCCCCAAGAGCAACCACAGCCCCTCTCCCTTTAATCGGTTAATCGTTTAAACGATAGACAAGCTGACGCCACTAGCCAGGTGTCACCAAAGTGGGGCAGGAACAAACAGACCTACATCTTAGCAAAACAACAGTATGTAACCTCTTTCGCCAACAAACCCCTTGTCTCCATCCTTAGAGTGGGAATGAACTTTATCTAGGTGTAACCCTCAGGAAAATGCATTTCGCAGGGTGATTGAACTATAAAGTGAGGGGCAAGAACACACCAAGTTCTCTCTCCCTATCCATCTCTCTCTCTTTCACCTAAGGTGACAAAAGAAACACCCATTAGATTTTGAAAGCTGATCCTGACCTGGGAATTTGGTCAGCAATGTTACTGGGAACATGTAGTAAGGGACTTCACTTTGAACCAAGTCTAGTTAGTTATATTTTAGTACTAGGAAGCATTTTATCTTTATTTCTAATGTAATCATTTCTGACTTCAATGCCTTATACTAGTATTCACTTAAAACCTATCTCCTTGTAGTTAAATAAACTAGTTTTATTCTTTAATCAAAACGAATCCAGTGTTTTGGTTCAACTGGGCTTTGGGGTATAAAATCATAGACTATCAGGGTTGGAAGGGACCTCAGGAGGTCATCTAGTCCAACCCCCAAATGGTAACTCCATTCACAGTAGCAGACTGGTGAATATGGATTCCCTTAGAGGGGCAACGGACCTAAAATCTCTGAACTGTCCAGGACACTGCAGAACACACATTTTGGGAAAATTTGGGACTGGGACTGTGTTCGGGTCACCCTGAAAGTGGTAACCAAGGCTGGTGAAAGCCAGAGTGTGACTGGAGTATGCTGGCAGGCAACAACTATACACAGACACTCCAGGTCTGACCTGCAGTCTGTTTGGCTGTTTGTGAGAAGCCCAGGTTGGCAACTACAGCAGCAAAGCATTGTGAAGCACCCCAGGTTGCAGGGCAAGGGTGACACACTGCCTCACTGGTCTGTATTGCACCCTGGAATGTCATAATCGCTCATAAAATGCACTTGATTACTTAATGTCAGTTGAATGTTCCTAGATCTGGTCCCTACTGAAAAGAAATATTCTTACAAGTTAAAAGTCCATATTAAGTTAGGTTTCAGAGTAGCAGCCGTGTTAGTCTATATCCGCAAAAAGAAAAGGAGGGCTTGTGGCATCTTAGAGACTAACCTTGTGAGTCTCTAAGGTGCCACAGGTACTCCTTTTCTTTTTACATATTAAGTTAAACTCCCCAGGTCAAATCGTTTTCGTCAAGCCACCTATCACTGCCCACATGGGAACCTAACTCATTCTGGCAGGAAATAGGGATGAAGGCAAGAAATGTGAACACCAAGGGAAAGAAAGGAAGAGAGAAGCAAAGAGAATAGAATCAGAGGTGTCAGGGAGGAACAGCTGACTGTGATGGAAAGACAGGCAGGGGAGGTGAATCTGATCAGGGGAACAGGGACAGATCACAAAACAAAAAGCAGATGTTGCTCCAGCATGTGACAAAAAATAAATAAATGAAAGACAAGGAGAAAACAGTGTAGACAACAGGAAGAGAGACAAAATGGTCAAAGAAGAACTGAGAGTGGGGAGAGAACTATAGAAGAAAAAAACGAAAGAGGGAAAGGAAAATATGTTTTATTCATGTGTCTTACTTTTCATTGCATGCCCTCTGGGAAACATCCCACAGTTCTGTTAATTACAGGGATGGGGGAGGAAGTTGATGGTGTAATGATGCTGCTAGTGAGACTTAAGCCAACTTGCTGCTGTTACTGTTGGACATATAAATATATTAACAGGGCAGGTGTATTTAATATTTGCATGGTGTTTTCAATATTTGCAAGACAGTTTTCCCCCCTGAATTTCAAGTATTGGTAACATTTAGCTTAATGTTAATACAAGATCTGTGTCTGCATAAACTATATCTGTGTGGTTTCAGAGTAGCAGCCGTGTTAGTCTGTATTCGCAAAAAGAAAAGGAGTACTTGTGGCACCTTAGAGACTAACAAATTTATTTGAGTATAAGCTTTCGTGAGCTACAGCTCACTTCATCGGATGCAACTGATGAAGAAGTGAGCTGTAGCTCACGAAAGCTTATGCTCAAATAAATTCGTTAGTCTATAAGGTGCCACAAGTACTCCTTTTCTTTTTATATCTGTGTGGTATCGGTAGACTGGTGTCAGTATCTCTGTGTATCCGTTTCTTTTTGTCTGTATCTTTAACTAGCAATGTGATACATTGTCTCAGCTCCCTGGCTAACCCTCAGAATATCATGTTTTCTTCTTAAAAGAAGCCAATTTAGAGTAAGACCTATTTGTGCATATTGGCTGCAACACATGGTTTGTGCTGCACATTAAAATAGTCAAATAAGCTGCTTGTTAGAGGTCACTATTATGATAGAAAGTGACTCACTTTGTGACACCAGCGATAAGGAAGTCTAGTTTCAGAATCTGTAATCTTCCTGCTTTAATATTAGCTTAACATTCAGATGTATGTTGTTGAGTTTGCTGTTTTTTAAAATATTGAAAGCCATATTTTCAGAAAATTGCACATGCTGACATTTTCACAAGCATGATCATATGCACACGTGACCAGTGAAAAGCCACAGGGTTAGAAACTCCCTCCCTCTTTGCGTTTATATGCTGAGCACAGCTTGTCTGGAACCAGGGATTTGGCCCTAAAATTTGGTTGCAATAAAACCAGTACTACCACAGGACAGGATAGAAACTGGTTTACAATCTAATAGTGCACTTCCATAATTCTGATCATACATAGTCAAATGCAGAAGGCTAGGGGATGTTGATTTTAATTTTTTTAATATTTATTTAAAAACACAATTTACATAGCTGACTACATGTTCTTTTGTGACCATGAGCAATTATTTTGTATTGATTAAACTGGTACAGTAGTTTTCTTAACAGGTGCATTTTTGTGATGCTAGTTCACATTTTATCTTGTTGTGATTCTCAGGAAATAAATATAAAATCCTGTATAAAGGTAAAATGATTATACCATCTGTATGTACATATGGATATGGATCTGTTCTCCCTCCTCAGCTAAAATAACAAACTTATTCTCTGGGTCCTCTGACATCAGAGATTTCTAGGATCCTTTTATATTCATATTTCAAGTATTTCTCCTTTCCCAGATAATATAAGCAGACAATAGGATCAAAATTGAAAATGATACACTATTATGACTAATAATAGCTTATATTCAGATAGTGCCTTTCATCCACAAGAGAAACAATACAGTATATTGCAATGGAAAATTTAAATGTAGTTTTTCTTGGTTGGAGAGGAAATGGCATATACTGTGTGTAATGTACAACAGCCTGCTCTAATGAGTTTGTAAAATAATTGGAGCAGAAGTGATTATTTGAGAGTTTAATAGCCGATAGAGAAAGTATTCTAAAAACACCCCAGAAGCAAATCACTTTGGTTGTAATAATTACAAAAAAGCTTGTACTTTTACCAGTCCATACAAGCACAGGGAAAGGTAGAAATATCCTTATAGAAAAGTAGTGAATGTTGTACACATTCAGTTAATAGTATTTCAAGTATACTTTTGAATAGCTAGAGGACAAAATATTTTTACGGTAACTTTTTTGCACTCTTAGCAAAATGCATTGTTGTGTATGCTAGAGCCCAGCAGCGGACACCCATTAGCATGTAATCAGGTAAGAATAAATGTATCCATGTTATAAAAGTATAGTTGTGCTCTATTGTACTCACTGTATTGAACCCTGCTTAGTAAGCTAAAACCTGACTGCCAGTATTCACACATGTGGCAAATATGACAAAATCAGACCACAAATATTTTGCAGCATTCCATGGTATCTCATTTATTTGTTTAATTTGCTGCTATAGCAACTAGATTCCATCCCATTAGGGTTGTGGTGGTGGTGGTGGTTTAAGTTTGGCAGACAGTATTTCCTTCAATTGAAGACATCTGCACCAACTCAGTGACCAGGTTTTTACCTATTTATCATTGCTGGAGCGAGCCATTATTTCACATGGAAGCAATATCAGAAATCATTTTCTGCCATTGTCTTTGTAATAAATAATCCCTTTTTAAAAGTTCCCTTTTTTGCCTTTTTAGTTTTCTAATTACTCTCTTTTCAGTTGTACTTGAAAACAGGCAGCATTTCTGCAGAAAAACTCTCTAGCCAAATGATTAATGCATGGAACTAGTGCCACAGCAGTAATGCTGCATACCTGCTGATCTGCAGAAATCAAGGATTCGGGAGTGACCTTGAGATGTAGTCTTGCCTACGGTGACTGTGAGCCTCGGCTGTGACCTATCTTTGGCCAGGAGCTCCATTTGCCCCCCCATAACCCAATCCCACCCTGTAAGATATAAGTAATAAATTCCATTTGCATTTCTAGTATCCTATAGGGGGGTGGATCGGCACAAGGGAGAGAAAGGTGCCAACACCACCTTCTGGACAGTTCAAAAAGTGGTATTAGGCTTTTGCAGATGCTGTGTGCCTGTCTTTTAGAATGACCATCTTAGCCCCCTGGTGCAATGAAATGAGTGAGGAAATAAGAAAAATGGCAAAAGGCAGACCAGAAGCTGATACCTTATCCTATTCTTGTTACAACTACTACTTATTATATCACTTGTATAAGATATTTTTGTTCAGAACAAATGATGCAATGAGTTTAATTAATATTATTTAAATCCACAGAGCTAGCAGCCCAGCTAGCATGAGGGAGCAAGGGTACAGCCTGACTAGAGAAGGGAGAAGAATTGAATGCTGGTGGTGCAAAATCTATTTCAAAACCGTCCCCTCCAACAGCACAAAGGCTCCCTGCGAGACTCCTTTCTGCAGGGAAGGAAGCAAATGCCCATATCCATGTACAGCATAGCACAACTGTCTGGGAGCATTATGATGATCTTTTATTTTCACTTTGCTCCCAAGTATGAAAAAGCATGATGTAGCTATTAAAGGACAGGACTGAGCTCCAGGAAGCCTTGGATCTATTCTTGACTCTGCCACTGAATTACTGGGTGATCTTGGAAAAGTCTTATTGGCTTGAACCTGCTAGGTGCTAGTGCCTTGAACTTCCATTGAAGTCAGTGGGAGTTGAGAATGTTCAGCATTTTGCAGGATCAAACCCTTAAACCTTTTTTTCCTTAGCTTGCCTGCCTGTGAAATGGAGATAATAATACTGTCATACCTAAATAATGGGGTGCTGTGGGTTTTAATTAATGTCTGTAACACCCTCAGATGAAACCTAATATAAAAGTCAAAAGTATTGTTATTTTTGTAACAATGTGTGTCAAATATTGGTCATGGATTGTGGCAGGAGACCAGAACTGATGAACTATGGTGTGATCCAGTTTCTTGTAGGGTATACATGACCTATGTTTAAAATGATAAAATTATCCATGGATTTTATACTAAGGTTAGCATTGCCAATATCTCATAAAATGCTTCCGATTGACCTGGTCCACGTGCACTATGGTAGCAGGCTAGAATGAGTGCAGAATGAGAGTTCTTCTTCGAGTGATTGCTCATATCAATTCCAATTAGGTGTGTTTGCGCCACATGCACTGTCGTTGGAAAGTTTTTCCCCTAGCAGCACCCATCAAGTCATCTGTGGAGCCCCCTGGAGTGGCGCCTTCATGGCGCTCAATAAAGGACCCTGCCGACCCGGCGCCTCCTCAGTTCCTTCTTACCGCCGGTGACGGTCTTTGGAACTGCTTGCTTAGCAAGCTCTCCTCGTTTTCCCTCATTTTCAGTTTAGTTTTGTTTACAGTTATTCCTAGCCTAGTTAAGTTTAGTTTTAGTGTTTTTGGTTGTTACAGCAGATAGCTGTTGAAAGGGGGGGGTCATCCACTTCACGTCGACCTCGTTCCCCATTGGGACTCGGGGTATGCCTAAGTCCCAAGGGTTCAAACCCTGCAAAGCCTGCAACAAGCCCAGGCCAACGGGCGACCCCCACAACACTTGCTTAAAGTGTCTGGGGGAAGCACACCAAGTGGACAAGTGCAGCATTTGTAAAGAGTTTTGCCCCAGAACAAAAAAGGAGAGAGAATTTCACCTCAAGCAGCACTTTGACCACAACCTACATCGGCACAGCAAGACTCAGCACTGAGCTCATCGGTGCGCAGCAACCCGGCAGCAGTGGTAGAAGCAGCACCACGGAAGGACTCAGGGAGAGACCCGCGGTGGCACTGAAACCATCAGGATTCACCTGGCACCAGTCCCATTCCCCAATGCAGAAGCAATACCAGAAGCAGGGGAAGAGTGGATCTACGATTCCAAGACCCACCCCTTTGGAGCCAGCCAGTGGGGCGCATCCCAAAGAGGAGCACCCAGGGCTGAAGACTTTGGAGCTGGCACCATTGACCTCGGTCCTGCAAGGGGGACCATTGAGTCCAGTGCCGTTGGACTCTCCAAGCCAGGTCATTGAGGAGGTAGAATTGCAATCCACCCTGAACACCTTTGAGGCTGTGAGGAACCTCATTGCCATGATGGCACCACGGTCCCGGGTCCTTCAAGCCAAGCCTCCGGTACCACAACGTGTAGCAATGTCTTGAGGCAAACCAGCAATGCTTCATCCCTCATCACTGCCGGTGGAGTCCTGGCACCGCTCGGAGTCCCAGCATTGCTCACACTCATGGCAGTGGTCGCACTTGCAGCACCAATCAGAGTCACAGCACCGCTCCAGGTCATGCCAGCGCTTCCAATCGCAGTGCCAATCCTCATGCTGATCCCTGTCTTGCAGCAGATCCCACTCCCGGCACCGGCCAGTGTCCCTGCCCAGGCCCTGATCTCGGCACCGTTCCCCAGTCCAGCTCTGCTTGGCACTGCCCTGGCCATTGTGGTCCTGGTCCCCGTCTTTGGACTCAGAAATGGGGTCTAGCTAGATACTCGGAGCGCGACTGGCACCAGTCAGGCTGTGGAAGGCCTAAGGTGGGAGCAGGACCATGGCTTGCGCAGTGGCAGAGACCAGTGCAGTGGCCATTTTGGACCCTGTGGGCATACCACCAGGCCCAGGGCGCACAATCCAAAGGTGCCCATTCGGTGGTCTTTGAACCGCGGCTACTGGAGGCATCAGCCAATTGCCCCATCCCTAGGGGTGCCAAGGAGGTACCTGTCGCACAACCTCCCCTGGAACCAACCCCAGCTCCTGAGCCTGATCCAGGTGTGGTTGGCCCCAACAGAGAGGCTGGACAGGAGGCCCCTGGAGACCAAGAGGGTCAGGAGGACCCTGTTCCCCCATTAGCCTCCTCCTCATCCTCCATGGAGGAGGCAGTTGCAGGCACCTCCATCTCTGAACCACCCTCTGTAGATAGCCATGCTCACCAGGGTGGCACAAAATATGGGCCTGCAGTCTGAGGAGGTGATAGAGTCAGAGGACCCAATGGTCAACATCCTGGCCCCGGAAGGCCCGTCACACATGGCTGTATCCCACATCAAGACTGTACAGGCCAATGCTAAGACCATTTGGCAGACCCCAGCCTCCATCCCTCTCACCGTGAAGGGTGTGGAAAGGAAGCATTTTGTACCATCTAAGGAGTACAAATACCTCTTCACACACCTACAGCCTTGCTCATTGGTGATGGCTGCAGTAAATGAAAGGAGAGGCAGGGACAACAAGCCCCAGTGCCTAAGTCCAAGGGCACAAAGTATATTCCACGGGGGGTTACAACTCAGAATGGCTAATCAGAGGCAATTCTGAGTAGATGCAGCTTCAACTCCCGGAACTCGATGCTCAAGTTTAAGGAGCTGGTGCCAACTGAGTCCAGTGAGGAGTTTGGAGCAATAGTGGAGGAGGGCAAGGCAGTGGCATGGACTTCTTTACAGGCCTCACTGGACGCTGCAGACTCAGCCGTGCTCACCTTGTCCTCCAATATTGCCATGAGGCATAGCTCATGGCTGCAGGCCTCGGGACTCCCGCCCAAGATTCAACAGACCGCGCAGGACCTGCGTTTTGATGGGGCAGGTCTGTTTGCGGAGCAGACTGACTCTCAGCTGCATAGCCCTTGAGTCTTTTAGCCTCACATGAAGTCCTTGGGTATGCACAACCCAGCAACCCAACGCAAACATTTCAAGCCTCAGCAGCAGCAGCAGTGTTCCTATCCTTCTTGGCCAAGGCAGGACTTTTATAGGAGAAAGGGCAGGAATGGCAGATTCAAGCCTTCCTGCTCCCAACCTGGGCTGGGCCAGGGCCCTACTAAACCATCGTCGGGTTCAAAGCAGGCCTTTTGAAGGTTCAGCCCCTGTTCAGTCACCTGTAACTCTCATCTTAGAGTATTTTCTGCACCTGGTAGCATCCTCCATAAAGGTATATCTCGCTGCTATCCTGGTTTTCCATCTGGGAGCGTATGGATACTCTGTCTTCACCAGCCCTATGGTTGGTCAGTTCCTCAAGGGTCTGGAACAGCTACATCCCTAGATCAGACAGCCTGTCCCCATGAGGGACCTTAACCTGGTACTCTCCAGGTTAATGGGGGCCCCATTTGAACCACTTACAACTTTCTCCCTTCTCCATTTGTCATGAAATGTAGCCTTTCTGGTCGCCATTACATCAGCAAGGAGGGTGTCTGAGTTAAAGGCCCTTACCTCAGACCCACCTTATACGGTTTCCCACAGGGATAAAGTACGACTTAGACCTCACCCGGCCTTTCTTCCTAAGGTTGTGTCACATTTCCACACTAATCAAGACATTTTCCTGCCTGTTTTTTTATCGTAAGCCTCATGGCAGTAGGCATGAGCAGAGGCTGCACTCTCTGGATGTTCGGCAAGCACTAGCCTTCTACATCAAGCACATTAAGCTGTTCAGGAAGTTGAACCAGTTGTTCATAGCAGTGGCTGACCTGATGAAAGGACTCCTGGTCTCATCTCAAAGAATATCTTCCTGGATCACTTCATGCATCCACACGTGCTACGAGCTGGCCAAAATACCTGTCCCGGCTCTTACAGCACACTCCATGAGGGCCCAGGCCTCATCAGTGGTGTTCCTGGCCCAGGTCCCAATACAAGAAATCTTCAGGGCAGCAACTTGGTCCTTGGTACATACGTTCACCTCTCATTATGCCATCATCCGGCATGCCAGAGATGATGCAGCTTTCGGCAGAGCGGTGCTCCAATCAGCAATTCCATAACTTTGACCCCAAGGCTTTGGGGTCACCTAATTGGAATCGATATGAGCCATCACTAGAAGAAGAAGAAAAAATAGTTACTCACCTTCTTGTAACTGTTGTTCTTCGAGATGTGTTGCTCATTTCCATTCCAAACCCACCCACCTTCCCCCCTGTCAGAGTAACCGGAAGAAGGAACTGAGGCAGCGCCAGGTCGGCAGGGTCATATATTGAACGCCATGAAGGCACCACTCTAGGGGGCTCCACAGCCAACTGAGTGGGTGCTGCTAGGGAAAAAACTTTCTGATGACTGTGCACGCAGAGCGCACACACCTAATTGGAGTGGATATGAACAACTCATCTCAAAGAACAACAGTTACAAGAAGGTGAGTAACCATTTTTTCTCCCTTATCTGAGGTGGACTCAAATGCAAATTACATCCTTAACTTCACTTCCCGAGGAAGGAATTTAATTTGGTCAGTAGGATTTTTGGAGTTTTATTTTATCATCTTGAACTTTACCAGTTTTTCATAAACCCTGTATGCAGCGTTCCAATCTGCTGAGTCACAGCCATACATGTTTTTGTAGCTTCTTCTGCAAATACTGTAGAAAAGTTTTATGAACTTTTTATGGGAAGGGTGAAATATGTATCTCCATAAAACCGGTTAGAAAAGAAACTGAACATGGCAGATATTTTTAAGCCTCTTTATAAGATTAAGAACTGGAAAATGACATCATTTTCTTTAAGCCATTTTCTTTTATTTAAACGTAAGACTGTTTCTTAATTCTTTAATACAAAGATTTATTGAGATTTCCATTAGCAAACATGGATAATTCATGTTGGCTGAAAATCTTTTTAAAAAGATATATGTACATATGCGTATTTATGTATGTATTCTTGGATCAGAAAATAAGGTTGAGAACATTTCAGTAGATGTAAGGCAGAGGAACTGCAGATGAAGCAGAAAAAGAAAGAGGGATGGAGGAAAAAATGGATGTGTCAGAAGTTGAGAAAAGGTGATAAAGATGCAAGTTGCTTACAGTACAAGACAGAAAGGAATCAATGAAGAGGAACCAAATATTGAAATAAAGAAGTGATCATGGTAGTCAGCTGGGAAGAGCCACAGAACATGGAACTAATAATTGTATGTCCTGTACATTGCTGAGGAGAAAGCTCAAAAGGGAAGTGAGAAATGTTTAAATTACGTAGTGTATATTGAAAATTTGCCCTCTACTTTATTCCAGGCCATCATGTACAATTTTGGTTTTATTTGATTTCCTATGAAGTGTATCATGCAGGGTCATCCTTGGTTTTTTTCTTCCCACCTTCCCTGCCTATGCAAAGCTTAAAGAAGCATGAATATGTTTTCCCTTTGGTCTTCATTTTGTGTTACCTGCCTCCCTGAATTCACAATCACTAATTTCCTCAGGGCTCTTGAGTCTTTTTATTTGATCTCTGCTCTGTCTGCCTCTAGTGTGGCCCAGAAAGCACATGGTAGCAGCACTGTAATGGAATGCACCCCTATATTCACATTCTACACACGATTGTTATAATCTTCATACCAAATATGCCTTGTGAGGTATCATTTGAAAACTTAATAACTATAATATCATGGTGAAATGTATCTAGCAATATATGTAAAGTTATAACTTGCCCCTGAATGATGTGGTGGCACATGTTCAAACACACATAGCCACAGTTAGGCGGAACTGTCCAAGCAGGTCTTAAGGGAATGTGGGTTTACTTCAGTTTACATATAAGTTGTAAACAGGGTCCTCAAACAGTGAGGGAGGGAAGGTAGGAGACAAGAAAAATCTTCATTTTTGCAAACAGATGTGAGAAGAAACAGCATGGAACCGGTTTCGCTACTAGACACCATGTTGCCTCCTTTACTGTTTGAATAAACTTCACTTTGAGGGGTAACCTAGAAGAAAATGCATCTCAAAGGGGGACTGGACTGTGAGAGCGAGGGGGCAAAAACACCTCAAGTTCTCTCTCCCTAACCATCTCTTTTTTCACCTAAGACGACAAAGAGAAACAGCTGTTGGACTTCGGGAGTAGATCCCAGCCTGAGAGTTTGGTCAGCAGTGTTACTGGGAACATGGTTCAAGGTGAATTCCCTTACCACAAGTCCAACTTGTTAAATTTAGAAAGCATTCTATCTTTCTTTTTCTTGTAACCATTTCTGAATTTAATACATCATTACTTATACTCACTTAAAATCTATCTTTTTGTGAGTAAATAAATGTGTTTTATTCTTTAATCAAAACTAATCCAGCATTGTGAATTGTTTAGGTAACACTATTTGGGTAGCAGACAGTTGTATGTTGATCCCCTTAGAGGGGCAATGGACCCGATAGATCTGGACTATCCAGGAGAGGGCTGGACAGCACAAAACACACATTTTTGGGAGAGAAATCCAGGATGGGGGGGTGTTTTGAGTGTTTCACCCTCCAAGTACTGACCAAGGCTGCTGGAAGCCAGAGTGTGGCTGGTGTTTGCTGACAGGCTGCTGGACCAGGGCTGTAGCTATGCACAGACACTCAGGGTGTGACCTGCATACTGCTTGGCTATTTGTGAGGAGCCCACATTGGGAGCTACAGCAGTAAAGCATTGTGAGGCTCCCCAAGTTGCAGGACAAGTGGTGACACAACCCCTCACAGGTCTGGATTGCATCCCAGAATGTCATAAACACGCAAAACTCTCTAAAGTCAAGCATCACTTTTTAAAACAATATTATTATTTCTGGTTTCAGAGTAGCAGCCGTGTTAGTGTGTATTCGCAAAAAGAAAAGGAGTACTTGTGGCACCTTAGAGACTAACAAATTTATTAGAGCATAAGCTTTCGTGAGCTACAGCTCACTTCATCGGATGCATTAAATTATGCTCTAATAAATTTGTTATGCTCTAATAAATTTGTTAGTCTCTAAGGTGCCACAAGTACTCCTTTTCTTTTTATTATTATTTCTGCTGATTAATTTATATTAGAGTATTAGAGTAGCAGCCAGAAGCTCAGATCAGAGCCCCATTGTGCCGGGCATAGTACGTACACTCTGCCTCAAAGACCTTACAGTCTAAATGGACAGAACAGATTAAGGGTGGGAGAAAGGAAGCATTATTATCTCTGTTTTAAGATTGGGAATTGAGGCACAGAGATTGACTTGCATGAGGTGGCACAGGGAGTTTGTGGCAGAGCTGGAATTAAATCCAGTCCTAGTCTAGTGCCTTAACAAAGAAATCTTTCTTCCTCTCCAAAGCAGGCATGGAACACAAACTCATACAGGATAGAGATTCATATGTAATTCAAACTCAGAGAGATTTTGGAAATTCTGTTGGGAGGACAAAGTGACTCAATCTCTGCGGGTCGGGGGGGGTTGTAATCTTGTGGAGGGAGATGTTGGGGCAGTTGCTCCAGGTTCTTCTTCACCCTGCTTATAGTTGTCATTTTTCATTATCTTCATTTTAGTGGTGTTACTGGAAGCTGGTTCAAGGTGCACTAGCTCATCTTGCAAGCTGTTCTCTGATTCCTAACATAGCCCTCTAGATGCTCTTTCAACTTGTTTAGCAGCTACTTCCCAAAATATCTCAAATGCACAATTTTATTTTGTACATTTTTTTAACCAGGGGTAAATTCCCCAGGGATGCCCTCTCCTCTATGATTATTTGGACGATTGGAGGAGAAAATCTGAGCCATAAGCAGAAAGGTGATGTAAGAAGGAACACTTTGAAAATGCAAACCCTGTCAAAGGGGAATGTGCTGCCTCTTCCTCTTCCCAGCTCTTTCAGACTTTCTTTGAAGTAATACTTTTGGTGACCAGGACTTTTGGTTGAGGCACCAAGTAGAAGGGGCAGATGTTATGATCAGTTACAGAAACACTAGCACTTTGGCTGCACATTTTTAAAGGGACTGAGAAGTCTCTTGCATGTATTCAAGAGACTCTTCAAGAGGCTTTGTGGAAGTCCAGTTACAGATACATAGTTTGTGTGGGACATCAGAAAAGGAAATATAATTTAGATAACTTAAATAAAAGGTAGTGTGGGTGAAACATGTTACTGACACACAAGTTATGTGACTGCTGGCCATGGAGGGGTTATATTTTCATTACTTCTCAGTATTAATTTGAATGTTGGAAGAAGGATGTGCCTGTTTAGAAGACAAAATTTAATGTAATCTGATGTAGAAGCCTGCATTTACTTCCTTCAGATGAGAAATTACTGTTTGCTAGCCCTTTTTCAAATCTGATCTCTGCAGCTTAATTGGCAATAATACAAATGTTAACAGCTGTATAAGAGATGTTATTGAGTCCACAACAGTAGCCATGGTTACCTGCATACTTTCATTGCTTTATTAATGTGTAATTCATTTTTTTTCTGGAAATACCATTACCAAGTAACATAATACAATACAGCCTCTCAGCGGGTATTACTGTGTAGAGAAGAGCATCTCTCAATGAACCTGAAAGCTGTTTATATCAAACTGGATTATATACAGAACATACCACCTATATATTATAGATCCCGTAAATGCTGTATCGTAACAGAGGGAAAAGAGAATCCTACAAGTTTCAAGTGATATTACTCTAGAACTTTTCACAATAAAATAAGAGACTACTTAATATCATTTGGCATTCAAAAAAATGGTCTCTGATTTACACCGGTGGGCGTAGCTGATCTTGTGGTCAGAGTGCCCTTTCTCTCTGCTTCCTGCATCCAACTAGTGCTCTGAAAACTTGCACTACTGGTGAATCTCAATGAAAATAATGAGCCAGATCTAGATCCCTACTCAGTCCCTTTACTGCCAGTCTGGTACCACAAACTGGAGGGAAAACTGACTTACATAGATAGCTGGCGACTCTGCTGATGTAGGGAAATCCCAGGATAGGATCAGCAGTTCCTGCCCCACTTCAGCCCAACATAGGGACCCACTGGGGTTTGGGGTGTGTGACTGGAATGCAGTCCTGGACCACCAAATTGAAATGTATAGGGCAGTTACTGCCAACATAAACTATAACACCGTTAAAGTTACTCTAATTTGTGCTAGGGGACAAATACTCTCCCATCTGCCCCCACGATCAGTGGGATGGAAAGGTGGTATAAAGTTACCTAAGCCCTCTGCTCCTTGCTCTCTGACCCTCCACCCCACCCCAGTATGCTGAGCATAGGTGAGGCGCACCTTAGAACCTGGCTTATTTTTTTGCCAGATTAACAAAAAGCAAATAATTAACTGCACCAGATTTTTCAACTGCACGGTAGCTTAGCTAATAAAGAGAATAATAAATAATATTTCCACTTCAGAATATCTCAAAGTGCTTAATTAATGCATTCAACTTTACAAGAATGCTGAAGCCCATATATTCAGGATTTAGGTTGGTTGGTTTGTTTTAGTGGGATGGAATGACATTCATCCTGAATGCATAACCAATGTAAATCAATTTAAAATAACAAAGAAATAGCACCCAAAGAGAGTGGATGGATGTTTTGTTTCTATGGGATTGTGTTATCTGATTTCTTTCAATATAAGGTTTCTTTATACTGTTTCTACACTGTTCCATAGCATAATATAGCACACTTTGCAAGCCTAACAGCATTTAATTGAACATGTATATAAACTGCATTTAAAAATACTGTTACTTGACATTTGTGTGTTTACAGTGAAATCAGGTATTGATAGGCTGCTGCATTGGCTTGAAATAAAGACCAAATAATGCAATATTTAAATATGACATTGAAAAATTACTAGGATTGCCCGATGAAACCATGTTGAAAAGAATGATAAAGCTTTGATGAGCCAGACCCATTTTCAGTGCATCTCCCAGGACAAGAAGCAGAATGGCATTAAGATTAAAAGTTCCATAGCAAAGCCGGCTGTTGACACAGTCTAGCTTCTGTTGCTCCAGTGCTGCCAGGTTGGAGCTATTTATAGACATTAGCCCATATCTATCAGTGTGCATAGACATACTACTCTCTCAGAAGTTGTTGTGTTTCTACAGAAGTGACGTCTGATTTATTTTCCGGTCCTTCACAGGGTAGTTTGTTCTGTACCATGTAAAAGGGATGAAACTTGACACATCAAAAATCTACACATTGTACATTCTCTTCCTTTGTATTTTTCTATTTTTCTTTGTATTTTTCTGTTTATGTAAAATGAACTCCTTAATTTTTGTTTGTGTACTCTCCATATGCAAGACATCGGGCTTAATTTAGCCCTGGGATATGCTGGCTTCAACCAACTTGAGCATAGGGCTGCTCTCAGCAGAAAATCCGCCAAGAGGAGATGATTGGGAGGCTGGTGCCAAGAGCCTGCAAACCCCACTTCTCCAGGGAGTCAGCAGCATAGCCTCTGACTGGGGAAGAGGTGTGGCCAGGAGACCCAAGAAGTGCATTGATTGATCAAATCTCCCAGTGAGCCCCTGGCCAGGAGGGTCCTATGGAACGTTAGCCAGAATTTAAACCTGCCCTCCTTGCAGTTACTGGTAGTGCAAACACTGGCCTACTGAGGGAGTATTCCGACCCAGAATACTGCTGCTCCTGATTTTCACCTGTTGTGCCAGCAGAATTGAGACAATAGCAGATGATTTCCCAGCTAAAATACCAGTTACAGATTTCACTCTTCACAATGGACGAGAATGTTGGTTGTAACCCGTGCCTCTGAGGGAATGTATTGGTAATACTCCTGCTGGAGGGCTATGGTTTGGGGAGGAATGGAGAAGCTACAGAGTTCTGTGTAATCTGTTAACTAATTTCTCATTTGGAATGATAGGTCTGTTCTAAAATGTATCATGTCAGCACTTTGATTTTTCATTTAACTTGAGATAAAAATTTCAGGAGTTTTTTTAATTTCTGTTAAATTTAGAACCTCATGGAGGTTGGAGTTGTTTCATTTGTGGGTATGAATGAGACAGGCCTTTTTAATCAATTATATCCAATTATAAGTGATGAGGGTATTTCCCCTCCCCCCCCCCAATTTTCTGACTTCTCACACCTATAAACATCTGTCATTTCCTTTCACACATAGATGTTGTGGTTTTTACTCATCAATTAACTTCGGCATTAAAAATTAACAGAATGAAAGAGACTAAAGAGGAAAATAAGAGCACAGTAGTTATACCTGATTTCTGTGGTCACAGAAATAAAAACTCACTATAGAGCATAGAAATATGCTTAACAAGAATAAGAGAAACTGAAAGACTTATAACACATATGTTAACAGGTAAACTAGAGAAGGAAAAATGGACCAAGTGGGATGAAGTGATTGAAAACAAATCATTAATATGCCTTATACAAGAGTATGGATCTTTACTGTATACTGTAACTAATATTGCCTAAGTTCTGTGGTGTTCCCTTATCTTGTATATCTAAAACCCTTCCTTGTACAAGAGATTTGTATTGTCCACAAATCTATTTACCTTTAATTTTTAAAAAGATAGTAATTAAAAAGCCTATTAGTGTGGTTACAAAGGCCTGATCCTGCGGCCCAATTCACGATACTGTGACTTTAGTGGGGTTCCCTCTGAATGCAATACGTCTGTGTATGTGGATCAACTTTCAAGACTGGGGCTGTTTGATTCAAACATGATTTCTGTCCTTACTCAATTTCTGTAAAATAGGAAATGTCCTTACTACCAAAATACTAGGAATTTGGAAAGGGAGAAGGGCGTAAGTCACTTGAAGAACTCTTGCTTTGGTTTTGTTACAGTAGACTAGAATTTGGACTGTCCACTTGTGGCATTCCAAAAAATATGAAGATGGTTCCCTACACTCAGAATTCCCCCTGGCATCTTCAGATTTGTGCTTTAAAAAAAAAAAAGAGACTGGTGTGCAAAACTGTCTAATAATTTTCAATTTGCATTCTCTCCAAAACAGTACTATAGCTTGTCTCAATAAAAAATTAAACCTATTTTCTGAGGAATCTCAGAAGGTTTCCCTCTGGTTGTAAAGAAAAATTGTGTGTGTGTGTGTTTAAGCTACCACTAAAAAGGTCTCTATTTTAATCACCTTCATCCTTCCTGGACCCAAATACAGGATATGATGTACAGTAGGCAAAGGACAAAATATGAGGACAAGAAAAATAATTTAGAGATGTGGGATCAGATTCCTTAGCATAAGTAACATTTTCTCTAACCTTCATTTCATACTTTCACACTACTGATGACAATTTTAATAATAGTAGTGGGCGAACACCAGGTAAATGTCTGGAGTGGATTTTTCCTTATAATGCGGTGTCTCTTCCTAACTTACATTGGCATTCATGATATTAAGGAACAAAGCATAACATATTTGTTGACCCTTTCTACTGAGTAGCTGATGGCTGATATTTGACAGTGAATCCTGCTTACCATATCTCAGGGCTGGTTGGGGCAGGCTTTGAGCTGGCTGTAGTATTTCAGTCTAATGAATCAAACTATGGTCCCAACTCTGGGTGGTGCTGAGTGCCCTCAATTCATGTTGAAAAGCATTTCACAGAATTGGGCCTATAAAGGAGAAAGGGAGGACGTAGGAAAACTAACTGGGAACTCTCTTGGCAGTCTCAGCAGAGAGGCCAAGAATTAAATTGTCAGAAAAACTGACAGGGATAGATCTTCAGTTGCTGTAAATTGTCAGAGCTCCATTCATGCAGTGAGAAGAACAAGAGTACTTGTGACAGGGTCGGGCCAGATGGCTACAGGAGAGTGATCCTATTGGTATCAGGGAAGTGGGCGGGCAAAGTCCACCCACTGCTAAAGGACCCACCCCCCGCCTAAGAGGGGGATCCACAGGACCTGGAAACCAAATGAGTATGAGGGACAACTAATGAAATAACAGGGACAGGAGTGTGGTCAAAGGGAACGTGATAGAAGGCAGATATATTAGCCCCAGGTTAAGTAGGTCCCTTTTTCCTGGGTAAGGTAACAGGGAAGGTTCCAGAACAATCAGGAACTTTCTGGAAACAAGGCAGACAGGCTGATTAGAACACCTGCAGCCAATCAAGAAGCTGCTATCAGAATCAATTAAGGCAGGGTGATAAGGGCACCTGGGTTTAAAAAGGAGCTCACTTCAGTTTGTGGTGAGTGTATGAGGAGCTGGGAGCAAGAAGCACTAGGAGCTGAGACTGAAAAGGCGTACTGCTGAAGAACTGAGAAGTACAAGCATTATCAGACACCAGGAGGAAAGTCCTATGAAAGGAGGATAAAGGATAAAGAAGTTGTTGGGAGTAGGCCATGGGGAAGTAGCCCAGGGAGTTGTAGCTGTCGCACAGCTGTCCCAGGAGGCACTCTAGACAGCTGCATTCCACAGGGCCCTGGGCTGGAACCCGGAGTAGAGGGTGAGCCCAGATTCCTCCCAAATCCTCCCAACTCCTGGTCAGAGACAGGAGGAGTTGACCTGGACCTGTGTGTTCATGAAAATGGCCAAACTGAGGGCTGCCGTGAATCTCTGAGGTGAGGAAATCTGCCAATAAGCACAAGACCCTCCAAGGTAGAGGAGGAACTTTGTCACGCACCTTAGAGACTAACAAAATTATTAGAGCATAAGCTTTTGTGGGCTACAGCCCACTTCATCGGATGCATAGAATGGAACATATAGTAAGAAAATAGATATACATACAGAGAAGGTGGAAGTTGCATACAAACTGTAAGAGGCTAATTAATTAAGATGAGCTATTAGCAGGAGGAGGAAAAAAATACTTGTAGTGATAATCAAGATGGCCCATTTAGACAGTTGACAAGAAGGGGTGAGGATACTTCACAGGGAGAAAATAGATGCAATATATGTAATGCAGTGGAGCTATGACAGTTTACACCACCTGAGGTGATCCCTCCAGGGTATGGTTGAGGCAGATTGTATACTAGCACCGCTCGCGTTGTTATTGTTCTGTGGATGCTTCACTCCCCTGGGCTATTAATCTGGCACTTTTCACCGGTCCCAATATGACTTTCAAAAGGAAACATTTACCATTTTAAAACTGTGTCTCGGTTATTTCATTTCATTTTCTTCCTGTTGCTTACTTTTTCAGATTACAAACCATTCCCTTCCTGTATTCTTCTAAGAACAACTTGAATATTCATCAAAAGATAGTTCTACAAAAAGTTTTTGTATCAGATATGCCCTGTGATGAACCTAGATTTGGGCCTTGCACTGGAAGGAACAATATTAGTGTTTTAATTTTATTGCCCAAGCCTTGGTTATTTATCTTCCCCGTCAGCATCTTAAAACCATGTACCCAACCTTCATTCCCCTCCTTCGCTTCCCTGTTTTTCTGGCTTCTTCTTTTTTGTAGTTACAAGGGGAAAAAAATTTCTCCTCCTCCTGGAATATTTCTTTCCCTGAAGATTTGAGGCAACACATTTATTTTCTGCTAATGGAATTCTTTCCATGGCAGCAAATTATGACTTTGCAAAACAGAGATTGTTGTGAACTGTCAGTATCCAAGTGAAGTTGCAGCCATACAGAGTCAAGTTTGAGTTTGAATTTGGACTCCCACTGTTACCAACTCACGTGCATGTACACATACTCAGCTACTTTTAAATAGAACAGTTGTAGAATAGATGGCCTAGTTAGATTATTTTTAGTTTTTGACCTTTTCAGATATGAACTACAACACATTAAAACATAATGAGGTGGCACTATTATTTATTTCATAGGACAGACCCAAGGTAAAATATAAACATGAGGAGGGAGGAAGAATAAAGACTGTGATACACTATCATTTTTAGAAACAAATGGCCCGTTCCTTTTGGTAACCCTAATTTTACACAAGTCTGATAGGGCATACCTACTGCACACTAAGTGTGTGGGAAAGGGTTAGCGGCCAACAGATGGGAAAAGGGTAAGGACCAACCCAGATAATTTATCAGATTTGATGACGCAAGAGAGAGATTCCACTGGGATTCATGTAAGAGGAAGATTTAAAGAGAAGGCTACTGGGTTGGGAGCCTGAGCACAATAAAATCCCTCTCCTTCCTTCTATCATCATAGCTGAACCTACTTGGAACAACTAACCAAGAGTTGTGATAGAATCACCATCTCTGGAAAATTTTAAATCCAGATGGGAGGTTTTTCTAAAACCTATGCTCTAGTCCAAACAGGAATTAAATCAGGGAAGTCCTAGGGCCTGTGTTATAGAGGAAGTCGGACTAGATAATCATAGTGGTCCCTTCTGACATTATTTATGAATAATGATGAGAAGTGCTGGGAGGGAATTGGTGAGCTTATCTCCTGGCTCCAGGGAGAGCTGGGATGACTTAGATAGATCTGAGTCAGGGACTGTATTAACTGTTGTTAGTGCAGGGAGAAAGTCCACCTTAACCCTTGGGATTCAATTGATGGACCCTCTGGGTCTCGGCTGGGATTGAAAGGAGCAGGAGTTTCATTAGCTTTTTGTGCTGGTCCACAATAAAGTCTTGGAAGACACTTTGAATGCTGATCCAGCTGCTTCCTTCTTTATTAAGTTTTGGGAACCTCCAGGCTCCGTAAGAGAGACTGGCTGTTTGAGCTGGAGCTGGAATCTTGCCACAAGCAAAGCACTCAATGAGTAACTTTTATATACATCGCTTCTACCTTTTTCTTTATCAGACTTGTTGAGAGGTGAATGGATGATGATATACAGGATCCACTTCATATTCCTTAAATCCATTGACTTGTCTGGGTGCCTGGCTAGCTAAACGTAGCTTCCTGGTTTAGAAGTCATGTTGGAGTACTGTTAACAGTCCAGCTACAAATTCAAAGCAAATGAATATGGACCCAGCATAGTCAAACAGCCTGACCTTCCTAAGAAGCACCAAACACAGAAAATTACACCTGAAAGATATTTTTCAGTGAAGTGCTTGCAGGAGATATTCTTGACACATTCCAATGTGCTTTTCAAGCATCCTTGTGTTCCTCAAGGAAAGTCCAGCCACCTTTTTCGTGACCCATGATAAACCCCTGTGAATAAAGATTATTGGAAAGTCTCCATTGGGCAATGCCCATGCTGTTTCTTTAGATGTGATACTGTCCCTAAAACAGCAATGAGAGTAGCATGCTTTTCTGAGTATCATCAATGCACGCTGAAAACACAAGGGGACATTTTTTAAACCTCCAGATGGTTCAAGATGATGGTAAAGCTCATAATTAAGAGGAATATTTTCAATCAGTGTGCCATTTTAATAGTAGTAGTTTAGTTAGCTAGCCATACTTTATCTACCATATCTGAAATGAAGATTTGTTAACTGATTTGTTCCCCTCCTACATATTCTCTCTGTTAATTTTGCTGAATGTTGTGCTGCTTTCAAGGAATTTTCCTCCCCAAAGCCAGTTACAGAGAGTACAGTGCCACCAGGAATCCTCTCTCTATTGTACCCTGGTGCCCTTGGGCATACAGCTTATTCATCATTCCATCACATCCGTCTTCCAATGACTGAACTTGCATTGAGCAGAAGCATTTTAAAACAAAAAAGCCAATGTGATCAGAGCCAAATAGGCACATATGTATTTTCTGCTTAAAGACAAAAAGCAAAATGTTATGACTTTTAATTTTCATACTTTGCTATAGCAAGGTAAAAAGCAGTGTGAGGTATGTTATAATTATAAGATTGATCATAAGCATTCATCTTATCTGCCACACATATTAGTAGAGTATTCCTTTACCTAGGCTCCTACACCTGATGGAAAGGCTAGATAAACCCAGGGTATATAATGCAGATATTAGTACACACTAGGTATCTTTCTTTTAGACCCTGCTCCTGTTCTTCAGTAATCTTATTAGCATCACTAGCCCCAAGCATTTAAAAAAATGAGTTGGATCCCAAACATAATGACAGAGTTAAAAATAACTTGTAGAGCTATTTATTTGCCTTTTGGTGTCATAGTCTACAGGTTTCAGAGTAGCAGCCGTGTTAGTCTGTATTCACAAAAAGAAAAGGAGTATTTGTGGCACCTTAGAGACTAACAAATTTATTTGAGCATAAGCTTTCGTGAGCTACAGCTCACTTCATCAGATGCATCTATTCTATAGGGTTCTTTTTTTTTTTTTTTCAAACTATTCTCCACAACCATGAGGGCTTGTGTTTTTTGTTCATTTGGTTGGGGGACTTAGTGTGGGGTGGTTTGTTTTTTTTTTTTTTTGTGAAAGCTGAGATTATCTAATCACATAATACCTCAGCTTCAGGATTCAAGCAAAACACCAAATATTGTGAGACTTGTAATAAAATTAGCAACATTTGATTTATCCTTTATTATACTGAGAGTTTAATCAGGCCTGTAAATGTCAGTAAATAGTAAGTAATTCTTCTATTCTACTTCATGCTGATTAGGCCTCAATGGGAGTATTGTGTCCAGTTCTGGGTGCCACTTTTCAGGAAACGTGGACAAATTGGAGAAAGTTCAGAGGACAGTAACAAAAATGATTAAAGGTCTAGAAAACATGACCTATGAGGGTATATTGGGAAGGGAAATTTGTTTAGTCTGGAGAAGAGAAAACTGAGAGGGGACATAACAATTTTCAAATACATAAAAGGTTGTTACAAGGAGGAGGGAGAAAAATTGTTCTCCTTTATCTCTGAGGATAGGACAAAAAGCAATAGACTTAAATTGCAGCAAGGGCGGTTTAGGCGGGACTTAAGAAAAACTTCCTGTCAGGGTGGGTAAGCACTGGAATAAATTACCCAAGGAGGTTGTGGAATTTCCATTATTGGAGATTTTTAAGAACAGGTTAGACAAACACCTGTCAGGGAAGGCCTAGATAATACTTAGTCCTGCCATGAGTGCTGGGGGCTGGAATAGATGACCTCTCGAGGTCTCTTCCAGTCCTGTGATTCTATGTCTGGTATGGTACAGTGTTATGGGGATATGATTCACATTTTCTCAGTTTAAAGATGTACCCTGTGCTGGAGTACAGTGTTCTTGTTATATTGGGATGAGGGGCTGGATATTTGGGGACATGGGGGGTGCATTAACCTAGTTATTATCTCATTGATTCTGCATTAACCTCAAAATCCATTCCCACTGTGTGTGCTATTCCAGCCTGTGAAGGACCAGTGTTCCCTGGAGGTCTTGCTTATTAAGCTATTTTAAAAACAAGCAGTGCAGCCTCCCACTGGAGGGATTTCTCTCCCCAGAGCTCTTGCGGTAAAGTCTAAACAAACAAACTGAAAATTTTTATAATATAGTTAGAGAATGGCCTGCCCACAGGGCTTCTGCCTGCCAAGTGTTCCTGATGGGTTACCAGGCTCTCCCCGGAGGTTTGACAGTTAAAGTCAAATTAAGCAGCGTTCTCCCTGTTTCAGGATCTAGCAGCAGTTCCAGTTCCCTTCACACTCTAAGTTACTAGGAAGGAGAGACTGCTATCTTGCAGCCTCTCCAAGTATGCCTTTCTGTGGAGGTCTAATAGCAGACCCTGGGATTTCATTTTCCAGGATTCGTTCTGGTTAAGTTGTAGGGGAGTCTTGCCCTGCCCATGCTCAAATCCCTGGTCCCAAGCCTTACACAGAGACAGCGGCCTGGATACTTTCCCAAACCCCAAACTGCCACTTTGAGACCACTTCCTCTTTCAGGGTAATCAGTTCCTTTGTCCCACAGTTCTGTCTTTTTTTAAGATACTATACCTAGATAGGAGTAATATTGCCCCAGAGACTTCCCATCTCAGTCTTAAAGGGCCAGTATACCCCATTACACAGCCTTCTGACAGGAATAAAGATAATTGCCACTCTACTTCCCCTAAGAAAAGGTTTGGATTACTGGATCAGAGCAGGCAGAGATCTTGTGGCCTTCCCCAGCCAACAGACCACTCCTTACTAGTCTGTTTAGAATGAATACAGAGGCAGGGAATACAGAACTCTGCATCTTCATACTTTCCAGTTTTTTTAGTTTGACCTTAACCAAAAATTGTATGGCTTTCTAAATTCCCCCCAATTTCAATGTTCTTTTATATTTTTCCCTCAAGTTACTGATATGGAATTACAACCTTAACTCCAGCTAAACAGAAGTTTTTCTTCTGGTTACTTTTGGACATTTGTGTTTTAGCTTTTTTTAAAGGCCCTGGTTTGGGGTTGTAAGTTCTTACGTACTGTGACAAAGCTCTGTCCTTGCCTCCGTGGCTCCCACGTTTCCTGGCGGATTTCACTAGCCTCAGAGGCTCACTGTGACCCTCCACGTAACCCTTCTTTCTCTAGAGACAAGGGTCACAGTCTACTGAGCCATTTTCATCATAAGCCAGTGAGGGAGGTGAGGAGAAGTTATCCTTCCTTGCACAATCTCTGTTGTCTCCCAGTCTCAGTGATTAAACAGGGGGCAAAGGTGGGGGGGAGCCCAGGCCCACCCTCTACTTCGGGCTCCAGCATAGGACCCTAATAGTATCAGCTATGGTAGCTGACCTTTTACAAACTGACATGTACAATTCCCTGGGCTACTTCCCCCACAGCTCAAGCTCCACTTCACCCTTACCTCAGGGCCTCCTTCCTTGTGCCTGATATGGTGTGTACTACTCAGCCTCTCCAATCGCGCAACTTCTTCCCACAGCTCCTGACATGCACCCCCACCTGACTGACTGGGAGGCTTTTAACTACTTTCAGCCAGCCCCTGATTGGCTCCAGGTGTCCCAATCAATGTAGCCTTCTCCCTGCCTTCTGGAAAGTTCTTAATTGGCCCCAGGTGTCTTAATTGACCTGGAGCAGCTTCCATTTCACTGATCCTGGCACCAAGAATTTGTTTAGCCTGGAGCGAATCTCTCTCTCTCTCCCCCACTGCTCTCCCACAGCCTTCTACTTGGAGGGAGGTGGGAAGTTGCTACTCCTGCTGCTACGAGGCCCTAAACTCTCCCTGCTGCTCCAGCTGCTCCCCTGGCTGGGCCAGACACTCCCCGTTCTCTGTTACTTGGCTGCTGGACCCCCCACTCTTGGGTGCTGCTACTGCTCCAACTGCAGCCCTGGGGGGGGGGCTGCTAGCCCACTCCCCAGAGAGGAGGAGTGGGGACCCCAGCCACTGCTGTTGTGGACACCACCACCACCAGCACCACCACCTGAGAGGGGTCCATTCTGCCTGCCTGGACGACCACCTGGAGTTCCTGGAGCTGCGGCTGCTGCAGAGGCCACTGCCTGGAGCTGCTGAAGCCCGAGGAGGAGAAGAAGAGGATCATCTGCCAGTGGGGCAGCACCTAGAGACTTTGCAGACCACCGTGGAGGGGGCCCTAAGACTGAGTAATTTCCAAACTGTGCTCTTGTGGTGGGGGTTTTGACTGTGTTTGTAGGGATACAGGGGGTGTGGTGTGGAGCTGCCCCCCGATCCATCTGTGTGTCCCCCCCAACCCCCAACACTGTTACCACCACCGCTGCCCCCTCCACCACCCCCACTGGCTGTATACCATCTACCTCAGCTCCTGCCTCTGGACTCAGCTGCTTGCTTGGCTTGCCACGCCCTATTTCCACCCTTTGGGCCAGAAGCAGCAGCCAGCTAAAAAAGACTTGTGCAAGTGCACATGGGTACATGTGCCCCCCCCGGACTGCCTAACCCCCAGCTTTGCCCTTTACTACCTGCCCCATTTGCCACTTGCTTTGCCTCCTCTTTTGCTCCAGCCCCCTTACTAGCTTCAGTTTGTTTGCCTGCCCCGCCCATTTCCTTCTGCAGCCTTTGTTTGTTTGCCCCGCCCCAGCCTCTGAAGCTAGCCCCTTGGTTTCCCTGTTCTACCCCCAGACCGCTTAGCCCCTCGCTCCGTGTGCCCATGCCCCCTCCCATGCGCTTGTGCAATTCCCCTTTTTAGTTGCAACCCTCTTCACTGCACCCTCAATGTTGTTGAATCCCCCCCCCGTAGTGCACCAAGAGGAGCCGGAATTTCCACCTTGTGTCGGTGACTGACCCCTAACCCCTGATTGCCCCCCGTCCAGCCCACCCCTTTTGGCGCCCTCCTCCCCTGCCTGCAGCCTAGCGGGGAGGAGTGGTCAACCTGCTTCCCCTCTCCCCTCCTCCTTTTGGTATCCCCCTTTCCTCCTTGCTCATGATGGCGGGGGATGAGACGGGTGAGACCTCTCCAGTAGCCCGAGCTCTCCCTCCCCCGCCTGCCCCTCCGTCACCCCCACAAGTTTCTACGTCCGCTGCCAAATCATCTGCCATCGCCCCCGCTGGGGCACCAGCAGCGACAGGCACCAGGGTGATCTCCACTGCTGCCACGTCTATCACCCCCTCAGATTTGGGGGGAGCCCCCCCAGCCGGCGGGAAGGGCCAGGGGAAGAAGAAGGGGAAGGGCCCCGCTAAAAAGACCAGGCCCTCCATGGCAGGGGCTGCCCCCGATGCCCCGGCCCCATCTCCAGCTGGGGCGCCCCTCCCCGCTGTTCCCTCCACCAGCTCTGCAGGTGTCCCTCCCCCGGCTCCCAGAGCATACGCCCAGGTGGCGGCAGCCCCCCCGCCTGCCGCTACATCATTTTTCCAGCCCACCGCCTCCGCTACCATCTATAGTGGCCGGGGCCCCTTTCCCACCATGACCAGGAAGCGAGGCGTCCGTTGCCTCCTGGTGCCCGCCTCGCCCCACGTGGAGACCTATGTGCGGACATTGGCGAGGGTGGTGGGGCCCACGGCCATTGTGGCGGCCTCCAAAATGTATGGCAAGGTCGTCTTCTTCTTAGCATCGGAGGCCGCCGCCCAGGAGGCGGTGGAGAAGGGCCTGGCGGTGGGGGGCGTGTTCGTCCCTTTAGAGCCGCTAGAGGATCTGGGCGTCCACCTGGTCCTGACCTCCGTCCCTCCCTTTCTCCCCAATGCCGCCCTGTTACCCGCCCTTTCTACCTTGGGGAAGCCCATCTCTGTCATCAGCCCTCTCCCGTTGGGCTGCAAAGACCCCGCCCTCCGTCACGTCCTCTCGTTCCGCCGGCAAGTGCAGCTTCAACTGCCGCCGGCGGCGCGTGACGGAGAGGCACTGGAAGGGTCCTTCCTAGTCCCCTACCAGGGGGCCCATTACAGGGTGCATTATTCCACGGGGGAGGCCCGGTGCTACCTCTGCCGGGCGATGGGGCACGTCCGGAGGGACTGCCCCCTGGCCCGGGAAGAAAGGGCATTCAGGATCCCCGAGCCCCGGCAGGGAACCGGCCCCGTCATCACCAACGCCCCTGGCTGCCCGGCGCCCGAAACTGCCCCTCCTCCTTCCCAGTCCACCATTGCTCCCGCTCGGGCCCAAGGGGCACCTCCCCCACTATGCCCAGACGAGCGGGAGAACCCCCCCCCCGCTGTTTGCAATCTGGTGAGGTCTGTGGAGGAGGGTGCGGCAGGGACACCGCCAAGCATGGGAGAGGGCCCGCCCCAAGGGGAATCTTCCCTCCCTTGTGCTGCCCCACCGTTACCCCCTCGAGTCCCTGAGCCATCGCCTCTGCCCCCTGACACAACCCCTGCTAGCCAGCCCCTGGATGATGCCATGGAGGGCTGGGCCCTAGTCCAGGGGAAGCGGGGCAAGCGGAAGGCTCGAGCTCCGCTCCTCCCATCTGATGCGGAGGCCCCGCGGAAGACCAGGAAGGGGGGCACCGATGCCGAGCCTTCCGCTTTACCCACGGGTGTGCTCCATCCACCAGAGCCGGCTGGGGAAGATGTGGCAGCACTGGAAGGCAGTATCTCCCCTCTACGGGAGTCCCTTTCCTCCAAGACCCCCGAGGCACCATCTGAAACCCCAGCGTGCCACAAAGTAACCGTCGCGTCAGGTGCCGGCGGGGAGAATCCTGGGGTAGCGGAAAACAATTTCCCGTCTATATATGAGGAGATCGAGGCCCTGGTCTGACCCCGGTCACCCAGGGGGAGGACGATCCTATGCCAGCGGGCCTCGATCTGGGCGACTTTACTCCAGCCCCCTTTTCCCCATGTTCCCTCCCCCTAACTGTTGCTTCTGCTCCCACCTCCGAGGAGCCCCTGGACTCCTCCATCAACCCAGCTGCAGAGGGCACCCCGCTGAGAGCCGCCGAGCCAGTTGAGGCGACGGCCAGTGCCACGCGGCTGGAACCTGAGCCATCAGGGGCATCCCTCACTGGTGAGGAGCATTCGACCTCCTTCCCGGGAGAGGACCCCACAGAAGAAAGTCCACCTCCTGATGCCGTGGCTGCCAAATCCACCAGAGAGCTTGTGTCCGGCATCAGTGAGAGCCCTCTCCCGACCCAGACTCTCACCTCTACCCCTGCCTCTGCCTTTGTCTCGCCCACCTCCCGAGATATTATTGCCACCCCTGGGACTGTCTCCTTCCCCTTTCCAACAGATGACTCCCAGGGAGTGGCCTTTGTGTTTACCCGTCCCGACCCACCAGGGGCTGCTATCCTCCCTCCGCCGCCCCCTATCGCCCCAGCATTCAGGTCTACCCATCAAGAGCCCCGTCGGGGGTCCGCACCCTGTCTGCCCATCTCGGTGGGCCACGGGGCTGTACCAAGGGCCCCATCGGGGAGCAACCAGACCATAACCCCAGCCCCCCATGCGCTGCGAGAGGAGTTGCGGGAGTTCCTAGAAGACGTCCGTGGCTCCCGCAACAAAGTTCAGCTTGCCCTCCAGCGATGGGGGGACTTTAATCAAATCCTCTGGGCTGCAAGGGTCCTCATGGGGGAAGGTAAAAGAACCGGGAGGCAGGGCGCCGCGGCCTACCAGCGGGTCCGCCACTTCCGTGACTCCTCACTCACCTACGGGGTGGGTCACAGACTGCTGCGCGGCCCGCCGGGAGCCACGAGCATCCCTGCCGGCGAGGATCCCCCCCAGCCCTCCTCATGGCACGCTTTACCATCGCAACATTGAACACCCATGGCTGTAGGATGGGTCTTCGCAGGTCCAAGATGCTCTCCTTCCTTCGAGAGGGGAGGTACTCTGTGGTTTTCCTGCAGGAGACCCATACGGATCCGACCGCCGAAGACAGCTGGCGGCTGGATTGGGGGGACAGGGTCTACTTTAGCCACCTCACAGTTCGTACGGCTGGAGTGGCGACCCTGTTCTCCCCAGACCTACGGCCCGAGGTGCTGGGGGTCGCCGAGGCTGTGCTGGGTCGCGTGCTGTACCTCCGGGTCTGCATGGAGGGGCTCGTAGTCAACCTCGTCAACATCTATGCCCCAGCAGTGAGCCCGCAGCAGCTGCAATTCTATCAGCAGGCGTCCGCTTTCCTCGGCACCTATGATCCTCCGGAGTGCCTGGTCCTGGGAGGGGACTTTAACATCACCCTTGAGGAGCAGGACCGCTCGGGGACCGAGCAGAGCCCGGCCGCTGTCGCCGTCCTCCAGGAGATAGTCGAACACCACTCCCTGGTGGACGTCTGGCGCGACCACCACCCGGATGACACTTCCATGTTCACCTTTGTCCGGGTGGAGGCCCATCAGTCGCGCCATTCCCGGTTGGACCACATTTATTTATCACGCTTTCATCTTTCACGACCCACTCCTCCAGCATCCGGCCGGCCCCATTTTCTGACCATCATATAGCCACCGTGACAGCCTCCCTCTGCGCGGAGAGGCCGGGGCCGGCCTATTGGCATTTTAACAACAGCTTGCTGGAGGATGCGGGCTTCGTGGCGTCCTTCCGGGAGTTCTGGCTGGCCTGGCGAGGGCAGCGGCGTGCCTTTCCCTCGGCGCGGCGGTGGTGGGACTTAGGGAAGGTGCGCGCCCAGCTCTTCTGCGTGACTACACCCGGGGCGCCAGCCGACGGAGGGATGCAGCGATAGAGCAGTTGGAACGGGAGGTCTTAGAGCTGGAGAGGCATCTGGCCACCAGCCCCGAGGATCCATCCCTCTGCGGAGCGTGCCGAGAGAAGCGGGAGGAGCTCCGAACCCTCGAGGACCATCGGGCCCGGGGTGCCTTTGTTCGATCCCGCATCCGTCTCCTTCGGAAGATGGAGTGCGGCTCCCGCTTCTTCTACGCCCTGGAGAAAAAGAGGGGGGCTAAGAAACATATCATCTGCCTACTGGCAGAAGATGGCACCCCCCTCACGGATCCGGTGGAGATGTGCGGAAGGGTGAGAGCCTTCTACACAAGCCTATTCTCCCCGGATCCGACCGATCCTAATGCTTGCAGAGTGCTTTGGGAGGAGCTCCCAACGATCAGCGTGGGCGACTGAGACCGGCTAGAGCTGCCTCTCACTCTGGCCGAGTTCTCGGAAGCCCTCCGTCGCATGCCCACCAATAAATCTCCGGGCATGGACGGGCTGACCATGGAGTTCTACCGCGTATTCTGGGACGTCCTGGGCCCAGACCTAGTCACTGTCTGGGTCGAGTCTTTGCAGAGCGGGGTCCTCCCTCTTTTGTGCAGGCGAGCCGTGCTGGCCTTATTGCCGAAGAAGGGGGACCTCCGCGATTTATGAAATTGGCGTCCCGTCTCGCTCCTCAGCACGGACTACAAAGTCGTAGCAAAAGCCATCTCGCTGCGGCTAGGGTCCGTGCTGGCAGACGTGGTCCACCAAGACCAGACCTACGCCGTCCCGGGCCGCAGCATCTTCGACAACCTATATCTGGTCCGGGACCTATTGGAACTTGGGTGTAGGGATGGTCTGTCGTTCGCCCTCCTGTCCTTAGATCAGGAGAAGGCGTTCGACAGGGTGGATCATGGGTATCTCCTGAGCTCTCTGCAGGCATTTGGCTTCGGACCCAGGTTTGTGAATTTTCTCCGGGTGCTGTACGCTTCCGCAGAGTGTCTGGTCAGGCTCGACTGGACCCTGACCGAACCAGTCAGCTTCGGGCGAGGAGTACGGCAGGGATGTCCCCTCTCAGGCCAGCTGTACGCTCTGACGATCGAGCCCTTCCTCTGTCTCCTCCGAAGTAAGTTGATAGGGTTGGTGCTGCGGGAGCCGGAGCTGCGGCTGGTCCTGTCTGCGTACGCTGATGACGTGCTCCTCGTGGTCCAGGACCCGGGCGACTTGGTGCGGGTGGAGGCTTGCCAGGCCATCTATTCGGCAGCCTCCTCTGCGCGGGTCAACTGGGTCAACTTGGTTTTAGGGGACTGGCGGCAGGCGAGCTCCCTCCCACCGGCGCTTCAGGCCATCCGGTGGAGCACGGGTCCGCTGCTCTATCTGGGCGTTTACCTTTCTGCCACGCATCCCTCTCCGCCGGAGAACTGGCAGAATTTAGAGGGCGGGGTGATAGAGCGGCTCCGGAAATGGACAGGACTACTCCGGTGCCTCTCCCTTCGAGGGAGAGCGCTAGTGCTTAATCAACTAGTCCTGTCCATGCTCTGGTACCGGCTCAACACCCTGGTCCCGGTCCCGGCTTTCCTGGCCAACCTCCGGACATCGATTCTGGAGTTCTTTTGGTCAGGACTGCACTGGGTCCCTGCAGGGGTTCTCCATCTACCTCTGGAGGAGGGAGGGCAGGGCCTCAAATGTCTGTTTACTCAGGACCATGTCTTCCGCCTCCAGACCCTGCAGAGGCTCCTTTATGGTGCAGGTAGTCCGGCGTGGAGCATACTGGCACACGCCTTCCTGCGCCGCTTCCGATGGCTCCGATACGACCGGCAGCTCCTTTATCTCCATCTGAGAGGTCTTCCGCGAGACCTCTCCGGGCTGCCGGTCTTCTACCAGGACCTCCTCCGGACCTGGAAACTCTTTACAATGACCAGGTCTGTGGCGGCCACCGAGGGGGCAGATCTCCTCACGGAGCTCCTGCTACACAACCCCCAGCTCCGTGTGCAGGTGGCGGAGTCCCGCTCGGTGCGCCAGAGGTTGATCCCGGCAGAGGTCACAAGAGTCGGAGACCTCCTGGACTATGACCAGTGAGACTGGCTGGATCCCCTGACGCTCGCTCAGCGCATGGGGCTTTCCAGACCTTATACTCCCCGGCGCATACTTCAGGAGGTGAAGGCCGCTTTGCCGCAGGCTGCTCGGGTTCATCTCCACCGGGTCCTGCACGAGGGCACGCCCCGCCCACCCATTACCCCAGGCCCGCCGGACCTTTTAATTGGACCCCTGGACCCAACCAACCCCTTCACCCCTTCACTAGAAGCCGGCTGCACGAGATGCAGCCGGTCTGCTTTCAAACGGTGCCAAGAAAACATCTCTACACGCTCGTGCTCCACACCCTTCACGCCTGCACCCTCGTGTCCCACCCCGATACAAAATGGCGGGACCTCCTGCCACCTTCGGAGGGTGAGGAGCCCCGGTGGGCCAGCCTATATTCCACCTTAGTCCCAAGGCCCGCCGGGGATGTCAGTTGGCGGCTCCTTCACGGATCCGTGAGCACAGGCGTGTACTTGGCGTGGTTCACTTCAATCCCAGACACCTGCCCCTTTTGCGGCGCGAGGAATACCCTGGCACATGTCTACCTGGAGTGTGCCAGGCTGCAGCCCCTATTCCGGCTCCTCACCAATATCTTATTACGTTTTTGGTTGCACTTCTCCCCTCACCTTCTCATTTATGCACTCCCTATCCGTGGCCCCACAAAGTCATGGGATCTCCTGGTCAACCTCCTCCTGGCCCTAGCTAAAATGGCCATCTACAAAACCAGAGTGAGGAGGTTGGGCGATGGAGTCTCCTGTGAGTGTGGGGCCTATTTCCGATCCTCGGTCCGTTCACATATCCGGGCAGAGTTCCTCTGGGCGGCGTCCTCTGACTCCCTTGACACCTTTGAGGAGCAGTGGGCGCTGTCCGGGGTTCTCTGCTCAGTGTCCCCGTCCGGTTCCCTTCGTTTGACCCTTTGACCACATTCCTGTCCCTGTTATTTTATTAGTTGTCCCCCGGAATTTTTTGGGTATCTAGGTCCTGTGGATCCCCCTTTTAGGCTGGGGGGGATCCTTTAGCAGTGGACGGGCTTCGCCCGCCAACTTCCCGGATCCCAATAAGACTACTTTTCTATAGCCATCTGGCCTTGACCTGTCACAGTACCCAGAAACTTTCAGTACAAGCTGAATCAGAAGTAGAATGTCTGTCTGTCTTTCTTTCATTCAGTCACATGCACATTTCACTCAGCCAATTTCTATTCTGTTAATAAAGTTTTTATATTAAAAAATGGCACTTCTTAGACATTTTGAAGAGAAAATGAAGTATAGTATATTGTGTCTTAAGGAGTTTTAAATCTTTACTGGAATTTAGTGACCACTGGCAAATATAAAATCTGTTTGAAGTCAGGAGTCTGACTGGACCACTGGCTAGCTAGGCATCAGCTTCTATAAAGAATGACTGAGTCAAACTACTTTTGCCACTAGTTATAGTGTTTCGTCTTTAGACATTTTTTTATTAACCTTCCATACTCTAGGTGAGATTAGATGAGCCAATGGGAGGATCTTGTGATCAGCAGGGTCTTATGTTTGTTGCTTCAGTAGTCTGTGCAAGATAACTTTGGAAACAACTCTAAATTATACTTCTGAAAGGGGAAATTTAATTAGTTGAGTTTGTCTTGTTTGTCTCCATGGAGTTTTTGTTCAAGTCAGGAGTTCTGAAGCTAAGGGTAAAGAAAAGCCACAGATGCAAATTAAAAAAATCTTTAAAAAATCACTCTTCATTATTTTATTGTTTAGTTTTATCCCTTCCCCAGTGAAATAGCTTATATCAAGTTTCATCTAACCATCTAGATGACAATGATGTGGGTTCTTGACCTGAGGGTCATGCACAAGAATCGGGGGGGTCACAACCACCCTGCCCTTCCCATATTGTTAAGTGGTGGAGGGGATTCTTCACTAGCTCTGGAAGTGGGTCCTGGAGTGAAAAATAGTATGAAAAAGGTTGAGAATCACTGCTTTAAACCATGAGTTGTAGGAACTATGCCTCTAAGGCTATGTCTACACAGCAGCTGGCAGGGTGCTTCCCAGTGCAGGCAGACAGACTTGTGCTAGCTCTGCTGCAGCCAGCACGTTAAAAATAGCAGTGCGGCTGCAGTGACACAGGCATTGCCTTGGGCTAGCCGCCTGAGTACATAGCATTAGGTTCGGGAGGGACGGTACCCAGGTAATTAGCTGATGCCACCCTCAATGCCACTTTGACTCCATTGCTATTTTTAGCATGCAAGCTCAAGCACACACCTGTCTACCCACGCTGGGAAGCACCCTCCCAGTTGCTGCATAGACAGAGCCTAAGAGACACAGCACACAACTTGCAGCCCAGGGAGAGCAACAAAGGTGTCTCTAAGCCACCTTTATACCCTCAATCCTGGGCTGCTCCAGAGGCCCAAGAGGTCTCCAGGATGAACAGGGCCAGGGCCGTGCATAAGTTTATGGCAGACTCTCCGGGCTGCCCAATGGATTGCAACTCTGTCCGGAATCCAAGTGTTACATGATGCCATTCCAGCCCTGGAATGCCCCCTACATTAGGACTTGTGAGGAGATCTATGGAAGAGTAGCCTGACAGCTGTTCCCCCGGTGTCTGTGCTGGGGGAATCCTTCTCTGGGAGTTTACAGAGCTTGTAGGGCCCCTGTGCCTTTTTAGTCAGCGTGAAAAGGCTAGAGTGCAGGTGAAGATCTCACTCTCTATTTTCTTCCAAGTCATTTTGATGAAGTTAATCAAAATCTTCCCTTTCAGAGCTTACTTCTTGGATGGTTCTTGGTGAAATAGGTCTAATTTTTAAAATATTTTTCTCAGGATAAATGTGTGTCTGTCTGGATTGTGATAGTTTATACTGGATGGTGTGGAGTACTAGGTGAAACTTATAAAATGTATATGAATATGGATTCCTGCCTCTGAAAAATGTTTAATAACTATGTTAATCCCTTTATCCCTTTCATGCTGAAAACATATCTTCTCAAACAAGGAAATGTATTACAGTTTAGTTTTCTCTTGATGTAGTTTCTCATTTGATATATACGGTGAAATCCTGCCCCTACTGAAGACAATGGGAGTTTAGCCATGGACTTCAGTGCTGCCTGGATTTCACTGGTGGCTTACTTATTTTGAGCAGCATGTTCACCTTATTTATTGAAAAAAATAATTTAAAAATACCATTAAAAATTACCAGAGTTTTAAAGAATCTTCTAAGCTTGTTTTGAATTAGTGATAGTTTAATAAGGCAAGGAGTAGGGGGAATAAACAGGAAGAACTGGAAATATTAGCACATAGGCAAAAAAAGACCTGGTAGTAATGGGGGACTTTAATTGTGCTGAGATCTGTGGGAAAGGTAATATGGCAAAACACAAAATTTCCAGTAAGTTCGTGGAATGCATTGGGGACACCTATTTTAGGCTTGATTCTGACCAGCATGGAGGAATTGGTAGTGAATCTGAAGCTGGAAAGCAATACGTGAGAAACAGATCATGAAATTATATATTTCATGATTCTAAAGAAAGAAAGGAGCGAGAGCATCAGAACAAGGACAATGGACTTCAAAAAAAGTAGACTTTAACAAACTCAGAGAACTGGTAGGTAAGGTCCCATGGGAAGAAAATCTAAGGGAAAAAGGAGTTGAGGAGAGCTAGCAGTTCCTGAAGGTGACAGTAAAGCACAACTGCAAACTATCCCGATGTGAAGGAGAGCTAGGAAGAATAATACGATGACAATATGGCACCAACAGGAGCTCTTTAATGACTTGAAAATAAAAAAGGACTCTGACAAAAAATGGAAACATAGACGAATTGCTAAGGAGGAGTACAAAAGAATAGCACAACCATTTAGGGACAAAATCAGAAAGGCTAAGGCACAAAATGAGATACAGCTAGCAAGGGACATGGAAAAAGCAATAAGAAGAGGTTCTTTAAATACATTAGAAGCAAGAGAAAGATGAAGGAAAGTGTAGGTTCTCTATTTTGTGGGGAAGAAGAGCTAATAACTGATGACATCAAGAAGACTGAGTTGTTTAATGCATAGTTTGCTTCAGTCTTCACTAAAATGTGACCAGATACTCCACACAATTAATATTGATAAGTGGAAAGAAGTGCAAGCCAAAAGAATAGGTTAAAGAACATTTAGATAAGTTACATATATTCAAGTCAGCAGGGCCTGATGAAATTCATCCTAGGGTACTTAAAGAACAAGCTGAAGCAATCTTTGAGAACTCATGGAGGATTGATGAGGTCCCACAGGACTGGAGAAGGACAAACATAGTACCTATCTTTAAAAGGGGGAACAAAGATGACCCTGGGTACTATAGATCAATCAGCTTAACTTCAATACCGAGTACCTAGAAAGATACTAAAACAAATTATTAAACAAGCAATTTGTAAGCACATAGAGGATAACAGGTTATAATGAATAGGCAGCATGGATTTGCCAAGAACCAATCATGGCAAACCAACCTAATTTTCTCTTTTGACAGGATTATTGGTCCAATATTACTGGATGAGGGAAGCATAGACATGATACATCTTGATTTTAGTAGGGTTTTTGACACTGTCCCTCATGACATTCTCATAAGCAAACTAGAGAAATGCAGTCTAGATTTACTGAAATTATTATAAGGTGGGTGTACAACGGGTTGAAAGACCGTAGTCAAAGAGTAGTTATCAATGGTTTGCTATCAAACTGGGAGAGCATATCTAGCGGAGTCCCGCTGGGGTAGTCCTGGATCTGATACTAATCTAGATTTTCATTAATGACTTTGGATAATGGAGTGGAAAGAAATCTTATAAAATTTGCAGATGGAACCAATGTGGGAGGGTTGCAAGCACTTTGGAGGACAGGATTAGAATTCCAAATGACCTGGACAAATTGGAGAATTGATATGAATTCAACAAGATGAAATTCAATAAAGATAACTGCAAAGAAATACACTTGGGGGAAAATCAAATGCACTACAAAATGGGGAATAACTGGTTAGGTGGTAGTACTGCTAAAAAGGATCTGGGCTTTATAGAGGATCTTAAATTGAATATGAGCCAACAATGTGATGAAGTTAAAAACAAGGTTGCTGTCATTCTAGGGTGTATTAACAGGAGTGTTTTATGTAAGACATGGGAGGTAATTGTCCTGTTCTAGTCGGCACTGGTGAGGCCTCAGCTGGTGTACTGTGTCCAGTGCTGGGCATCGTGCTTTAGGAGAGAGGTGGATGAATTGGAGAGAGTCCAGAGGAGAGCAATAAAAATGATAAAAGGTTTAGAAAACCTGACTTCTGAGGAATGGCTAAAAAAACTGGTCATGTTTAGTCTTGAGAAAATAAAACTGAGCAGAGACCTATTAATACTCTTCAAATATGTTAAGGGCTATTTTAAAGAGGATTGTGATCAATTGTTCTCCATGTGCTCTGAAGTTAGGAGAAGAAGTAATGGGCTTAATCTGCAGCAAGAGAGATTTAGGTTAGATATTAGGAAAAACTTTCTAACTATAATGACAGGGTTTCAGAGTAGCAGCCGTGTAGTCTGTATTCGCAAAAAGAAAAGGAGTACTTGTGGCACCTTAAAGACTAAAAAAATTATTTGAGCATAAGCTTTCGTGAGCTACAGCTCACTTCATCGGATGCATTCACTGAATGAAGTGAGCTATAGTTCACAAAAGCTTATGTTCAAATAAATTTGTTAGTCTCTAAGGCGCCACAAGTACTCCTTTTCTTTTTTCTAACTATAAATGTAGCAAAGCACTGGAATAGGCATCCAAGGGAGGTTGTGGAATCCCCATCATTGGAGGTTTTTAAGAACAGGTTGGACAAACACCTGTCACGAATGGTTTAGGTTTACTGGACCCTGTCCAAGCACAGGGGGCTGGACTTGATGACTTCTCAAGATACATTCCAGCCCTTCTTTTCCATGAGTCTGAAAGGCAAGTTATTTCTTTTCCATCTTACTTGCCACCCTCTTTGTTGGCTTACATGCTACCTAAGGATAAATGGCACAATGGAGAATTTATCCGTGGATCTGTGTCCACAGCAAAATAATTCCAGAAATTGCTAGCATGTAGACATTTGTTTGTGCACTTCAAACATACTTGACCAAATCCTTAATTGTCAAATGCCCAGAAATGATGCATTTCTGCTGAGCAAATTATGAGAACATGTGCACGCTGTGGAGGTGATGTCCAAGGCAGGTCTTCAGGGAAATGTTGGGAACAAAGAGTGGGCATGTTGCCTACCAATGGAGATATGGTTAATGGGTTTGTGCACCCTTCAGATAGGTTTGGGCCAGACCCCAGGTAAGAAGAGGTCACAAGGCCATATCTGCTATCTCTTCACCCCCATGCCCACAGCCCAGTTATGCAGCTGACGTCCATGGAAATCATTTTGGCACAGAAATTTTCCTCCAGGTCCACTGGCTTTTAGCATATTTTGGTTCTAAACAGGCATTTTACTTGGGCTTTGCACATGTTTTAAAGATTGGCCCTTAATCAGCTATATCAGAAAATAAATATAAATGGAGGCTAATTTTTAAATATATAAATATATCCTTATGACTTCATTGTTTGATCCAGCAGGAAGAGGAGAAGATAAACCACGAGAGAGAACATTTTTGTTCATACACTAATACAACTTCCAATTTTAGACAAGGAACTAGAAGAAAATAATTGGAAGCACATGCCTAAATTGGCACGTGAGCTCAATGATAGTTTTGTTTGACAAGACAAATTCCACACAAAAAGAGAATTTGGGCCTGTTGAAGATGTTAAGGTTTACACCTGTGATCATGTTGTAAGTGCTTTTGGTAGGCAGGGAAGGGGCAAGAGAAATTCCTTCACATTTTTGACAAAATTAAAAGAGAAATTGAACATAGTGCATGCCTTCTGACCATGGTAATTCAAATCCCTTTGTGCTGATACATTGTGAGCTAATGCTTCTGTTTTACAGGAGGAAGGAATAATTAAAATTTAAAATGTAGTTGGAAAAAATATCCCACCTTTTATTATTTGTGTAGTGACAACATATGAGGTAGGTGTGTTATGCTTATAAGAAGACCACAGGATCTTTATCAAGGGAAAAGGCAATACGCCGCTGTCATAAATATAAAGGAGGGGTGACCACCTTTTCTGTATTCAGTGCTATAAAATCACTCCTGGCCAGAGGCAACATCCTGTTACCTGTAAAGGGTTAAGAAGCTCAGCTAACCTGGCTGGCACCTGACCCAAAGGACCAATAAGGGGACAAGATACTTCAAATCTTGGGAGGGGGAAGGCTTTTGTTTTATATTTATGACAGCTGCGTTTATTGAAGATACAATCATTAGCATATGCATTCAATCACACCACACACACACGCTGTCCTGCCAGTCGATGTTATAGTTACCAGTCCAGATCAATCTAGTGGCCAGCTAGGTTGATCTCGAGTAGGGAGGATCCGGGTTCTGTCAATCGCAACACGATGCTCCTGGGAAGTCTTAGCAGGACGAACCCAAAGTTTCTGGCAAGGCACCCTGTTTATATAGTGATTTTTCTTGACTGGGACCAATGAGTTTTGCACCGTCGTGCTGTAATCAATTGTTGTTTGGCAAGTGCTTGTTTTTTTAAATTGTCCTTATTTATCATTTTGGTATTTTATTAATTTTTGTAGGGACTCATTCCGTGCTGGTTTTGATTATCACTATTTTATCCCTATTGATAGGAGCCTGTCTCATTTTTAGAGAAGTCAATATGCCCTCCTCTGACATTTCAATAGGGGCATGTTGCAGCCTCCTGGCGCCCTTGCGTCTGTCTCTGGTTCCTCCCTAGACCATCTGGTTCAGCAATGGCCTTCACACTTATTTTTTAACCCACACATTCCTGTTTCACACACAAAACAGAATTAATTTACACAGAACATTTTGAACAGGAACATCAAATTGCATTGCAAAAGAAAACAATCATGGCATTCTTCTACTTATTTTAAAATGCTAAACCTACAACAAATTGATGACCCTCAAAGGATCTGTTACTGCCTTGAAATCAGTCCAGACACAGATTCTGGCTGATGTATCTCTACCAGTAGCCCATTAGGCCATTCCTTTCTGCTATTCAGAAAGGGTGGCTGGCAGGATATGATCAAATCATACACTAATACATTTAATACATGTCACATTATTATTCTTTATTTTTTATTTTAAATTATATAAAATACAAACATAAAATTCTACTACTACATGTGCAACACTTAACAGTGACAGCAAGACTATAATAGGGTTAAAAAAAGAACTAGATAAGTTCATGGAGGATAGGTCCATCAATGGCTATTAGCCAGGATGGGTAGGGATGGTGTCCCTAGCCTCTCTTGGCCAGAAGCTGGGAATGAGCGACAGAGGATGATTACCTGTTCTGTTCATTCCCTCTGGGTCACCTGGCACTGGCCACTGTCGGAAGACAGGATACTGGGCTAGATGGACCTTTGGTGTGACCCAGTATGGCTGTTCTTATATTCTAATTATGTTCTATAACAACCACATTAGATCGGAGGCAGGAGAAGGAGGCTAGTTCGTGCTAGACAATTAAAGGCTAAGCATGGTTTTCTGTTACTCAGGTCAGTGGGGTTGAGGTTCTTATTGTTCCAGAATTTTGACCAAAAATGACAAACTTTTCAACTAAGTTGTTTGCCTTTTTTGATCAGCTTTATTGTTATCTCCTTACCCAAATCCAGTGGACCCCAGCAAAAGTTCTAGACTCTTGGCTCCCTGAGGCTATGCTCTCTTTCTACCTATACTGACTTCCCAGTCTCCTCACACTCTGCGGCTGAGCTCCCAAACTTAGCTGGAAAAAAAGAAAAGGAGTACTTGTGGCATCTTAGAGAATTTCCACCAAATGCATCCGATGAAGTGAGCTGTAGCTCACGAAAGCTTATGCTCAAATAAATTTGTTAGTCTCTAAGGTGCCACAAGTACTCCTTTTCTTTTTTGCGAATACAGACTAACACGGCTGCTACTCTGAAACTTAGCTGGGTAAGTGTGTTGGGGGCTTGGGAATGGCTGCTGTGATTTATTGATTTATTTATTTGCGCTGCTGTGCCATTCTCAGGCCTCTAGTAGAAGACTGACTCTGTTCCTGGAGGTGATACGCAACAGCATCTTGTCCACCCTGCCCTTTGTGAAAGTAGTTTATGCCATACCTGATTCCAAACCAGCTGTCTCTAAACCTGCCCAGAAGTAATATTCACTTCCGGAGGATGTCTCTGGTAGCACCCGTGAACCTGTAAGAAGCATATTTACATATCTGATTCCTGGCTCTAAAACCCTTTCTGTTATTTGCATTACAGTAGTGCGCAGGAGTCTCAGTCCTGCACCAGGATCCTATTGTGCTAGGTGATCAACAAACAAAACAAAAACATAGTCCCTGCCCCAAAAAATTTATGATCTGTATGTGTCTGCCCCTCAGCAAACAGGGTCCATGGCAAAGGGGAATGGAGGGCTCACCAATGTCTTCCATTCTGAAGCTGCACTTCAGAATTCGGGCTTCAGAATCAAGTGTTAAATGTAACTACCTGTCAAGTACTCACTTCTCAGACTTCTTGTGCAGCTGCTGACAGAAGGCGTGGAGGGGGGAATTTCCTCTGAGGTGGCTACCATTGAGACGTCATTCTCTCACTGTCATTTTCCTCACCCTTTTCATCTTTCACATCCTCAGCAGCTACTTAGGGCTGCTGCCTCTTGTCATGCCAGCTGCATCATCACCTCCTGTTTCATGTTATGTTTATACAAAAAAGAAGCTCTTTCCAGATTTACAAACTGACAGGCAGCAGATTTTCTGTAATACAGCTGCAAACAAGGAAGGACTGGTTCTTGAACAATGTGCTTGTACTAGGAGATTTAATTCCTTGCTGATCAAATCACAGCACCAAATGGTTGACCTACAGCATCCTGGGTATCTGTTTTCGTGATGAAGACCATTCTTAGGAGAACCTTGTTGGCTGCTGACCTGTTCCCTCAGTGACATCACTCACAGTTTGGCTCAGGCTCTTTTTTCAGGGCTTCAGCTTTATTTCTTCCATCTGAAAACTGGTAACAGATTCCACATCAATCATACTCCCCCCTGTCCAATACCATGAACAACTTGGGGTGTTCTGCAGGTGCCTACAGGTTTCCACACTACAGACCACATGCCTGAGTGTCATCATAAACTGTGCTCTTTTCTCCCTTAGCCAAGGAGCTTCCTCTCAGAGTCTTCTTGCTCCTGGCAGCTCTTCTCCGTTCCTGCTACAGGCTATCTGCCTGGGAATCCACCTGCTCCATGATCTGAAAGAAAAAAAGAAAAGAAAAAACACTTCTGCAATGAAAGGGAGACCCAGGTGCACTTCTACATAGGGTGAGTCAGGCTGCAGCCCCTCTAGCAGATGACAGAACGAGGAGTAATGGTCTCAAGTTGCAATGGGGGAGGTTTAGATTGGATATTAGGAAAAACTTTTTCACTAAGAGGGTGGTGAAACACTGGAATGCGTTAACTAGGGAGGTGGTAGAATCTCCTTCCTTAGAGGTTTTTAAGGTCAGGCTTGACAAAGCCCTGGCTAGGATGATTTAACTGGGACTTGGTCCTGCTTTGAGCAGGGGGTTGGACAAGATGACCTTCTGGGGTCCCTTCCAACCCTGATATTCTATGATTCTATGATTCTATGATTCTTCTGGCTCCTTCAGAAACTCTTACTGAGGCTCTGACTGCACTTTCCCCTACTTGTTTATCCTAGTACACCTTATCCATGGCCCCATGAAGTACATGAGACCTTGTCAACCTCTTCCTGGCACTGGCCAAGATGGTCTTCCAACACACCAGCAGGAGGAAACTAGCCGAGGGGTGGTGTGTGGAATGCTCTCCAGCTGGGCCATGTCCACTGACTCTTTAGACACCTTTCTGGAGCAGTGGGAGCTGTCTGGGCTTCTCTTCTCAGTGTCCCCTTCCGGTTCCCTGATTTGTAACCTTTGGCCTCACTCCCATCCTTGTCTTCTCCTTCTTTGTCCCAAATAATCACTTGTGGCCTGAGCTCAGTGGTTCCTCCCCAACAATTGAGGGGATGGTCCTTTAGCTATGGGCAGGCCTAAGTCTGCCATTTCCTCAGCTACCACAATAGATATACGAACCAACACTTTCCTGGAGTGCTTTCTTCCTCCCACCTCCTAGATCACCTAGAGTAACCTTCCTGCTCCCTGCAGCTCTGTTCCCAGCTGAGTTTGTGTAATCAGCTGATCCCTCACTGATCAGTCGCAGCTGAGAAGTAGCTGATCTGTCACAGGTGAGGTTGGGTCCAATCCCCCTTAAAGGGCTAGCGACACTGGGACAACTCTCATAATACAGATAACTTTTAAATGAACACAAAGATACTCTCATAATTATGTGGTGAGCTCCATAATTATCTCTTTATATTTAGATATTCAGTTTTCATTTCCTTCTCTGCTTATGCTTTTACAGATCAACAATGTCTGAAGTGGAATTCAGTTGTACTGATCACCACTTGTAATGACTGTTTGGTGGCAACACAACTGAGATCTTATATTCCTGAAGCCACTTTCCTTCCTTGTGGCCTTTTATGGCACAGCCCCACCTTAAGGGTGTCAAGTCCTATTTTATCCCATTGGAGCTATGACTCAGCAAGGCAGAATACCTCTCACAGCACGGCAGTGCACAGAAGGCATTACTTGTTGCTACATTGTTCTTAGGAACTACAGCAAACTCCCCACTGTGCACCTCGCTAGCTGCACGGGCAAGGGAGCATGGCAAAGAATGACTCGCATCACAGAGGGAGAAATCCATGACCTTCCCAGAGCACAAGGACTGTGCTTGTGCCCTGTTTCTGTGTAATACTTCTGGGTAGGAAATGGTCTTCCTGTCACATGAAACAGCTAAAAATGTTCCTGTTCCCCGTTGAGATGAACCTGAGACTTTTAAGTTTTCACAGGAGGGAGGGCAACCTCCCCACACATAGAATACCCAAAAATCCAGTGGTTACGGTACTCTCTTTGGATGTGGGAGACAGCCTCAAGTCCTTTCTACAGACCAGGGGAGTGCCCTAAATACTGGGCTATAGAGTCAGTCTCTCTTACTTGCTCTGGCCTAATGAGTATTTAATTGTTTATACATAGAACAGCTTCAACAGGACAGGAGAGACTAAGAAAGACCCATCCTAGAATAGCCTGTAGTCTGGTGGCTAGGGCACTTACGTGGAAGACTGAGGTTCAAGTCCCTGGTCTAAATTGGAGCTATTAGCTATTCTCAGGGAGTCTCTCTCTTTCTTTAGTTTTGAACAGAAATTCCATCCTTGACTCAAGAAACCTTTCCCAGTGAAAGTTTTGTTGAAACTGGTGCATTCCTGTGAAGAATTTTGGTCTCAACTAACTGATATTTTCCTTCAAAAAAAGAAGTTTCATCTGAAAATTCATGACTAGCTCTACTGTGTAGGAGTGTGATTCTTACCACTTCCCCCTCACTTTTTTGCACTCCAGTAGAATAGCAAGGCACAATATAGCTTCCAGTAATGTCTTTGGCCCTAGCTTATAATTATTAGTGGGGCTTTTGGCACCAAGGATCAGATAGGAAGGAATTTCTTTGATTTTCTTTGATATTTCCAAAGGTAAGAAAAAATGCACAAGTGCCTCTTTTCTGTCGGAAAAGCATATTTTGTCATGTAGGGCTGCCAGTTACAGCCAATTACAACCTGACTGACCAGCTATGATACTCAAATACCTAACAAAACTTGTTCTTTCCTTACGAGATGGAGATTTTACTTGTATGCCTGAGTCTGTTATGTATATAGTTTGGGTTTTGAACCTTACATAAGTAGTAATCTTTTAATTTTTGCTTAATTCAGTAAGGTTCTTCTCTCTTTAAGTGTGGTGAAATTGCTCTTCACTTGAGAAGATACCATAAAAACAGCACTTTAAGGAAGGAAACTTTTTCTATTTGTCACCCACCCTTTCTTTGCTAATTTAAATAAATTTTTAAAAGCTGGGTGGAAAATATATTTTCACTGCTCTTAAAAGGGTTCATTCAGTCTTTCTTTAGTAGTTCAAGTGGTTGGTATTTCTGCTGGCTTCTGAAATATATTACAAGTCACAATCTGGAAAAAGTTCTTAAGCGGTTCCAAGTCTTGTTGCTGGATTTGGATACATCGTTGGGTCTTACTCTCTAGCTCATCCTTAACAACTGACAAAATATTTACTCTGCTCAGTACAGAAAAGGATAACTTTTTCCAAAATATTATACAAAGCTGGAGTCTGAACACAGACAATGAGGCAAAAAATTGGACCTATCCACCAAACCATTTAGTTGAATCATTTTCCAGAGTGCCATGAGAACTGAGCTTCAACAACTCCTTGTGCTGCACTTCTTGAAATATAGGAGGGATGAGTAGGTAGCCAGGTCCTGAATAATGTAAACAGGAGGTATCCAGGTCTGAATAATGTCAACTGTCCATGTATTTGTAGATGCATTTAATATGGGGGAGTTCATTGCTGTATGAATAAAACCTGCACTGCATAACAAAACATTTGTTTTCATTAAGCTGATCTCATATTTTCAAAGTGTCTAAGTGCCTGAGTGTCTAATCTCAGATGGATAGATTGTTGCTTCTGGCCTTGTTGTCTTTCAGTCAGTTTTTGAGTGGAGGAACAGTTCTTAATCCATTAAAACCATGGTGTAAACCTTAAAGTGGAACATCCCAGAGTACTGTTAATGTATCAATCAGGAAAAGCTATTTTTAATACTATTTCTTGCTTATTTTGAAAAATATATGGGTTAGGAAATAACTCTGACCCTACTAAATTGTCCCCAGACAATAAAAAACAAAATTTCGCACAGACAAACAAGTATACCAAGTAATAGGTTTTCTTCTGTATATGTGCTGTCTCAATGTGATTCTTTGCACAAGCGACTCGTAAGTAACTATCTTCCATTGTCTTTTAAACAATAGTATATTGTCATTGTTAGATCAAACAGCATAGCATATCTCCAGAAATAAGATCACACCTCTTTACATACTTAAGAAATGCAGGGTAGTGTCGTCAGTATTTCTGGCACATAGATCCTTTGTTTTTTGTTTGCTACATGTAGATTTCAGTATTTTTTTCCTCGCTATAAAATTCCAGAAATAACAAGCAGTTGTTCAGCTCTTGTGTTTCAGAGCCACATTATTTTTTAAGGTAATTGTTTTGTGACAGAATTTTGTCACGGTTACCATTGCGTTTATATCCATTGATGTCATGTCACTGTTTTCCCCTGCTACTTAAAATAATAAGCAATATCATCTTCCATCTCTCTAAGAAGCAGAATGACACAGCTGAGGTGACTGCAGAGATTTGGGGGCGAGGGGTTGAGGTTTGTTTAAAAAAATACTAACAGATTGAAATGTCTTTCCTAAACACAGTGAGGTGCATCTGAGTTATGTGTGAGTGCGCTCTACAAAGCAAGGCAGATTGTGCTGCTGTAGCCCCAAAGTAAGCAAATTCTTTGATTCTTGCTAACTGATCCAGATCAAAATGTTCATAAGGGCAGGTACAAAATATCACACACTCCAAGTGGAAAAGCAAAGAGCCCCTGTTTGAATTTGTTTAGGAAACGTAAGAAGATTGGTCCTCTCACTTCCCTTCTAAGCCTCTGAAGAAGTGACATGAAAGTCCTGTGAATGCTGTTCCCTTGAACCTGTTTTGAGTTTATAAACATTAAAGTCAATTGGCCAGCTTTTTTCACCGCTATATTCTTGAGATGTTTATGTAACCTCAGGAGGAGGAGATGGCTTTCAGTGATGTAACTTAGTATTTGAAGCGCTTAATTTATATTTTAGACACCAGTGGTTAATTATTTATTAAATCATTGACAAATTGCAAGCATGTACAAAAGAAAACTAAGATCACAATTCACTTAATGTAATTTTGTCAAATGGAAACCCTCTAAATATCTTGTGTGAAGATTGCTGATTTTATATGTAAATGACAAATAGGAAAAAAGTCTGTACTGTGTTTGTATCTAATGTTTCATTGCTAAATAAGAGCAACACTGCCACAAATCAATGAACATTTCCTTTTGAAACGTATACATTGCCAGTGTACATATCTGCTCTTAAAACCCATTCATGATGAAATAACAAAGTAAATATCGGAGCTATTGTTCTTCTAGAAACCAAACTTTTCATATCAAGGAAATGTGGAATCAGATAAAGCATCGTTGTCAGCCATTCAAATTAACATCAGCCACATCATTATTACTTTTGTTTGGCATTCCTTAAAAAAGTCACAGTATCTTCATGCTTAAAAAATGTTCAGACCACTGCAGTAGGATTTAACCACACATTCTCCTTATATAACGGAAGACTTGGGGCTAGATCTCCTACACTACTTTAAAAGGCTCAACAAATATACATATATGTTTCCAACACCACTTTGGAATTTTGCCAGCAAAAGTACTAAATCTTTGATTGAAAGAGATTAACCAGAGATTTTAAAAAAATCTTTTCTTATATGATTGAGCAGCCCTGGCCAAGTACTGACATATATGATTTCCTCCCCCTTATATTTTTTTTTAAAATAGCAAAACTCTTCCTTTTTCTTTCTTTCTTTCTTCCTTTCTTTATCAGTGGTAGTCAAAAAGGTCAATTGAAGGTCTGCTTAAAATAAAGTTAGACATGGCCATAGATGGCTTATTCTTTAACAAGATTGTACAAATATTTTAAAATTTGGAGAAGATGAATATATAATATTGAAAAGTAATCAATTGCTGAAAATATTCTAATTCCATATCTTCGGGGCCAAAACATGAAATTTACATGTCTGGCATTGTTGTACAATAACTCAACTTTACAATATAATATAGTTACGGTCTTTAAACTATCTCCTGGAAGCTGGACACGTGGAGCAGAGCTGTACGGCAGCTGGGGGGGTCACCTCAGGTCCCCAGCTGTGTCTCATCCTCACTTGGCTACTGAACACCCCAAACATTTTCTCTACTTTGGGTAGGAGAAGGAAGGCCTGGTGTAAAACCTCCAAACCTCCCGTATGCCACCGAAGGATTCTCTTGTACCAGCAAAGCTAGTTTTGTGGCTGCTTCACACGGGCAGATCAGTGCCGAATAACTGCAGTGGGGGCCAAGGTCTGGTCTTCTATATCTTTATCAAAATCAGTCATTTTAAATTAAGGGAATCAGTCTTAGATTCAATCAAATCAAAACAGACAGAATTCACTGTAACTTATGGGAATGTTTTTGAAGAAACATGATGGAATCCAAGCAGCAGCTTGGAGAGCCTCTGTTACATTTAATGCAAAGCAGAATGTGAAGGAGAGGTTAAAACAATAACTTCTCCTCCTGCCTCTTCCCCTGCAGTATTCCCAGAAAGTGTGGCTACCACATATTTACAGTTTCTTTGTCTTCCAAGTTCTTCTGTCATCTCTGAGGAGACATCATGAAAAAAGGAAGAGAATTAGAGCTGGACTCTCCAATTTGCTACATCCAGCTTCTGCTGTTCGAATGGTGCAAAGTGGGCAGAAACTGGATGGCAAAGGCCAGCAGAGAATTCTCCTTTTGCAGGGGAAGTCTTTAGTGCTGAAAAGCAGATGGAGGCCAAACCACTTCCTACAGCAGCTGGTCTCCAAACCCTGGTGTAGGGCTTGTATCTGATGGGTTTGGAGGGGTTATGGCAAAGCGCAGCTCTGCTGTGCTGATCTTCTACTTGTGCAGGGTCAGTTAGGACAAGTGACCTTAGAAACTTTTGCTGGCATAGCAATATTGGTTAGCGGTGGCATTTTTTACACACTTCAGTAAAAGCCCTCATGTAGATGCAGTTATAGTGGCATAAAAGGGTTTTTGTTGGAATAGCTTATTTAGCCCAGGGAATTAGTATAAAGTGCAGCTAAACTAGGAGGGTTGGCCAGTATAGCTCTACTGACTTTGCTCTACCTGCAAGTCTTTTCTCCTATAGATTACATTTTAGGAATCTTGTACCAGTGACATCAGCAGCTTTAATTTATCCAGGGGCCAGGCAGCATAGGATCAGGGATCTGCAACTGGTTCCCAGCAGTCCCCTCTCTCCCCTGCTTCTGACTAGCACTTGGATGCAGTGGAGAATTGAGCCTCTAATGTCTTCTTTAAATTTAACACAATCACCCTGATCTCAGCTCAGAACTAGTGGAAGGTGGCAGCAGATGATTGTGGTTTCCTGGTTCAGAGCTTCATGGCTTTGGTGCAAGTTATGGCAGCCCTAACATAAGCCACTGGGCTTTATATCAGTGGAGAATCAGTTATAGTGGAGCTTCATTCCACCACACACTCTTCCATCCCAGGTCCTGCCCGTGGAACTCTCGTGACATGTCCCCTCCTTCCCTTTATAGTGGGCGTGGTGGGAGGAATTGGTGTAGAGGACAGAAAGCTCACGTGTAGAAGGGAAATATCCACTAGTTATTTTCTGGCATTTGAAGGTCAATTTGTGCTGCTAATACAGTGTATGATGCATTAATCCCACTTCCCTGTATTGTAAGTCTGAGACAACTTCTTGAAATCCTTATTTTAATGAATAAAATATTTTATTATTGTATTACTGTATGGTAATTGCTGAGGCCATCTGATGAATTCCAGTTAAAGACTTAAAGGTAAATACGAGCTATCAGATCTGAAAAGCTGAATGTTTTAGACATTAAGTATTCTTCTTTAATTCAGATGTTTTATTCTGAATTTTTTTCATATATGGCCTTTCAGTTTTGCCAAGACCTACTATAAATATTCACTTACAGCTTCTAAAATTGTAATCTTAACATGAAGAAGCATGTTTGTGTGGCTCCACTGGATATTTTTTGACAGTTGTTTGGCACAGCCTCTTGTAACAAGATGATAGAGACTCAAGAATAGAACCTGATCATAAGGGCTGCCATACCCTTGGCCAGTGAAGGGTCACATCACTGAAAGACTATGCAGTGTAGCCTGGTTTTCAGTCCTTCCTTAGATGTCATTAAAGTCAATGTGAGCTGTGGGTGCTTGCACCTCTGACAATCAAGCTATGAGTCTTCATAAGAGGGAGGAACATCCAGAACCCTGCTACAGTGTATGATTTTAGCTTAAATTAACTGGGAATAGCATGATGAAGGTTTTAGAAAGTCCACTACCTCTGTGTCCTGCATTTTGAAATGAATTCTTAAACGAGAAATCCAAAAGCGGTAGCTGTGCCACTTTGTGTAGAGGAGAATTCCCATGAGAGGCTAACATTAGTCTTAAATGAGACCTGCCAAGCACAGATTTTGTCAGAAGCCAAATATTTGAGGAGGATATTAACTCAACTCAGAACCATTTAAAAAGTGTACAGGACTTCACTTACTGTGACAAAAAAAAAACAATGGTGGTCCGTGAACAAAAGGAGGTGTTCGAATCAAGCAAGATTATCAGTAACTAGTGATATTTAAACTGAAGACTGCTCAAAATTAGTTTTTGTCCAACTCTGTCTGCATATCACCAGGATTTTTATCTGAACTCCCAGAGATGGTGGGGGAGAAAAACTGTTTTACATTTTCTTTTGCTCAAGCTGCGTATCCCCAAGACTGTCCAGGTGGAATGTAAAGCTTGAGTGCTGTTTGTTGGGATAGACAATATTCAGGAAACTACATAGTACTTTTCCTATGTCCCAAACTTTTCCACTATCAAGGTCAGCCCAGCTCAGTGGAGGATGGGGGGTCTGGCTACACCATATTAGAACATGTGTTAACTAATATGGTAGCTTACACAATGTTAAATGTGACAAGGACTATCATGTAGTTATCTGGTTGTGGTTAGTCCTATGGGTTTGGAGCACAACAGGCATTGTCTATACCAAGCGTTTCACCTTATATTGCTTTAAGTGTTACATACCGTGTTTTAACACTGTAACTTACAAGTGTAGGTATGGCCTGAGAAGCTACGTTTCTGCTGAATTATTTCACCCATGTAGAAAAATTCAGGAAAAAGAACTATTTTCTCCTCATCCTTGCCTCTGTATCTCTGACTTTGGCCTTAAATAGTATGTTTATTACATTTCATAACTAGTTTGGAAACTTAGTTGTCCTGACATAAGTACCTCTTCATTTTAATGGTGAAAAACCTACAATCCATTCCCCACATCCTGGTATTACTATCTTCTGGAAATACTTCAGTTATTGCCAGCAAACTGATTTATTATTTATTATTCAGCTTCATAATGTGTTGTATCATATATCTATGCTTGTTTCATTATCAGACATTCACCAGAGCATGATGAGTATCTGCGGCATAGGAGATGCAGCTTAGAACAAAATGTGCTGTTATTAAGGTACCATCTCTGTGTGCCAGCAGTGGCTCTATAGCTTCTTCAGCACTGGTCATCTCCTTACCTGGCAGCTTTACCTGCAAGCTTCAGGGATTTCTTCCCACACTTACCTTTAATTTATCAAACCTAATTGTGGCTGAGCACTGATTAGGTACTACAGGGTCAGGGTACAAGTCCCCACAGAGAATGCTGTTGCTGTTGCTGATGGTGATTATAAAACAATGGATTCCTTGACATTGAAACAGTGATTCTGAGTGAGGATGATGGAGAAGTAGGTATTGCAGACTGATGGACACCAAAATATTTTGTGGTTGGCGAGGAGAAGGAACAGTGGACTCACCCTTTGCTCCAAGGAAATCTTACACTAAGAGCTCCCATTTAAAAGTCCTACTTTCTGCTACAAACACACAAAATATAGATGTAGTATGAAATGGTGGGACTGATGCCGGGGGAGTAGTAAGGTGATGGTGGTGATTCAAACACTGGTCCTGCTCATAAGAATTGGCATCATCTGTGCCCCATGTGTGATGGGTTGGATCACAGAAACCCCTTTGGGATTGCCACCTGGTGTGCCTAAACTACCTCTGAGCCTGTTTTCCTTGCCAGCTTGGGACTTCAGTCCCTCGCCTGGTTTGAGCCAAACATGCTTGCCTGCTGCAAACACAGTTCCAAGTCTGAACCACATCCCCACAACCAAAAGCTGCAGGCTTAACTGAAAACAGCTTAAGAAGTGCTCCTGTCTCCAGCGCTCAGATACCCAACTCTCAATGGGGTCCAAACCCCAAATAAATCAGTTTTACCCTGTATAAAGCTTACACAGGGTAAACTCATAAATTGTTCGCCCTCTATAACACAGATAGAGAGATATGCACAGCTGTTTCCCTCTCCTCCCCCAGGTATTAATACATACTCTGAGTTAATTAATAAGTAAAAAGTAATTTTATTAAATACAAAAAGTAGGATTTAAGTGGTTCCAAGTAATAACAGACAGAACAAAGTAAATTACCAAGCAAAATAAAATAAAACACTCAAATCTAAGCCTAATACAGTAAGAAGCTGAATACAGATAAAATCTTACCCTCAGAGATGTTTCAATAAGCTTCTTTCATAGACTGGATGCCTTCCTAGTCTGGGCCCAATCCTTTCCCCTAGTACAGTCCTTGTTCCAGCTCTGGTGGTAGCTAGGTGATTTCTCATGACTGCAGCCCCCTTTGTTCTTTTCCACCCCCTTGTATATCTTTTGCACAAGGCAGGAATCCTTTGTCCCTCTCTGGGTTCCCCCACCCCTCCTTCTAAATGGAAAAGCACCAGCTTAAAGATGGAGTCCATTTCAGGTGACATGATCACATGTCTCTGTAAGACTTCATTACCCACTTGCCAGCACACGCATATACAAGAAGATTTATAAGTAAACAGAGCCATCTACAATCAATTGTCCTAGGTGATAGGAGCCATCAAGATTCCAAACCACAATTAATGGCCCACACTTTTGCATAATTACAATAGGACCTCAGAGTTATATTTCATATTTCTAGTTTCAGATACAAGAGTGATACATTTATACAAATAGGATGACCACAATAAGTAGATTATAAGATTTGTAATGATACCTTACAAGAGACCTTTTGCATGAAGCATATTCCATTTACATTATATTCACACATTAGCATATTTTCATAAAATCATATAGAGTGCAACATCACACCATGTTGATGCTGTCAGTGGGGGAGAGAGGAGAGTGTGGAGAGAGCTGCCACCTGTTCAGGTTTTCTGAGGATTGTCCCTTTTTGGAGGTGGCTGTCCTGGGAAATCTGTAGGGATGCTCAGCTGGCAGCTGGCCAGTTTTATGGGCTCACCCTTGTTCCAGATGTCCTGGTTTTTGTACCGCAGAATTGGCAAACCTAGGGATGGAGTGCAGCAAAATCCCTCCTCTCAGCTTCATCAGCACCTGCAATGAATTGGCAGAGATTAAAAAAAGCACCACCATGGGTTGCGTTCTTAAATGAAGACTCAGTATATCATGTATTTGCAGGATGTTAGCTAGAGTACTAATGCAAATAGCTCTCTGTTCAATTGTTCCACTTAATAATAGAGAGATATGTTGGGTGAGATAATATCTTTTACTGCACCAACTTCTGTTGGTGAGAGAGACAAGCTACAACAATCACTTAATAATAAAGCATCCCTTTTCAATATAAGGAGCACAAGTTGAAAAAATTGGGGTGTTTAGACCCCAGAATTATGTAGGGGTAGAAGGAAACCCACATCTTCAAAATAATAAATAAAATAATAATAATAATAATATTTTTCAAGTTCTTTTTGTCAGGGCAAGAGCTCATGGTTCTCAGAAGATGAATAGCAACTATAGGAACAAAACAAGTCTATATCAGTTTAGCAGGTTACCCCCCCCACTTCAGGGTGCAACCTGATGTACTGGAGTCCCACTGAGCCCATCAGCCTGGGCTCCCTCACCCTGTCCTGTTGTGCCAGGCCCTCAAGCCTCCTCTAACACACACACAGGTAGGGACACGCCCAGCTGCAGAAAGACACAGACACTGAAATCAGCTCTGCATGGGAAGAATCAGCTAGGACAGTGGTTCTCAACCAGGTGTCTGGGGCCCCATGGGCAGGTTTCAGGGGGCCCACCAAGCATGGCAGGCATTAGCCTCTCTAGGGCCCAGGGCAGAAAGCCAAAGCCCCGCTGCAAGAGACTGCAGCCAAGGATACTGAGCTCCACCAACCAAGGCTGAAGCTGAAGCCTGAGCAGCTTAACTTTGCAGTGCTTCCTGTGATGTGGGGGCCCAAGCAACTGCCCTGCTTTTTTTGCTATCCCTTAATGCCAGCCCCAGCTTTTATATGCAGAAAAACAGTTGCTGTGGCACAGGTGAGCCATGGAGTTTGTATTGAATGTTTGGGGGGCCTCAGAAAATAAAAGATTGAGAACCTCTGAGCTAGGGGATTGCCCAGGATTCAAGTGCATCCCCCACCCCCCGTGGTGCAAACCCAAAATGGTATTGTCTTGTGCTGCACAGGGAACCGTATAGTGTAAACTCATGTGGAGGAAGATAGGCACAGCTTTTTGCCCTCCAGTTATGAATTGCACAAATTGGTTTAGAGAAAACAAAACAAGTTCATTAACTACAAAGAATACATTTTAAGTGATTATAAGGGCTAGAGAACAGATCAAAGCAGATTACTGAGCAAATAAAACAAACGCACAAACTAAGTTTAAGACACTAAAGAAACTGGTTACAAGTAGTAATTTCTCACCCTAAATGTTGTTTAAAGCAGGTTGTAGAGTTTCTTGAAGACAAACTGCTCTTGCTTGCAGTTTAGAACTCCAGGTATTCCTTTCACAGGCCAGACACCTTTTCCAGCCTGGGTCCAGTTCTTTCTTCCCCAGATCAGTCTTAGGTGTTTTCAGCAGTCATCCTGGACAGGGATTCAGTGAAGAACCGACCCTGATTAACTCATTCAGGATTTACATATGATGGAAATCCTTTGTTTCTCAATTTGATCCCTACCCTACTAGTGGAAAAATACAAGCAGTACAAGATGGGGTCCAGTACTAGGTGACATGATCACATGACCCTGCAATGTCAAAGAAGCATCCCAGGAAGATGGGAGATTAGCATTTTCAAAGTCCTATTGTTCTCCCTAATAGTTCATTGAATAAACAGCCAGATTGATTGCATTTTGTCTGGTGGGCATTCCCCAGGTGCAAACACTTTTGTAATTGATACATAGTTAGTATTCCTAACTTCAGATATGGAAGTGATACATGCATACAAATAGGATAATCACATTCAGTAAATCATAACCTTGCCAGTGATATCTCACATGATTCATCTTGCATAAAATATATCTTTGTTATGCCATATTCATATCATAGCAATATTTCTATGAAGAATATGGGGCATAGTGTCACAATCAGTTTCTGTAAGGTGACAGGAAACAGAGTTTGGGATAAAGTACAGACCTAAGCTGAAATCAGGGATCAAACTGAGGACAAAAGAAGGCTTAGCAAGTCAGTTAAAAAATCAAATGAGCAATATGTCAATCAGTTGGCAAAGTTAAATTCAATAGGTAAATTCAAAAGTCAGCAGGAGGCTGTGGAATGAAGACTTTTTGGAGATGAGAGAATGATGATGTGACAGATCTGGAGCTGCTCTGTAATAATGTATTACTATGGTGTGTTGACCTGACTATTGGGCTGTTTACTGTATGACTATATTGGCTGAGTTTAATAGGGGGCTGTAAGGGAAAAAGAAGCAGGAGGGGGAAAGCAAGTCTCAAGATAAAACACTTCACCACAAACACTTGAGGGCTGTTAAGAGAAAATGCCAGGATAGGAAAAGACCCACACAGAACTGAGGCAAGTTTAAAAAGGAAGGCTCTCTCACCAGAGGGAGGATTTATTCAGGGGAACCAGAGTGACACAGGCATCCAATGGGATGTCTAAAGTGGTTAGGCCTGCCTAGGTTACCATCAGAAATGTGTAGGCTGTTTATTTTAAAATCTTCCTCCTCCCCCCACCCCAAATGCTTCGTTCCTACTGTTAAAATAAACAATACTTTGTTTGAAGAACTGATCTCTGTACACCATTGATCAGTCACCTGAAGGGAAGAACTGCAGGTACTCAATCACAGCCAGATCTGCTGGGCAAGCACAGTGGATACTCAGGATATGGTAGCTCAGGGCCTGGTCTGAGTCTAGGAGAATTGTGGAATTCCATCCTGGAATAGATAAAGCCATGAGGCCTAAGACCTGAAGGGCTGTGTGCAGAGAAATCAGAAAGGTAAGAGAGGTGTAGCTAGCCTTGTAACCGTGACAAATGGTTTATAGATTAGCCTGTGATATAGAGTTGGTGTTATAAAGAAAAAACCCAAGTGTCCTGCTGGTGCTACTGGTGTCACAAAATAAGTGTGTCTGGAGCTGTAGGCTTTTTCTAGGTGTCTTAGACAGCCACATAGAGGGAGACTTGGTCTTGATGAGAGCATAGATAGGGGAATGCATAGAGACTTGCCTTCATTCAAATTAACAAACATCTGCTCTTATGCAACTCTATACATGTATTGGCCAAGGAGACAATTTGTGGGGATGAGTGAGGACATGGAGAATATCTTATCACGTGAAGTAATTGTCCACAATGTACCATGTTGTACCTCAGCCAGCTGTTGTCTTCTAACAAGACACATGCTGCCTTTTAGTGTACTAAAGACAGGTTAGTGACTTTGCTGTGGTGATTTAAGTGGATCGACCCACAGAGTGAGGAGAGCTTGAGTGTACAGCTACAATGCCAGTTGCCATACCAGGTCTGTCTGTCTGCATCTTTCTTTTTGTTTTATGAAGGGGAACAGCGGTGATATTTGGCTCACACTTTATAATATATTTCCATGGTAAGTGGGAGCGGCACTGTTTTGAACCACCAGCTCCCCAAAACACAACAATCTACTGCTAGCTGTAGATAACAAACTTTCATTCACACCTGTCTCCCTCCCCTCAAGCACATTGTGGGGTAAATTGCATCCACTGACATAAGCAGGAGAGGCTGTGTTCCAAGTCATATTCCCCCACTGAGGAGGCAGTTGGTGTTTAGGTTCACCAAGGTAAGCAGCTTAATGACATTTCAGAGCTGCTGACAGTCCCACAGAAGCCATTACAGTTACAGACCTGGAGTGAATCTAGCCTGGTACAGGCTCACATCCTGTCTTCAGGCCAGCCATTGGAAGGCGAGATACTATTATTTATATTATGGTAGCATTGAGAGTACCCAGTCCCATTGTGCTAGCCACTATACAAACACATAACAAAAGGATGATCCCTGCCCCAAAGATCTTACAGTCTAAGTAAGGATTTGAAATAATGATTAACACTTAAGCAGTCTGAATCTCACTAGCTGAGATTAATGGTGCACATATGCCCAGATGCTAACTTGCTGTAGGGTGACCAGACAGAAAGTGTGAAAAATCGGGATGGGTGGGAGGGTAATAGGAGCCTATACAAGAAAAAGACCCCAGAATTGGGACTGTCCCTATAAAATTGGGATATCTGGTCACCCTAACTTGCTGTGCCAACATTTATAGGTCCACAGAAGGCTGTAACAATCATGTATATCTAGGGTTGCCAACTTTCTAATCACACAAAATCAAACACCCTACCCCCGCCTCCCACTCTCTACATTCCCCCTCCCTCGGTGGCTCGCTCTCCCCCCCACCTTCACTGACTTTCACTGGGCTGGGGCAGGGGGTTGGGGTATGAGAGGGGGTGAGGGCTCTAACTGGGGGTGCAGGCTCTGGGGTGGAGCCAGAAATGAGGGGTTCAGGATGCAGGGGGGGCTCCAGGGTGGGGGTGGGGCCGAGGGATTCTGAGTGCGGGAGGAGGCTGTGGAGTTGGGGTATGGGGGGGTGAGGGCAGTGGCCTGGGGGTGCTGTGTCTGGGATGGGACCAGGGATGAGGGGTTTGGGTTGCAGGAGGGAGCGCAAGATTTTGGGTGGGGCTGGGGGAGGGGGTTGGGGCGTCGGCTTACCTCGGGCGGCTCCCAGTCAGTGGCGCAATGGGGCTAAGGTAAGCTGCCTGCCTCTCCTAGCAGCGGCATGGCACTGTGCACTCCTTGGAAGCAGCCAGCAGGTCCATGTCCTAGGTGGGGGGGGTGCAGGAGGCTCCATGCACCGCTCTCGCCCGCAGGCACTGCCCCCCCCAGCTCCCATTGGCTGGGAAGCTGGTGCTCGGGGTGGAGGCAGCGTGCAGAGCCCTGTGGGTGCCCTCCCACCTAGGAGCCAGACCCGCTGGCTGCTTCTGGGGCGCAGCACAGTGCCCCAGGACAGCTAGCCTTAGGGACGCAGCACTGCCGACCGGACTTCTAACGGCCCAGTCTGTGGTGCTGACCGGAGCCGCCAGGGTCCCCTTTTGTCTGGGTGTTCTGGTCGAAAACTAGACACCTGATCACCCTTTTTAATATATCCCAGGGCTCAGCATTGTCATTTGACAAACCTGCATTCCTCCATAAGAACTTTTAGTCATCTCTAGACCTGGTAGAGTTGGCAACCTCCTGGGCTGCTTGCCCTAGACTGAGGTCCAGAAAATCTGATCACCCTACCCATTAGGATGACGTAGTTCCCCTTCCTGGTTCCACTCCCTTTCTCCCACCCCTTCCCCAGCCCCTCCCACAAAATGATCAAAACTTTCATAACTTCAAACTTTTGCTTTTTATGAGGACTGTGATCTGATACCTCACAGAGTGAGTGCTGTTATAAATAATGAATCATGAGACTGCAGGTTAATAGCACTGAGATGACCACAGTGCAACCAAATGTTCCGCTTACTGTACATGCAGAGCAGCAAATCTATATTTGGAATTTTATAAATGCTCTTTCTAAAAAAAATTCTAAGAAAAACAAATTATCACACATCATCACCTGGCTCACTGTCAGGAGTAAGCTAGTTTGATCCTTATTTATTTTTTAATTACTGTGAAACATGCACTAAAGACTATTGAACTTTTCCAAACCTTAAAAAAACAAAAAATGATTGTGTTTCTATTTGAGGGATGGATAATGGTTCAGGTTTGGGATATTTCTTATTTTAACCAAACTTGTTCAACCCATCTCTAGTTGCTAAATGGATCACATTGGACTCCGAAGTCAGTCTTGGTGATATTGTCACAGTATAGAGTAACTGCCCCTGTATTTCCCCCCTTCATGATCCACCAAGTGCACCCACTCTAGGCTACCGACTCCTCAGCCATCACCTTTCCTGGACAGAGACCTGTGCCTCTCCCTCATAATCAAGGTTTTTCCAGGCTGCACAGTTCCCTGCCTACAGTGTGATATTCCTGGTAAGCCAGACTGCCTATACAGGCCAGCATCTGCACTTTGCATTCTCGTCAAAGGCTATGAACATTGTAATGGTCCCCAGCTAGAAGTTACCACACAGCTCTTTATAAGTATGCACGTTAATGATAAATGAAGTGTAAAATATAATTAGGAAGGCCAAAAAAGAATCTGAAGACCAGTTAGCCAAAGACTCAAAAAGTAATAGCAAAAAAAATTTTAAGTACTTCAGAAGCAGGAAGCCTGCTAAACAACCAGTGGGGCCACTGGAGTAATTGAGATGCTAAAGGAGCAGTCAAGGACGATAAGGCCATTGCGGAGAAACTAAATGAATTCTTTGCATCGGTCTTCATGGCTGAGGATGTGAGGGAGATTCACAAACCTGAGCCATTCTTCTTAGGTGACAAATCTGAAGAACTGTACCTGATTGAGGTGTCATTAGAGGAGGTTTTGGAACAAATTGATAAACTAAACAGTAATAAGTCTCCAGGACCAGATGGTATTCACCCAAGAGTTCTGAAGGAACTCAAATGTGAAATTGCAGAACTACTAACTGTAGTCTGTAACCTAGCGTTTAAATCAGCTTTTGTACCAAATGACTGGAGGATAGCTAATGTGACACCAATTTTTAAAAAGGGTTCCAGAGGTGACCCCAGCAATTACAGGCCAGTAAACCTGACTTCAGTACTGGGCAAACTATAGTTGAAACTATAATAAAGAACAAAATTGTCAGATACATGGATGAACATAATTTGTTGGGGAATAGTCAGCATGGTTTTTGTAAAGGGAAATCATCCCTCACCAATTTACTAGAATTATCTGAGGTGGTCAACAAGCATGTGGACAAGAGGGATTCAGTGGATATAGTGTATTTATATTTTCAGAAAGCCTTTGACAAAGTCTCTCACCAAAGGCTCTTAAGCAAAGTAAGCAGCCATGGGATAAGAGGGAAGGTTCTCTCATGGATTGGTAACTGGTTAAAAAATAGGAAACAAAGGGTAGGAATAAATGGTCAGTTTTCAGAATGGAGAGAGGTAAATAGTGGTGTCCCCCAGGGGTCTGTACTGGGCCCAGTCCTATTCAACATATTCATAAATGATCTGGAAAAAGGGATAAAGAGTGAGATGGCAAAATTTGCAGATGATACAAAACTACTCAAGATAGTTAAGTCTCAGGCAGACGGCAAAGAGCTACAAAAGGATCTCTCAGAACTGGGTGACTTGGCAACAAAATGGCAGATGAAATTCAGTGTTGATAAATGCAAAGTAATGCACATTGGAAAACATAATCCCAACTATATATATAAAATTATGGGGTCTAAATTTGCTGTGGCCACTCAAGAAAGAGATCTTGGAGTCATTGTGGACAGTTCTCTGAAAACATCCACTCAATGTGCAATGGCAGTCAAAAAAGCAAACAGAATGTTGGAAATCATAAAAAAGGGATAGATAATAAGACAGAAAATATCATATTGCCTCTATATAAATCCATAGTATGCCGACATCTTGAATACTGCATGCAGATGTGGTCGCCCCATCTCAAAAAAAATATATTGGACTTGGAAAAGGTTTAGAAAAGGGCAATAAAAATTATTAGGGATATGGAACGGTTTCCGTATGAGGAGAGATTAATAAGAGACAGCTAAGGGGGAATATGATAGAGGTCTATCAAATCATGACTGGTGTGGAGAAAGTAAATAAGAAAGTGTTATTTACTCCTTCTCATAACACAAGAACTAGGGGCCACCAAATGAAATAAATCGCCAGCAGGTTTAAAACAAAAGGAAGTATTTTTTCACACAACATGTAGTCAACCTGTGGAACTCTTTGCCAGAGGATTTTGTGAAGGCCAAGACCATAACAGGGTTGAAAAAAGAACTAGATAAATTCATGGAGGATAGGTCCATCAATAGCTATTAGCCAGGATGGGCAGGGATGGTGTCCCTAGTCTCTGTTTGCCAGAAGCTGGGAATGGGTGACGGGATTGATCACTTGATGATTACCTGTTCTGTTAATTTCCTCTGGGGCACCTGGCATTGGCCACTGTCAGTAGACAGGATACTGGGCTGGATGGACCTTTAGTCTGATCCAGTAGGGCTGTTCTTATGTTAATTCTTAAGATGAAAACATTACAAAGAAAACATTTGAAAACAATAAAAAATAAAACCTACACAAATGCTAAAAAGCTTGACAGCTATCACTCCAACTCCAACCTCAGGCTCTATTAGGTGTCAATCCTTTAAAATCCACAACTGGATTTTCCCTGTGGTTACAAGGTGGTAATTGCCTCAGATTCAGAACCAGAACATCCAGGAATAGTTTAGACATTCCTTTATACAGCATGGGCCTCTGATCTTGGCCTTATGTACCGGGTGATCAGCAGACAGTGGCCCAGTTTTCAGAATGTAGATTCAAAAGGCGGGGTTTTTGCATAACTAGAGATGGGGGATTTGCATTCACCTCCCCCTAGATATTCCCAAAGAAATTCACTTCATGCTTTTTGTTCTGAAAGTTCGTTCTTGTCTGGCACATTATTCAATATAATCTTTTGAACCCCCAGGTCTCACAACTGTCACATTTACCCTTTGAGAGGTGACATACAATCCCTGCTGCAACAATACATAAACCATTCATTTAATACAATGGACCCCCACGCTACTAAAACTTAATTCAATAAGGTCTCCAAAGGATATGGCAGGAAATTGCCATAGCTGTTATAGATCGTTCTTTGCATAGTGCTGCTTCATATATCATGGCAAACTAAAAAATCTTCTGCTCTGGTTCTTCAAATTTCTCCCTAGTCAGGTTTCCCAAAGCCATGTTCCCCTACTCTCTCTGGCTCCCCACATTGCCCCCTCACCATTTGGATTTCTGCCATTTTTCCCTCTCCCCAGGCTCCTCTATTCTCCCCTCAAGTTTACTCCTACCCATTGGTTCTCCTTTCCCCTCAGGCTTCTCCCTCCACCCTTACCTGGAATGTAGTCCCAATATGCTCACACTGTTCCGCATCACTCTAGCCATATTTCCATGGCTATCATGGGTTGGTGGGATCTGTGCTCTCGGTGGGGTCTCTGTGGTTAGAGACCTGAAGGAGATTAACTAATAGAGACACATCCTAGAGTTCTTCCCCCACAACTCTGCACCACTCCCAAGGGGTAGAATAAAGTAGCCACTCAGAAACCGTGGAGGGAACCCATCCAGGAGTTTTAATGGGCATGTCCTAACCTTCCCCACTCTTCCCTCTCTATCCACACTGCTTCCATGATTTTTTACATTTAAATAGACACAAAGTCTGGGCCTGTTACCGACATGTTAAGAACAGATTTCATTTTGCAGGTAATAGTTTTTTGTCTTCCCCACCAAGAGCTACCAAGTGTAGAGCACCCTCCACGTTGCTAGCACAAACACTTTCATGCTACTTTGTACTCCTGTCCTGTTCCTGAATGCAGCAGCACCCCCTCTGCATATGCAGCCTTACTTTAGCTTTGAATGAGCTTCACAGCGTATTTGTTGATATTTATTATTGTTCCCTCTTGTATACTTAACTTTGCTTTACAGAGAGATTATCTGGTCATAACTTTGATGTTTGTGTTGTCTTTGTTAGATGAGCCTGTGTGAGAGCCCAACACAGAGTCAGCCAGCTATGGATGGATGTTATTAGCTTTTCAGTGACTTACACCCCCTCTTCTCTCTTGTCCAGTCCTTCCTGAGCCAGTTGCACTGTTTGTAGGATACGTTTGAAGCTCAGCCAACCTGGCAGTCATAATTTTCCATCCATGTAGCCTCTAACAGCAGTAGGCTCTCATTTATTTTGTCATTCTCAAGCCATCTGCTCAAGTTTTATTTTCTGCCCTAACTCCCAAGATACTAAAATTTAGATGAGAGTGGTTGGTTCTTAAATAAGTCAAATGAAATACGAACTGGATTAAGTATCACAAATTTTAATATGTCTTTTGGCTAATTATAGCAGCTGAAGCAGCAGCTTCTACAGCTGAGGTTGCATAATAGTTTCTATGCTAATCTGTTTTCAGTTGCTCATAATTGTTATTAAACTTCCACCATTTGGGCTTGAAATATTCCAGGGTTTATCTCTGCCTAAAAGTATTATTTAAAAAAACCAAAAACTTAATTCATAATATTTCCACTGTTTTTAGAGCATTAGGTGGGAGGCGGAAATAGATGTTTCCCAAAATAAAAGAAATCCTGCAACTTTGTTTGGTCAGCTGTGCAGTCAAAATGTTGGGGGTTTGAAAAGTGAAATCTGGCATGAAAATAACCTTCTTTGAGAAGCAGTGCCTTTCATTGTTCTTGAGGAAATTGCTTTTGATTTGACCAAATTATTAGCCTTTGTAAATACTTAGTGGGTGCAGAGTTGTTTTTCTTTCTTTTTTGCTAAGCTTAATTCAGGAAGGATTCACTGTGTTTGTCTGAGTGGCTAATTTAACTATACCAAGAATGCTTTGGAAGATCGTCGGGACAGACGATAAGCTTGCACGATTTAGACACAACTATCTTAGGCCCTTAAATAGCTATGCTTGGGAGAATTTGCAAACTCCCCTTACCATTTGCACAAGAGCCAGACAGAGCTGAGGTCCCTTTGCTCGACAGAATGGAGGGACTCTTCCTGCCCAGCATTGGCAGATCACATAACATCACTGTAGTTTCTCAGGTTTCAGAGTAGCAGCCGTGTTAGTCTGTATTCGCAAAAAGAAAAGGAGTACTTGTGGCACCTTAGAGACTAACAAATTTATTTGAGCATAAGCTTTCGTGAGCATCCGATGAAGTGAGCTGTAGCTCACGAAAGCGTATGCTCAAATAAATTCGTTAGTCTCTAAGGTGCCACAAGTACTCCTTTTCTTTTTGTAGTTTCTCACTCTTTCCACTCTCCTTCTCCCATGGCTCAATCCTCTGCTACAGCGAGCTGAGGGGAGGAGAGAGGCAAAGCTAGTGAGGGCCCAACCATCCCTGGTACAGTCTATGCTAATTTGTCCTGACATGGTTGTCCCACGAAAGGGCAGTGTTTGCCAGTGAGGATGGTCAGATTGCACCCTGACTGTCCATCACATGCCCCCTGAAGCAGGCTGGGAGGGCCAGGAGGGGCTGGTGTAGAGCAGGCTTTATGTCAGCCAGGATTTCCTCATGCTGGTGGTATCCTCAGCTACCCATTTAATGTTTAGGGGAATGGCACAAAAGGAACTTAGTAGTGCTAAGGATCTGGCTCCCAGTCTCTAATGAGTACAAGGGAAATCTGAAGGTCAAAGGTCCAGACCCGAGCATGCCTGTTTGCTGTTCCTCTGGCTTGTATCTGACTCTCATCTACTCCCACTTCCACAACAACTCCGGGATGTTTAGAGAAGCAACTGCTTTGCCTGACTGTCAGTACGCCATGAAGGCATGGAAGTTGAGGCCATATGGGAAAACTGGTCTAGCTCAGCCAAGAAATGTGAAATTTGGGATGTAGCCAAATTAAGATTCCCTTTTTGATGGTCATTTGCATGGATATGTGGGGGCAGGTTTGGGGATACGTGAGCCTCTCAAACTGACTCAGCAGTTGAACACACACAAAGGCTGGCAAGGATTCTCCCAGCTCCCGTTGTCAGTTTAGTATTTCCTCCAGCCCTGAATCATCCCTATCCAGGGGCAAATAACCTTCATTGAGAAATCAGACAAATACATCCCAGGAGGTCAGATGAGGCTCACAGAAGAGGAACAGCTGAGGCACTCCATCCAGAAAATATAAGCTCTGTGTGGGGGAGAAAAAAAAACCCACATTGTCTCTTCCCATTCCTTTTTTATATTGCTTCATAGCTGCAATCACATTGACAGGGTTAGTGGTCTCACTCTTTGAACTAGCTTGTCCAACTTTCAGCACAGTGCAGGGAAAGGTGAGGCCTGCCATAGCATTGAGAATCTGCTCTCTTAACTTTGGCTTGCACTAGGCTGCTCCTCTTTGTAGTATGACTGTGATACTGCTAGATCTACCTCGAGTACCTATTTTTGGCCTGAACCCTCTAGTGCTGGAGGAGTCGTCAATTATTTATCTATTTCTACAGCACCAAAAGTGTGGCAGAAACTTGAAAAGACAAGATCCCTCCTATAAAAAGTTTACCATTTTAAACACCCCACCCCCCCAAAAAAAACAGTATACAGCAGGAGGAGGGGAATGAGTTGCAAAAGAAATCAAAGTGAGAAATAAAATTTGATATATATTATAGATGGCACAGGGTAGTGACACCTGTACTTAAGGTTGCCTGACACTTGCATTATAAGACCCTGTTTTCAATTGCTTATAACTATGCCAAACTTTTACAACCAAATGATTAGGGGTTTGGAAGGGGTCCCATATGAGGAGAGATAAAAGAGGCTAGGACTTTTCAGCTTGGAAAAAAGGAGACGAAGGGGGGATATGATAGAGGTATATAAAATCATGAGTGGTGTGGAGAAAGTGAATAAGGAGAAGTTATTTTAGTTGTACCCATAATATAAGAACTAGGGGCCACCAAATGAAATTAATGGACAGCAGGTTTAAAACAAATAAAAGGATGTTCTTCTACACACAGCACACAGTCAACCTGTGGAACTCCTTGCCTGAGGAGGTTGTGAAGACTAGGACTATAACAGGGTTTAAAAGAGAACTAGATAAATTCATGCAGGTTAAGTCCATTAATGGCTATTAGCCAGGATGGTGTGACAAAGCTCTGTCCTTGCCTCCGTGGGTCCCGGGTTTCCTGGCACATTTCGCTAGCCTCAGAGGCTCACTGTGACCCTCCATGTAACCCTATTTTCTCTAGAGGTCACAGTCTACTGAGCCATTTTCATCCTAAGCAAGCGAGGGAGGTGAGAAGTTATCCTTCCTTGCACAGTCTCTGTTGTCTCTAGTCTCAGTGATTAATCAGGGGCAAAGGTGGGGGAGGAGCTGCAGTGGCAGTCTGTGCCTTTCCTTCACCTCAACCATACGCCAGAGCATATCAGTTTGATCCTCCAGTAGCCTCAGCATTGCATCCTGCTTCCTTTCATCATGCTCCCGCCACCTTTCCTCTTGATCTTGCTACCTCTCCTGTTGCTCCAGCCATCTATCCTCTTACGCGTCCCTCCTGTCCTCTCATTCATTTTGTGCTTTCCTGGACTCTGCCATTGTCTCCCTCCACGCATTATGCTGGGCTCTTTCAGTTTGTGTGGACTGCATGAGCTCAGAGAACATTTCATCGCGAGTGCGTTTTTTTCACCTTCTTATCTGCGCTAGCCTCTGGGACGGAGATGCTAGTCACAGCATTGAAACATTTGCAGCTGCAGGAGGAAAAAAAAAGGGAGAGTAAAATTGAAAAAGACACATTGGCCATTTAAAAGGAAGGGCTGATGTTTTCGGGTTAATGTGCAGCACAAACCCAACTAACCCCCACACATACCTAATTCTCTGGGATGATTGCTACCCCCCCCTCCCTCCACTGCGTGGCAAACAGCAGGGATGATTTCTTTTCAGCCACAGGCAAACAGCCCAGCAGGAATGGCTACCTTAATAAAAGGTAAATAAAAATAAATAAATAAATAAATAAAAAATAAATAAAAGATGTCCCCTTAATAAAATTCCCCTATTTCAACCAGGTGACCATGAATGATATCACTCTCCTGAGGATAACACAGAGAGATAAAGAATGAATGTTGCTTGAATGCCAGCAAACACCGGGACCACACACTGCCATGCTTTCTTATGCAATGTTTCCAGACTACGTGCTACTGGCCAGCCATGGTAAAGTGTCATACCATGGAGGACGCAATAAGGCTGCCCTCCCCAGAAACCTTTTACAAAGGCTTTGGGAGTATCTCCAGGACAGCTTCATTGAGATGTCCCTGGAGGATTTCCACCCCATCCCCAGACACGTTAACAGACTTTTCCAGTAACTGTACTGGCCGTGAATGCAGTCCAAGTCTTCATGGCAAAACAATCATTAAACACCCTTGCTTTTAAACCCTGTATTATATTTACAAAGGTACACTCACCAAAGCTGCCTTCTCTGCCTTCAAGGTCCGGGAGTCTGGGTTGGGAGGGTATTGGCTCCAGGGTGATAAACAGTTCCTAGCTATTGGGGAGAACGGTTTCTCCGCTTGCCTGGTGTGCGCTGTCTTCAATCGCTCCCTCATCATCATCTTCCTCGTCCCCAAAATCCTCATCCCTGTTGCATGAGACTCCCCCCTTGCAGGAGTCTTCATACAGGGGTGGGGCAGTGGTAGGGGAACCCCCTACAATTGCATGCAGCTCATCACAGAAGTGGCATGTCTGGGGCTCTGACCCTGAGTGGGCGTTTTCCTCTTGGGTTTTTTGGTAGACTTGCCTAAGCTTCTTAAGTTTCATGCAGCACTGCTGTGGGTCCCTATGATAGCCTCTGTCCCTCATGCCCTTGGAGATTTTTTCAAATATTTTGGCCCTTTCATCTTTTGGAACGGAGTTCTGATAGCATGGATTCATCTCCCCATACAGCGATCAGATCCAGTACCTCCTGTTCGGTCAATGCTAGAGCTCTTTTGCAATTGTGGGACTCCATGGTCACCTCTGCTGATGAGCTCTGCATGGTCACCTCTATTGATGAGCTCTGCATGGTCACCTCTATTGATGAGCTCTGCATGGTCACGTCGGCTGATGAGCTCGCCACACTGGCCAAGCAGGAAGTGAAATTCAAAAGTTTGCAGGGTTTTTCCTGTCTACCTAGCCAATGCATCCGAGTTCAGAGTGCTGTCCAGAGCTGTCACAATGGAGCACTGTAGGATAGCTCCTGGAGACCAGTACCATCGAATTGTGTCTACACTAACCCAAATTTGACCCGGCGATGTCGATTTCAGCGCTAATCCCCTCCTCAGGGAGAAGAACAGAAATCGATTTTAAGAGCCCATTAAGTCAACAAAAATGGCTTTCTTTGTGTGGACAGGTGCAGGGTTAAATCGATCTAACGCTGCTAAATTCGACCTAAACTCATAGTGTAGACCAGGGCTAAGAAACCTTCTTGCTATCTATTAATGAGAAATGTAATCAAGGTAAAAAAATATATAAGCTTAACAATTTCATCTTGCAAATACATAGTATTCTGTTTAACCAGGGAGTTCCAGAATTACTGGGCAATGTATATGACACCACAAAGGATGAAGCAGCTCTGAAAAGCTGCGAGGTAGCGGTTATGCCCTCAGGGAGTTGTTTGAATGATACAAGATTTGTAACTTGATTTGCTTGTGAGCAGCTTTGGATCGAGGATGGGTCTGAATTAGAAGTGGTTTTCAACCTGTGTAGGTAGTTTCTGTTAAGCTCAGTTGTACAGAGTTCTTAATAAAAGCTGTAGTTACTTTTCTAGTTCACTGTCAGACTCTTCATGTGTTGGTCCAAACACAGCACAGGATTTTGAAATCTTTGTTCAGAAAAACATTATAGAGATTGAGGATTAGAGTCCCTGCCCCACTCTGTCTCCCAGCATGGGGGAGATCCCCCGGGGTTTCAACCTCCTAGCTCACTCTCTGCTTAGGGGCCACATCATGGATATGTTAGGGATGGACTGCTCTAACCTGTGCCAGAGCTGGGCAGAGCATCATGGCTGTAACTGGCTCCCTGATGGCACTGCCTCTCTGTTGTGCAGAGCAGAAAGTTGGGGCAGCGGAAAACGTGACGCAGAATCAGTACGCCACGGCATTGTGCTCTCTCTCAATCAGCAAAGACTAATTTTGGATGAGTGTTTTAATACTCTGATTTTTCTAGCCCAGAAATGATTTAACAGTTATTCACAATGAGAACGCCAATATCTCAAATGGGGTAGCTGCCACAGGTGAACTGCCAAAGGCAAAACATCCAAGTACACAAATATGTGCTTAGTGACCTAATTAAACAAAATTTGTACATTCCATTCAAAATTTTGAGACCATTTGAATCTATTTTCTGGTTTGCATTTTTATCTTGCCATTGTAGCTATAAACAACTGCCCTCTGAGTTTTCATTCTACAGCACTTGGTCTCATCATCCTTTTAAAATATGATTAAAAGAAGTGAGATGGCACAGGAGATTAGTGCATTTTTCACTCCCAGGGAAGAAAGTTTAAGTGTAAATTAGTCCAGTGGTCTCATCTTAGTTCTTTGTTCTATTTTTCCACAGCATACAACAGCACAATAAAGCACTCTGTGCTCAGTTGAGGCCAAGGACTGGAATAGTAAAAGTCAATAATATAATAAAAGTGTTTAAAATTAAGATCTTCAGCCAAATTCTTTGTTGTAGTGCAGTTTGTCATAATACAATGATGCTATGCCACAACTCACATCTGAGACTGACAGCACAACATTGTGACATAAAGTTAGTTGCCAAGCAAAACTATTTATAATGCAAAATTATGCTGGGATAGTTCTTTGCAAGAAAAAGTATTGTCCTGTCAAACTCAGAATGATCCCAGAAAAAAATTGGATCCCCATACATCCGGGAATTGTGAAGGTAAAGCTGTTTGTGAAAACGTATACAGTATCTATCTGTGTTCAGTTTGGCTCAAGTCATTGGTATTAGCACATTCTCTCACACACACACTCACTCTCTCTCAGACACACGCATGCACATACATACACAGAATAAAGTTAATAACTATGGAGAGAAGAGTAGCATGAAATTGACAAGGGGGGGGAGAGAATGCTGGTTACAGGACAAAGATGGAGTGGTTTGATGTGATGGGTGTATAATTAGCACAATCCAACAAAGCAGAGGCAATTGTGTCAGTTCTTTTACTAGACAACATTTTGATTATGTGCCGTAGCAGAATGTACTAAAATGGTATCTATTTATACATTAGTAATAAAGGGAGCACACAGCTTCCAAAAAATATGCATTCAGTTTAATATCTTTATTCTGTGAGCCTTGAACTAAATTAACTGCTGTTTGTATTGTGGCTTTGGTGATATTTGGTATTCTAATTAGGATAGATCAGTTCACTGAAACCAATATTCCATATGTGTTTTGGGTCTGAGTTGGGGGTGTTAAATGTTAGAACAAATTTCATCTACAAAAAAAGCTGAATCAGCTGAAAATTATATTTTTAAATTAAAGGAATAGTTAGGGTTTATTTAATAAAGGTTATGGATTGAGCCAGACAGTTCTGTGGGTTACATAATTAGGCTGAAGGTCACCCGTATTCTCTGCAAGTTTGTATGTGTGAACATGGAGCGTTGGCAAGATTTGTTGATTTTTATTTATTGATTTTCCTAGCAATCTCTTAAATAGAAAAGATAGTTATGGGTATGGTATGGGAGCCATAGATGAGAGCAAAGTGGGTGCAAATTTCAGGATGAGTATTTGTCAATCAACATACAAACCCCCTCAGTGTACTGAGGAAAGTGGTATAGTTAAGTACTTCAGTATAGCCAAAACATACAAACAGTAGAGTGAGTAATGGATGCAAACCTGGATGTGGAATGGAGTGTTTATAAAGGGACAGGTTGTCCCTGTACTCAAAAGGACAGGATGGATGTGTTAGGGCTGGGGGTACTCCTAAGGGAATTCTGTGCCAAAAAATTAAAAATTCTGTGCACAATATTGCAAAATTCTTCATATATTATTTGTCAATAACATGATATAATCACATCAGTGTTTATTATTTTGGTAATTTATTTCAAAATACCTGTCAGCAGGTATGTCTGTAAGAATACAGAGGCAAAAAAATTCCTCCTGGAGTAGAGAGTTAAACTACGACAACCCAGTTCCTGTTTCTCTGCCCCCTCCCCCGACAGCCCAGCAAGGGGGCCAGACACCCACACCCTCTCCCCACCAGAACGTAGCTGCACCTCCCCCCAGTCCAGACACTCACATGCATCTCCTTCCTAATCCCCACCCCGCAGCCCTCAGCTGCAGACACCCCCCCCCCCAGATACTCATACCCCATCTTCCCCCAGAGATCCAGAGGGAGAAACAGCCTGATGTTGGGTCCTAGGCTTGTATGGAGTTTCCTATGCCTCCTTCCTTCAAGGCGTGCTGAGAACTGCAGCTGCTGGGAACCCTCCAGCTCCTCCCTCCTCCCCCAGTCAAGCCGTCTTCTACTTGCAAGCTGTGCTCTGCTGCATCCAGTGGCCCCTAGTGGTGGCCAGCAATTCTGCAGCCCATTTATGTGGAGGAAAAGGAAATTCTGCGCAAAAAACATTAATTTCTGCACAAATTTTGCATGCACAGTGGTGCAGAATTCCCCCAAGAATATAGGGGGAGGAAGGGTGAAAGAAACCTCCCCACCTCCTTGCACACATCACAAAAGGGCGAGGGCAATCACAGCTGCTGATATTTGGAGAGCACAAGGACTGCTCCCCTTTTGATTCAAATTATCCCACAGTGTGTGAGGAGAAGTGGGATCATGGACCCTCTTTTCTTTGCACTAGCCCACAAAGCTGCCTGGTTATGCTCGGGGGAGAAGGGTGCTCCAGCCCCAGGGATTTTGCAATGTGTACACTCCCTTTGCATTTGGGGTTATTTGGGAAGGTATTGTGCCCTGAAGTTCTAGGTCTCCCAAAGCATCCCCGGGACCATGTTCACCTGTGGGGTAAGGAAACTACTGCACTTGAGATATTGGACTTCTCATGGTGAGTGCCCCTATTCAGGCTAAATCCTGAATTGAAGTCCCAGGTTATGTTTAATTGATTTTCAGAAAATAATCTCTCACTAAGGGCTTGGCTCTATGGGGAGAGGGGGCCCGGTGTTAAACCAGATTAAGTCCAATTTAAACCACTTTGAAAGTGCTTACATACACACAACGTAATTCAGAATAGCACACTAATTCTGTATTTATTGGGAACTCCAGAGTCCTCTTTCAAAGTGAACTACATTTGCTGTGAATTGAATTGGTTCAGTCTGTTGTTTATGTGCAAGTAATGCTGCTGTGTACTACTTTGGCAGTCCTGCAACAGCTATCTTACACTGCTTTGCAGGCAGCCTGTCTGTTTATTGTGTGCACCCCACTGCTCTAGTGTCAAGCTGACTAGATGCCCCCTCCCCCATTTTAAAAACTGACATGGGGCCAAAATTTGCCCACTTGCTCTTGGATTTGATTGTATCAGCACGGTGCAGTAGAACTCCACAAGCCTTACAACAGGCCTGGTGCAGTCACTTGGAGCCGTGCTGAGACCCTGGAATGTATTGCCATCTAGGGAGAAGTGACTGTGCAGGAAGATCTTGTGACCAGCCATTCGAATAAAGATCTTTTTATGGGCATCACTAAGCAGACAACTGTGAGGGGGCACAGCCGGGACACTGACCAGTGCAAAGAGCAAACAGCTCAGGATGACTTATATTCAAACCAGGGAAAGAGTCAAGTAGTGGAATTGTGACCTGTCCATTTTTTGAGGAGCTGGACAGGATTTTCCACAATTACGCAGCCTCCCAACCCAAGAAGGTCATAGACCCTGTTGCCCTCTCTCTTTCCACCCCCTCTACCCTCTGCAAGGTCAACCAGCAAGTCTCACTGGAGAATGAGCAGAGGAGGGCCAGTGAAGAGCTATCTCTGGAAAGCCAGGATCTCTTCAAGCCTGAGGATCTTGAAGCCAGCCAGGTAGATGGCAAGCCCAATACTTATTGTGCAGCAGCTGAGTCCAGTTCCCAGCCAGAAACCCAGGCCAGGAGGCATGGGGCGTGACACCTATTGAGGCTCTGGGGATGGGCGGGCACAGGCCTGTCCACATCTAAAGAGCCCCCCCACCCCCGAGCTTAATGTGAGGAGCCACTGGATCCAAGCATCAAAAGATTAGGGGGGACAACAAATGAAAAAACAAGGACAGGAGTGAGGGTCACTGGTTCAAAAGCAGGGATCCAGGGCCAGAAGGATCCTCTCAAGGGAACTTCGGCATGCAAGTCCCTGTCTTTATTATTGTGCTATATAAGCATGCTAGCTTCTGTCCCAGGTAGCCCATGGCCGCAGCCATTTTAGGCAGACGTGAGCTAGGAACCTTTCAGAGTCTCCAGCTCCCGTCTCCCTCTCTTCCTCACCCGGCCCACACTGTCCATTTGGCTCCCATGTACACATTTTCAAAATGACGGCTGCTCCAGGTGGGCAGTTGGCCTCTGTTTCTTTCTAAAGCCCTGACTATCAGCTGTTTGCGAGCCTACATAACCTGCATTCTTACAGTGAATGCTTCAGACAGTCATTGCAGAACCTTGTCTGTTTTTCTCTACTCTTTCTCCATGTCTGCAAGGGAGATCAAGCAGAATCTAACACTGAGAAATTGCTCAATTTTTGTCTGGATATTATGGGGATAGCTGCTCAACCATTCCCCCCTGGTATAGCTCGCACCTCCTTTCCACTCCCACTTCTGGGGGGACCATCCTATTGAATAACTTCACAGCGTATCTCTGTCTTACTGGTCTGCCCTTTGGCTTTTTGAATAAGACCATTCTCTGCCTCCCAGTCACCCACTTCAGTGTAATGTCATCAAGAGTCAGGAAAGCCTAAAGGGGATATAGAGGGAATTACTATTCAGTTTACCCTCAGATACCCCACATTAATCCCTCTGACACCATATAAGCAAAAACCCAAACTGGAAACATAATTCCCAACACGTCCCCTGCACCTTGCTTTTAAGGCACAACAGCAAACCCAAACAGCATATACTGCACTGGCAATAACCCCAGTACAACCCTCCACGTGCATACACCACTTAACATCTCTGAGGTTCCCTCAAGACTGGAAAGAATCTCAGAGAGGGAAAGTCAGAAATGCATATAAAAAAAAAGCTATCACGGTCTCTTTGGAATGTGAACAATAACCACTTGTGGGTTTTTCCTATTCCTACCCCCCAAAGCACCTGCAGCAGCCAGACCGTAAAGGGCAGAGCTTTTATCAACAGCTCGGTGGCTGGCTAACCTGAAGGGTGGAAAACAGAAAACTCGGGATGAAGTGTTTGCAGATATCACTGCAGAGTCCCAAGGAAAAATGAAAATAGCAGAAAGGTGGAGCCAGCACTTGACGCAGATGGAAAAAGAAATGGAGCTCCAGAGAGATCTTTGGACTGGCCAAAGTCTGTGTCACAGTGGCCAGGGACAGTGTGGCCATGGCAAAAGACAGCACAGTATTGGAAAAGACAGGGAGATGCAAAGGCAAACCCTAAAGAGGCAATACAGAGCCAGAATGCTCTGATGAGCACATGCTCTGTAGCCCCTGGACCAGGGCTTAAATTCAGCTGGAGCTGGCTGGAGTGGAGCTCTGGTAAATATTTTCAAACCCGCAGGTCTGAAGCCCTGAGCCCTGGCGTCTCCTACAGGTCTGAAGCTCCCAGCCTTGGTGCCTCTTGCGGGGCTGAAGCCCTGAGCCCCGGGAAATACTCTGTGAGAATTTAAGCCATGCCCTGGACAATACAGGGTACTAGGAATACCAGCAACTCTTCCACTCTGTTCACCAGGAGCTGTGCCCTTCATTGAACCAGGGCACTGAGAACAGCTGAACCTGGGAGCCCAGCTCATTTGAGCCAACTAACAACCCTGGTAACGTCAAGCCTCACCGCTTAATGACAGAAGACCCACGAACAAGAAGTGGCAGAGGGAAGGCATATATCTGTACCTTGAATCCTCTCCCCTGGTCGTGTTCAGCCCTCCACGGTACTGTACCACTGTGAATTTTTGTTTCACTCATGCTCTAATTTAATACAGTATTTAATAATAAAAGCTTGATAACATTCATTTATGAGGAGTCATCAGTGTATTCTAAGCACAGACCTGAGGACAAATAAGGATTCCCACAACGCTGCACTTCCACCACCCAGAAACAACACTGATCCCAATCCATCCCACCCCTAGCCCACCTGATGCTTAATAGCTGGACGTTCAGCTGCACAGTCTCAGGCCTGAGACTCAAAGTACGATGAATAGGCATTTCATAATCGTGTTGCCCTGGCTGTTTCCATTTTCTATTGGATGCCTTGCTGGCTGCTCAAACCACTGAGCAAGTCTCTGCACCTCCGCCTCCCACCCACTGTTAAGGGCTTTCTCCCGTAGTCTCACAACTATTGTGCAAAGTACAACATGTTGCTAAATCTTTGGCACCTTTTTTTCTGCTGTTTCCAACTGTTCCACAAACAGCACCACCTTCCTTTCGGACGGCCAGATGCACATTCCACGGCCATTCTGCAACTACTGAGGTGATAGTTAAACTGTTCCCTCCTTCTCTCCCTTTGAATGGCTTCATTAACCAGCAAAGCCAGAGGATTAGTCAGGTTTCCCTGGATGACCAGAGCAATCTCCACACCATTAATGTCCATAGTGATCCTGAAGGCAAGCAGTACGTTCTCCATTAAGATCAATAGAGCGGAGTTCCAAAAGCTCTTAGCAGCATAGACCTTTACATACTTAAATGCAAGGTGGTCTGGAAACTTGCCATGATAACGGAGCACCATGGAGAAATACCCCTTTTAGTGTTTAAATTCTGTGACCTAGGGAAGAGGAGGCAAATAATAGGCACATGGGTCCTTATTGCTCCAATATGGTTTGGGAATGCCTTGTGGGCAAAAGCCATCAGCAATCTCCTGAGCCTTTCAAGCTTTACAATCTGGTGCAACAGTACCTTTTCCCTGGCATCACACACTTGGATGACAGTTGCCCAGTGGTTGACCTCACCAATTGTGTGGCTATCAACTGGTAGTATTTGGGTGTCGTCAGCTTCCAGATGGCAATGGCAACCCGCTTCTCCATGGATATGGGGGTACCGCATGTTGACACACTGCCACTGCAGCTCCAAGACTAGCTCAGCATATAGCTCAAAAAAGGGTGCCTTCGCCATCCTGAAATTCTCTCTCTATTGCTGGCCATTTCAGGTCGGCAGACCAATTCTTTCCCACCAATCCACATTGGTTTCGCAAGCCCAGAAGCGGTGCTGTCCAGTGTGAAGCTGTTCCAGGAATTGCTCCTCTAGTATCAGTTGCTCTGTGTCCTCCTCTTTTTCATTCTTGTCCCACTTCCTCTGCCGCCACTGAATCTGTTGCTGCTGCCAGATCTTCCACTCGGTGGTGCAATTGATGAAGTTCAATGCTGAATTAATCTGGCCTTAAGAGCTGAAATACACCCAAGCAGCCTCTGCATACTTGTGATTGCCAGCAGAATAGCGCAGAGTATTCTTGAGTCTATGCTGACCACAACCATTTGAAAAGTTTGCCTGGAAAGGAAGCATGGGGTCAAGACAATGGAAACATGGGATTTTTAAAAACTTTGAACCCAACTGGCTTCTGCTAGGCAGAGCAAGAAAAATCCCAGAAAACATGCTGCTGAGCAGTGACGTAAAGGACCAATGGGATACCTTCTGAGACTGCCGCACACTTAGCATGCAGCAAGCCACTGCCATGTGCACACAATGATGTGAATTGAAAGAAGGCATAGCATCCTGTGTGCATGCTATTACTGTGCCTTCCATGCTGAGTTATGTGTAATGTGTGTCAAATCACTCTGGTTTAAACCCTCCCCCTCCTCAGCGAGGACAAGCCCTAAGACACGTGTTTAAATACAGGAGTCCTTTTTTTTAACAACGTTCTCTTATTGTTTAAATGTAGATCTATATTTTTAATACACAAACCGGGAAGCCTGCCACAACTCAAGCTGGACCCTTAATTCCCAGGCCCCAATAGTTAGGGCTGCCTCAGTCAAATGTCATGTGATCTATGAAAGGCTCCTTCCTCCAATCGCTACTGCTTGTACTGACAAAAGCTCCTGGAAGGTGGGAAGTCTTTCAAATTAATTCTTCATCTGTCTCTAAGCCTGGATCTTCCTTCTTTTGATGTCCTCAGACACTCCCTAGGACTTCTGGGGCTGTTTGAGCTCAGCCCTGAGCTGCCTGCCTGTCCCATTGGGTGCCATTTCCTCTTCAAAGAACGATTCTGTTCTGTGCAGGGAGCAGAAGCCTTTGAAATTGTTGCAGCTCCATTGCAGTCCGTTGGAGTAACCAGCATTAAAAAAAAAAAAAGTTCTCATCTATTTAAATTAAGTATACAGGCTCCAGCAAAGTTTTAAAGTCAGATAGTGAGATGAGAGCTGTTGGGTTTTTGTGTGTGTGATTTTTTTAAAAAAATGATTCCTGTTCTGTGCAGCAGATTCTGCTCCCTGCTCAAAATGGAACAGCAATGATTCTTTTCAATATAAAACTGGGACAGACGAGGAGCTTGAGGGCCAACTGGGCAGCATAAAGACGGCATAAAGCTGTTTTTGCCCCTCTCTTCCTGGGCTGCCTCTTCTGTGCTGAGTATCCCAGGAGACACTGAATAGAACCTAGCTCACGGGGGCGGGGAGGGGGGCAAAAGGGCAGCTGCCCCAGGGCCAGCGATTTAAAACGGCCCAGGGCTCCCGGCCATTGCTACTGCAGCAGCGGCCAGAGCCCCGGGCCCTTTTAAATCGCAGAGGGAGCCCAAGGAGGCACAGGCCAGGCAGCGTGGATGGGCTGGCTGGGGGAGGCTGACCCGCAGCCCCACCCCTTCCGGGGGATCAGAGCCAGGCCCCTGTACCGGTAAGTGTTTAATATTACTTTCACCCCTGGGTGAGCCATACTGATCTTCCTCACTGATGAGTGGGGAGACACAGCTTGTGTCTGAGGAATAGAAAGATGAATTGTCAGATGATGATAATACCCATGTAACAGGGTGCACACTGCACCCCATAGGATTCAGCCCCTTTGGCCCACTCCTTAAAGACTCAGGGATGCTCCAAGCTGATGCAACACCTGTGCTCTTTATTTTGTGTACATTTCCCACCACCAGTTTCTCACTGTTTACAGGCTATTTACACAACTTGGCCTCACACCAGCCTGACCAGTAACAGACTAGTAGGCTCCTTCCCCGCTCTGAGCCTGATCTTCCCCTCCTGGTCTCCACCCCATTTCTTCCATTTCCTCCCAGTCTTTTAGCTCCTGCTAATGAGGTTGGCAGATGCGGGAAGTTCCCAGCCAAGCACTGGCTATTTACCCAGTTCCAATCCATTCCCCCTGATTGGGGCTGAGGTGGCAGAGCTGATTAAGGGGTTTCCTAGCAGCACCCTGCCTCAACCAGCTCATCAGCACCTTGACCTTGCAGCCAGGCAGTTTGTGGCTTTAGGGTATGCTGAAAACTAAAAATTAAAAAGTGTTGGCACGTAAACCTGCTTTATTGCTTCGTTCCCTTGCGGGATGAAAGGAATGAAATAAACTTTCCCTGGATGTGGTGCAGATCAGACCAGGGTAGTAGTCAGATACTATGCTGAAGAGAGCCATATGAGTACTCAGGCAAAACAGAACATTTATTACATCCTGAGCATCTACTCATAGGCCGAGGATCTTGGCCAGCATGTGCCAAGCTGAGTGTGTGGGAACTTTTTGCGAAACCTATGCAAGAGTTTGGATGCTGTGGTGTCCTTGGCACTGTCTCCATGGAAGTTGCAGTCACCAAGAACAATGAACCTCGGGGTGCAGCAGCAGCAGGCTAAGGAAGGAGGAGGTCCATCTGTTGCTCTAAGGGTATGGAAATCACTAGGGATCTTGGTTCCTTTTGTGCTCTCCTGTCAGCATAATTACTCCACCTCCATGAGAGGTGGAAGCTATGCTGGCAGGAGAGAGCGTCTCCCGCCAACATAGCACCAGAGTGGACAACGCTTAGGTCAATCTATTTCAGAATGCTCGGGGGGTGTCTTTTTCACACCCCTGAGCAACATAAGTTACATTGACTTAAGCGGTAGTGTAGAGCAGCTGTTAGAGAGCCTAGTTTTTGTATGAAGGAAATCTGGGAATAACAGATATTTTCTGTGTGGTTGCATATGGGTCTGAATAATAATATGGAGCAGAAGGTTTCACACACAAAATATATAAAGTATGAGGTTGAGTCAATATGCATCTAAAATAAAACAAAAAATACTTAAACAAGAAAGAAAGTCTATATATTTTATAGGTATATATAATGAAAAAGCCATAATGTTTATATTGTACATAAAATAATCAATAGAGTTAAAATAAAATGTGTCAGTTGCATAAGGCATTTTTTTTAACATCCTTGTCAAGTCACATTAAAGATACCTTGCACATTTATGACTTCTCTGAGTTTAGGATTAAGATGACAACCATCTTGAAATCTGAAGGGTCCTATATCTGTAAGATATCTTTAATATATCTTGATGTGGGCATTATAAGAAAAAATGCATCATGAAATTAGTTTTAACTTTTTTACTGATTATTGTCTGTAAAGTTGTCAGCACTGGAAAGGTACAAATATAGCTAGTCGGATTTTTTTTCAGAGAGAAATCAAAAACCAAAACATTTTCAGGTTTTTGAAACGGAATTAAAAAACAAAAGAAAAAAAATCAGTTTTCAATAACTGAATGAAAATTTTTCCTGGAAAAGAACCCTGGCTTTCAAAGAACTGGAAAAAAAAATTATTTCAGTTTCAGCATTTCAACAAAATATTTTCATGTGGAGTTTTTGCGGGGGGGAATTAAAATTTCCCATGAAAGACAACTGATAAGTTTTGACATGTTTCAGAGTAGCGGCCATGTTAGTCTGTATCCTCAAAAAGGAAAGGAGTACTTGTGGCACCTTAGAGACTAACAAATTTATTTGAGCATAAGCTTTCGTGATGAAGTGAGCTGTGGCTCACGAAAGCTTGTGCTCAAATAAACTTGTTAGTCTCTAAGGTGCCACAAGTACTCCTTTTCTTTTTGATAAGTTTTGAGCAACTCTGGCCACAGTCTCTAAGTGGTTTCATAGATATTGCAGAGGAGGTGAGATAGATGCCTACTGGACTCCACTGGTTCTTTTGCTCTTTGGGCATAAGAACAGCCAACCACCTCCACTCTGACATGAGCGAAATGATGGGAATCATTGTAGTGCTGTGTCATTCGCTCCTTTTATGTCATGTAAGTAGGTGAGGAGCACCTTGTGCTTAACAGTGTTGAGAGTAGGAGAGATGTTACTAAAGTAATCTGTGGCCTATGGGAAGGAGCACTGGGCTGAGCATCAGGAGACAGGAGAAGGATGATTTGTAGTGAAGGCACTGGACTGGGACTTGGCTGATCTGGATTCAGTTCTAAGCTCTGCCACAGATTTACTGTGTGCACCTTACTTAAGAGCATAAGAACGACCATACTGAGTCAGATCAAAGGTCCATCTAGCCCAGAATACGGTCTTCCGACAGTGGCCAATGCCAGGTGCCCCAGAAGGAATGAACAGAACAGGTAATCATCAAGTGATTCATCCCCTGTTACCCATTCCCAGCTTCTGGCAAACAGCGGCTAGGGACACCATCCCTGCCCATCCTGACTAATAGCCATTGATGGACCTATCCTCCATTAACTTGTCTAGTTCTTTTTTTAACCCTGTTATAATGACTTAATCTCTCTGCACGTGAGTCTATATAGCCTTTATGTGACCTCTCTATTCTTCAGTGTCCCTATCTACTTCACAAAGTTGTTATGAAAATTGTTTATGAAATGCTTCAAGATTCTGAGATGAAGGGTATGATAGAAGTACAAAGTATGGTGAAGGCTACAGGTAACATGGCAAAATGGTTTCACCCACAACTTCCCTCTGCACAGCTTTTTGGACTGTATTGCAGGGGTCTTCCCATATTGCGCCCATCCTGCTAGGTGGGCTTGCTGACATCAGAGACCAACAGTCCGTTTTCCATCAAGAGACTGTCAAGCTCATAATCTACATTGAAGCAACATTATGTTTGCACAGTTAAAGGCTAAAAAAAGAAAGGATAAGATAAGCTTCATACAGCAATATACAGGCATGTTTCCTATCTAGTATATAGTAAATCTGTATAATAAGATTCCACTAATATCACTCTGTGTGTCACTCTGAAGCCTAAAACGTCTGTTGAGTCAGTGTGAAGCGATGGAAGCAGTAACTAGCATGGTTGAGAGGTCTTTTTGTTCAGACTATCACCAGGTTCAGTGATCACTAGAATTTGCCATCAGTTACCATCCAGTTTTTAAACTCTCATTAATTTTGACTTTATGAATTACACTTGAGCAGTGTATAGATACAGTAAGGCATGAATCTATGCCATGGCAAAAGTTCTAGACCATTATGATATCAGAAGTAACTCAACTAATCATTATCCTTACCCTACAACTAATTTAGAGGCAACAATTTCATTGTTTGCATGACGGACACTGCACTGATGGTGGATTACTTGTCCATATGCATGTACCCAACTGCCACCTGCACCGATCAACACCAATTCTCCTAGCACAATTCCTCTAGACACAAATCAACACAGCCACCCACACAACACCACCACAAGCATACACAATAACCCCAAATACACATAGTCCCTTCACTGTAGCACATGCAATAACCCCAAACATCCTTCTGCAGCCTACAATGTCTGTTGAGTCAGTGTGAAGTGCTGGAAAGAGCTACGAGAATGATTGAGAGCTCTTTTTGCTCAGAATATCACCAAGGTACAGTCATCACTGGGATCTGTGGTCTGTTACCATCCAATTTTTATATTCTCCACAATTTTGAGCTCTTTTACACATGTGAATTTACGAATTACAGCTGTTTGACACAGGCTTTTGTTACTAGTACATAAATTTGCTCAAAAATATATTAAATTGCACATTTAACAAGAAAAACAGGAAAATAAAATTCTCCTTACTCTCTCTCTCTCTCTCTATAATGTGGCTGAATCTATTCTTTTATAGAAACCTTACCTTTCATATTTTCTGACATTTTTAATTGCAACTGTACAACCTTAAGATTGCATTCATAAGTAATTTGTGTAGATATCATAATACAGCTGGGATGGTTAACAAAAGAAATCAAATAATGCCTTAATAAAAGTTTGGATGAAAAGCAAAATACCTGCCAGTCACAATAAAAAATGCTGTTCCCCAGAAAATGTATGTACCAAGGTGTACTTGGCATATGCCCACTTACAATCATGCAGCAAATTCATAGCTTAGGAAGATGTGTCATTATCAGAATTGTTCATCTATATTAAAACAAGGGCAACTGATTTCTTGAGCATACTACACTGTTTAACACTGAAATTTCTCTCATTCTAAGCATTTGTGTATAATTTAATGTGATGCCATTTGTAAGAAATATGCCACCGTCTTGAGACCCTTGTATTTATCTGCTTTCAATTAAACTTGAAGTATTCAGAAAGTCTCCTATACTAATCCCATCCAATTTGGAAGCCACATAGCTCATGCATGAGGCTGTCAAACATGAGTAGTTTCAGATGTCAATGCACCAATGGCAGAAATCCAGCAAGAGAGATCAAGGCTTAGTCACTGAAAAATACATACCAAAACATCTCAGATACATAGCATCGTAGCACCTCATAAGGAAAACATATCGTGAAAAGAAATCAATAACCTCTTGCAGGCAATCCGTTTCTGAAATATTCTTGATTAATTATGCCAGTGCATGTTTGGCAAAACTGCTTGATCCAGCATTAACCTAATGATTTTTGCATGAAGCAGTGTGTAACTGGTCTCATAAGTCAAACTTGATGGTTCAAGTCAGGCTTTAAAGGTTCAGGTTATAGATTTCTATAATGTCCCTATGTCAGACATAATTGCCTTTACTGCAGCTTGTAGACTTTTGCTGATCCATCAAAATAACATTTTTTTAACATAAACAATGCCAGATTAAAATAATCTACAATAATTGCACTTAGAACATAAGCTAGTGGATCTGTGAAGTGAAGAATTTTGAAATACAATGGGCAGAATGTGTTGGAAATATATAACATATTTTATGACAAAGCACATTGCTGTATCTTTCTCACAGTGGAATACTTGCAATTTAAAATGTATAGTGCCATACACATCATGTAAAACAAATTACAAATTGGGTTGCTGTGTACATTGATGGTACTGGATTCGTATTTGCCTGTTTCTCTTTGTAATTTCAGAGGGAAAGGTCTTACAGGCTTATGTAAAATTGTCTATTATAGTGTGTATGAGTGTAATGAATAAACACATTATATATGTAGTGGCAATAGCCTTGAGATAAATTGTTGAACCATGTGATAAATTGCAGAGTCTTGTGATCGATTACATTTATGCATCTTTGGCTACCTCACCTGAACAATCCACCTCCTCAGAATCCACTTCCAAGTGTTCAGATTTCTGAGCAGCATCTAACAACCCCCACTTGTCAATTTTGGTTAGTGTATTCCTGGAGATCTCATCACATGACATAATATTTAATTAAAGATTCATCTTTACTTCCTGGAGACTCCAGGGCAATCCTGGAGGGCTGCAACCCTAGCCACCACTTAAAAATGAAATTGCCAAAGAAATGTTTCTTGCCTTTCCCAAATGTGGAATTTCTGCTCCAAAATTACACTGGTCTGAGGCCCAGGACAAGCAATGTTCAGCCCTGGACTAGTCATAGGTTCAAAGTTCAGTATCTCCAAGCTAGAAACAGGAGCTTTACATCTTTGTAAAGCCAGAAATATCCTAAAACAAATTTCTAAAGCTTTGTTTTAGCCCTGGTAGATTGCAAGGACTTTAAAATGATACACTGCATGTATAAATAAGCTATTTTAGGTCATTTTAAGTGGTTTATAAAAGGTATTGATTGTAATATTTCTCTCTATCAGAAACCTGTACAATTGGACTCATGGTACTCAGAGAGCCTGCCTTTTCAAGGAGAGGAATACTATTTTTCATATCAATAACATTTTCTAAAATAATCTCTAAAATATACCTACAAGGTTTATTTTAGTGAAATGTGGCCTATTAAAACGTGATGGTGCAGTGTGGTATAAAGATTCTATTGGCACTCATTTGCGCATAAAGTGACCATCCAGCAGTCATGCCAATGGTATACATGATTTATGGTACACATGATTCAGTATATATGCACTGGGCCTGTGATTTTGGGGACAATTGTAAGAAACAGGAAATATTTCTCTGGATGGTTCTTTTAAAAAAAAATTGGCAGTAGTTTGCAGTTGTTCCAGTATGTGTGTGTGTTGTTATAGTGGACAGGCTGTGGCTGCTCCATAGTGAAGGTTTATATTATAAATCCAACTTGCTCCCCTCCCTCAGAAATTCACAGAGGAATATGAGTCATTACACAAAGTAAAACTATTTCCCCATGGTATTTCTCCCTCCCACCCCACCCCCCACTGTTCCTCTGATATTCTTGTTAACTGCTGGAATTAGCCTACCTTGCTTGTCACCATGAAAGGTTTTCCTCCTCCCCCCCCCCCCCCCCCCGCTGCTGGTGATGGCTTATCCTAAGTGATCACTCTCCTTACAGTGTGTATGATAAACCCATTGTTTCATGTTCTCTGTCTGTGTGTATATAAATCTCTCCTCTGTTTTTTCCACCAAATGCATCCGATGAAGTGAGCTGTAGCTCATGAAAGCTTATGCTCTAATAAATTTGTTAGTCTCTAAGGTGCCACAAGTACTCCTTTTCTTTTTGCGAATACAGACTAACACGGCTGCTACTCTGAAACTTCAAAACTGGAAGATTAGGTTTGTGAATGAAATAAAATTTCTATTAAATTTGAGATCAGTTGGACAAGAGGTTCATGAATTATAACACTCGTTAAGTAATAATTATGGCACTCATTAACAAGAAGTATTCGCCAAAGTTCAGAAACTCTGCTAGTGAGGTTTTTTTTTCTGATGGTGTTTTGACATGAAGTGGAAAGTTAAATTCTGGTTCACAGGTACTTTATAGTCTCAGGGAAGAAAGGAGTAGGATCTGTTATTGGAGAAATATGTAGAGTAAATAATTTGCTTGGTTTACTATTTCCTGTACCACACAAAGGGTAATGGGGATAGACATATTACTGTTGTATCACTATATTATGTAGCACTGAAGTTTCAACTGGTGGCACAGAGTTGTTGTGGGGTTTTGTTTTGTTTAGGGGTGTATTGCACTAAAACAAAAATTTTGCTACACTATCTTGCATTCCACCTTGTTTCAAGCGCTAGTGACAAAGATTTTCATGTGGTCCAATTATAGAATACTATGTATACCTGGAGGAGATACTAAATTATGTAAAGAGAGGAGCTGTGACAAATGGAAGATACAAAGAAGATACAGAGAAACAGAGATAACGCATCATCAGGTAATGGAGGGGGAAGAACAGAGAAGGAGTAGCTTGGCTTGACAGAACAGGAGCTGCAAGAGAGCAGCTTAAAGCAACAGGAGATGAAAGATGGGAGTGGAATGGCTCTGAGGGAGGTAATCAGAGCAGCCTGGGAGAACTGATGGAGGAGGATCAAGGACAGAAGGTAGAACTGAGGGATGCAGAGTTCCATAATGTCCCAAAGCTACAAACATTAGTGTCTGGTTTTAGCCAACTTTTTGTTACCCTGTCTCCCCTCTGTATAAGAGAGAATGGTCTTGTGGTTAAGGCACTGGACTAGGACTCAGGCTTGAGGTCTGTTCTCAGCTCTGCCCCAGAATTCCTGAGTGACTTTGGGCAAGTCATTTAATCGCCCTCTGACTCAGTTCCTCTTCTGCAAAATGGGAACGATAATACTTCCTTCCATTCCTTATAGCAATATTATGAGGATAAGTTTATTAATATTTTTGAAGTGTTCAGATACAGCAGTGATTGGGATTCTGGAAAAGCTATAAATAAATAAACCTAAATAACTCCCACTAATCCACCCAGGAGTATGGTGAGAACGGACCACCATTGCTATTTTAGTGTACGGTATGTACTATGTATATCAGAAACAAGGAGGCTGAGGCCGTCAACAATGGGTAGGCGTGGAGAGGCCTACTGTACAATTCCAGTTAATTCAGATGTACAGTACCCTGTGTATATAGCCACACAAAAGAGGAAGAGAGGAATTTACATGCAAGAGTGTTCTTTTCCAAAGAGCATTGCACTCTCATATTGATTGAAAATTGTTTTCTCTGGCTCTTGTGGCATTGTGTAGTATGGGTCTTTGTTTAGATCACATAATACTTCTTTCTCTCTTAAACCGTACAATAATAATTAATGAGCTGTCTGTGGCTGCCTTGGAGTGCATCCTGTGCATCAGTGTGTCTCAGTTAATAGTAATAATTTCTCATTTGCAAAAGGGAAAGTGCTGCCAGTGCTCTCTGTCTCAGAAGGTTTCAGACTCACTCAAGGATTCCAATTTATTATATGCTCAGTTCTGATACCCTGCTGTTCTCTGTGTGGATTATGCTGCCTTGGTGGAAGGTGCCATCCTTCAAATGACACATAAATATTCCCTGGTCAACTGTTTCAGCTCTCATAAGTTTAATAATCCTGCCCCTGGTTTTATAAGATAGCTATCAAGTTCTCCATTTATCCCAAGAACGGAACACGGCATTATTATGGAGGGCTATTATGCTACAAGTGTGGCTGCCTGCTATTGTGGCAATTTTTAGATACTGTGTGTCATTATCTGTTGCTAAGGTGAGCACACTGGCAGAGATTTTAAATGTAGTGGAAAGTATTAGGTTATTTTGCTAATAATATTTTTCATTTCTACAACACCTTTAATCTCACAATGTTTTACATGCCCGTGGGAAGTAGGGAAGGGAGGGACTTGGATTGCTTCACTCACTCTGAAATGTAGCAGCTGTTTAACAGCACACAACTACATGAGAATTTAGAACAGAAAGTGAAGGATAATGACATATCTGATTGAAATGGCAGAGAGGAATTTAGAAAAGCAGAACAATATTGGAATTTGGTCAGGACACTGAGGTTAGGAATGTAGGAATTGCCCCACACAGACCAATAGTCCATCTAGTCCAATATCCTGTCTCTGACCAGTACCAGATGCTTCAGAGGGAGGCATTAAACCCTGTTAATGGATAATAAGATGCCCATAAGGGAAGTTCACCCCACCCCAGGAGTTCTCGTGTCCTTATAGAATGTGTCATAAATGTGTTAATCTTTAAGGTGCCACGAGTCCTTCTTTTCTTTTTGCAAATACAAACTAACACGGCTGCTACTCTGAAACCTGTCATGAGATTGTATCTTCAATGACCCTAAGTGGTCAGGATCTCAGTTTTGTTTCTTATTCAAAAGACAACACGTCTGACCTCCCTTTCTATTACCATTCTGGAGCATTATTCAGTATTGGCTGAGAAGGAAGAGCGCTAGCAGTTGAATCACGTAAACTGATTCACCTCAGTGTAGCTCTGGTGTGGCTACACTGCAGCTGACAGCGAATATCCCAGTCTGGGTAAACAGACTTGTGCTAGCAACGTGGATGTTCCAGTTCAGGCTGGAATTTGAGCTCTTGAACCCAGCTGGGCTTAAGATCCTGGTTTGGAACATCCACATTGCTATTTTTAGCATCATAGCTTGAGTTATGCTAGTGCAAATCCATCTACCCGGGCTTGGAGGCTCACTCCCAGCTGCAGCGAAGACATACCCTTAGAGGTCTCCCATTCAAGCACTGCCCTGGCTCAATATTGCTTATTTTGTGGGATCTGATGGGATCACAGCACAAGATGGTAAGTCTAGACGATGTGCTATAGTCTAATGATTTGCATAAGTCTCATTTTCAAAAATGAAACGCTTTAGAAGCAAGTGTTTTGATTAAGCATGAAAGTGTCTGTTGCATATATAGAAATGCTACCTGTAATATGATAATTGGAACTGAAGGATGAGGGCCAGGTTTCAGGAGAGACCTAGTGTGGTGGGGACTGGAGGCTCAGGAATGCAAGCCAAGGCCAGGCTGCTATCACAGCAGCACTAGAGCCTCAGCATGTAATGCTGGCCTCTCACAATGTTCCATAACGTTCTGTTTCCTGCACTTCTGTTGGTCTGCAGCATCACTTATCACTAATGAAGCACTGCAGCGCTTCATAGTTTTATACAGTATCCATGGATACCTACATACTGTCATCACAGGACAGAAACATAATTACTCATTAATTTTTATAGAATCATTCAAGCTTATTACTCTGTGGAGAAGCCAATACTTCAGACCCTCACAGTCTTTTGTTACAAAAGATTTATTTCTGATATCAAAGCCATTAAACTTCCTTTTTCATCATTTTATTGGCTTGTACTAATTATTAACACTGCTATATACCTGTCATAATTAAACCCTTTTGCTAACAAGACAGGATGGCTCATGGGATTTCCACTGAACTAAAATAATCTTTCACCTTTAGATAGACTCATAGAATATTAGAGTAGGAAGTGACCTCAGGAGGTCATCTAGTCTAATCCGCTGCTCAAAGCAGGTCCAACATCCACTAAATCATCCCAGCCAGGGCTTTGTCAAGCCGGGCCTTAAAAATCTCTAAGGATAGAGATTCCACCACCTCCCTAGGTAACCCATTCCAGTGCTTCACCACCCTCCTAGTGAAATAGTGTTTCCTAATATCCAACCTAGACCTCCCCTACTGCAACTTGAGACCATTACTTCTTGTTCTGTCATTGCCACCACTGAGAACAGCCTAACTTCATCCTCTTTGGAATCCCCCTTCAGGTAGTTGAAGGCTGCTATCAAATCCCGCCTCACTCTTCTCTTCTGCAGACTAAATAACCCCAGTTCCCTCAGCCTCTCCTCATAAGTCATTTGCCCCAGCCCCCTAATCATTTTTGTTGCCCTCTTCTGGACTCTCTCCAATTTGTCCACATCCCTTCTGTAGTGAGGGGACCAAAACTGGACACAATACTCCAGGTGTGGCCTCACCAGTGCCGAATAGAGGGGAATAATCACTTCCCTCGGTCTGCTGGCAATGCTCCTAATACTAATACAGCCCAATATGCTGTTAGCCTTCTTGGCAACAAGGGCACACTGCTGACTCATATCCAGTTTCTTATCCACTGTAATCCCCAAGTCCTTTTCTTCAGAACTGCTGTTTAGCCAGTCGGTCCCCAGCCTGTAGCGGTGCATGGGATTCTTCCTTCCTAAGTGCAGGACTCTGCACTTGTCCTTGTTGAACCTCATCAGATTTCTTTTGGCCCAATCCTCCAATTTATCTAGGCCATTCTGGACCCTATCCCTACCCTCCAGCATATCTACCTCTCCCCCCATCTTAGTGTCATCTGCGAGCTTGCTGAGGGTACAATTCATCCCATCATCCAGATCATTAATAAAGATGTTGTACAAAACCAGCCCCAGGACCGACCCCTGGGGCACTCTGCTTGATACCGGCTGCCAACTAGACATCGAGCTGTTGATCACTACCTGTTGAGCCCAACGATCTAGCCAGCTTTCTATCCACCTTATAGTCCATTCATCCAATCCATACTTCTTTAACTTGCTGGCAAGAATACTGTGGGAGACCGTATCAAAAACTTAGATCTTTAGTTTTGAATCTAGCCTGAGCCAATAATAAAAATCATCATCATCTGATGGCTCTTTAGTGACTAATGTGAAATAACATGTTGGTTTCAGGCCATTTCCTGGTGAACAGGTAACTACATGACAAGAAACACCATCAGAACTTGCACCCTGTAACAGTGTGGTTTGCCATTAAGGGCTGGAGGCCTGGAGACAAGCAACCCTGAGTACTGAAGGAACTGTTCCAGCCCACCTGTGTTGTGCTAATAGCCTTGATGGGGCCTGATGCGGGACAGTTGATTCTCCCAGTAAAGGGAAGAGGGAAGCTGTGGCAGAGACTGAGGAAAGCCTTCTGCAGGGAAGGCTCGGAGACCAGGGGAGTTGCCTTGGCTAGGAGGACTGGGAGTAGCCTTCTAAGTCAGGAGGGAAACCCTGACACCAGGGGAGTTTGGAAGTCAGAGCCTGAAGGCTGAGCCACCATCCAAGCAACACCTGCGAGTTGGTGATCTGAGATCCTGCTCTGGGAAGGAGTGCTGTGGACTCCCTACAAAGTGGTGGGTAGGAGTAGAGAGAGACACTCTGAACCAGGCTTTGTAAAGATCAGTGGGACACAAACCTGGGTTGGCAGAGAAACTAGGCAATGGACACCTCCACACTACCACTCGATGGCAGCTGTAATCTGGCTGCTTCCCATGACCCACAAACTGCAGTGGATGTACATGTATGGGAAATCCTTCCCAAGAGACCCAATTGGCAGCTGCTTTTGAGGCTCCTGATTGGTCTTTTGGCCCCATATAAGCCCATGGGGCATACCAGGAAGCATCCAGGCAACAACACGGATCCCCAGCGAGCTGACACAACTGATCCTGCTTCTCTGTTCCTCTTCTCCTGAATTCCCAGCATTGACTTGGGCTCTGACTTGAATTCTGACACTTGCTCTGGATCCAGAACCTTGACACAACTCTGACCTCTGGTACTGATCTTGGCCTGGAAATTTGACCTTGAGCTGCTTGATCTCTAAGTCCTGCCTCAGAACCCTGGCAGAGTTGTGGCCTAGAGGGCCAGTGTGTACCTAAAGACTAAATAAATTGGAGTCTAGAAGGGGAGTGTTTTAACTAACTTCAGCTTGTGATCTGGACTTTTTGAGGAGGGAAACTAAAGCAGAGTGCCTGCAGAGCCACGAGGGGATGCGTAGGTGGAGGAAGCTATTGGCTGAATAGCAGCAGTGGATGCAGGCAATTCTGCAGGAGCCGCGACAGAAATCGCTGTGGATCACACAGTGGGCTTTGGGACCCAACAGTGCTGGCAGGAAGACCACTGCCACCTGCAAAGGAATAATCTCTGTGTGTTGCCAGTGTGGAAGACCAGGGCACAGAAGATTTGAGTGCCCCAGGAAGCTGTATGAGTACTTTAGTGGGGAATGAATAAGAAAGAAACAGATGCACAAAAAGGTGGGGCCCATCTGCCCAAGTGTTTGATATAGAGAGATGGGGCGCATTAAATGAGTTTGTACCTTGGATAATGGGGTGGAAGGGAAGGGAAAAGCCCAACAGACCAAGAGAGAGTCAAAGAGAGAGAGCTAAAGGGGGAAGCAGTGTGTCAGCCCTGAAAAAGAAGTGGAGCAGTGATAGCCACAGTGATAGCCAGAAACGGCCATGAGGAAATGTGATCAAAGCATAGAGATGCCCAGAGAATGGCATGGTCGGATTAGTGTTTGGGAGACCACAGAGGCTGCCGCAAAAGTGGATGTTGCAGTCATGAGAGCAGCTCTTATGGCTGCCAAGATGTGCAGCACAACACCCAGAAGAAGGGATATAGAAAGCCTGACCTCTTTAGGGGAGAAGTATTGGCAGGACCGAGCTGCTACAGAGGAGGTCAGGAAGCAGGCCCTGAGGCTGAGGGACAAGTTAGATAAGATGCATCAGGCAACTGTAGAAGAGAAAGAACTCACTCATTATGGTGAGCAAACTGGATGGAGAGCTGGAGAGCTTGCAGTCTGAGAAGCAGACTGGCAAGGGGCAAAGGAAGGAAGAACATAAGAACAGCCATACTGGATCAGACCAATGGTCCATCTAGCACAGTGTCCTGTCTTCCAACTTTGGCCAATGCCAGGTGCTTCAGAGGGAATGAACAGAACAGGCAATCATCAAGTTATCTATACACTGTCATCCACCCAGCTTTTGGCAGTCAGAGGCTTAGGGACACCCAGAGCATGGGGATGAATTCCTGACCATTTTGGCTAGTAGCCATTGATAGACATATCTTCCATGAATTTATCTAATTCCACAGATTGACTGTGCATTGTGTGAAGAAATGCTTCCTTTTGTTCATTTTAAACCTGCTGCCTAATAATTTCATTGGATGACCCCTGGTTCTTGTGTTATCCGAAGGAGTAAATAACACTTCCTTACGCACTTTCTCCACACCATTCATAATTCTATAGACCTCTATCATAGCCCCCCCCATCATCTCCTTTCCAATCTGAAAAGTCCCAGTCTTTTAATCTCTCCTCATATGGAAGCTGTTCCCTACTCTTAATAGTTTTTGATGCCCTTCTCTGTACCTTTTCCAATTCTAATATATATTTTTTGAGATGGGACAACCAGAACTGCATGCAGTATTCAAATTGTGGGCTTACCATGGATTTATATAGTAGCATTGTAGTTTCTGTCTTATTATTGATCCCTTTCCCAATGGTTCCTAATATTCTGTTTGCTTTGTTGACTGCCACTGCACATTGAGTGGATGTTTTCAGAGAACTATTCACAATGTTTCCAAGATCTCTTTCTTGAGTAGTAACAGCTACTTTAGACCCCATCATTTATATGTATAGCTGGGATTATGTTTTCCAATGTGCATTACTTTGCATTTATCATCATTGAATTTCATCTGCCCTTTTGTTGCCCAGTCACCCAGTTTTGTGAGATCCCCTGCAAGGTATGGCAGAAAGCTTGCATCAGGATTGGCAAGACTGGGAGGAATCTTGGGAAGCAGGTGTGAGATCAGGAGACACTGGGAACCCAAACTGAGTTCCAGGGGGATGAAGTCAGACCCAGATAACACATGAAAGGAGGTGGGGCATCCAAACAGAGAGCCTTGGGAAAAACAAGGAAAGCGTAGGTAGCTCAAGTTCCTTGTAAGGTTGCATGAGACCTGGCCACCCTCGGGGGCAGGGACAGGGAAGAGTATCCCCTAAGGTAGAACTTTCCCTGGGGTGGGCAAGGTTCTAAGGGGGGTTTGTAACAGGATGGCTTGCCCTAAAGGACTGGAGGCCTGGGGCCAGCCAACCCTGATTTACTAAAGGACCTCTCAAGCCCACCTGCGCTGCATAAACTGTTTTGATGGGGCCTAATAGAAGACAGCTGATTTCCCCCATAAAAGCCCCCACAAAGTTGGGCGACTCAAGAAGCTGCATCAGAGACTGCAGGGAATAAGTAAAAGCTTCTTCATGAAAGACCTGAAACAAGGGGAGTTGCCTCAGCTAGGAGGATTGGGAGTAGCCTGCTAAGACAGAAGAAAGACCCTGTGACCTGGGGAGTTTGGAAGACAGTGCCTGAAAGCTGAACTCCAGCCAGGTAAAGCCTGGGAGATGGTGAACTGAGATTCTTCTTTATGAAGGAGATTTGGAAACCCTTTACCAAGGGAGTGGAGAGAGATAGACAGATGAACTGGGGTTGAGGTCTGAAGGATTTGCGCAGGATCTTTAAATAAATTGGACTCATTAAAGGGGAGTGTTTTAACTAACTCTGGATTGTGATCTGGAGTCCAAGGGGAGAAAGTGAGGCAGGATGCCTGGGGAGTGAGGGGGTGCTTGGATGGCAGTCATCCCTTACACACCCTTACTGAGCATCTCAGAAGCACAATTGGACTGTTGAACTGAACCAATTTCTCACTTCTAGAGTGACTCAAGGTGATCATTTCAGGATTGGGATTGGGTCAGACTGGTGAGGAAGGTTACATTACCACATTAGGTGCTGTACCTGCCCTGAGGAAAGAAGATGTTAATATGCAGGTCTGACAGTTCAGCCAGTATCTTTTCTAAAACTACCTAAAATTAATGTTAAAACACAATTTTGGGTGCGGGGGATGGGAAGTTAAGCAAGGTACTGATGAAAATAGTGTTAAAACAGTACTGACTCGTGGGAAGGCAAAATGTAATCAGGCTTTCAACACCAGAGTATTTAATTTTTTTTAAAAAGTCTATTACAGACTCATTCTTAATGTACCTGATTTGCATAAAACCTTTTCTTCTGAATACCTGTAGTAGTATATAACTAAAAGTGGGAAGTATAGTACATCAAGTCTAAATTTGCTGGGCTGACAATTCAGGTGTGCCCATTTGTAACATGATATTTTCAGCCTAAAATTTCATTAGGGTCATATGTACACACACACAGCAAACCCTGTGAGGGGGATGGGGAGAAATTTTTAAAATATTCTTTTAAAAGTTATTAATAAATGTGCATTTTTAGCATATGTCTCAGTACAGCTCAGTCTCTCTCAGAAGCGAGTACAGTGGTTAGGGGCATTGCTCCACCTTGCAGCTGTAAGGGAAAATTATTGCAGTATGTGCTCACATAACCATGTTAAAAAGTCAGTCTTTTAAAAAAGAGTGAGGTTGTGAGGTTTGGTGTTTAATATCCATCAGTGATTTCTGTATGTAAGATGACCTGCAAACTCAGCCTGGGCTCTGACAGTTGAGGATTTGCTTTCTCTGCATTGTTTCCAGTAATAAAGGTTCTGCAGGCCAAGTTACCCTTAGTTACATCTGTGAAACCCCACTCTCTTTGAATTGTACCCTCAGTGACACCTATGCAACCTCTTTGCCTTCAGTAGGTTTGCACAGATGTAACTGAAACTTAGGGCATTTCTATGCTAGAATGGCAAGGCTACAGTGATGCTGTTGGCCATAGTGTAGACACTTCCTACACTGATGGAAGGGGTTTTTCCATTGTTGTAATTAATCCATCTCTCCGAGAGGTGGAAGTGAGTCAACAGAAGAATTTTTCCAGCAACCTAGCCACCAGAAGTTAGGCTGACCTAACTACAGCCCTAAGGGTGAGACATTTTTCACAACCCTGAGTGACATAGCTAGGTCAATCCAATTTTAAGTGTAGAACAGGCCTTAGGGGAGAACTCTGCACAAGATGGAATAAAACCTGTAGTCCCACAGAGAGCAGTGCCAGCTCTTCAGAGTTAGCAGGGATAAAAAGCAGAAAAAGCTTTTTGTTATTATTATTATGCAATAGATCTGTTGAGTAAAATTGTGCCATTAATTTTTACATAGCCATTTTTCAGAGTACACCACCTTTTAGGGTATGCTATTATTTTTGTGGTAAATACTTTATTTTCTTAGGTTTACAACCTGATCATTTTAATTCGCATTGGATCGAGAGCTGATAGACACAAGTTCTCAGCCCAGAAGCTGGACATTCCTTCTAAATTTTGCCAAACTATTTATCTACGTATTATTTGTTTAAATGGCAACAGAGTTCTGTGAGCTGTACAAAACACAGTGATAGACATGGTCCCCTCTAGATTAAAAGAGAGAAGTGCAAAACAATACAGATACATTAATGTCCAGAGTAGTTGGCACTGCATTTTTTTTAAGGTGTGAACCACAATACTTCTAGCTGAGGTGGTAGGCTTAGCTGAAGTGTGTTTTAAAGAATGATTTGAATGAAGGTCAGGATGATTGCCCATCTGACAAGGTGTGAGAGTGAGTCACAGCTGAGAGGGGCAGCATGGCAGAAAGTCCAAAAGTGGGAGAAGCATACAAAATGGAGCAATAAGGTGGCAGGGAGTGGCAGAGCAAGAGGGGGAATAGGAAGAAGTGGGGACAGAGGTGCAGACAGGGCCACAAGATTTAACTTGATATAGAAAGTGAAAGAGAGTCGATGCACAGATTCAAAGGGCCTGTGTACACAGCAAAGAAAAACGTGAGGCTGGCCCATGCCAGCCAACTAGGGCTTGCGGGGCTTGGGCTGCAGGGCTGTTTCACCATTGTCTAGACTTCCGGGCATGAGCTGGAGCCTGAACTCGGGGACCCTCGCACCTCACAGGGTCCTAGAACCCAGAGTACAGCCTGAGCCCAGAAGTTTACACAGCAATGAAACAGCCCCGCAGCCCAAACCCCATGAGCCTGAGTTGGCTGGCATGGGCCAGCCATGGGTTTTTCCCTGGTGTGTAGACAGGCCCAAAGAGTGGGGACAAAATGAAAGATGATTAAGGCACAGACGAACTGCAGAGCCATATGTATCTGCGCAAGGAAAAAAATGAAGTTCCCCTGACCTTTTTCATTTGTGTATCTCAAAATTAAGGACCATCCTGGAGCAGTAGCCACTGGAATTGGGGATAATGACATCTGCCATGTAACAGTTACTAACCTGATGTAATGCTAACCCATGTCTCTCTGGGCTAGAGCCCAGAACTAAAGATCAGTTTGTTCAACATTCCTGTGTGTCATACTGTTATTACCTGGTGTCAAAAGAAACATTAATCTTTGTGCTTTCTCCCATGCTGCCCTTCATGCTTGGGAGACACTCCCATAAGCATCCACAAAACTTCCTTCAAACCCCTCCTTAAAACTCTACTTTGCTGTGAGGTCCACACAAAAAAAACTTGACAACAGTTAGACTGCTGGTGTGCTGACACTACAGCCTAGTGTGCTGACAAATATTGTCTCATTGTTTCCTTGGTCTCTCCCATCTGTCTCTATCCACCTGTTGTCTCACATCTTATGCATAGGTTGTAAGCTCCGTGGGGCAGGGACTGTCTTTTTGTTTTATTTGTACACATCTTCCGCAACAGGGTCCTGGTCCATGACTGAGGCTTCTAAGTGCTGCAAGAATACAAATAATTATCCATTATAAACCTGATTTCAATGCATTATTGTTTATTAAAACTTGGTGAACAGATCAGAAAGAACTGATAACCTGGACAGAATCAAGGGGTTTTGGAGGCGAACATATTTACTGATCCCTGGTTCCAAAATAGATTATTGAGCCTGGGCTGGAGTTGTTTGCACAGCTTCAGCTACATCATATTAGCCCAGGCATATGAAACTGGATACCAGAACTGTATCTAAAGGATTTCACATATAGACCCCAAACCTCCAAGTGAACATTAGGGTTGGTTTGCTGCAAACCCCTGTCAGTGCACTCTGAAGGTTTTGCACAGTTAATAGACCTTAAGATAGTAGTGGGTGCAACTATAATAGACTACATGTAAAACATGTGTGCATTCCCTTGGTGCTGATTTATATTGTTTAAAGGGATGGGGGCGGAACAAGCTGTTAAAAGATGAAGAAATTGAAAGCTCCCCTAACTGCTATATTATCCACCTGACGTTCTCTAAATGCCAGTCATTAATTACTAATATATTGAAAAATCAGAACACTTATCCAATCCAGATTATGTTACATCTGTGAGCCAGAGAAATTTCCACTGTCTTTGTCTTTCTCATCTAAATAAAAAAAAATGTTATGGTTGTTAAAGAAGAGCAGTTCTACGAAAGGCTGTTCTGTTTTATCTCATTAAGGCCTGCTATCCCCACAAAGATATTTTTAGCATCTCTGCCCCTCCCACCACAATACTGGTTAACATTTTAAGGCGTTCACAATGTAATTATTAAATTCCAAATTCAGCCCTCAATCTGCAGCTTCCACCGAGGTCAACGAATGAGGGCTGCACATGCACATCTGCTGGCAGAATTTGGCCATAAGCAACAACATTCTTGACTTATTCCTGAGCCAGTATTAAGAAAGGATTGAAACTGGTTTATGATTTAGACTGCTCCTGCAATCCTGACACCTGTAGACCTCTCCTTCAACTCAGTGGGAAATTGGTGTACAGATCCACGGCAGGTCTTCAATGCAATGTATGCTGCTAGAGTCACCAATAGGATCACTTCTGCCTGAGCTGTATGTTCAAAAATGAAAGTTTTAATCCAAAACTTTATTTTGAGATGGAATTGCTCCTCATTTCTGTACATTTTCATGCCTAACATTTTAAAATCTATACATCAAGTTATGTATAGCTTTGGGATGGGGGAAGACACCCTTTTTCACTCTGCTGATATTCATTGGATGAGGAGATCATTTTGGAAGGTGCAGCACGGGAAAGCTGTAAGGTGGAATGATAAAATAAGGACTGTCCCTTCTAAACATGGACAGGTGCTACTTAGGCATTGTTAGAACGCTAGCCTTGGTGCCTTTTACCTGAGGATATCGATTAATTTTACCAAGATTAACAAGTTAAGACTCGTGACACCTCTGTAAGAAAGGTAATTATCCCTAATTTTACCCCTATTTTTGGGTCCCCAGATTGAGACACATTAGGTCTGTTTCAGTGGTGTTAAACACTTGCAGTTTCCATTGATTCACTTGGAGTTGTGGGTGCTCTGTGCCTCTAACAATCAGAGTTTGAAATTGGGCATCTGAAAATAGTGGACACATTTGACCTAAGTGATGTGGCAAAGGTCATACAGCAATTGTGGAGCAGAACTGGGAGTACAACCCAGTTCTCCTAGTTCCAGGTCCCTTAATCACAAAATGATCCTTCACTGCAACCCTCAGGCAAAACACAGTGTATGTTCTGCTCGCTTTTTCCTACACTGCCCTCAGTGATCAGGCATTAAAAAAGCCAATTTAAGTAATAGGGTTTAAATTTGATCGGCTTTATATGCTCATAGTTTTCTTTTTCCATACCTATAAAGAGATTAACTCAGAATTTTGTTTTTCTCATGAGAAGTCTTTGCTATTAAGTTTCCTGTTGTAGAACAAGTGTTGAAATGCAGTGAGAATCATTTGTATCACCTGGCTTTCTCCTGTTGCATTTTGTTTTTTTCTTAGCATACGACAGTTTTGCCCTTTATATTAATCGAGATGAGAACAACACATCATCAGTATCCCAGCAGGGGCTGTGGACTGGCTGCAGTATGCACCTTCTCTGTTGGCTATATATTATGGTAAGGACTGTACATGCTGTGTTTTCATATTATATTGGGGGTTTGTACTGCTAAATTTGGGCACATATTTCATTATGGATATAATCACTAACAGATTCACACTGCATGCCTCATTTGGTCCAAGACCTGGGCTTTGTCTGGCTTCCCCAGATGCTGGTATTTTTAGAAAGTATATGCCAAACCTCACACAACAGGAATTTGTTGAACAATCCCATGTAAGCAGTGATCTTTCCAAAGCTACATTTTTCAACCTTTTTTCAAACTAAATGTTTTTCTTGGACCCTGGTTTTATTGCTTTGGGTTTTTTATTCTATCAAACAAAAATTGAGAGTAGGCAAATGATTTCCTTCAACAGCATTTTAAGCCCCTTCAGAAAAGATAACGCTTTTTTTTTAGTTCACTAATTCTTGTGTTAGAAATCAATTACAGAAATCCAAACATTCTGTAATTTATTTCTAATGAAAATATTTGGGAAAATGTTTAAGTAAAGAAAGCATAAGCAACACTAAACTTGGTCTTTGGGGAGTTTTCCAATTTAAAAAAACCTGACTCATCTGACAGAGCAACTTTACACATCGGAGTTTTTTTTTTTTTTTTACCCTGCAATTATTTAGTCATTCTGGCTTTCTCCCCTCCTCCCTCCCCCCCATCCTTGTTTGGTTAAAAAGTCTGTCTGTCCCCCCCCCATCCCTCTTCACACGCGCATGCGCGCACACGCGCTCTCTCTCTCTCTCTCCCTCTCCTCCCTCTCCTTGAGGCCCTTTATGATCTCCTGTTTACCTCTCTTCCTACTCCCTTCCTCTGAGGCTTTACATCACAACAGACTTCCCATAGCCTAAGAGAACGGAATACAGCTCCTTCCAGAACTCAGGAATACTACTTTTTCCACCAACCAAAGGGGGCCACTAGTTAGAAAGCAACATAGGGTCTGAAAAGTGCTACCTCTTCAATGCTCCCTGCCTTTATATGGGGCCAAGGAAAAAGGGGACATTATATCCATGTATAGATACTACATCCACACAGTGATCATGAAATAACCAAAATCAAGGAGATCAGAGTCAAATTTTGTAGCTAGATTTCAAAAGGATCAGAATAATTTTATTATTAATAATAGTTGTAATTGTGCTGGTGAGCTAAAGATAAACAAATCTCATGCATCGGGGCATAAACTGATTTCTCTAGGGGAAAAGAAGGATTTTTTTTTTCACCTCTACCAAAAAATTCACAATTAGCTAGGTATGTTATGGGTATTTTTTCACTTTCCTCTGAATAATACAAAGCAGCAGGATACCAGACTTAATAAATCAATGGGCTTATTTAGTACAGCAACTTGTCTTTTTTCCAAAATGGTCCCTTCTGGTCTCGGAGTCTATGAATCTGTGAAAATCATGTGAGGAGGCCCATGGAAAATTATTCCACAGGAATGGAAAAGTTGAAGCAGTCCACTTGTGTAAGTGGAAATAAATTTGAGTAGTGTCTTAAGAGCTTTTTAAGGCAGCATTACAAAATCAGTATGAAAAGATTGTTTTACATGTGTTTTTTTTCTCCCTCAAGTGAATTGCAAACATAAATTGACACTGACTCAAGGGGATACATTATCTTACAGCGTCCAGAGGGCCATATCACATCCTCCATATCAGTTGTTTTCATTACATTTATATGTGTAAAGAGTCTGATGAAAATTGCTATTGCACAGCATACACCTGTCATTCCAAGTACTAGGTAATATATTTCTTAAAACAACTAAGAACCCTGTATAGAGCTTGCTCCTTCCCAGCACAGGTATCTGCATCCTGCATCTAGAAGCACAAGATAAAAGGAGATGAACAGGACAGGGAACACAGGGGAAACTGATTCTGTATTAAGAGATATACACTGCTACCCAAAAAGAAAAGGAGTACTTGTGGCACCTTAGAGACTAACAAATTTATTAGAGCATAAGCTTTCGTGAGCTACAGCTCACTTCATCGGATGAAGTGAGCTGTAGCTCACGAAAGCTTATGCTCTAATAAATTTGTTAGTCTCTAAGGTGCCACAAGTACTTGAAGTGAGCTGTAGCTCACGAAAGCTTATGCTCTAATAAATTTGTTAGTCTCTAAGGTGCCACAAGTACTCCTTTTCTTTTTGCGAATACAGACTAACACGGCTGCTACTCTGAAACACTGCTACCCATCCACTTTGTTATTCCTGCCTACCTATTTCAGTGCTATCATAATATACTCAGCCCTGCTATAGTGTTTTTCATTCATAGATCTCAAAATGCTTTACAGAAACCAGTATCATAATTCCCATTTTACAGCTGAGGGAAACTGAGGCACGGGAAGGGAAGTGACTTGCCCACGGTCATGCAGCAAAGCAGTGGTAGAGGAGGGACTTGAACCCAACTCCCTTGCATTCCAGCTTTTTGCCCTGTCTATTATACCGCACTGCTGCCTTTTCCTCAATGAGCTCTCTTCAGCATTGTTGATCATTTAGGTGTGATTCATAGCTGTGTAGAACTGGAAGGGACCTCGAGTGGGCATCTATTCCAGTCTCCTGCCCTGAGGCAGGACCAAATATAATAGACCATCCCTGAAAAGCATGTTCTTTAAAATCTCCTGCGATGGAGATTCTACAACCTCCCTTGGAAGCCTCTTCCAGTACTTAACTATACTTATAGTTAGAAAATGTTTCCTGATATCCAACCTCAATCTCTCTTGCTGCAGATTGAACTGATCATTTCTTGTCCTACCTTTAGTGGATATGGAGAACAATTGATCACTGCCCTCTTTATAGCAGCCTTTAACATATTTCAAGGCTGCTATCAGATCCCACTTCAGTTTTCCTGGGTCAAGACTAAACGTGCCCAGTTTGTTCTTTTAACCTTTCCTCATAGGTCAAGTTTTCTAAATCTTTTATCATTTTGTTTCTCTCCTCTGGACTCTCTCAAATTTGTCCACATCTTTCCTAGAGTGTGATGCCTAGAACTGGACATAGCACTTCAGCTGAGACCTCACCAGTGCCAAATAGAGCAGGATAAGTACCTGCCATGTCTTACATAGGACATTCCTGTTAATACATACCAGCATATTAGCCTTTTTTAGCCTTTCCATTTGTGATCTAACCCACACATCCCTTTCAGACGTACTACTGCCTTGCCAGTTATTCCCCCTTTTGTACTTGGCCATTTGATTTTTTTTTCCTTCCTAAGTGTAGTACTTTGCATTTGTCTTTATTGACTTTCAGTATGTTGATTTCTGACAAAATTCTCTCCTTTGTCAGGTCATTTTGAATTCTAATTCTGTCCTCCACAGTGCTTCCCATCTCAGCTTCCCTCTCAGCTTGGGGTCATATGTAAGATTTATAAGCATACTCTCCACTCCATTATTGATTTACCTACAGATTGTACCAAGAGTGGATAGGGCTGCTCTCAGCTAACTCCATTTCCTCCTTGCTGAGCATTCCCAAAAGGGAGTTATGGCAATACCTTCTCCTCTCTAAGGACATGCATGTGGGGTTCTGCAGGATTGCCTTTTGTTTCCTCTCATGTTCATGGCCTATAAGGGTCAGTGGGAGGATTAGTGAGGCAGCATGGTCTGTTGTATGGTCAGCCTGCGGATAACACTTAGTTCTATATCTCTGAATCTCCCCAATGCTACTGAAGGTTCTACCCAGTGTGTGGCTGAGACTGGAATATAGATCAAGGGTCACTGGGTTAAGTTCAATCCAAACATTGCTGAAGTGACGATGGTAGGCTTAGGCTGGAAGGAGCAACCAGAAAATATGAGAAGGATAGTTTAGCAAGGGTGTGCCCATGTTTCATAACGAGAATTTACCAACTTGAGGTAGTGCTGGATTCCCCACCTGTTGGTAAGTGACCATATGCAAACCCTAACCAGGAATGCTTTTATTCATCTGTCTTGCCAGGAAGTTATATTGATTTCATTTGGAGATGGCCTTTGGGATCCAACTACTGATCCATGCCTGTGTCACCTCAAGCTTAGTGCATTCGATTTGAGGCTACACCTGGAAAATAAAACTAGTGCAGAATGCAACAGCCTGCTCATTAAGCAATGCTTCTTGCTTGGAGCACACTCCACCATTGCCCCAGGACCTGGTTGGACTCCCTGTTAGAGCTTACAGGGTTGTTTTTGACTTATAAAGCTCATGGCCTGCCTGTTTGAGAGACTGCCTCTCTTCCTGTGCCATCCTGCCATATTTGAGATGAGGAGAGGCAGATGCGGTGGAAGCTGGTGCCACGGTGGTTTGTCCTCAGTTTTTAAATGTACTCTCTGTGTGGGTCTGACCAAGCCCAGATCTTTTGACGTTCCTGACACACTGCAATGATCATCACTGGAGCCAGCTGTTTGGAGAGAAAAGGGTACATTGGGGATAGTGTTTAGGTTTGACTTTATTTGGAATTAGTTATTTTCTGGTTTTGGGGTGAGGGGAAACAGGTGTTTCTATTTGTCATGTGTCTGTATTTCATTCATGGAAAGGTACTAGGGTGCTGAAAGAGGTGCTTTTCCCTCTTATATAGTGTATAAAAATTAAAAAAAAACAAGTAGCAACAGAGAGAAGCAGAACCAAGGTGTATGCTGGAGATTACATTGAAGCCCATTTCTCTTCCCCCCAGAACCCGTCACCCCTTTATTTTCTCTTTCACCCTGCATTCAAGAAAGGATTAGAGCAGGCACACAAACTGCAGAGAGTCACACATCTCTGTGGAAGCCTTAGCTTTTAATTAACTTTTCTCATGGCCACGTATGGCAGTCTTTCAAATTAGTACCAGGGGACAATAGTCTTGCACTGCATACTGCCCACCTTCCATGGACTTTCAGGATCAAGGCCTTGGTATAATGTGAAAAGACAGTTTGCTTTATTGATAATGGGATTGAAAAGATCACACTTTATTTTCATTAATGCTAGAAATCTGTTCTGAGTACAGTCCAACTACCCAAAAACAAACAAACAAAACAAACCCCACTGGCACTGGGTCTATGAATTTGATTGTCATGGCAGATAAAATAGCAAGATATTGTTTTGCTCATTGTAGCAATCATGGTCTCATGGCAACTACTGTCTGAGCGATATGTGGCCATAGAAGAAATGAAGCCAAAGGAGTATAGTTAAAAGATGTTTGTGTTCCTTCTGCTGCTGAGATATACTGGATGCCAAAGAGCCACTCCCAAGGATGTGACTGCGCTTTAGTCATATGGGGTAGGTGTCCGGGAGTAAAGCACTTGATCAATATTCTTGTTCCTACATTTGTTACAGTGGGAGTTGCCCCCACCTGTGCCGGGGCTGAACATGGATTCATTTTTTGACTACTTAATAAAACAATTCAGGCAGGGCAGGTCCAATCAAGCTTGTTTAGAAAAACATGTGGATTTTCTTACAGCCGGCTTTAGGGAGGTCTGTTAATTTGATAAGGGGAGGAAGGGAAGTTTGCATAGTGTAGTATATGGTCTGATGATGGTATGCATTTTTTTAAAAAAGTAAGTCCCGAGGCATTTGGTAGTGTGATAATAAATCAAGACAAATAGTGTTGGATATATGCAAAAGAAAAATTAAATTTTACATTCATTTATCATAGGCATCCCATGTGTTCTCATGCATCTCACCCACCTGTAGTGATCTCCATCTTCAGTGTGCTGGCCATTTTATACTTCCATTCACTACAGCCTACCTTTATTTTTAAATCCCATGTGGACTGAAGTTCACACTACTTTCTTCCAAAATGAACAGGGAAGAAGAAATCAGTATGGATCAAATTTGCAAAAAAATACATTCCTGGCTAAAATCTCTAGCAGCTTTCTGTCAGTCTATTTATCTTGCATCATAGAACTCAGAAATAGACTAGACCTACTATGGGTCATTGAGTTCATGCCCCTGAAAGTGCAGGGTTGTTCCCTACACTATAATTTTGAGTGATTCATTCATTCCAGTTTTGAATGATTCAGCTGATACACCTCCCTCACCTCCTCTGGGTGACATTCCACAGTCTGCTATGTTGTTGTCACTGTATTGATCCCAGGATATTAGAGACAAGCGGGGGTGAGGGAATATCTTTTATTGGACCAACTTCTGTTGGTGAAACAGACAAGCTTTCAAACTTATGCTGAGCTCTTTTTCTGGTAACATCTAAAACAACTAGGGTCACATCATTCAATATGTCAAGAATTTTTTTTCGGATAGATATGTACAGAGTGTCACACACTACATGTTGGGCTCAGTTGGTTTACCTCAGTTAGCCCTAGAAGCAATAGAGGTACAGAGTTTTCCAATGCATCTTCCACTTCCTCAAGCAAGCTTGTTTTTAACGCAAATGCTAGAAGAATGGCAGAGAGGAAGAGTCGGTATTTTGGCAAGAAGGAGCTAAAGAATCAACTGCAATAATAACAGTTTAAACAAAAGGGGGGGGCTAAACTTCAAAGTTTTGAACCCCAGAAAAGAGCTGCTCTCCCTCCAAAAATGTTTATTTGAAAAAGAGCTACATTTTTCTAATTTTTTTTCCTGTTTTCAAACCAGCTATTGAGCAGGTTGAAAAATTTCAAATGTTTCATTAAAGTAATGACAAATATTTTGTAAGAAATTTCTTGAGAAGTGTCTTTTCAACCAGCTGAACTCAGTAATAATGACAGGATGTTATTTGGGACCTTTTGGATATTCATCTTCAAAAAACAAAGCTGTGTAGTAGGAATGATACCAGTGCTGTCACAGAATCAGAGGGATAGCAGAGGTTCAAACCCTCTGGACTTTTACAGGTAAAAATATTAAACATTGCATACATGAATATAAACCATTTAATGAAGATTGCACCGATGGGTGTATTTTAAAACTAAGTTGACTTTGTCTACTGCAAAGTTAGCTGCTCCAGATTTAGTTTAATCCCACCATCACCACACACGCATACACACACACACTATATTTATATCTCAACTAGCAACTTTTTTAACCTGTACAATAGTAGGGTCTTAAATTGGCTCTGGTTTTGCAATCCAAAGTGTGTCTTAATGTATGTTCCCCTGTGCTTGTCTAATAATGAGGTTGAACAAGAATAATGATTGCTAGAATTGCCGTGTTGAAGGCATTCATTAAAGTTAATAATCAGTAGTCTTGTATCGAAGACTTATACCTACAGTTGATCAGCCCTTTATTGTGCAGTGTTGAGTTAGTGAGTTCATTCCTACTTGAATGCAAACTAACAAAGGACATCAGGTAATGTTTCCATGGTAGCAGTCCTACTTTTGCTACTGACATTTGTAATATAGACAATGCAGCAATACTCGCTGTGTCATTGCTCAGTGGAAAGAAATACAATGTTATTAATTCCAGCATAGTAAACTGGATAGCGGGGTTGATTTTCAGTGAGGTCAGGATGGCTAGTCAGATGTGCTTTTGAACTTTGTTTCTTAAGCAGCACTTGTTTTACCATGTTCTTGTCATATTAGTTCCTATTAGTGACCTATTGCTCTGGGAACAGCCACATAAAGCTGGATCCACAAAGGGACTTAAGGCAGGATGCTGCATTCAACAAGCCATACATGACATTCAAGAATTCTTTAGTGACTTAGTTGGGTTTAGACAATATTTTTGGTGTCCAAAATAAATTCATTCTAGGAAGTGTCACTTCCCCTTGGTTCATGAACCAATCATTCAAGTGCACCACAGTAGATCAAAGACCCCTTTGAGTATTCCTCCTCTAGAGGTGCTGTAAACTGGTGGGCAGTTTCACCAGCCAGGGAAGGGAAATAAAGCTCCAAGCATAGGTCTTTTTAAGGCTTTTTCCTCAAGATTTGTTTTACAGTCCACCAAATGATCACAAAACTTAAAGTGAAAAAAATACTGAACAGTAATTCCCATGGGGTTTCTCTGCTTTGACTCAGCCAAAAGGGGAGAGGACATACCATTCCCCTTTGACCTAGCTCCCCTTCCTTTAACCCCAGCAGCCGTGTGACAAGCTGGGACCTGTTAGTCATTTACAGTCTTTAGCATTTTTACCTTTTCACAGGTACATTACAAGATCTGTAGACTACAAGCTATCCACAAGTATGGAGGGACTCTTTCACATGTGGACTCTTTCAGAGAGGTAGGAGGGGGGCTAGGGTCAGCAGCCAGTCACAGTTATCTCACAGATTAGCCTACTGCCAACATTTTAATTCCTACATGAAGTTTCTAGTAATTTTGGATTTGACTATATAATAAAATCTTCTATAACAAGCAGCTGAAGAAGGATATGGTAACCATGGACAGGACCAAGGTAAGGAGACCACTTGGAATGGACAGAGCTCAGATTTTTTTTAAGGCCAGAGAGATCCAGTGGCCAGATCATCTAGTATGGCCAGCTGCATAACACAGGCCATGGAATTTCACCCAGCGAATTTAAAGGAGAGAGTTTTCACAATTTCTGCAAGAGATTTCCCATGAAATCCCTCCCATGAGCCCTCCCATGCACAGTCAGAACACTACCACTACTCTACCAAGCCACCAGAGGGCATCTCCATAATCCTTCCTCAAGGTGACAAAGGCCCTTATTAGTCTGCAGTTTTCCCACTCTTAGACTGGGATCTGGGTACAATACCCCACCTATGCCAACCACTTATTACCATGTAAGTCCAATAGGACACTGGCATCTCTTTCCCTCAGGAGCCTGTGACCAGAGATGTAGTGCCCCAAAGCCTTCCAAAAACATGTAGGTTTATTAACAAATGAAACAGAGCAATATAGAAAAGGATTCCACAACAAACAACCTTATCATTCCAAGCTGACCCAGGGCGCCCCCATGTAGGCAGGCACAGTGTTGTGGGTGAGCTCTTACCCAGGATATCAACAAGTCCTGACAGACTTCAATGCTAAAGAACACCTCCTTGTGGAGGGTCTCATTTATTGACAGAAAAGCTTACACAAAAAACCAAACTTTCACCTGCCACATCTCAGCTGGGTGACCCAGTCATCCTTCGTCCATCTGTCCTCAACCTGAGTCTGGTGCTCTCCTCTACCTAGGTTGTTTTACAGGGGTTCTCTCCATTCCAGTCTTTGTCCCTGATGTTAGGCATCTTGCCCCACTGGAGAAGGATCCCTGACAGAGAAGAATCTGGGGAGATCCATCCTCTGCAATTCTTCTCCAGGGACAGCAGGTGATCCTTGCCAGACTGGGCTTCAAGAGAGTATCTGGGAGACCCTCTGGCTGAGATCAGACCCTTTTGAATGTCTGCCAACTCTAGCTGTGGGTCTGTGAGGATCCTTTCTCTAGGAGCACCTCTTAAACAGTCCCCATTTTGATGGGTTCCCTGGAGAGTTCACCCTCTAGGCTCCCTGATCAGCACTCTTACGAGCTCCTCTCCCCCCAGGAGTTTCTTCCCATAACTGAGTTTGGGTAACCTTTATTATTTACTAATCAGTCACCTGGAGCAGGCAGCTACCCCCAAGGAGGCCTTCATAAGGCAGTCGCAAACTGGATGGGCCCTAACTCCCCATAAAGGGAAGGTGCCTCACAACAAGCCTACATACATGTTTAGTCTTATCTAAACTTGTGCTTACCTAAAAGCGAAGTTAGATGGGCTTCCCTCTTGAGTTACAGGGATAGAAAAGAACTAATGTACATTCTTTTAGGAAGCCAAAAGACTGTTGGGATCCTGCCTCATCTCCAATTGCTTTCCACTGTGTGACTCCCCCACCACTAGTCTGTTCCCTCCCCTTTCAGGAAAGCTCCCTTTTCTCAGAGCCCCACAGTCCGTGTGTGAGCCTGAGCCCAGTTACCATATCACTCTAACTTTTGATATGGGGCCTAAGTGTGTCATCTTCTCTTTCCTTCCAACTGTTTTCCCTCCCACCCCCAGTCAGCCAGCCCAGCTATCTAAAGAACGTCCTATGATGGCTGCTCCATTCTTCGGCAGTTAGACCATTCACCCTTAATGACTTGCAATCACTTGTCTTATGACTGTGGTGGGAATATGCTAAAACTCTCTGTTCCCTTCTGACATTACAGCCTATCATCTTAGAAATACAATACAACAAGCCATTTTTACAGATCAACATTCACCACCAAGCACCTTCACATTTGTCACAGTAATACCCTTAGGGAAAGCCAGGTACTTATGCAGAGTTCTTTGGAAACTGTGCTAAGGTTGACAAACTCTGTTTCTTGGGTCAAGAGACCAGTCACGTGAATTGCCAATGAGTGCTAAGAATCTCTGCCTTGAATGGTCCTTTACAATATGTGCTAAGTATTTATACTGAACAGTCTGTTCCACCTTGCATTTTGTGGGGAGGCTGGGAATTCATTTCCAGACCTGAAGAAGAGCTCTGTGTGGCGTGTCTCTCTCACCACCAGAAGTTGGTCCACCCACCTTGTCTCTTCTGAGAATCTGAGTCCCTCCAACAATTCATCAATGTTTTGGGAGTTGAGTAAAACCACACAGAAACTGGTGGATGTAACCACTGCCCTTCATTTACAATAAACAATCAAGCTCCTTTATGGAACCAGGTAGTTGAAACAATAGAAGCCACCATCCAAAACACAGGCACATGGCAAGGCTTGACTAGAAGCTGAACCATGTAACTCGAGGGGTTTCCCTGGGGACTGGTATAGCAAATACGGGTGTGGGAGCTGGGGCATTGATGAGTTGAGCTGTGTGTCTGGTTCTGACAGAGAGAAGCAGCAGAAACATACAGAAGGAGCAAGGAAGTCCCGGACACAACCAGAAAAGCTGTGGTAGCATGACTTTAGGGAAAGCGGAGGGAGGGGGGAAAGGAACTAAAAGAGAGTTTTCAGGTAAAGTGCTGGTTCAAAGGCTTGGAACTGAAATCAAATAAACTGTCTCCTGTTGATTTATGCTTCCTGTGTTCAGGGAAACAGGACTTTGTACATTCTTTGTAAATAAACAGGATTGCATCAGAGAAATACCTGATCCAGCCTCAATTTCTCCTTCTAATAGAAACAACCAGATAACCAATTTTCAGGGTTTAACCACTCAGTTCAAAAGGGGTAACAATATTCTTGTAAAACTATTTCAGTTTCATCATCGTGCCACCCCTATTCCAGGAGGACATCGTCTCAAATGATCCTAAGAATCAAACATTGAATTGTACCTTGTTCTTTGACTCATTGATGGGTTAGAGTAACTATACACAGTAGCCAGAGTCGCTTTAAAACCAGTACATAAGCAATATCTTCACTGGTCTTTTGATTCCATTTTAGGGTGTGCTGGATCCATCAAGTAACAGGGGTCTGGGTCTACCCTCTCCTGGATTACATCAACCCAGGTGCCAAGATAATTTTCTTTGCAACTGTCACCCTAGTACTTAACATTTTCTACTTGCTGGGAGAGGTCCTGAATAACTACATTTGGGATACACAAAAATGTAAGTATTGATTTCAGAAGCACTAACCAATAGGATTACTCTCTTAGGGCTTGATCCTGTTCCCATTGAAGTTAATGGAAGTTTTAGGATTAAAACATGGGGGAATTGACAAGATTTCATTGTAACTTTTCTTTTTTCCTCTTAAAAGAAGTCAAATGAATGAAATGTCTGCCAGGTAACATGATTAGCTATGAATATGTGTTCATTTTTATAATTTCTAATACTAATTTAAGAGCTGTTGGCAATTACCTGAAAGATTTACAACCCACTCTGTTTTATTAGCTGAGGAACCAGTAAAATCTAGCTAGAATAAAGTGCCATTCTATGGAAATTGTTATGCTTGAGGTTAGGAAGAGAGATTGTTTTTAAAGGTATTTTCAACCATAAGGTACTCATCTATTTATAAATCAATTTGTCCTATGAAATTAAATATATCCATATCCAACAGTCCAAGTAATAGCGATAACAGACAACCATGCTGCAGAATTCTACAGAATCAATATCACTAGCCTATTTAGATTACCCATCACTTGCAACTAGGCATATAAAATGAAAGGCACAAAACTTAGTGGATTCCTCATAAATAACTGCTAGATTTTTTTCCCTCCAAACCATCCAAATAGATGAAGTTACCCCCATGCCAAGTGATGAGCAGATCATGATTTGAACTACTTATAAAGTTCTTTCCCTGTTTGTGGCACACGAAGAATTCTCCAAACAAAAAAGGTCCTTTTTCCTCTCATTCCCCTGAGCAAGGGAGTCAAGAGTCCAAAAGGAAGAAGAAGGACAAAGGTGGTCAGTCTCTTAGGCAGTCTTTTTGGTTACCCCTTTGGAGTTTCGCTTATTTGCAGGTATAGTGTCTTGTTATGGCCTGCCTCCAGCTCCTCCTTTAAGGATACCCCCACTTCATATCTGGTTCATACAATCTTAAGGGCAGTCAACTCTGTAGCTATGTTCCTAGTTGCTGCTGTGTTCCTGTAGCCAGCAGTCTTCACACCTCCCCTTCATGTGGAAGTCTTTTCCTTAAGCTTCTTCCGTCAGGCAGAGCAAGCCCTATAGGTGCACCTGATTGGTGCTGGCTAAACTCAGAAGAGCTCCTTAGTCTCCTCTCTACCAGAGTGAGGGTGTGCCCTCTCACATAACCCAGATGGCCTTAATCATCCCGCTGGAACAGCACCAAATTGGGTGAAATCTTTGCCTCATTGAAGTCAATGGGCATTTTGTCATTAACGTCAGTGGGGCCAGAATGTCACCCTTAACTTCTAATTAGAATCTGAAACAAAGTTCAAAACCTGCTTTTCTGTGTGCCTCATGTGTCCCTTTTCAATATTAGAGTCCAGACATCAGGCACCTCTTTTCTTAACTGTAGAGCATCTGGTCATTTGGCACTGCATTTATGGCTGGTCCTGAACCTGTAATTCAATTTCATGTTAATGGCTATTTAAACCACTTACCTTTTCTTCTGATAATGCAGGAAAGGTGCTTTAAAGAAAGGTTATCCAAAAGATGATGGCTTCACTGTGAATAATTCCATATGATATAAAACATAATAATAATATGATGAAGCAGCACATGTTCTTATTGAATTCACAAACAAATAGCTCACGGAAAATCTCCCTCACTGTTCCATAGTATGTATGATAGAAACTTTATCTCCTTTGGTTTCTCATCCCAGAAGAATTGAGGTTAATCTTGCCATAGTTTCAATAGGCTCAGCAAGGCCTTTAGCTACTCTTCAATTTTCCCCCCAGTTGGTTAGGAGACATTGACCCAAATTTTTTCGGTTCAGCGACATGCAAGCCAGCAAATGGCATGAGTCACCTGCTATGTGGCCATGTATGAAGCGTGGTATATAAATCAGATCTAAAGTGTATGATAGGAACTCCACAACCATAAAAAATGTAAAATTATAACTATAAGTAAGATTTGGAGCAAAAAATATTTGGAAGCCAAACCTTTAAAAGAGGCCTTCAGATTAAAACAATCTGACTTCAGAAGGTTTCATATATTTCTGTGAGCCTTTTCCTCTGGGGGTGCATTAAGAAAAAACCCCACTAGTGACTAAATGATTTTGTAGTTAGTTTTTCCAAACTAAACCACAAACATGATAGGGAAGGAAAAAATTGCCCTTTCCTCAGGCCTTCTCTCAGTGTTGAAGATACCTGCATTCCTGCCAAATTAATTGATCCATCTGCAGTAGAATACCTCAGAAGAAAGGAAAAAGGCTCTTTTTAAAAGACAAATACAATGCTTTAATTAAAACCACTGGGTAAGTTCCTCGCAGCAGAGGACACAAGGGACCTGAGGTTGGCTCTAGAGCAGATTTTTAGGCCAATAGTGTTCTTTTGGAGCCAGCCCATTTGTTTTGTTTTTCAGACCTTTGACTTTGGCTATCCCATGGTTGCTGACAAACCAAAAATACAACACCCATTGTATTCAGACTGCTGGCAATGTCTAGAGCCATTTGTTTCCTTATGGCTTCTTTCAGTAAAGTCTCCTCTGTAGATATTTTCCTCCTACTCCCTATCTGGGTATTAAAAGGTACATTTTCAGAAGGACCCATGGGAAGAACTAACATCCGCACACATATTCCATTAGTAGGTAATATCATCTATGGTCGGATTTCCCTTTTGCTGCTTTCAGAATGACTTTCCATCGGCCTTATATTCTGAGAAATCTTTCTTCTGTGATTTGCAACAGTCCAGGAAACCTCCAAAAGAAACATTTTCAGACTATCTTTGATATCTTGAGCAGGGAGATTTAGTCAGAAGAAACAAAATGGACAAAAGAACTACACTTTTGCTAGATTATAATAATAAATTAATTGCCCAGGAACAAGCATCTGAAAGAGCTGACTTTTCATCACCAGGAGAACAACCTGTTGCCCAACCCAGCTGCCTTTAAGCACAGACAACAGAGAGCAGTTCTGCAGCAAAGACAAATCTTCTAAAGAGAATATATACTGTGCTCATGCTACCTAGATTACTAAAAGGAATGGACATTAATGAGAAAAAAACTCTATTAGCAATAATTGATTCTTTGTGCACTGTCAGGAAAAATGACTTCTACTTATGATTATTTTTTTTTAAATCTGACAATGGAAAGAAAGGGGAAAAAAACCTGAATGGAATTATCAATAATAGTTTTGAAAATGTACTTTAAAAAAATGTCAGCTGCTTAGCTTCTGCTAATGGTAGCCATAATAAAATCTGCTCTGTTTTGTCTGTATGTAAGCAATTGGAACCCCAGGAGACAATTATCTTCATTCTCCTGAAACAGTCAGAGTCAGAGCATGCTATAAATTCAGATTAAGATTCTAAAAAGGGTCCTGGGGAAGGAAAGGGTTAGGTAGGTCATTACCAGACAACTGCTGGTTTCAGGTATATAGATGTTCTTTTCCTTCACAGAAGGTCAGATAACATGACAGAGGCTGCTAGCAAAGAAGAAGAAAGATTAATGTATTAGGTTTCTAAGTAAATGATCAGTTTTTCATCACTCAGGTGTTTTCCATATTGTTTCAGGTATAGAAGAAGGAAAAGAAAAACCTAAAATGGACTGAAAATTGAATGCAACAAGGAGAGTTTGCTTTTTGCTCCACGGAAAACTTTTCAGCTTGAACAGATGCTGGCAGGGAAAGGAATCTCTTGGAAAAAAGTTTATATGGACCATGTACCCAATGCAAGGATGCTTTCACTTTTATTTAGAGGAGAATTGATTTTAGCTAAAAACATTAAATATGTGTTGATCCTCCTCTTTCCAATATTTGTACATATCATATCCATGGAGATATGTACATTAATTATCTCTACAATGTTCTCAACACGTATATCAGTGTAAATGTATTTCCATTTATTGTGAGAGGAATGATGGGTCCATTTGTGTATCATTTTCAGAAAGAGGTTAAGCAGATAGGCCTACTGTAGATAAATGTAATAATCCTGTATATTTCAGAGCATACTGTAAAGATCTATTAAAAGACCACTACACAAGCTTACCTGAAGAAATAATCTAATCAAACTATGATATATTAATGTACCAGTGTATAACACTTGCCTTAAGTAGGCAATGTTAATAGTAATTATATCAATTGAATCAAACCCTAATTGTAATTAGAACCTATGTGCATATGATGGAACTTTTCTTAAATATAAAAGCACATAAATAAAGACCACAATATGCCCAGTTTTCTGCTTCTGAATGCTGCTTCTCAGAATTCCAAATGGATAGATACAGCATGTACTGTATAATCTATTTCCAGTTTTTGTTATGTCACCTGTAGATGATGGCATTTCTGTGTTAAGTTCTTTCCTCACGATTTCTAATACAAAATTGACTGCCGTATAATATGCTGAAGTCCTGAAACTGGGTAGCCAAGCCCTGGGCTCTTAACAGATAAGTGGAAGTACATAGTGTACCAGAGAGAATGCATTCGGGCCCCTTAGGTGTATTGGAGCCTTAGTTCCTAAGTACTCGTCATGGTCTATGCTCTTTTGGATTCCAAATGACAACCAGACAATTAAAAGGGAAATGTTACAGCCAGGGGAAAGATGTGTGGGATTAAAATTAATGAACCAAATTATTTTTAACAAGAAAATGTACTTAAGAAAAAATAATCTTCCAAATATGCAAGTACCTTGATGTCCAGCTCACACACACTTTATAATGATATTGATTTTTTAAAATATACTAAAATGTATTTACACGCTGACGGTATAAAGTTGTACATGTTCAATATATATTTAATGAGAGGGACACCGTCGGGGGGTTGATTTAGAACAGTGGTCCTAACCTGGAACTAAAATTTGTTGGTGTGTCCATTCTGGATTTAACTGCAGAACATGACATGCAAGTTGCAATGTGATTTACTATCGACAGATTGGTATACATACTCTATGATAAGAAACATTGCAGAAGTTGGGGTTTTTGAGGGGGGGGTGTTAAAATAGAGATTTTGGGGTGTGGCGGTTGGTTGTTTAAAAAACAAGGATCTATTTAAAATACAGTTTAGGAGTACAATTGGCGACACATTCCAGACGGACTAAATATTAAAATACCATAGGAAAAGTTTTAACTCTTAAAACTTTCACAATGTTCCTTTAAATTTCAAAAACAGGGAAAATCCAAGTTAAATCTCCACCATACACTTGACCTACTCATACCTATTTGCACTGTTGTTGTAGCTGTGTTGGTCCCAGGATATTAGAGAGACAAGGTGGGCGAGGTAATATCTTTTATTGGACCTACTTCTGTTGGTGAGAGAGACAAGCTTTCAAGCTACACAGAGCTTTTCTTCAGGTCTGGGAAACTAAGGGCATGTCTACACTATAATCTTAAATCAACCAATAATTGCTGTGGTGGCTGATGTCCATACTACTCTCCTTCTGTCCATGGTGCATGTCCTCAGCAGGAGCACTTCCGTTGATTGAAGAGTGGCAGTGTGAGGGGCTGAGAGTCAGGGTTCTCAGCTCTGCGAAGCTCTCCACCTAGAGCACAGCTGCCTCCCAGGCTTCTAACCTTCCTGCTTTCAGCCAGGAGTAGGGAGGAAGCCACCCAGAGCCTCTTGCCTCTGGCAGAGAGATCCATGCCTGGAGTCTGTCAACTGGCAGGGAACCGAGTGCCCAGGGCTGGCAGCCAGGCTCCAAGCTGGGAGCTTCAGTGCAGCTCGGCTCCCTGTTGGAAGCAGGGAGCCAGGACCCCAGAGGACAGCAGGGTTCTCAACAGGAAGTGGGGCGCCTGGTGGCAGCGCAAGCCAGGAGCCTGGGTGGCAGCCCAGCTTGGAGTGGAGACCTGGCAGCAGCCCGGTTAAGGAGCTGGGCTTTCTTGTCAATTTCATGGCTCCAGTGGAGCTGTGAAATTTACAAGATGGCCAACAGTCGATGTAAGTAACGCAGTGTCTATATTGATACTGCGTCCTCCTAACTACACCAACATAAGCCCTATGCCTCTCATGGAGGTGGAGTTATGATGTTGGTATAGTAGGGCACTTACATCAGCTATAGTGACAGGTTTCAGAGTAGCAGCCGTGTTAGTCTGTATTCGCAAAAAGAAAAGGAGTATTTGTGGCACCTTAGAGACTAACAAATTTATTAGAGCATAAGCTTTCGTGAGCTACAGCTCACTTCATTGGATGCATTTGGTGGAAAAAACAGAGGGGAGATTTATATACACACACACAGAGAACATGAAACAATGGGTTTATCATACACATTGTAAGGAGAGTGATCACTTAAGATAAGCCATCACCAGCGGGGGGGGGGGGGGGGGGGAGGAGGGGAAAGGAGAAAAAACCTTTCATGGTGACAAGCAAGGTAGGCTAATTCCAGCAGTTAACAAGAATATCTGACAGGTTTCAGAGTAGCAGCTGTGTTAGTCTGTATTCGCAAAAAGAAAAGGAGTACTTGTGGCACCTTAGAGACTAACAAATTTGCTAGAGCATAAGCTTTCGTCAGCTACAGCTCACTTCATCAGATTCATCCGATGAAGTGAACTGTAGGTCACGAAAGCTTATGCTCTAATAAATTTGTTAGTCTCTAAGGTGCCACAAGTACTCCTTTTCTTTTTAAGAATATCTGAGGAACAGTGGGGGGTAGGGTGGGGGGGAGAAATAACATGGGGAAATAGTTTTACTTTGTGTAATGACTCATCCATTCCCAGTCTCTATTCAAGCCTAAGTTAATTGTATCCAGTTTGCAAATTAATTCCAATTCAGCAGTCTCTCGTTGGAGTCTGTTTTTGAAGGTTTTTTGTTGAAGGATAGCCACTCTTAGGTCTGTAATCAAGTGACCAGAGAGATTGAAGTGTTCTCCAACTGGTTTTTGAATGTTGTAATTCTTGGCGTCTGATTTGTGTCCATTCATTCTTTTACGTAGAGACTGTCCAATTTGGCCAATGTACATGGCAGAGGGGCATTGCTGGCACAGGATGGCATATATCACATTGGTAGATGCGCAGGTGAAGGAGCCTCTGATAGTGTGGCTGATGTGATTAGGCCCTATGATGGTATCCCCCGAATAGATATGTGGACAGAGTTGGCAACGGGCTTTGTTGCAAGGATAGGTTCCTGGGTTAGTGGTTCTGTTGTGTGGTTTGTGGTTGCTGGTGAGTATTTGCTTCAGATTGGGGGCTATCTGTAAGCAAGGACTGGTCTGTCTCCCAAGATCTGTGAAAGTGATGGGTCGTCCTTCAGGATAGGTTGTAGATCCTTGATGATGCATTGGAGAGGTTTTAGTTGGGGGCTGAAGGTGATGGCTAGTGGCGTTCTGTTATTTTCTTTGTTGGGCCTGTCCTGTAGTAGGTGACTTCTGGGCACTCTTCTGGCTCTGTCAATCTGTTTCTTCACTTCAGCAGGTGGGTATCGTAGTTGTAGGAATGCATGATACAGATCTTGTAGGTGTTTGTCTCTGTCTGAGGGGTTGGAGCAAATGCGGTTATATCGCAGAGCTTGGCTGTAGACAATGGATCGAGTGGTATGATCTGGATGAAAGCTAGAGGCATGTAGGTAGGAATAGCGGTCAGTAGGTTTCCGATATAGGGTGGTGTTTATGTGACCATCACTTATTAGCACCGTAGTGTCCAGGAAGTGGATCTCTTGTGTGGACTGGTCCAGGCTGAGGTTGATGGTGGGATGGAAATTGTTGAAATCCTGGTGGAATTCCTCAAGGGCTTCTTTTCCATGGGTCCAGATGATGAAGATGTCATCAATGTAGCGCAAGTAGAGTAGGGGCATTAGGGGACGAGAGCTGAGGAAGCGTTGTTCTAAGTCAGCCATAAAAATGTTGGCATACTGTGGGGCCATGCGGGTACCCATCGCAGTGCCGCTGATTTGAAGGTATACATTGTCCCCAAATGTGAAATAGTTATGGGTGAGGACAAAGTCACAAAGTTCAACCACCAGGTTAGCCGTGACATTATTGGGGATGCTGTTCCTGATGGCTTGTAGACCATCTTTGTGTGGAATGTTGGCGTAGAGGGCTTCTACATCCATAGTGGCTAGGATGATCTTTTTAGGAAGATCACCAATGGACTGTAGTTTCCTCAGGAAGTCAGTGGTGTCTCGAAGATAGCTGGGAGTGTTGGTAACGTAGGGCCTGAGGAGGGAGTCTACATAGCCAGACAATCCTGCTGTCAGGGTGCCAATGCCTGAGATGATGGGGCGTCCAGGATTTCCAGGTTTATGGATCTTGGGTAGCAGATAGAATACCCCAGGTCGGGGTTCTAGGGGTGTGTCTGTGCAGATTTGTTCTTGTGCTTTTTCAGGGAGTTTCTTGAGCAAATGCTGTAGTTTCTTTTGGTAACTCTCAGTGGGATCAGAGGGTAAAGGCTTGTAGAAAGTGGTGTTGGAGAGCTGCCTAGTAGCCTCTTGTTCATACTCCGACCTATTCATGATGACGACAGCACCTCCTTTGTCAGCCTTTTTGATTATGATGTCAGAGTTGTTTCTGAGGAGGTGGATGGCACTGTGTTCTGCATGGCTGAGGTTATGGGGTAAGCAATGCTGCTTTTCCACAATTTCAGCTCGTGCACGTCGGCGGAAGCTCTCTATGTAGAAATCCAGGCTGCTGTTTCGACCTTCAGGAGGAGTCCACCCAGAATCCTTCTTTTTGTAAAAAGAAAAGGAGTACTTGTGGCACCTTAGAGACTAACAAATTTATTAGAGCATAAGCTTTCGTGAGCTACAGCTCACTTCATACAGACTAACACGGCTGCTACTCTGAAACCTTCTTTTTGTAGTGTTGGTAAGAAGGTCTCTGTGGGTTAATATGTTGGTCAGAGGTGTGTTGGAAATATTCCTTGAGTCGGAGACGTTGAAAATAGGATTCTAGGTCTCCACAGAACTGTATCATGTTCGTGGGGGTGGAGGGGCAAAAGGAGAGGCCCCGAGATAGGACAGATTCTTCTGCTGGGCTAAGAGTATAGTTGGATAGATTTATTCATCTTCTAGTTTTTGTAAAGTCCAGCCACGAGGAAGTTTGTGTGGAAGGTTGGTTCTTTATGAGAGTATCCAGTTTTGAGAGCTCATTCTTAATCTTTCCCTGTTTGCTGTAGAGAATGTTGATCAGGTGGTTCCGCAGTTTCTTTGAGAGTGTGTGGCACAAGCTGTCAGCATAGTCTGTGTAGTATGTAACTGGATACTCTCATAAAGAACCAACCTTCCACACAAACTTCCTCGTGGCTGGACTTTACAAAAACTAGACAAGCCATTTACAACACACACTTTGCTTCTCTACAAAAGAAAAAGGACACTAAGCTATCTAAACTACTATATGCCACAAGGGGCCACAACAATGATTCCCGTAACTTACCCAGCAATATTGTTAATCTATCCAACTATACTCTTAAAAAAAGCTTCAAAAACAGACTCCAACGAGAGACTGCTGAATTGGAATTAATTTGCAAACTGGATACAATTAACTTAGGCTTGAATAGAGACTGGGAGTGGATGAGTCATTACACAAAGTAAAACTATTTCCCCATGGTATTTCTCCCCCTCCCACCTCACCCCCCACTGTTCCTCTGATATTCTTGTTAACTGCTGGAATTAGCCTACCTTGCTTGTCACCATGAAAGGTTTTCCTCCTTTCCCCCCCCTGCTGCTGGTGATGGCTTATCTTAAGTGATCACTCTCCTTACAGTGTGTATGATAAACCCATTGTTTCATGTTCTCTCTGTGTGTGTATATCAATCTCCCCTTTGTTTTTTCCACCAAATGCATCCGATGAAGTGAGCTGTAGCTCACAAAAACTTATGCTCTAATAAATTTGTTAGTCTCTAAGGTGCCACAAATACTCCTTTTCTACCAGCTATAGCGTGTACACTGACATAGTTAGGTCAACATAAGCTGCCTTATGTCGACCTAACTGTGTAGTGTAGACCAGGGCTTACTCAGGCCAGGTCTACACTACAACCAATATCATTATAATTATATCACTCAGGTGTGAAAAATCCACTGTAGCACTGTTCATGAAGCCAGCCCCCAAGAGTGTTGCAACTAACTACAATGTGGAACTGATTGTTTAGCATAAGACGTTAACATATATTCTAAGGAACCATTCAAGGTGAAGTGGCCCTGTGGCAGGGTGGACTAGGTCCGGAGGCCCCCTTCCTAAGGCCTCATGGCCCTGCATCACTCTGTCCCAGAATAGAGTAGTGAGAAGTCCTCCAGGCAGCCTAGAGTTGCTGCAGAAGAGCAGCCATTCAGAAAGGCTGCTGGAGCAGCCAATAAGGGGCTAGAAGGGCCAGATAAAAGGCAAGCAGTAGAGCTTCCAGTTGTTGTGTAGAGCTTGATAAGGGAAGATTGGGTGCCTGGCTAGTTAGAGGAACAGCAGGACTGTGGCTAGCTTGCTGCAGAGAGCTCACCAGACAGAACTGAGCCCATAGGAGGGTGCCAAAGAATGGGTAGCGGGCTAGCTAGCTAGAATAGCAGCAGAGCCATTGAAAGGTCACTGTGGGAAGGCTGAGCCCAGGGGACTGAGCATAAAACCTGGCCAGACCAGATGAGGGTACCAAGATGGGCCCTACTGTTCTGGGAGCAGACTGAGCCCAGGGAGTGCTGCTGAAAAGGACACCAGTTGAAGGTACCAAGAGGGGCCCTGGATAGGTGTCTGAAGAAGGCAGTGCCTCTGGTAAGAAGCCTAAGAACTATGGGCCATAGTTCTACACTACAACCAATATCAGGGTTGTGATCAGGACTCTGAACTGTATACCCTGGGACCGTGTGTGCAGCTTGGCTGGAGGGCTGAGCTGCTGAAGACTGGCTGAGAGAACCAGAGGCCGGGGGTGCTTGTGAGAGGCAGGTGCCACCCTGATGTAAGACCAAAAAAGAAAAATGATAAGACAAAAATATCACACCACCCATGGACCTAACCGAGAGGAAAGGGGGCCATCCATGAGAGATGAGTGTTCCTTCCCCCATGAAAAGACCATATTTGCAGGCACTATTGGCCAAAAAAGGGAGGTTAGTAGGTTACATATTGTTTAATAAGCTGTAAATCCAATGTCTTTATAAGACCATATTTTTACTGTCTTGCAAATTTATGAATTTAAGCATCAGGCATGTCTTTTGAAGTTGTTGTGCAGGTTTCCTTTGGGGACAAAGACTGAGAGGTCAGATCTGGATTGATCGCTTTGTGAAAAGTGTTTGTCCATGGGTGGTGTGACATTTTTGTCTTCACCTTTTTTTTATGTGAGTTCATTCAAGAGCATAGTGATTGTCTGGTTTCACCCACATAGTTGCTATTGGGACATTTAGTGAACTGGATGAGGTATATCACATGTTGTGACAGGCATGTGAAGGATCCACAGATCTTGAAAGGTGTGTTGTGGGGGGGGTGTTGATCACTGTAGCAGTGGAGATCTGTCTGCAAGTTTTGCATGTGGTGTTCTGGCAGGGTCTGGTGCCGCTTTGAGTTGGTGTGTCTGGTCTGTGGGGAGCTTGCGTCCGATGATGAGGTTGGGGATTGTTTGAAGACCTAGATAACTTGTCCCTTTCTGTAGAACCCTCATTAATGACTGCATTTGCCAATCTTGCATACTACAGTTAAGAATAAATTCTAATATAGGGGGAGTTGGTAGTGACCACCTACATTTAGATTTCCTAACACTTTTCAGCCAATCCACAAGCCAGGAACTGGTCTGGTGACTCTTAGGGCAGGTATATAAATGCCACAGGAGGACCAGCAGCTTAATTTGCTCAGTGTCACTCCAGGGCTTGCAACTCTCTCCTCCCCAAGTCTTAGCCTGCTCCAGCCTTGCTCTCGCTCCAGCTCTGGTTCTGCTCCAGCCTTGCTGTCTCTCCAGTCCAGCTCTGGACTCATGATTCTGGCTCTGACCCCTGACTCCAGACACTAGGGCCAACCGCCATGGCTCCAGCCACTAGGTCAGACTATCCCCATCATGGTTGCTGACAGAGATCATTGCTGTTAAACGAGTTAGATATCTAAATGCACAGTTAGGCACCTAAATCAAAGTGACCTTACTTTCAAAGGTGCTGAGTACACACAACTAGTATTGTCTGCTGTTGGGTCTGTAAGCATCAGCACCTCTGGAAAGTTTGAAAATGTTGGCCAGTAGCAATACATGCAGTGGAGACTGTCATAGGTTACAATTGATTTGGAAAATGCATGGTAGTCTGGCAAGGTTTGAACTTGGTTTATCCCCATTATCTCAAAGTTCTACTACTCCTGTGTGCTTTGGGTCATAGGCTTTAAAGAACAGAAATAGAGGGCAATTTAATTCTAGCCTTTAATACAAGACTTATGTTGCAAAATCTTTGCCTAAAGTACCCAGGTGTAGAGTACAACTGAATACAAGATTTTTTTCCTTCAGAAATAGATTTCATAATTCTTCTATAAATGGGCAGCGGGTATCCTAGGCCAGGGCAGGCTATGCCTCCACTGACCCAGGCCATGGCCCCGCCCATGTTGTGCCCTGAGGCCCTGCCCTCTCTCTCTACTGCAAGCCAGCTGGTGCTCAGCTCCACCTGGTAGCCCTGAGCTTGAGCCTGCCATGCCTCGGGCAGCTCTGGGGCAGGTGGGAGGGTTAGGCCAGCAGCTCGGCCCAGCACTGCGGGGAGGGGCGGCTGCTGGGCACCGGAGCCAGCCCACACTCGGTGGGGGCAGTGGCTTGGCTCGTTCCAGGTCTGGATCTGGCCACCAGAACTGAGAGCAGGGATCCTGACTCTCCATGCCCTCACTGGTGCCTAGACAGCATGGAGGAGGAAGCTACCTTAATTGAATGCAGAGGGAATAAGAGCTGGACTGGGGGGAAGGGAATTAAGTTTGGACAAGGAGTCGGGGTGGAGGGAAGACTGGGACTGGAGGCTGGCGGGATTGGAGGGAAACTGGGACTGAAAGTTGGATAGAGTGACTGCAATTAACTTGGCAAGGAGTCTGGGAGCTGTGGGGAGATTCTGTGGCCTTTTCTAAATCTTAAGTGCTTGACTTTTCAACCTTAATGTTCTTTTAACATGGTCTATTTCTCTACTACAGAAGAGAAAAAACTGAGATTTTCAAGGCTGACTAAGTAGATTTGGGCCACACAACTCAGATGACTTTCAATGGAAGTTCTGTGACTAAATCCCCTAGCTGGCTTTGAAAAATCTTTCCCTAATTTCTGAGTGTAGCTGGAAGTATGTACTATAAGCAGGTATGTGCAGTATTCATATTCCTTTAAATATTACTATGAAATTGCCACACATCTGCTAATTGCTACCAATATGTGAAGCTTCAGTAATTTGTGAACTCCTGAGAGATAGAAACCCATTTTACTGTTTCTCCATCTCCTCAATTGTCTAACCTTTGAGGGTTACATTATCAAATGTTTACCCCAGTTTGTCACATCTTTTTCCTCACCTTTATACTCCTCCCTTACGACCTAGCAGCAGCTACAGGTAAAAAAAAATGTTTGACCTTTTGATATTTGTCATGTCAATATTCAGCTTGCTGCCAAGAGGCTTTTGTTCTGGACATGAGTAACACTAGTGGTACTGATGCCAGTGCATGCCAAAGCCATGAGAGTTGACCAGTGATGGCACAGGCTCTTAAATGACAGTTCAGAACAATGGTGCATAAGGCTTCTGCTTTTCCCTTGGCTTTCTCTTTTGAATTTGCACTGAGACTCTTCCAAACTACACATATCAAGACAGATCAGCATGGAGAGAGACCTCAAAGGCACGCTCTGGTGTCCTTCCGTGGCTATCCTATCTTGTTAATTGGTGTTAGGTTCCACAAGTAGAATATGAGGAAGCAAATCAACTTGAAGATTCTCTCAACTTCACATATCGTTGCAAGGCATCAGGTTACAGTGATTGCGGGAAATCTAGCCTTTGGGTTAAATACACAAACTCTAATGTGTGCATTGGCGTGTTGTGCTATAAATACAGTTTGTGAAATGTGAGACAGTGTGAAACAATGTGTTTTACTGTACCCTCTGCTACAGCACAGGTGCAAGTGTTAATGCAAGAAAGCATTCTGCCAAAGATATATACAGAACAGTGTATAATGGGCCAGATTCACTGCCTTGTCCCAGCTGCTTTGTGCTGCTCCAGTGACTCCACACAGTTTAGCCAGCCATTGAAGCTAGGTTCATACTAGGTGCTTTGCCACACTGGAGTGAGATAAAATAACTGGCAGGTACCACTAAATCTGGCCCAACACATTATGTGTATGTGTAAAAATGTATATGTCACTAGTATGAGATGCATGCCTACATCTAATGATAGAGGTAGGGTGTGTGCATAGCTTTAATTAGTGCAAAACTCACAGAACATAACATTTACATTTTTAATTGAGTTAAAAAAAACTCTATAGTTGCAACAATCACTTTGGTGGGTGGATAAAAACCATGGAACTAGAAGGTAAAACTACCCAAGTGTCTACCTGTCTAAGGCCTTGATTCAGGAAAGCACATAGGCTTGCTTCCAGTGGAACTTGACCACATGCATAAGTGCTGTCCAGAAGAGGGATGTTTTCCTCAATCATGGCCTAAGTGAGCCTTCAGTCCCCAACTTTTCTATAATGCTAATAATAGGCAGTAGTAAAATGCAATGTCTTAAGTTTTGTCAAAATAGATCTGTGACCATAGCTGAATATTCTAATTTGTACTATTAGTAACACAAATAAGTATAGTGCAGTACAATATACAGACCGTAAACAGCAAAGATCTTATATAATAGTCTCCAAAGTAAGCTATTCTATTTTTAACTGCAATACACTCTCCATTTTATTCAAGTGACAGATGGAAATCAATTGATTTAATTTCACCAAAGAAGTAAGTTGTAGTCTTAGTCCAGTTAAATCAGTGCCACACAAAGTGGTGGTCCGCGGACCGGAGCCATCGGCTGCCGGTCTGCGCGCACGTTTGGGGGGAGGGGGGGAATTGCCAGTCCCCCTCATCAGATAGCTTGAGAAGCACTGCCTTAAGTGCCTTTTTTCTTTTTCAGAACACAGCTGTAAAGTCAGGATTACATTTTGAACCTCAACACACTAAATGCCACTATAGCAATGAAGAAACTAAGCCACATATTTCTTTGCCCATCAAATGATACATCTGCTGTAGCTTAAAATAAAACCATGCAAAAGAAAAAGAGCAGCTTCTTCATATAAATCCTATTGTAGCTAGCCATGGTCTCCAAGTTCAGAATTTTATAGATCATATGTATATTAAAAAGTAAACATTTACTGGGATTTTGCATAAATATTGTACCTCTTGTGGTGTACCTTCTAAATATAGAGAATATTGTGGTAAAATCAGCACCATGATACAATATTTGTTTACCTTTTAATATATAAATAGTACCCACTGTATGTGTGTAGATACTATATATAAAAGTTAAACAGCCACAAATATATATAAAATAGACCAGATTCTGTCTCAGTTACACTGATGCAAATCTGGCCTTTTATAGAGACATACAGAGAAATATAGCTAGATGTTAAAGATGCACAGTTACATGGTTAAAATGAAAAGGAATCAGGAAGTGTGTGTGGGGGGGGGGGAGGGAATGAAGTTTCCTTACCTTATCTTTAACTCTACCATATAGCAAATATGCAGTATTTTTTGTTCCTATTTCTCTTGTTAAATGTGATGGGGGGGGGGGACTTCAGATTTTGTCAGTAGCAGCTGAGCACTCTCATTTGGGATTACCTACATACACACTATTATAAGGTCTATTTATGTTGAACAGGCTGTGCAACTTCACTGAGTTAATGATGCTGACAGAAATTTACCTTCTGCATTTCTTGACTTTTTGTTTTATTTTTACTCTGTGTACATAACATTACCTGAATAGTTTTCTATATTTAATTGTCTTGGTTTGTTTAAGTGAAAATAAAATAACTTACTTAGCAATGGTCCCAATCTGGCTTTTAAATTGACACCTAATCAATATGAATAAAGTAGGAGAGTTAGGCATTTACAACTTTTCTGCTGTTTGTCTAGAAACAGTTTTCTATAGAGTTGGGTTAATAGGACAGCAGTAATATCCACCTCTAGATCAAGAAAAGGCTATCAAGTGCATAATACTGAGAGATCAAAGAGGCAGCAAAAATTATAATAATGAAGGACTTCAACTACCTGTATATTATCTGGTCAAATGTCACAATGGGGCAAGGTTTTTCTTGACATATTGAATGATTGCTTCTTGGAACAGCTAGTTCTAGAGCACACAACAGGAGAGACTATTTTCAGTTTAAAATTAAGTAAAATGCAGGAATTGGTTCAAGAAGTAATTATAGATGAGTCATTAAGCAACAGTGACCACAGTGTAATTAAATTCAATATCCTTGGGGAAGGAAAGGTGTCAAAATTTAGTACAGTGACACTAAACTTAAAGGGGGGAAGGGAAGAGGAAGCTAATTGAAAAGTCAAAAATAAAAACATTTAAAATCTTTGTATTTGGCATGGCTGTGTGAGGAACCAATAAGTCTGAAGGCTTGTCTTCACTGCAAAGTTAACCTGAGTTATAACTCAAATGTTGCCCACAGTTCCTAACATCTCCCACAGTGCTCCTCCTCTGATGGTTAGGCTTTGTTGGTACCTCCACCAATTGTCCCATCCTGTCAGCAGTGGCATTATGTATTTGTTACTCAGGTTTAATGCTTGCCTCTGACACATTTTGCAGAAACAATTCTACTCTCTTCAGTCTGTGAACACGATTAACTAGAACCTTTTGCATATGATCCTGCCTGATAAGATAATGATTGACTTCTATCAGATATTCAGTGAAAGTTGGGATATCAGCTGTGAGCCTTAACCTAATTGGAATTGAGAGATGAGTTGTTGTACTCGGAGGATTTACATCCAAAATGGAAGAGTTAGCAAGTATTCCACTACCACCAAGAATATACCATGGCCTGGAGAGGTGATTATTCCTTTTATAGTTCCTCTTCTTTTTCCTTGACCAGGTACAGTGTGTGGTATTACTCAAAGTCTGGGGCAGAGCTGGTATGTAGCCTAGAGATCTTCTTACACTTGTATAGCACTTGGTGTATCTATTTGTATTTTGCTTGACTTCCCCCATGGGTCCCATGACTACTCCTGTTACTTGAGTACTCGCATCATTTCCCACTGAATTGGGCAGCTGAAACATGCAACCCACTTCAGCCCATTCCATCACTGGCCCACCCAAACCTGTCCATGTAATACAGGTTTTGTTGCTGCGTCAGTCGCCAGGCTGCCATTTAATCCACCTGGCTTCATTCAGTGCTGTATCACCTATGATATCGCTTCTCAGCTCTATACCCAAAATCCAGGAGGCAGCTGTTTCCTCCGACCAAGGTCCCAGATCTTTACTTATAACTCTGATCTCCTCGGGAGAGTACAGTTTGGTAATGGTCTGGGAGATTACTTTGGTCTCGGTGTTCTCCCCATGTCCAACCTCCATTCAGCCTATGATTACTGGGGCCATGGGGAAGTTACCTCTTCTAGGATCTAACAAGGCCAATTGTTGTTTTAAAGGGGTGTAAGAAGGTGAGCCACAAGCAGCATTGGATCTATGATCCACTGTCCATCACCCCGATCATCCTGCCTGGAGTCCAAATCATCATTATCATCATTGTCATAAGGGTTTTCATCCCCTGATCCTGAGGGCAACATAAGAGGGCAATGAGCGTGTACCACACTAACAGCTTGGGCTGCCTGAAGTTGCTGCTGCAACAATGGTATTTCCAGCCTACATCCAGCATGATCAACCATGGCACCATGTACCTATGTGTCAAACACTACAACAATGGCAGCCTGTATTCCTCTGTTCTAGGCAGTGGTTCTGTTCTGTCAGCTTCTCAATTTCCTCTCAACAATAGCTGTTATTCTGTGCCAATTGCCCGATCTTTAGGGCATCTTTAAGTGCACTGACCTGCAAAATGGCATTTTCTCTCTGTAGCTGTTCACAGTGCTCCTGACTGGCAGTCACTTGTTTCAGCAACTGCAGTATATGCTCCAGCGCATCACCTAGACACTGGGAGTCTTCTTTTGGCAGCAATATGAAGTCCTTTAAGGCAACTCGTATTTTTATTCTTATTGGTGGGTTTAGGAAGACTCCCTGAGTCTCTTTTCCAACCATTTATCCCACTGATCACATAGTTGACCAAACAGGTCACTTGTAGGCAAGTTTCCCAGCCACCACACAGAGCCTCTGCTCTTGTGGATGTGGTCCTATAACCACTTTTCCCTTGGATTAAAGAAAGGTAAGGTACCAGTCAAAACAAAGGTTTGTCCTGCCAGGGTGGTGGCCTCACTCATAATCCACCCTGGACGCTGTGGGGAAGGCTGCAACCCTTCACCCAAGCAAGCCTATGTACTATCAGTTGACTGACATGTAGTCTCTTAGCCTGTGGGTCCCTGTTCAGGCGCCAATTTGTTACCCTGCTGATAAGGGTATGGTTCTGGGCCACACAGCCTTAGGTAGGAGACTACGAGACCAGCTCCATAAAACACATGTAGTTTATTGAACAATACTGTAGCACATATACACAACAGTACAAATGTGCTCTGTATGGTTTAACTTAATCCTGTCTGATCTGGAGGGGTCCTAGTAGCAAGAACAAAGCTAGGGGTTTCCTGTCTGCTGTCATCTGGTGTCTGAGGGGGAATTAAACAACTCCCCTCTCTGCCTAGAGACAGGTTTATTTTCAAGTTTGCACATGTGCAGTGGGGTTGTTTACCTCAGACTGTAAAAGGTGAGACAGACTTTTCCCATTTTTCTGCCAAAACATAACAGTAACCAACTACCAATCATAACTGTTGTCTATGAATTCTGTGCATGGCAGGACTGCACTGTCTCTCACTAGCTACGGTCTCTGCATGTTTAACTTACTCTACAGCCCTAGCATCATGCGTTCGGCTTGTCGTCCTATAAAGTTGGTCATGAACCTCCCTCAGTAGTTGACCAAGGCCTGCAGAACAATGGAGTAGCATTCTTTCCAGTTTACATAATCATGTGCATGTTGGAGGGGGAAGGCAGCTAATGGGTACAATTTGGGAAGTCCATTCACTGAAAGCCTTTTATTATTTCAGAGACGCTTTCAATCTTAAACACCTGTGGGTGAACCAAAGCTATAATTGCTTTGCAAATCTCCATCACTGCAGCACTGACTGTGTTTACTTCCTGACAGCAAACTGCTCAGCCACCAATCTATAACAGTCCAGGGTGACCAGCTTCCAGATGGTAACAGCAGCAACACTTCTGGACTAGAACAGAGTCTCATCTGAGTATTCCAGCATGGAAAGGCTATGGCAAGCTCCTTACTTAGCTCCAGCAAGGTGGCCTTCCTCATTCAAAAGTTCTGAGCCTGCTGTTGGCAGGGCTGGATTATGACATTCAGAGGCCCTAAGCTATGTCAAATGTAAGAGGCATGATACCATAAAAAAATAATTTATTATTTTCACAGAAAGGACATTCAATATATAAACACAAGTTTACTTGCATATATACAAAGGCAAAATTGTAAAAATAAAATCTTCATTTTCAGCAGCCCTCTCTGTAACGCTGACATCATGACAGAAATAAATTTTAGATAAATTCTTTGAACTAATTGCATATGTCAGTAAAGTAGCAGTAAACAATGCAATATAAAAAATACAGTAAATAATACAATTTACTAGAAGAGTTCTCAGGAAATGTTTCTTCTCTGTCGGGGCATTTAAATTGTGGAATTCCTTTTCTGAATACACAATGAAACTCTTAGAAGATACAAGATGGCAATTGAGAATACAAGAGGCAACAGAAGAGATAGGATGCAGATAACCCACAAGTTTAAAGCTCAACTATTAGTTATATTGATATGAATTATACCCAAGTAATAAGTAAACAATTAGAAAATTGTATGCAGGTTGTACTTTTCCAATAAATTGATTTGTTTTCTTTTTATAGAAGCTTATGCTGAATTACCTACTATTGGTGCTAAAATTAGTAGCAGAAGGCTTTTATTGAAACCAGTAAAATTAATTTTATATTATAAATATTGAGATTTATATATCTATACAACAAATAATATTTATTTAAATATGCCAGTGTTTCTCAAACTTCATTGCATTGCAACTCCTTTCTAACAACAATAATTACTACAAGACCCCAGGAAGAGGGACTGATGCTTAAGCCCCCCACCCTGGGTGGTGCTGAAGCTTGAGGGCTTCAGCCCTGGGTGGTGGAGCTTGGACTTTGGCTTCAGCCCTGGGCCCCAGCAAGTTTAACAGCCCTGGCAACACCATTCAAACGTGATCACGACCCACTTTGGTCCAGACCAGCTGATCATGATGATGACTCAACACCCCAAATGCGCAACAGCCTGGAGTACACAGGAGATGGTGGACCTTACCGGTCTGTGGGGAGAAGTGTCTGAGCAGTCACAGCTCCGATCCCGCTGAAGAAACATAGACATCTACATAAAGATTTGCAAGGGGCAACAATGAGGAGGACATTCAGGAGGAGGAGGAGGATGGGAGATGGGTGAGCAGTGGATCCATTCTCCCAGAGAGCCAGGAGCTGTTTTTTTAACCCCAGAGCCCAGCTGGTCACAGGACAGCATGGTGGTTGACTGTAATCCCAGGGAAGGCACCTCTGGTGAGTACACATTTCTAATCTAACAGTAGGGGTTACATGCTCTGTTTGTTTAATCTGAACAAAATGAGGAGCAATGGGTGTCTGCTTCCTGGTGGCTGCTCCAGCTACGCCGAGGGTGCTCCCAGAAAAGACTGCTTATGTGCACAGGCATGGCCTGGGAATCCTCCATGGAGAGCTCTAGGAAACTTCCATGTAGTTACTCTACAATCCTTTGCAGAAGGTTTTGGGGGAGAGCTGCCTTATTTGTTCCACCATGATAGGACACTTTCCCACACCACTCCAGTATTCACTCAGCTGGCATCAGGGCCGGCTCCAGCTTTTTTGCCACTCCAAGCGACGAAGAAAAAAGAGAAAGAAAAACCCGATTGAGCTGCTGCTGAAGTGCCACCAAAGACTCGGACGTGCCGCCCTAATAACACATGGAGTGCTGCCTCTTCCTAATGACTGCCCCAGGCACCTGCTTACTTCCCTGGTGTCTGGAGCTGGCCCTGGCTGGCATCACTGCAGTACACAGCAGAGCAGTATAAGGACCAGGTCTGTACCCAGATGCTTGTAGCATCTGCTCCTTTTCCAGTAGAGAGAGGTAAGTGTTAATACCGTTATACCAGGCATGCATGAGACCTCATGTGGAATAGTGTGTACAGTTCTGGTCTCTCATGTTTAAGAAAGATGAATTCAAACTGGAACAGATGAAGAGAAGGGCTACTAAGATGATCAGAGGAATGGAAAACCTACCTTATAAGAGGAGACTCGAAGAGCTTGGCCTGTTTACCCTAACCTAAAGAAGGCTGAGGGGAGATATGATTGCTTTCTATAAATGCATCACAGGGATAAATACCAGGGAGGGAGAAGAATTCTTTAAGTTAAGAGCCAATGTGAACACAAGAACAAATGGATATAAACTGGCCATCAACAAGTTTTAGGCTTGAAATTAGACAAAGGTTTTTAACCATTAGAGAAGTGAAGTTCTGCCACAGCCTTCCAAGGCGACCATTGGGAGCAAAAAATCTAACTGTCTTCAAGACTGAGCTTGATAAGTTTATGGAGGGGATGGTATGATGAGACTGCCTACCTGCCATTGTAGGCAATCTGTGATTACTTGCAAAAAAAAAAAAATAGCCCCAATGGCTGGTGATGGGACACTAGATAGGGAAGGCTCTGAGTTACTATAGAGAATTTTTCTTCCAAGTGTCTGTCTGGTGGGTTTTGCACATATGCTCAGAATCTACCTGATGGCCATATTTGGGGCTGGGTCAGATTGGCAGAGACCCTGGCATGTTTTTGCCTTCCTTTGCAGTGCGGATCACGGGTCACTTGCAGATTTAAACTAGAGTAAATTGTGAGTTCTCTGTAACTTGAACTCTTTAAAAATCAAGATTTGAAGACTTTAGTAACTCAGTGAGAGATTAGGGTGGGTGAGGTTCTGTGGCTTGCAATGTGCAGATCATGATGGTCTGCTGATTACCAGAGAGGTAAGGCTACTGCTGAGAAGCTAAAAATTCTTTGCATGTCTTCACCACAGAGGATGTTGGGAAAATACCTACTCTAGAGGTATTCTGATAGTACACCTTTATCACTAGAAAAGATTTCAGAGGTCAAAAGAAGAAACGGTGGAAGAAACTGAAATTAAAAAGCAACTGTGAAGTTGCACTCTATATGTATTATGGAAATATGCTGAGTGTGAATATAATGTAACTGGAATATGCTTTATGCAAAAGATCTCTTGTAAGGTATCATTACAAATCTTATAATCCACTGAGTGTGTTCATTCTATTTGTATGAATGTATCATTCTTGTATCTAAAACTAGAAATATGAAGTATTACTCTGAGGTCCTATTGTAATGATACAAAGTGTGGGCCATTAATGGTGGCTTAGGATCTTGATGGTTCCCATTGACTAGGACAATTCATTGTGAATGGGTTCATTTACCTGCAAGCCTTCCAGTGTATGTGACCTGGGTAATGAAGAATGAGGTCTTAGACCTTAGACCATGTCACATGATACTGGAATCCATCTTAAATCTGGTCCTTTTCCATTTAGAAGGAGGGGTGGGGACAAAGGATTCCCATCTTGTGCCAAAGCTAGAAAAGGGGGTGGAGCAGGACAAAGGGGTGCCAGTCATGAGAAATCCCCTAGATACCACCTGAGATGGAACTACAAGGACTGTACGAGGGGAAAGGATTGTTGCAGCAGGCTAGCATGTCTGGCTCAACAAGACAGGGTTCTGGAGTCCAAAGCTGGCAAAGAAAACAGGCTCAGAGGTAGTTTCAGCACATCAGGTGACAGTCCAAAGGGTGTCTCTGTGACCAAATCTGTCACAGCAACAATTCCAGGCCCAGATTGTATATAAACAAAATGATGCTTAAGAATGAAGTGGCTACACTGCTAGCAAAAATGTGCATTTTCTCATTAATATCAACTACTGTACCAAAGGACTGGAAAGTAGCAAATGTGGTTCTTAGATTTTTAGAAGGAGTGTTCAGGTGATCCAGGAAATGGCATACCAGTGAGGTCACTTTTTTACCCGGTGAGCTGGTTGAAATGACAATTAAAACTAGAATTATAAAATGGTTAGAAGATCATAATATGATTACAGTCTAGCCAGTATAGCTTCATGCCTTTTCTAACTGTTGGTTCTTTATATGTTTTGGTAAATTAGGGGACAAAGAAGAACATCTTGACATAATTTAGTTAGACTTTCAACAGGCTTTTGTTCACAAGAGATTCTAAAGAAAATAAGCAGTCCTAGGGTGAGAGATGAAGAAATCAAAGAGGAAGAATAAACAGTCAATTTTCATCATGGCAAAAGATTACCCATTGGGTGGCTTAGGGTTCCATGCTAGGATTGATGTTTTGTATATTTATTAATTATCTGAAAAGGTGGGGGGGGCACAGTCCAAATTTTACAGATGACACAATTCTGAAATTCTGTCAAGATCTAAATTTCAGGAACTTCAGAGAGCTAATCAGGGTAGGTGAATGGGCAGCCTGATGGCAGATGAAATTGACAAATGCAAAGTAATGCATGTTGGAGGGAATACTCTGCCTTGGGTTCTTTAACAGCATCAGCTCAGGAGAAAGACTTGGGCATCAGTGTGGACATTTGGGCAGGGGTCTTGATTCAATGTATAGCAGCAGCCAAAGAAATAAATACTAGGCTGTATGAGGAATGCTGGAAGGAGGATAATATTTTTTCTAGTAAATAAATCAATGGATAGGCCCTCCCCTGGAGTACTGTATACAGTTCTGCTCACCCTATATGAAAAAGGATAAAACAGAAATTAAGGGGATTCAAAGATGGGTGGTGAGTGTGATGGACATGGAAAAGCTCTCATATGAAGAGACTGAAAAGACTGACTATTTTAACTTAGACAGGAAATGCATAAGGAGGGCATGACTAAAAAATAAACAATACTATAGTCAGGGAACTTTTATTTACCCTTTCTCATAATACAAGAACAAGGAGAGATTCCACTAAACTGAAAGATGGAAAACTCAAAACTGATAAAAGGAATACTTTAATTATTAGTCTATGGAACTCATTGCCACATGATACCTTTGAGAAGCTTAGCAAGACTCAGAAAATTAGACCTTTATATGTATAACAAGAATATCTAGAGTTCTAACATTGACAATTTAGACTCCATTGGCTGTATTCACTAAAAGTGCTAAGGGAAATAAAAATCTTCCAGTGCCTACATAATTATAGTTCTGTTGAAGCATAGGGCATGCCAGTAACTCCAAATACAGATAATGGGGTGATCCTGCAAGATGCTAACCACATTCAGCTGCCATTGATATTAGTGGGAAGTGAGAGCACTCTAAAATGGACTCTTTACATAGGCTTAAAAATAGTCAAAGGCTCAACATTCATCCTGGAAGAAGCTGCAGCACAACAGAAGTATCCAAGAGTTTTTTTTGGGGGTAGGGGTTCTGTCTCACATTATCTTAATGGGAGAGGGTCAAAGATATCTGATGCAAGGAGGTTAATTGATCATGCCCTCTATTTTGAATATAAACATTTAAAAGCTATAATTAGGGTCAATCCATGAGAAAAATAGGGATAAACAATTAACTCCATTGAAACACATTGGACCTTTATAAAGTTTTTTCAGAATGAAAGACAGTTTTTTCTTTTCTTTTTTTTTTAAAGAAAGAGAAATTAAAAATATAAGGACTGCCTCTCCTAAATATAGTAGGTATGGTTGGCACATATGTCTGGAGATTTAAGATTAACTCCAATCCAAAAAGATGTAAGGCTTTGTTCAACAGAACTATAATTATGTAGGCACTGGAAGATTTTTTTTATTATTATTATTCCCCTTAGCGCTTTTATTCACAATTTAGACTCCACTGGATGTACTTAATTTTTTTAAAAAATCCTGCACTTTGCAGTTTACATTTGCATAGCGTAGGATTACTGTCAGGAACATATATCTGAAGATCCGGGGGAGGCATGAGCTGTTTTCAACATTTCAGTGGGATGGAGAGAAAACAATTTGAAGAAGGGTAAAGGGGAGGACTCTTTTTTTTTTTTAAAGGAGCATTTTAAAAAAAACAGACAAATGTGTCAATCATGAGATACTTTCTCTTTAATTTTATCATAAATACCAAAGTTCACAGTGTGTGTGTTGTGCAGATTATGCAGTCAAGGAAGCACAATGTGTCATAAGATGTGAATGTTGCCATGGTAATTGCTCCCTTTACTGAATATTAAGTTAATGAACAAGCCAGTTGACAATCAGGGATGTTAATTTATGAACTCACCTTCTTGGAAATATTAAACAATATTTATCTATTCCCTTGAATAGGCACAACATTGTTTTCTACCCTAGACCTCATAAGCCCCAATAAAATAAATTTCCCAGGCTCCCATGATGCAGATGTTTCTGTAGATAGATTTAATTGGATTTTGCATTTAGCTCTTAGTCTATCCTGCGTCCTTTTGAATTGCAAACTTGTTAAGGAAGCCCCAAAGACACAGGCAATTCCACTGTGTACACTTCTCCAAAAATCATTTTGCTGGTGTCAGGTTGCATGGCTTAGGTAATCCAGCACTCTTTACTTCTGCTTCATAAGGGAGCAATGTGTTCCCCTTTGACCTACTACCATTGGCAGTAGACACAGAGGGACTGAACCTGGGTGACTCCTTCCAACCAAAAAAGGTCATACCACGTTGTGGCCATGGAGCACTACCAGGTATGCTAACCAATCCCCCATTTAGTGCTCAGGATGCTCCAGGTTGGAATCCTGCCTAGGCATGCCAAGATAGGAAGAGGCTCCCTTCATATCCTACTACTCTAACTGTGCATGATCTTTACATTAGATATAATATTCAGCTTCATTTCCTGCCCTAAACTTTGGTGTACTGTTGCTTTTGTAATTAAACCAACAGGCCAGCTCCATGCCAGAGGTGGTTACATTTCAGTGGCAGAAAATATTGATTCCTGTGTTATAGGAAGAACTGGCAGCACCACCTATTATTAAGATTTCCCCAGATTTCCTGTTGTAAGTCTGTTTTCAGATGCTTATAACTTTGCCAACCTTTAACCGTTTTCCATGCCTGGTGTTTGCCTCCAGCAGCACTTATTTTTTTTAAGTTTTTTAGTTTAAAGTAAAACTAAAATGATGGTGATTTCCAAGAATGCAGTTAGGGGAAAATACATAATTTTGCCCATGTTAAAAAATATTGTGTAACTATTTCATTCAGAAGCTCTAGCACCTCAATGCTATGGAGCAAAGTCATGAAATCTTCCTCTAGCATTAGGCTTGTGCCTTCTTCTGATCCTGTGAGCATCTGCCCAAATTTGGCCAAGTTAGGAGCCTTTGAAAAATCTCAGTTCACGCACTCAGCAGAAACTTGCTAGAATTTGGTCCCTAAATTCTCCAAAGATTTCATCTGCACCAGACATTCACCATCCTCTCACAGCTACTATGTGTGAGCAGACTGAGCATGCACCATCCTTGAAGAGCCAAATGAGCATTTCCATCCTGGGGCTGAGCAGGACTTTTCCTGAACTTGTTCTTCTTGACAGCCAGGGACTGCTGTGGCACCAGGCACAAGAGCCGAGAGCAGGAAGACTGTGTCTCCTGTGCTATCAATGTCTTGCTGTACTGGTGCCCAGGCAGAATGGAGAAGGAGGAAGCCCAATGATGAAAATATAAAGGATGAGTGGTGAATGAGAGAGGTGCAAGGGAGAGCGTTGCAGGAGCCATAGGTGGAGAGGAGCAGAAGGGGTGGGGGCAGGAGCCAGGGTGGATAGGAGGAGAGAAGAAGGGGGATTTAGGAGAGGAGCTTTGGAGAGGGGCCAGGCTGTAGATTGGAGAGAAGGGACAGAGACAGGCTTGGAGCAGTGGTGGGGACACAGCAGAAGGATCTATCACCAGCAGAACACACTCCACTCAAGAATCTAGAACTGAACCCAGGAGTCCTAAGTCTCACCATTCTCTGCTATCAATACAAATATCTGTGAAATCCACTGGGAAAGTGTGTGCCTCAGCCCCCTCTAGTGCTGGTCCCCATAGAGGAAAACAGCCTACTACTGCTATCAGTTACTCCATTAACTCAAGTGACAGCAGTCTGTGCTCCTGGATCTAAAGGTCTGTTGATAATTCTAGTTGGGGTCAATATGATGCCACATGATGGAATTTTCCACTTAACTTCCCACACACACACAACTTTTAAGAAAGTACATAGTCTTAATTATTTGTCATATACACTTTTCCACAGTATCTCTAAATTTTTCAGTGAACAGAATGGAGTATGCTCTGAGGATGAATTAGGGTTCTATAGTGAAGGAGACTGGTGTTTGTAGGGCCCCTAGCTTCTTTGCTATTTGGGTGTTCCTCATTTTCCAGGTCCTCAACATGAGACACTTGGGGCCAGATTCACAGAGGTGCTGAGCATTCACAACTGCCACTGAAGTCAATGGAAATTGTGCTTTGAACATTTTTATGTGATATAAAACTGCTAAGCACTCTGGAAAATCAGGTCCTAAGTGTCTCAAGTTGTCACCAAAAATTAGTTACTCCTGGGGGAATTCTGCACTACTGTGTGTGTGCATAATTAATGAGGCCCTGCATATTTAATTTTTTTGCACAGAAAAAAGCTTCTGCAGAAATGTTGCTGAAGTTCTGCCCTTTTGCCCACCAAAGGGTGCTGTGGAAATAGAACAAAGCAGAAGCTCCCCCACCAGCTAGGGAAGAGAGAGAGCCTTCTTTGCAGCACCTGTCAGGCCAGGTGAGGAGACAGGGGCTACAGGGAGACAGAGTGGGGTGCTGGGGGAGGGGGTGTCAGACAGGCTTATAAGGGCTAGTGTCAGAGGATAGACTGGGGCAGGGGCTGAATGGGAGTGGAGGCACAGGGCTGCAGGGGGTGCAAGGCCACATGGTGATGGGGGAGGGGGTACAGGGACACATACGGACAGGGGAGTGGGTGCGTGGGGGCAGACACACATGGGGAGAGGGTGCAGGGCCACATGGGGATGGGGGAGTGAGTGTCTGAGTGGAGGTGGAGGTACACGTGGACAGGGGGTGAAAGGACACATGGGCGTGCAGGAACAGATGTGCCTAACTGAATGGGAGAGGCTAGGGTTCAGCCAGGGTCTGCGTGGGGGAAGCTCCCTAACAATCCCTCCCTGCCCCACCAAAAATGTGTTCCATACTTTTCCCACCTATACCCAACAACCCTCCAAGTTCACATCCACATCCTTCCCAGCAATTTGCTTCCCTCTCCCTCAGCTCCTCCATTACCACTGACTCCCAAAGCCTTTGCACTGCTTCTGAGGGGTGCAGGAAATATGGTTCTGTATGGTAGTTTAAATGAATTATTACTCAGAGTTCTATATTAATATGCCTAGTAAGGAATCTATTTATCAAAAAAAATTTCCTGAATCTTTTTTGTCTGTATTGTTACAGACATACTTGCTGACAGGTATTTTGAAATAAATGATCAAAAATAATTGAAACTGGTGTGATTATATTGTGTTGTTTTAACATAATTTGCAGAATTTTAAATTTTTTTGGTGATAATTCCCCCAGGAGTAAAATTAGTGGACATGTGCAAATTACTGTAAATGATGGCCTTGGAAAAATATATGTATCAAATCACTCACGTGATTTGGGTTGAGAATGAAAGATACCTATTACATGTGTTTGTTTGATCCTACAATATGCAGTTACTGAGTAATAAGATCAACAGAAAATTATAATAATCCTTCACTGGGAAGAAGTTGACCAAACTCAAAAGATTCTTATCAGATGCACACATTGAGGATAACTGTCATGGTAGGAGCTATTTGTATATATCAGAATGTTTTCATGATAGCAAGCCCATAAGTATGTGTAGGGCCCATAGAAATCCCAGGGTGCAGAATATCTTCTGAAATCACAGAACCAGCTACTCCCCACCGAAATCTGATTTCCGTATGTATTACAGGGAAAGCACTCATTTTCTGAAGAAAACCCTTAAATAAATAGAAGAATTAGAAATTAAGGGCCTAATTCTAAAGTTCATACTCAATTCTAATTTAGGCAACAAAACTATCACTGAATTAATTATTAATTTTGCTTCTCTTTTGTGCAAGGCCAGTCGGGACAGTAATACTTACTCTAATGTCTGTGGTGACTGGTCTGATGCAGAGACAGAGGTTAACTTCTGAAAGACGTGGCTTGGCAGTGAGACTTCAAAGACTTCACCTGGACAAAGTGTACAGGCCTCTGAAGTACTTACATGTTCCGGGGCACTATCACAGAATTCTGCACTCACATGCAGACCTCAAACTGTAATCTTCCAAATTTTTCTCTACTTCCATCCCACCTCATTTTGTTTTACAGGGCTTTGACAGATTGATTTCAAACACCAAAACTATTGCATATACTGTGTGGTTATTTTTGTTTTTGTTTTAGCAAAGTGGCTAGAAAAACAGGAGACCAAGAGATTTGTTTACAAAGTTCTTCAATATCTAGAAAATATAAGAAGTGGCTGCAAAAAAAAATTTTAAACTTGCATATAAAAATGCAGGCAAATCCATGGAATATGGATCGATGTTGTAGTATATGGAAATTGGGTGATAATTGGGTGATATCTCTTTTAATAGTGTGCGCTCATCTAATGGGCCTCCCTGTCTTCTGTGGCAGAGGACATCAGAACCCTGCCAGAGCAGCAGTATACTTAGGAAGCTAGGTCTTGCATATCTGTACATAGTTAATAAATGAAGTTATTTGGAATCCAGCTGTGCCAGTGTGGTTTCCCTATGGTCTCAATGTTGTGTAGGGAGCAAGGACAAAACAGAGAGTCCATTTTCTGATTAACATCATCAGATACTATTGCAGATTATCTAGGACAGTCCCAAAATTGGGAAGACCATGCCCCATGATGCACTGAGACGCTGACATTTCAGTTTCCAGAAAGGTTCTTTTCTCTTATCGTTGGGTATTTCCTGTGCACTTACTGCAAGCGGACTTCTTAGTCCATAGAATCCCCAGTGGTCCCAAACACTCTCCCTTCACTGCCTTTCCCTTGAGGTTAAAGGTTGTTTCACTTCTCAGAAGGTGTTTGAAATTCACAAATAACTGCATAAACTCACAGGAGCTGTAGTAAAACAAGCTTTATTAAGAGTGGGAGGTAGGGGGTGTGAATCTGATTAAAGCAAAATAAACAGTGCACACGACACATCAATTCTTCCGCTCTGCAGAAGCGAATCCCTTTTGTGTTACAGGCAAATAATCAATAGTTTGTTTCTAGAGAGTATCCTTTCTCCTCGCAAAAAGAAAAGGAGTACTTGTGGCACCTTAGAGACTAACAAATTTATTAGAGCATAAGCTTTCGTGAGCTACAGCTCACTTCCTCGCTGATTCTTTTGTGGGCAATAAGTCATAGACCCAGCTAGTGCCCCAAATCTATTAAGGATTGCATTCATTACTGTGGAGTAATTACAAGTTTCCGCCCTTGTTTTACCTATACCATTTGTACACCCTAAAAAGTTCTATTGAAGGTGTTTACCCACAACCACTGTCTACAGACCCTACTTCATTTCTTATTTCTAAATCAGCATCCCCCTTTCTACGGGCTGCCTTATCTTTGTTTTGCCCATCAGGATGTGAGGTTTCTAAATCAGATGTTCGGGGGGGGGGGGGAATCTTCTTATGTGCTCTTGAGAAAAGATAGTAACTCCTGTCAGAAATCTTGGCACTCTCACAGGATGCATTGACATCCCATGGCTTGATTTCTGAGACTGGAATGAACATGACACAAACTTACGAACACTGAATTCCTGTTTTTTCTTTTCCTTCACCTCAGTCCTTTACCCTTCTACCTCCCTCCCTCCCTCTCCTCATGACTCGCTGCTGTTTCCATCTCCACAAACTTTTGCTGGCTGGGAAGGCAAACAAGCACCTGCCCCTGAGCTGACACCACTGCTGCTTCTTGTCCAGCTGGCAGGGGCTGTAGTGTGCTGGGGAGCCTGACTTCACCACTTCCGTGACTTGCTCAAAAACCACCGACCTTGGGCGAAAGGATCCATCCATCTTTTTGGTATCCTGAGTTCTCCTCTAGTGAATCATTGCCCGCGAGTGAGGATGAGCTGTATTAACCCATCAGTGGGTGGAGTGTTATTTTAAATACTGAACATTTTTTTAACTCCTCCTTAAAAGGACAAGCAGATGGAAATCCCCCAACTACCCTGAATTCAGATTCCCTGTACTCCAGTTAAGGGTTGGGGTGCACTTTATACACACTCTTTTGAATGATGAGCCATAGCATGTTCTGGTTTAAAGCTAATAATATGATATTTCCTCCCCAGTCACTGATCATGTACATTCAATTGCACCCAGTACCAGTCACTAGTCACATTTCATTTTACCTCCACAGTGGGAATAACAGCAGGCTGTAATTTTTTAGCTATCACCCTATTTTCTGCATAACAGCTATTCACTTTGGGCTCTCAGCATTTTTATGAGATATTAGTTCCAGGGCTTGTGGTTTGGCATAAAGAGCATATTATTCACACACACACACACAACAACTGCATTAAAATAACATTAAGAATCTGGCTTAAGCTGACAAAAGCTAGGAAACTCAGAATTATGGCTGGAAAGTATGTCCTTAACTCACCCCAATGTGCTGTGGCTTCTGCAGCTTATTTAGTACGTTAAACTCTCTGGCTCCAATCTCTGAGTCCATCTGAATACACGACTTGGTGGAGGGGAAGGAAAAAGAGACTGTATGCCACATCTGCACTCCCCACTCACCCTTGTTTCTGGGAGTTGCTTCAACTCCTCGCATAAAATAGACCAGCCCCTAGGCTACTCTAACTGAGGACTGCTCTAATTAATGCTGGCTAGTAATGCCCCTCAAAGGGCTATTATCCCAGGTGGGGATTGCCAACTTCCCTTCTCCCCAGGCACCCCCCCCCCACATACGCTCCTACAATGGGACAGAAGGGGAATGCATAGAGCTGGCTCTACACCTGCTAAGGATTTCCCCATGCCAGCGGTGCATCCCCTTCATGCTGCTAGATTAGTGCAAAGGGGTTGTATAATGGGCCTGAATGAGCCCCCACCCCACCCTAATTTGAAGCTCTCCAATCAAAGGCCATATCAACTGCAACACCTAAGCACAATCGGCTGAGGTAGGAACTGAGCTACTAAGTTGAAGGGGCCATGGCATGAGGCTCAAAACCAAACTGGCTTCTTCCCACCATGGTGCCACTTTTGAGTAACATCTTGAGTTACTGCACCATGGTATGCTGCCATTGTGATAGCACAAAACTTTTTCACGAGGAGTTACATAGCTAGAGGTGATGGAAAATAATTGTCAGGTACCATGATGCCAGGCTCATCATGTGGTGTCACCTGCTCCATGCTAGAGAGGAAAGAATTTTTTAAAATGTAATGACCTCACCCCCAAAGCCTCTCCAGCACACCTAACAGCATCTAAACTTACCAGGCTAGCAATAAGACTTTGGTAGAGGTCTCAGGCCATGCAAAAACTGCTGAAAAAGTCAAGATGAGCAGAAACCCACCACCAAGAATGGAATCTTAGCCATGTGGCCAGGCATGAGGCAGGAGCAGGTATTTCCACTGCTCAAAGAAATGTCAGAGAATATGGCTAGCATGATCTCTGCTATGGGAGCAGTTCAGTTGACCCTGCAGTCACTGGCTACCTGGATGGCAGAGGCTTCAGACTGGATTTAAGATTGAAGGAGCAATCCCAGGCTGCACGATAACTGGGACAAAGCAAGGCAGCCTAAGAAAAGCTTTTCACTAGAAAGAGCTGGAGCTAGAGAACAGATCCCAGTGCATAATTTAAGGATCTAATGAGGTATGGCTAGGAAGTGTATCAGGGATATAGAGTTGGAGTTTGAAAGGGCATACAAATCACTGGCATTCACACGGGGGGGGGGGGGAGGAAGAGGAGGACCAGACCTATTCCTTGGAGGCGAAATTGTTTTGCAAGGCCCGTGAGCTGGGGAGCTGCATTCCTTGTAGTAATTAGATCTTTGCTCTTAAAACATGTCATAACATCCCATGTCCGAAAAATAAGGGAAGGCCTTGGAAAGATGGGTGTGGTGAATGAAGAACACTGTGGCTTTGGCAAACTGAATGTAACTGGAGGATGCTGACACTTTTTTTTTAACCATTTCATCTCTTGAGCCAGGGTGTTTGTCATCTTATTGACAGGTTTCAGAGTAGCAGCCATGTTAGTCTGTATTCGCAAAAAGAAAAGGAGTACTTGTGGCACCTTAGAGACTAACAAATTTATTAGAGCATAAGCTTTCGTGAGCTACAGCTCACTTCATCGGATGCATTTGGTGGAAAAAACAGATCTCCCCTCTGTTTTTTCCACCAAATGCATCCGATGAAGTGAGCTGTAGCTCACGAAAGCTTATGCTCTAATAAATTTGTTAGTCTCTAAGGTGCCACAAGTACTCCTTTTCTTTTTGTCATCTTATTGTACATCTTATAACATGCTGGCTTTTGTCACAGAACACAAGTATCAAACCTCCCATCTGGCACTGGCTTTCCACAAGACACATTTGATCACTGGAAAAATTACCTCAGCTGCTGAATCTTCACTGCACAACGAATGAATAAATAAAAGTAGCAATAACATCATGGGTCATATTCCAAGTATAGAATCAGCAGGTAGGTTCCTAGAACCCATGAGAAGGACCAGTGTGTCCACTCTGCTTCCTAGTGACAGCCCAGAGTGGTTGATTTTAAGGGCTTATTCCAAGGCCAAGAATTTGCCTCCAGACTGCAGCTAAATCATCTCCTCTGAAAACATGTTTGAAGTGAGTTTCACTTTTTCCCTCTCCTCATTTTTTTTAATGTGTGTGCTTTGCCATTTTACAGTAAACAGCCAAGAGGCTCAAGCGTGAGGCAGCTCTCTCTGATAAGTAACACCAAACACACCAAGCGTAACAGCCAAAAAATAGCGTGCATGGAAGCCTCATTGGGTATGATTTTTCCCTCTAGTGCAGGGAAACAGGTAATGTGTTATTCAAATACTGGAAGTAAAACAAATAGAATAAATATTACCTTTTCAAGCAAATGTTAACGCAGCTGGATTTAGTTGTGTTCTTTTTATTTGTATACTATAAACCAGCCCATTCCTTAGCAAATTGGCATTTGGGACAGACCACAACCACCACCACAGCTGGTACTTTCAATGGAAAGACCAAGGACTGAGTTATTGTATGGGCTTAACTATCTTGTGTATTGGGGAAATTCTATGTTATGCAAGAGGTCAGACTAGATGATCACAATGGTCCCTTCTTGCTTGGGAATCTTGGATCCTCCTACTATTAGCGGTCCCTCCATGTCAGGATTGAGACATACTGGGGGTAAAGAGATGAACACTGCCCCTGTCTTTGCTGTTCCTGTTCTGTAGATTAATAAAGGACTTCACCTTTAGTTAGGCACCAGGAGCTTGGCAGCTTTTCTGAACACTGAATATATTGTAGGCCAATGCTGAGTTAAGTGTTAGGAGGACTTTTACTGTGAAATAAATGTTTGTTATATTGGGCCACATTTTTCAAGGTATTAACAAATTTTTGATACCCAACTTCAGACTTCCAGGGCCTGATTTTCAAAGCTTCTGAGCACCTATAGGTCCCATAAAAGCGGTAAAGAGTCCTGTGGCACCTTTATAGACTAACAGATGTATTGGAGCATAAGCTTTCGTGGGTGAATACCCACTTCATCAGATGCATGTAGTGGAAATTTCCAGAGGCAGGTATATATATGCAAGCAAGAATCAGGCTAGGGATAACGAGGTTAGTTCAATCAGGGAGGATGAAGCCCTCTTCTAGCAGATGAGGTGTGAACACCGAGAGAGGAGAAACTGCTTTTGTAGTTGGCTAGTCAGTCACAGTCTTTGTTTAATCCTGAGCTGATGGTGTCAAATTTGCAAATGAACTGAAGCTCAGCAGTTTCTATTTGAAGTCTGATCCTGAAGTTTATTTGCTGCAGGATGGCTATCTATAAATCTGCTATTGTATGTTCAGGGAGGTTGAAGTGTTCACCTACAGGTTTTTGTATATTGCCATTCCTAATATCTGATTTGTGTCCATTTATCCTTTTACGTAGGGACTGTCCAGTTTCGCCAATGTACATAGCAGAGGGGCATTGCTGGCACATGATGATGTATATTATATTGGTGGATGTGCAGGTGAATGAACCGGTGATGGTGTGGCTGATCTGGTTAGGTCTTGTGATGGTGTTGCTGGTTTAGGTATGTGGGCAGAGTTGGCATCGAGGTTTGTTGCATGGATTGGTTCCTGAGTTACAGTTACTATGGTCTCTGTCTGAGGGGTTGGAGCAAATAGGTCCCATGGAAGTCAGCTGGAGTTGTGGGGGTCCAAAACTCTGAAAATCAGGGCCAAGCGTAGGTAGCCAAATTAGTGATCCTGGAACTAGATGTCACACTGTCAGGAGTAGCTCACAACTGAGTGCTTACCTCAGGGCAGACAGTCAGAGAACAGGGCAGACACTCCAAACTGGTGGTACCAAGCCAGTAACAAATGTGAACTCCTGGATCACTATGCCAGTCTTATCATGGAGTCACAGACAGTCCCCTTAGTCTCTCCAGTCTATCTTGCCAACCAGACAAACTGGACTTTGTGATAAAAGGTCACCTAAACCAAAAATCACATGACATCAGGTTGCTTCCCAGTTCCAAAAGACCAGTCACTTACTCCAGATCAGCTGGTACTCTAGATCTTACACCAAGGACAATGCTGGCAGCCAATTCTATAGTAAACGAACTAAAGGTTTATTAGCTAAGAAAAGGAAGTGAGAGTTACTGAGGGGTTAAGCAGATAAAATATACGTACAGGTGAGTCACAGTTTGTAATTCCAAATAGTACTAGAGATGTAGTAATCTGCCAGGTTTCAGAGTAGCAGCCATGTTAGTCTGTATTCGCAAAAAGAAAAGGAGTACTTGTGGCACCTTAGAGACTAACAAATTTATTTGAGCATAAGCTTCCATGAGTTACAGTTCACTTCATCGGATGCATCTGATGAAGTGAGCTGTAGCTCACGAAAACTTATGCTCAAATAAATTTGTTAGTCTCTAAGGTGCCACAAGTACTCCTTTCTTTTTAGTAATCTGCCAGTTTCCCAAAAGTCTGTTAGGGCTACTCAGAATAACTCTGGGGATCTCTGTCTTCTCTTTCAGTTATTCTGCCCTGTTAGAATCCAAACAGTGCAGAGATGCAGGATCTTTCCAGGAGTCCATACTTATAGCTACTTCTCACAGAAAATAAGCTGATAGGGTCACTACCCGCATGGGTTTTTCCTTTGATGATGGAGAGTGAGGAATGCATTTTGAGCTTTGACCTCTAGTCATCACACACAAGGACCATTTGCTTTGAAATTAACACTTTTCTGTTACAGTTCTTCATTTGCATTTCACAAGGCTTCTGTCTTGTCTGATGGGTTATTTCATTAAAGTGGTATTTACAATTACGTTATAACAGGATACAGATAAGTAAAAGCAATGCATGTAACATCCCACTAGTTTTCACGAAATTTAAACACCAAATACCCTCTTATGCATTTAACAATTACTTTCATCTATACTCACAGACAAGTGAATGCACCTGGGGCTTTGGCATGAGCTGTCACCTGATCTTCCAGTGTCACAGTAGGCCACAGTATACAGTGTATATCAAGAGCATCCAAGGGATGAACAAAGTGTCTGTGCATACACCCAGGCCCTGACCCTGACCAAAATGCCTCTGCATAAACCTAGGCACTAGCTATGCCTTCTGGCCAAGTCGTGAGGCAAAGGGTGAAGGTAGCTTTATGTCACCCTTGCATGGCCCTAGATTCACAGGCTACTGAGAGCCTCTAGTACCAGATCCAGCAGGAGCTAGAAAAACACAAGGAGCTCATTTAGCTTACACAGTCCCAAAGGGAATGCTTGGCAGCCCAGAATAGCCAGAGCACAGAGCAATATGGTCACATCCCCTCCTTCTCTGAACAGATTCCCCTCCCATCCCTGGGCTGGATCTAAAAGGAGAGCAAGCATAGCGCTGTCACAGTGGCCTATAACACTTGAGGAATGCCTCTGTACTGGGCAGACTTCCTGGATTATGAGATCCAGCTGTTTTAGGGCTCTTCTTGTTGCTGGAGCACTGTAAAGAGACCAGAACACAGCCCAGAATCGGTGCCATTGTTATGGTGTGTGTCATTACCATTTCATGTTCTGTGTAAAAAAAACCTATAAATGTCTAGGAGTCTGGGCAGGGACAGCTGCCATTTTGGTTAGGCAGAGTTGATGCAACATCTTACAGAAGAAACCCACAAAGCTAAGGAAAGTTTATTAATAGCAATTTAGCCGTGGGCCAATTACAATAAAACTACATCTAAAATTATAAAATGCTAAAATACTTATAAATAAAGATTACAAAGGACATACACCTTTAAATCATATATGATCCCCAGGCTACTTGCCCTTTCCTTTTTTTAGTTCAGTCGGAGCAACAGTTCTGGTCACAGTTACATTGTCAGTTCCTACCAAATGGTCTGTTTTCTGAGAAGTCATAGACAAAGGCATCTAGGACAAAAACACAGAAAGCCACTTTGACCTCAAATGGCAATACAAATTTCAATATAATAAGTAGTGGGGGATAGGTCTTCCATTTGCCTTAAGTCACATGAACAGAAGCAGACACATTTCTCTGTGCCAGTATATTACTGGCTTTCTAAGTAAGCTGTCTGCATAGACTGAAAATGGAGAGCTGTAAAGGCCCTTCTTAGATGTGATTATACAACAATCTAAATATCTGGCATACCCACGAATCTTTTTAACAAAAGGGAACCAAGGTGGAATATATTTGAAATGTATCTGTTTGCTTATTAATATCCAAAGACACACACTGCTTCCACTTCCATCAACTGCAAGGTGTGTTTAGCAGGCACCAGTAACTGCCACCTCCTCCTCTGCACATGGGTACCAGCATCCAGGTCTATGAACTCTTGTTTGCTCTATATTTTCTGGAGGTAAATTTACAAAGATGTCTGAGTGGCACGTGCAGAAGAGACAATTGCACATGCACACGCACTGCATTGTGCATTCTCAACAGATGGCCTAAATCAGAAAACAAAAAAGAGGATGGGCCTTTGTCATAAACATACAGCTAAGAGTAGCATAAAATCCCTCCTTTACCTGCAAGGAGTTAAGAAGCTCAAATAACCTGGTTGGCACCTGACCAAAAGGACCAGTAAGGGAAGAAGATCCTTTCAAATCTGTGAGGGGGGGGGGAGATTTTGTTTGTACTTTCTTTGTTTGTGCTCTCTCGGGACAGAGAGAGGGACCAGGCAAGAAAAAACCCTCTCCTAAAACCCTACCTGAAATAAGCATCCAAGATTACAAAAATTGTAAGTACAGCAAGGAAATGCATTAGATTATCTTTTGTTTTAGCTTGTGAATTTTCCCTATGCTAGGAAGCAGGTTTATCCCTGTTTTTTGTAACATTAAAGTTTTGCCTAGAGGGGAATCCTCTGTGTTTTAAATCATATTACCCTGTAAAATTATCTTCCATCCTGATTTTACGGAGGTGCTTCTTTTACTTTTTTCTTTATAATAAAGTTCTGCTTTTACGAACCTGATTGCTTTTTCATGTCTTAAAAACCCAAGGGTCTGGTCTGTGCTCACCTTGTTTACCTATTTGGTTGGTATATTATTCTCAAGCCTCCCCAGGAAAGGGGATGAAGGGGTTTGGGGGGATATTTTGGGGAAACAGGAACTCCACATGCTCCTTTTCCTGAATCTTTGTCTAACTCACTTGGTGGTGGCAGCAATACTGTCCAAGGAAAAGAAAGAATTTGTGCCTTGGGGAAGTTTTAACCTAAGCTGGTAGAAATAAGCTTAGGGGGTCTTTCATGCGGGTCCCCACATCTGCATGCCAGAGTTCAGAGTGGGGAGGGAACCCTGACAGCCTTCAGGTGTATTTCAGCATGCACAGGCACTTTCAACATAATGGCACAAACTCTGCTGTAAAATGTAGATGGCCATTTCCATATTAAGAATTTAGGAATGAGTGACAAGCTCTGCTTTTACCTTCTGATTTCTGCCAATCAAATTTCTGAGGGAGAGAATGGACGGAACATATTTATAATATGTATTTTTAAAATGTCACTTCTGCCAACGCATTCTGACGTTAAGAAGTCAAACACCAAAAAAAAACAAAAAAACCATCCAACCAGCTGTGACTAAGATATAGCAAACAAAATATAACAAAACAAGTAATCAGAATGAAAATATAGAACATTGTAGATAATTCCCAGCTAAAGCAGTTACGTTAGACAAACATCAGATCCATGTGCTCTCTACTAACACTTATGCAGATAAAAAAGAGCTTGAACCAAAGGGTGTGGTACATGCTCACATGCAAGGTCAACATTTATTCCTTTCCTTCCACCTTTGTTACCTCTCACTCTCCAGGCCTTTAATTTGGTGTGATTTGAGGAATTAAATAAAATTCTCTCCCTGACCAGGGAGTGAGGTCCCCATGTGTTTGTCCTGATTACAGAGATTACAGTAAGAGTGGGATCTGGCTGGTAAAAATTCCTCATTAGGATGAAAGTGCAAGACTTGGGTGAAGCCAAGCAGCTGCCTGAAGAGAGCTGTTCTCTAGACCAGGAAAGACAGAGATAGGCAAAGAAGCTGGCAGCAGGCTTATTTATAAAAAGATATTTATTGCTTTTTTCATGGTTTATGACTCAAAGAAGGTAGTACCATAAATGTGCATGGTGCTTTAAAATACAGATACAGATGGATTCCCTCGCCCCAAAAGCATATAATGTAAGGGCTGTATTGTGACTAGCCTAATGTGGCTAATCAGGATAGTAAAGGGATCTAAGACCTAATTTCATCCCCCAGCTCTAGCGCTACTCAGATCTTGGATCAAGGTCCTGTGCAATGCATGGGAGCTCTGCCCTGGTTATTCCTCTCATTAAGTAAGTGCATGAGGAAGGGGCAGGGAGAAAGGGCAAAGCCCATATTCTGCTTTGTGCCCCACTATGTGCCAGTGAAAGTGGACAGCCCTGGTAGCAGGGGAGTATCTACTGAGACCATGCAGGAGATGAGCTGACTTTTTGTATCCATGGGTAGCCTGTGACATCTGGCCTCCCTGGTCCTATCGGGAACACCATAAAGGGACACTGTTCCTATGTAAGTCACTATGACTAGAAACAGAATAAACCATCCCAGTAGGAGGTTTTAGATAGGAGGAAATAGGACACATAGCAATGAAAACAGCTGCTTGTCTCTAGGAGTCCCTACAGTCTCTGTGCTACAGTTAGACTATCAGGGAACCTCTCTTATCTGCATCTAACGGGGCCAGTGAAAATTAAGCAGGACTATGCTGCTGTTGTCCATAGCTGACTGAAATCATTGGGTCCCAATTCAGCCCTCAGTACCTCCATGTAATACCCTGGAAGTCAATGGAGATGTGTGTGCATAGCTGAGGAATAACTGGTTCCACTCTTCATAACTTCTGTGTATGGTTAAACTTGGCCTGACTCTTATTTGATTTTGTGCAATTAAGGAGTTGCAATGAGCATCACTTCCAGTTAAAATGCAAAGAACTCTGCTGTACATGCAAAGGAGGGCCGAAGAGGACCCTACTATAGTCTAATAATTGTATTTGTTTTGCTGCAGGGGCGTGCACAGGAATTCAAATTTGACCTCTTTTGACAAGAAGCTCACTGCACCCCCTCTGGCCCCAGGAGGAGCTCGCTGCCCCCACACCCAGCCCTGGGAGGAGCTCAATCTTCCCTCCCTCCACCCTGCCCCGACCCCAGGCAGGAGCTCAATCTTCCGTTCCACGCTGCCCCAGCCCAGCAGGAGCTCGATCTTCCCTGCCTCCATGGCCCTGGGGCTGGAGAAGTTCTGTGCCCCGGACGATTTGCCCCCATCTTGTGCATGCCCCTGCTTGATAATGATGGTAAAACAGATACTGATATGATCTTACTCAGTTTGGGAAACCCCTCCATCTTCATTGAGTCTCTTTATTCATGGTCTTGTCCTTATTTTACACTTAAGATTGATGGCCTATGCCAGACACAGCAGGGTTTAAACCCTAATTTAACACATTTATTATTATTTGTATTACTGTAGAGGCTCGGAGTCCCAGTCATGAGCCAGGACCCCATTGTGGTAGGTGCTGTACAAACACAACAAAAAGATAGTGCCTGCCCCAAGAGCTTACAACCTAAGCATAAGAGACAACAGATGGATACAGACAGATAGGGGAGTACAAGAAAACCAAGAGACAATATTGGTCAGCATAACAAGCTGTGGTCTCAGCACACCAGCAGCCTAGCAATTGTCATGAGCTCCCCAAGCAAATCTTTGTGACAAAGGATGTTATCTCCACTCCTTGATGCAGATGCTGGGCCAAAATCAGCTCTCAATTAACTCTGTTTCATCTCCTGTATTCTCAAGAATGGACCTGGGGAAAGAAGATTTTAAAAGCATATCAAATTAGCCTTTTTTTGTGTCTGGCAAAACACTAAAAAAGCCACATCTTAGATCTAGATCTAGATCATTTATCCTAGTTCAGCTGAGGGCATCGCAAATGTAAACAAGGTCTGAATGAGCTCTCCCCTGATGGCTACTGATGAGCTGCGGGGAAGGCTTCAGGACCAGACTATGTTTACATGAACAACCAAAGGCTATGGCTACACTGCAGCTTAAGTCAACATATGTCACTCAGAGGTGTGAGCTGTGTTGGTAGCAGAGCTGAGGCATTGCTTGAAGTTTCTTCCCCCAGGTGGGAGGTGAACTCACGTGAATCGCACCTCCGAACTCTGGGTCTTGGCTGAGCAAAGACAGCAGCTGTGAGCAGGGTGCAGTGGAGGAAGAGGGGAGTGTTGTGTTAGAGGGATGTTTGTTTGTTAGGGTATGTCTTCACTGGCAACGTTAAAGCGCTAACGTGGCTTGTTTAGTCGTGGCAGAGCACTGGGAGAGAGCTCTCCCAGTGCTCAGAAAAAACCACCTCCATGAGGGGCGTAGCTCCCAGCACTGAGAGCGCGGCTCCCAGTGCTGGTGCACTGTCTATACTGGCACTTTACAGATCTGAAACTTGCAGTGCTTGGGGGGGTGTTTCACACACCTGAACAGGAAAGTTGCAGCGCTGTAAACTGCCAGTGTAGACAAGCCCTTAGACTCTCACACCACAAGGTGAGAAACGGAGGCAAAGGCACTGCCCAATGTAGTCTAGGGTACAATTAACAAACACTAATGGACTGCTAAATTTCAGTGTTAACCCACCTCTTTCTTCTCTATTTCTTTCAGTGAAGGGAGGTTTTAAACCCTAATGCGGAGAACAATTATTATTGAGTCACTCGGATAACCATGAAACTGGTTTACTACCCCAGTCAGGATGCTGCACTCCTTGTATTTAAATGTGAGGATTGTAACAGTGAGTAGTGACTGTCACTCTTTACTCCCTTCATGCACCAGTGAACTGTGCTTATGGCAGCACCAAACAATTAAACAAACTAATCTAATTGCTAACAAAGCACAACTCACCTTATCCTTATGAACTCTCCAGAGCTGAGTCATACTCAAACCATAATCCAACTCTGGGAAAAAAAAAAGTCATGTTTCTTCCCTCCCTTCACTTGGCACTCCAGGCCAAATTCTCCTGAGTAAAGAGGCTCTGTGCTGTGTGTCCTGTGCAAGGACGGGGTGGGGAAAACATCATCATCGGGGGGCTGTGGCTGCTACTGTAGCTAGCATGTGCCACAAACTGCGCAATATTTGGGGGCAGTGAATCTTTGCTGTCCTAGTTGGTCACATTCCTGCCACTCCCTGAGCTGCTCATAACATCCCCTCTCTTTTGCAGAGAAGTAGGGACAGAGGGCAGGGAAATGGGTTTCTGTTTACCAGTAGCCTTAAGCAGAGGAAATGGAACACTTCTGCCTTGTGCACCTACAGAAGGAACCAAACTATGTTGCCATCAGTGACCGAATTTAATCTTTCCACATCCATCTCCAAACTAAGCTCGGCCTTTCTGTGGATTCATTATGGTACATATGAATCTATTTTATCGGCTGCCTTTCCCTAGAGATACTTTACACTTAATGAGAATCTCGTTGAATTGCTTTGCAAATGTTAAGTCTCACAACAACCTTGTGAGGTATTATCATGTGCATTGCATAATAGAGGGATAAACTGAGACTCAGAGTTGTTATATTATTTGCACAAAGTCAATAGCAGAAGTGGAAAGAGAACCCCCAAGTTCTACTCAACCACTCCCTTCCTAAGTAGCATAGCAATAAACAATAACCGTGTATGTATTGTTTCAGAGTAGCAGCCGTGTTAGTCTGTATTCACAAAAAGAAAAGGAGTACTTGTGGCACCTTAGAGACTAACACATTTTTTTGAGCATAAGCTTTCGTGAGTAGCTCACGAAAGCTTACGCTCAAATAAATTTGTTAGTCTCTAAGGTGCCACAAGTACCCCTTTTCTTTTTGTGTACGTATTATCAGGGTACTGGTACGTGCCTCTGCTACATTTGACTAATGCTTTCACTGATAATAGCCTACTGATGCACCTCCTGGTGTGGCTTATTCATATTTGAGTATGTTTAATAATTTAAATAGTAAACTCAGTAGGACAGGGATATTGTCTATTTCTATGTCTGGGAAGTACCTAATACACTCTGGGAATTATATAAAAATGGTCATGGGGTTCCAAAACAGGCATATTGAACAGTTTGGAATTTAGAATTATAAATGATAAAGGGCAGGGGGATAGTTTAAATCTAATCACCTTTCTCCTCTTACTCCCTCTGGCTGCCCGTATTATCCCTGTCTCTTAATTCACTCCCCCCATTTAGTATAAGGGGCATAGGTTGGTTGGTTGGGTTTAAGTTGTTGAGGTTGTTGTTGATAAGATCAATGCTAGGAGCTGGTGTACAGGTACGGAATCATCAAAAAGGCCCAGCCAGAATGTTGCTTTAGAAATGCTCTAAAAAAGTGTCAAGCATTTTCTTACCATATAGTAATTCTTTTCCAGAGTAGGGTCCTATGACAAAGTAGGGAAACTCTCTGTACAATTTATGAATTCCATGTGACATTATGAATTCTCTATATGTATCTTTACCAGACTATAGACTCTGTTTTGGATATGGGGTTCTTTACATTCTTTGTTTTCCTATTACCTACATGTTGGATTAAAATTCCAAAAGCAAATGGCAAAGGAATAACAGAAGAGGGTCATTGACTTAAGTGCCCAACCATTGAAACTGCTGTAGACAAAACACTGGGTCCCAACCAGGAGAACTAATTTATCAGGGGAGAGCTTGCCTAGCAATGAAGTCACCTGATAAATATCTGGGATCACCTAAGAGGCTGATACAGAAATCACCTGACAGAGGGACTGGAAAATCATAAAGGGTAGAAGCTGCTTTTGGTGGGGTTTTTTGGTGGTTGTTGCTTTTTGTTTTTGTTGGGGTTGGGTTTTTTTGTTTGTTTTTTGCTCTTTCCCTGGCCATTTTTCACTCTCTTAAGATGAGGGAAGCTGCTGCAGGAGCTGGATGAACCGGGGGTGGGGGGTGGGGGGGAGGAGGGAAGGACCCTTCCTATCTACCTACCTACCTACCTGAACATAGATCCCAAAGGACTCCCAAGATAAGGGTGAGCTATAGTGAGAGGAAGTGTGTGCAGGGTTTGTTTTTTTTTTAATACATCTGTGTATTTCTGGGGTGATTAAATAAAGAGCAACGTGTTTAGTTCTGTGCAAAGTGTCTGTCTGTTACATGCTACAGGTACCTGAGAGAGCTAAACCATAACCCAGAAGGCTGACACTTTTGATGGGATTTTGGAAGAGGATGTGTTTAAACTACAGAGGAATTTGATGGATCAGCATTGGTAGCATGAGCTGGATAGCTGGACTGTGTGATAGCAGCTGTCAGGAGGGGGTACTAGACAGAGTTGTCACTCTGACAGTATCCCAAGGAATCCCAAGCATAGGACAGTGCCCGGGGTCTGTTCAGAATCCAGAGGCTTAAAACACCTGAGTATCCAGAGGCTGGGATTCCTCCACGGCAAAGTGGTGGGCTGCGGACAGGGAGATTCTGACCAGATCTGTGACAAAGGCCCAGCCAGAGTGTGCCTTTGAAAATGTGTGCCCCATGCTAGACTCCAAATAAGTATCAAGCATTTTATTTTCTTACACTATAGTAATTTGTTTCCAGTATTGATTGTTTAGGTTCTATCTTGCAGCTTTTACTCCCTGTGAATAAAGGCTGCAGGATCGGGCCCAAGTTATTTGGGAGACTGATTGCCTCTCTGTTGATCTACAGAACAACTGTAGCACTAGCCGCAGCAGAGCAAACTTTTCCCAGTTCTAAGGCTACATCTACACTGGGAGCTAGACACATAGCTTATCAGCTCATCTAGACACACTCATGCTAGCTGTCATCGAGCTAGCATGCGAACAGTAGTCGTGTAGCTATGGTAGTACAGGCAGTGGTGAGCAGCGGCATGGGTTAGCTCTGCCGAGTACATACCCAGGAATTCCAGGCAGGGTTGTACTCGGGGTGGCTAGCCCATGTTGTTGCTCACCATGGCTCATTAAGAGCTCGTGCAAGGACATCTACATGAGCTGGGAATCACACCCCAAGCTCCAAGTGCAGACATAGCCTAAAGGTAAGAGGGTAGTTCATGCTCCGCTTATTCAGGCCTCTCTAGTGAGCCTATCAACAACTACACCAACAAATGCCAACCAAGATGATTTTTTTTTATTGGTCTCTTGTCGATTAGGAATGGGAATGAGACCACCAACTCATTTCACATGAGCCACTAAACAGCCAACAGATGGTAATAACTTTCAGTCACTGACAATATGGATTCAAAGCAGAAATATGGAAGTGAAAAATGATTCCATGGGCCATTTCTTGAACCATTCCTGACTTTACTAATCCTAATACTGATAGATTAAGGGCTTGGGTTCCTAAATCATCTAGGTGCCTTTGAAAATTTTATCCCATATTCCTCCTGGTTTAAATCCATTGAAGTTAATGGGGTTTCACAGGGGACTGAATCCAGCCAAATAAGTGTCAGTAGCTAGGAAGATTTAACTTTGATGTTAATTTTTTCTCTCTGTGGAATTCTAGTTAGAATGAGTGGTTTATTATTGATTTAAGTATATTATTGCCTGGTCTTCTGTTTCATTGCTCATGTCTGGGTTCTAGGTATTTAGAAATCTATATAGCTAAATTTACGGTTATATTGTGTAGTTGCAGTAATCTTACAGTATATTATATAGTGTGGAATAAAAAAAGGCATTTCCTAGCAAAGATAAGATGTTAATGAATGGTAAAATAGGCATTAATTTATTATCTACATCAAATTTATTTTTTTTCAGCTGGTATAATTGCTATAATATGTAATGTATGCATATGAAACAGTTATTATTTTGACAGGTTTCAGAGTAGCAGCCGTGTTAGTCTGTATCCACCAAAAGAAAAGGATGAAAGTGAGCTGTAGCTCACAAAAGCTTATGCTCAAATAAATTTGTTAGTCTCTAAGGTGCCACAAGTACTCCTTTTCTTTTTGCAGTTATTATGATATAAATACAGAATTGAGAGTGCTAGTCACCATCTATCTATAGCACACTATTTAGAAATAATTTATGGACTGTAGTTGTCTTTTCCTCCTTTTTCTTTTTTTAGATTAAATGTACTGAAGGGGAACACAATTTAACAAATGAACATGGAATTGATTTCATGTCAGCTAATTTTACACAAATTAATATAATGGTATTAATGAATTGCCTGGTCACCCCTTGCTGTTGAGTTGTATTGTAGTCTCTCTTCAAATTGCTTAGTATTCTACAGGGAGTAAGTATTTAATTGTTCAGAAAGTGACACGATCTACTGAAAAATAATTAAATATCTAAAAGGTGATTGTATGCTTATAAGGGGAGATAACAGACCTTAAATCACTTGTTTCCATTTGCTCATGCAAGACTCGAGTTCAAAGGTCAAATCCTTCTTTTATAGCAGGGATCGGCAACCTTTGGCATGTGGCTCGCCAGGGTAAGCCCCCTGGCAGGCCGGGCCAGTTTGTTTACCTGCCGCATCCGCAGGTTCAGCCGATCGCAGCTCCCACTGGCCGCGGTTCGCCACTCCAGGCCAATGGGGGCTGCAGGAAGCAGCGCGGTCTGAGGGATGTGCTGGCCACTGCTTTCTGCAGCCCCCATTGGCCTGGAGTGGAGAACTGCAGCCAGTGGGAGCCGCGATCAGCCGAACCTGCGGATGCTGGCCATGTGCCAAAGGTTGCCGATCCCTGCTTTATAGGCACTCATGGCCTAAAACACATCAGCACAAAGGCCTGGAAACAAAGTGACTCCGCTCTACCCTTGTGGAATAGATCTGGAGTGACAGTATGTATAGGAGCACAGAGGGAGAGGGATTCTAAGCTAGTAAAGTAGTGGTATGTCCAGTGGGTCTGCACCTGGCATGGATCCACTGTTTCAACATACCAGGGGAAACAGAAACTGGCCATGTCCACTACTTCTCACTTATCTTTCAGATGTAGCTTCAGAGCAGCTTTAAAAGGGCTAGTAGTGAGGAGTAGAAAACAGCCCCACTGTATTCCCCTGAGTGCACAGCTCATTTCTTCAACTAGTTTGAGTGCACAATATTTATTTTTTCTTCAGACCATTTCTCTCCTCTTCCCCTAATGATGATTCATTACAAACATGTTGTTAGCAAAACTTGTGGAAGCTTGTGGCCAATATATTAGAAACAGAACCATCTTCCTTTCCAAATGCTAACCTGACACAAATAGGTGCCCTGCACATGGAATATAATCTGGGCTTCAGTGAAGTAATACATAAGAGATGACTTTGGCTCACTGTATTTACTGTTCTATTAGAATTTTTCTGACCCACTCTCTACTCTTTTTCCCTCTGTCAAAATTTTCCACTTCCAACCCTATTCTTTCATTGAGAAGTAGGTAAGTACATTTCTATAGGCCAGACGGATACCCTTAATTGCATTGAATAGTACTTTATAATCAGTCAATGGGATTCGTGGAGTAAGGTAATACATCAATCTGGCCCCATTCATCTGAATTTCTGATAAAGTCGGTATTCTTATGCCACATCAATCATCGTGATATGTGAGAGCTTCTGAATTCCAATGAGAGCTCACTAGGCATCCTCATTCATTCAAATTACTCACCAAAGGAGTTTGAGTAATCTATAGGGGTGACTATGTGGAAATGATATTGAGGTGGGCGTTCTGTTGCTCACTGGAATCCAGACACAAAATTACATTTTATTTGTACTTACATGAGAAGTGAAAGCAAAGATTCCTTTCCTGACAAAATGGTGGATGTGGTTTTTCCCTATTATGACAAAGAAACCGTGAGCACAGGGAAATGGCTAGGAAGCTGCTGGCAGTGCAGTTTAAGAAAAAGAAAGCACAGTGTGTAATATCATCTCTCTGCTTGGTCATCTGGTGCATGAGTTACAAAACCTCTGGACCTCAGTGATGTCTCCTGAGTTCTAAAAATCTACATAATTAATCTGAGTCAGTTGCCACATCTGAACTGACTCAAGGTCTCTTAAATAAAATGGAAATATCTTTAATTCCTCAGGAAATTAGAGCACAGTTAGGTAGTCCTAAAGCAGAGGGAAAAAAAAGAAGCCATAAAATCTCTGGGCTCTGGAAAAGCTCTGGGTGAAGATGACTTTCTAATAGAATGTTATAAGCTCTTTTAGTGTCATTTGGCTCCTAATCTACTGAAATGTTTTTAGAGATGTAGAGGAAAAGGGTTTCATTGCAGCATTAATTGCAGCCTAGATTTTTCTTACCTCTCTCTCCACCAAAAATCTCAATGATGGACCATTTGCAATAATTAAATTACAGGCCAAAATCCTTTGATTAATATGAATATAAAGACACAGACCAAAATATCATCCAGAAAATTCCAGAACAGTACCTTTTATGGAGAATAATTTAGCATCTAATCTTGAGGTTCACATTAATCAGAAAAGTTGCTACAGAATCTATAGGCCTGTTACAATTTGCTATTTTTAAAATTCTCAAGTAATCATAAAAATAAAACCCAACAGCCTCTAAATGGGCTGCACCCCACCCATAAACCGCAGCTGACTTCTTTGTTTACCCAAAAACCATTTAGTGCTCTGCCTTCTACTCTGCCATACTACTATAATTGTATCCTTAATTTTTGTCTTGTTGCAAGTCTGCTGGAAAGCCAAGTGTGCGAGTCTTCATTAGTAGCAATTCATATGTAAATGGTTTAAGATGACGTAAACAAAGTTTTTTAAAAAAAAAGTTGTCCCAAAGACTTGCAAACATTGTGAAGGCTATTGCTCATCCTTCTCGAGTGTGATGCTGGCTCAGCTGGGGTTATGATGTTTGTTGAATCTACTGTGCAGCGTGAAGAATGCAGAGCACCCTCTCCATGCTATTTCCTTAGATGCTGGAGAAAGCATTTGACAAGAGAATACTTATCTCCTCAGGCTATATTGCCACAGATGCAGTATTGGAGGCACCTGAGTGGAAGCCTCATTAGCATAAGAGTAAGGGGCTGCAGGCAGGGTATTCTTCATTAGGTACATGAGCTTTTCGAAAGCATGTCTTCCCCTTGGTCTATACAGTGACCTGAATTTATTAATTTCCATGTGCATTTCAAGACCCATCTTTTCTTCCCTGACCATAAAGAAATGCGTAGTGATTGAGTGGGAGTCTGGTGGGGACCTCATCACTGCTAAGGCAGAATAATTTTGCAAATTCATGGAATGTGTGTCAGGTGTGTTGCTCTATTGATACAAAGGTGTATAAGGTAACTGTTAATGGTTTGTGTTAATGTCCACATTTGATGAAGTTAATGTTGCTTTTTGAGTATCTGTTGGAGCTGGGAATGAAAGCCTCATGGCCCGTTGGGGAGTGTCATTGATAGCACTATAGGCAATATGAAGGTTGAAAGGAACACACAATTCTTTCCCTTTATTTCCATACTTTTAGGGTGTTGGATGAATGGACATGAATCATCAGTTCATTCCAGCAAAAGTATTGTGATAACCGAGAAATTTGGGCTCCTATCCAGATTTTTAAAAAGTAGGATAAAAGCAAGAATACTCCTGTCCAGTGGCGAAAACCTATGTTAAAACTGATGGCATCCAAAATCTCCATTGATTTTGATTCTGATGGGGAGTTTTGCTTTAAAAACTAATAGGACCACATGGATTCAGATTTAACCCTTAAAATTTTTAATAAAATGGCAGATACATGATCCTGGAAAATGTAAAGTCAATCACGAGTTAATATCTCCAACTCCTTTTGGGCGAATCCTCTTTTGTAATTGGAAAAAAGATCTCCAATAGGAAGGTGCTAGAAATACATCAGACAGGACAGAGATTCATCACCTCTGATCCATAGACCAATGGTGCTCCATGGAGCACTTGTTGGTCACATGGTGCAGGTTCGCCATGTTTCCAACTGAGAGAAACAGAACAAACATGAGGCAGAAATGAAATGCACAGGAAAAAGAGAGAACCACATTCTTTAGTCTCGCTGGCTGTACTGAGTGCTAGACCAGACAGGGTGAGTGCAAAGATTGCTTTGAGTTACTTTTGCAGAATCCTGATCTTTGGCTGGCTCAGCACTGGACTAGGCTCACAACAGAGATTCATGTAGTCTGAAGGCTGCTGAAAACTGTGCCAGATAATGACTGGGGAAGACTGCAAAGATGGCCTAAAATGCGTAAGTATCAAAAAGCACAGGAAATAATATCCTAAACACATTATAGTGCTCCCATTTATGCATCTAGCCTATGATACGGGGAATTTAGCAGTAAGAATAAAGAGATGCCATATCTGCATTAAGAGCTGCCACAGTGAACAAGGAAACTATTGAAATAGGAGCGATAGTAAAACACAACACAATGAGATAAACAAACACTTAAAAGACAGCCCTGGCACAAAGCTAAGGTAAAGAATGGGTGGGGTGGGAATGGGCCAAGGAGTTAATTCACTGTGTAAGGCTCTGAGGCATCTATTGACATTCAGATCTCCAGCTGCCCCCTGGTGTTCAGGCAAGGTACAACACTGAACACTGCTAGAATATTTTTTTAAAAAATCCCCAAACCTAAAGATTTCTCAAGCTGCAGTTGCTAGACATCCCCCAAGATGGAAATGCTATTAAGGTATCTTCAAGTGGAAGTAATTAAGAGTCCTGTTGTGCAAGAAGCTAGGGCCTTTGCTGGTCAATGGGAGTGAAGGCTCCTAAAGATCTCACTGGAGGTGCTAGATGCCCTACTGGAAAAAGCCCCAAGTTAGCAAATTATTACACAACGGATTTAAATACTACAGAGCACACTTAGTAAGTCCATATGTGTGTGCATGTGAGCGATTCCTTCAGACTGCTATTGCCAATAGCAGCAGCCCTGCAAAAGAGGTTGGATATGAACTGTAGACTCTGCAATGTGGAGGATAAGCAAATGAATCACATTGAAATGAAGTAGCAGCTGTCTTTGTGGAGAGGATTAACAAGAACAGGTTTGGCCACTTAGGAGCTGTCCATCTCCTTTCAGAGCCTGGGGATTCTTGGCCTGATGACAGCATGAGTTTATGAGTGAAGCCAGAGAACACAAAGGTAGCCACACAATTCTGTTCAAACATTAAAGTGACATTTACTTGTGTAATGCGGTAAATCACAAACAACCTGGATTGATTTCATGTTTAAAAATAACATTTTTTAATACAAATAAAATAAAAACTACTCTTCTCTTCCCCTGGCAGCAAAATTATGCGAGATGCCCATATTCATCTTCACCCATTTTTGAAAAAAGTTTACACCAATTTGATGCACTAGCCTGACTCATATGGATCATTTGCAAAGCAAGGAGCAGGGCTATTACATGACTCTAACATAAGTGCTCCTCTCCACTTGTCACTGCTCAATTTGATGGGGACTTTGGAGAAGCAAATCAAAGAAAAATGCATCAAGTGCAAGTGCAGGCAGGAAAAAGATGGCACATGGAATATCCCTATACACACAAACATCTATGTAGTTGCTAATGACACCTGCACAAAAATTCCATGTGGCAGACAGACCATACATAGGGACAGAAGTCAGGGAGTAGAAGAACTGGAGAACAGATGCTCTTAGCATATGTTCTCCTTCTGTGTAAAATATTCTGGTTATTTAGTGATGCTTGGAACAGCATTATTTATTAATTATTATTTAGCTGTACTAATAAACACTCTCAGAGAAAGCTCTAGGTTTCCTAATTAATTATAGTTACAGAATGATGACCATCCAGCAACATTAAATAATAGTAAAAGGGGAACAAGCTAACTCAACCAGCCAGTAAATCAAAACAGAAAAGCCCCTTTCACTTCTCTCCCAAGGGATATATCCTCATCTTTTCCCTCAAACTGTGTCAAACGGGTAGCTTTTGCAGTATACCTGGAAGGTTCTGAAGTTTGAGCAATTTCAGACCAAGGTGGGAAACCAGTTAGAGTCCTGGGGCGCTTGCAGAGAAAACAGTACCAGCAGCCCCCTCATATTTATAAGGAGGAAAATCAAACTTGAGAGCCTCTGCTGATCACAGCTATGGCAGTATGTCATAGAAGAGATGAGGTCCCTCAGGTAGGCAGGTTCAAAGCCATTTAGGGCTCTATAGGTCAGAACTAATACCTTAAATTTCACTCAGAGACCAATAGGCAACCAGCTGAGATCCTGGAATTCTAGTGTTATGTGCTCCCAGCAAGATGCCTCACTCAGTAAGTGAACTGCTGTGTTCTGCACCGGCATGGTCTCTGAAGGATTTTAAGTGGTAGCCCCACAGACCGTATTGCAGGTGGCAAAGACATGGCTAGCAATAGCAAAATCCACATCCAAAAGTAAAAGTTGCAACATCCTGGTTAGGCAGAGTGTAAAAAGCCACCTTAGTTACTGCTGCAAGATGATCCACTAACAGCAGCTGGCAGTCTAAAATCACTCCCTAAGTCCTGAATTTTGGTGATGAGTGGTGAACTCACTTCCTCAATCGAAGAAGTTTATCTATTATCTCTGCTATTTCTTCTGCAGCTTCCCCAAATCCAGTCCTCACCTCCATTTCTGATGAGCTGAGCTTCAGCCAGCTTGTTCTCATCCACAGCCCTGTCTGAACTGAACAGTGGCTGAGGCACTGAACCACAATGCTATTCAAGCAAGACAAGAGAGCCATACAGTTGGATGTTATCAGCATACTGAAATGGCTTCCCTGTGCTACCCCATACATGAGAGCCTTTTGGGAAGGGGAGCCATAGCATTAGCTAATCTTAAAGTAGCCAGTGGCCACATGGCAAATCTGTCAACTGTGGTGACATTGCTAAGCATTCTTGTGTGAAATGAGGGAGGACAGTCTGGGAGCTAGGGTCACAATTTCCCATGAATCCTCAGTCTCCACATCTTTTATTAGTCCTTCGCCCTGCCCACACCCGTTTACACCTGGTCTATTCCCATCACCAGGGTATCTGAGCAACTAATATGTCAAAATTCAAGGCTTCTTTTTCACAGAAGTGGAATATAGGGTCCTGTGGACACCGAGTGAATTTTTCATAATAGTCACTTATAAATAAGCTTACAAAAGCCAAAAGCCTCACAACAGAATGGATTTTTAACCATATTAAAATGAAAAAACAGCAGGTGAAATCTTGGCTCCAACTATCCCAATGGCAGTTTTGCCATTGACTTCACTGTGGGCAGGATTTCACCCCATATCATTAAAATCTGACCAATTCCTTAATTCCAGAAATTGCCCCTATTTTACCCAACAGCATCATCAACACCTACATGTGCACATGCACACACACACACCTCTAAAAGGAGTGAGAATAACTAGCAGACACATTTTCTCTCTCTCTCTCTCTCCCTCTCTCTCACACCCCCCGCCCCCTAAAAGGAATAAGAGTAGCTGGCTTGCTCTGTCTCTCTCTCTCACACACAGACACCCACTCTAAAAGAAATAAGAATAGCTGGTGGACACACACACAGTCACTCTGTCTTGTTCTCTCGAAATAAGAATAGCTGGTGGAAACATTCATAGCAGAGGTCACTGAGTTGCTCTTCAGCCAGAAAGCAACAAACTCACTCCTTCTGTCCTAAGGCTATATGAGGTTAACAAACATAACATCCCCTAAGAAAGGCAAGATTAATCAAACAGCTCTAAACCTTCCTGTCCACAGAGTCCTAAGCTTTTTATTTTATTGTATCTTACCTTTTTCTTATTTTTTAATCATGCATATTTTGAAAGAGACAAAAGTAAGACAGCATTGAAAACACTTAACGTCTCTATGGAAACATAGGCTAACTCATATTTTATTGCCAAGTGACTACCTAACTAGAGTTTTACATCCTATTGGATCACTACAAGCCATCTGCCATACCAGAAACTTCTGAAAAAAAAATCAGTTAAAGAAAAAAAAAATCATCATTCTTGGCTTAGAACAATTTTGAAAAATTCAAATAACCTCACTTCAGAGGTGGTTCCTTAAAAAGATAAAGGCCTGCCTTAGAGAATTAATATAAAATGACCTATTTCTGTGTGTATTTTAATTATAAACTTGTATATTGGCAGCCACAAGGCAAAACAAATGATTAAACAGCTGTTTCTTGTTCTCTAGCACTAATTGCCTTCCTCTCTCCTTTCCTCTGTTAGTGTCAAAAGCATTTTCTTTTAAGATTTAACAGTTACTGCCTACACTGGCGCTCCTGGCTGCAGGCTATCTCCCCAGAACTTGCTCCAAATGCAACAGAGGAATAGGTTTCCTGCCAAGCCCTGGGAAAGTTTGAGGACTTTACTTTTAAAAATATAATCTTTTATCAGTGCTCGAAGCCTGCCAAGGTAATTATGAGCCATGCTGCATATACATCTCTGCAAGAGACCTGCCGACATTTCAAACACTTAATAGAAGAACTCCATAAATGTACATATTTAAATAAATAAAACTGTCACGTAAAAGTATCACAATCTCAAATAGTGGAAGGAACTCATAATGAGAATGGAATGGCTCAATAAGCCTTTCAAAGCCCCAAGTTGTAATTTAAATTAATGCTTTCTCCTGTCGTGCCAGTCACAAGACATACTTATTATATCTTTGGATTGTCAATCACAATCCATTTAGCACAGAAAGAGCCATGTAGCTTTGTGCTCTTGCCCTTCAAGTTGGTTCAACAGATATTCATGTCAAAATCTATTGACAAGCAAGCCAATGGCTGAAATAAGATCACAGAATTTTGTGATTTAAACTGGAGAAGATACAGTCCAAGTTAAGTCTGATGCGGCAGCATATTTGGGGGGGGGGGGGGCGCGGCCTGGGGAAGTCTGCATTTAAAATACTTAAATTAATTCTATGTCGTACAAGCTGTGGATATGTTTTCTGTACCTTTTCATGTCTCTTGGCCACACTGTAAGAAACAAACAAAAATAGAAATAATGAAGCAAAAGTCATTTGAAAATAATTTACATAATTAATAAGATTGCACTGAGATTTCCAGGTGGCATTGATAGCCAAGGATGCTCTGTTTAACATTCACTTGGGTCTTGAGGCAAGCCCAGTGAAGTCTAAGATTCCCATTGACTACAATAGGCTTTGGATGGGCCCCTGGTGAGGCTGTAATCAATTCTTCAGGATGTGGAACCTACCGGTTTTCCATGCCTTGGTTACCTCCACCTTGGTTTGCTGTAATGCTCTCTACACATGAAACCTACTTGCCACATTGTGGCTACCTGCCTTGGCAAAGATTTTTCTATGGAACACATTACACCTGTGCTCCAAAAGCAGCAACGGATTCCTATTTGTTTCCAGCTGAGGTCAAGGTTCTGATTTGGACCAGTAAATCATTATATGTTTTAAGTCCTGACTATAATATCCTGCGTTCCATACCAATAATTGAGGTAGGCTGTGGAGATCTTCATGATTCTTCCCCTGGAATTCTACTTCAAAGGAAGCAGGAACAGCATAGTCTGGCAGAGAGTTCACAAATCTGAAACCTACCTTCCTGATGGTCTGACAGAGTCTGGGTTTGTAGAGCATAAGAACGTGATGCAAGGTCTATCAATTTTATTAAATTTTTCATGAAATAATGTTTTGACTGGATGTTGGGGACATCAGAATTACTAGAACAGCCCAACAGACAATCTAATATCCTATCTCTGAGTGACCACTACCAGACAATTCAGAGGAAGGTATGCAAAAACTCATAATAGACAGTTATGGAATAACATGCCCTTTAGAGAAAGTTTCTTCTTAACCGCCATCTGTTAGTGGTTGGTTTATGCCCTAAAATATGAGGGTTTAGATCCCTTGTTAAAATAATAACTTCAGCTATGTAACTTATTGTGACTCTAACAGCATCCCAATGCCAGAGGGAAAGGGGCTCACGGGTACCTGGTAGTGAGTTTCAGTTGAACTGATGAGTTCAGTGTAGCCCAATTCACTTATGTCATAATCTGTATCTCTTAGGTGTTGTATAAGGTGTTATTGGAAAACCGTAACAACCTGGTCCTTAATATTCTTGTGTGGCGCAGGAATAGTAAATGCCCAAAAGGACTGTACAAATGTGAAGGAAACACGAGACTAAAATGTGTTTAGGGACAAGTCTGGGGAGTGGGTAAACAGATTTTTTTCCAAAGGAAAGGCCGACACCTCCATTCAAGCACAATCACAGACAATTGGCAACCAGTCAAGTGGTCACTCACTGGTATATCAGAGGCTGCAGAAAAAGATTAATCTGCATTGTAGAAAGCACCAGCAAGGAATAAACCTACATGAAACCTTCTCCATCAGACTTCATGGCACATTTCCTCACAGCAGGGGGACAGGACTTTGAGAAAGATACATTTCAAAATTTCATTGCACTATAAAAGAGAAGGGCATAGAACCCAAGTTCCCTTTCACCTAAGATGACAACAGAAACAAGTACTTTGGATATGGTGGGAGATCCTTACGGACTGGGTGATCAGCCATCTTGCTGGTAGGAAGCATGGTAAGAATCTTACCTTGAACCAAGACTGTAGTTTTGTTAAGTCTCAGTCACCAGAAAGTGGTGTTCACTTTTTTTTGCTTGTAACCATTTCTGACTTTATCCCTTATGCATGAACTCACCTAAAATCCTTTTTGTTAATAAACTAATTTTACTTTTAATCTCTACCAACCCAGTGCTGTATTTGAATTGAAGTGATTAACACCACTTAAAGCAAAATAACTGCTATGTGTAGAGTAGCAGACCTTATTACTTGCCTACATATTCCAGGTCAGAGCTGGATGCTTCAGGGCAGAGTTTTGGGAAAATTCGGGACTGGGGTGTGTGTTGGGATCACATAGCTAGTAGTAACCAAGACTGGTGGAGACCAGAGTGTTGTTGTAGTGTGACAAGCAGGCTGCTGGAGTCAAAGTTGCTGAACCAGGGCTTTTTATCACACACAGATTCAGTGCATGCTTATATGCTGCCTGGGAGCATCCAGACTGGGATGCTAAAGCAGTAGAGCATTTTAAGGCACTCAAGGTTACAGGACAAGTGGTGGCACAACCTATCGCTACTCTGGGTTGCACCCCAAAATGTGACACTCATTAGCCATTAATAATGCATTGTATTAAAAATTCTCTTTTTTGTAAATTTGATGCCTTTAATTGATCATTACCTTGTTCTTGTACTGAGATGATAAACAGGACATCCCATATACCTTTTCTATACCATCACTATTTTTAGACCTCTATCGTGTCCCCTCTTACTCATCTTCTCTATAAATTAATCCGTCCCAGCCTTTTCATTCTCTCCACATAGAAGTCTTTTCATTTTTGTCACTCACCTCTGAATTTCTCTTTCTACTACGTCTTTGAGATTGGGGGGGGGGAGAGGGGATACAAACTGAAGAGTTTTTCAGGTGTGGGCTTTTAACCGTGCCTCAGTGAGCCACAACTGAGAATGCCAAATTCAGGACAAACTGCTGGGAAATAGGGCAGATACATCCCAAGACTGGTGGCTAATTCCCCATAGGATATACCAAACCTGCAACAAAAGTAAACGTCTGTTTCACCTCACTGGCTAACAAGAAGTCATAAAAGCAGTTTTCTTAGCATTCCACTTCTTATATCGCCACCAAAAACACTGGATTTAGAGATGAGTGGTTCTTTAAAACCAATCTCTTCAAATAAAAGGTTATTCTGATCCCAAAGGACCAGCCACACACCCAGGTCAATATATAACTTAGATCTTACCCAAAAATCACACTGTTGCCAATCCTTTAGTATCTAAAATCTAAAGGTTTATTCATAAAAAGAAAAAGAAAGAAAGGTGAGTGTTAAAAATGGTTAAAGGAATCAAACACATACAATAATTGCCAAGTTCTTGGTTCAGGCTTGTAGCAGTGATGGAATAAACTGCTGGCTTAAGTCTAGTCTCTGGCTGCTTCCAAATCATTGGAAGGTCCTCAGTCCATTGGTTAGAATGCTCCCATTAGTACAAGTTCATAGTCCAGAGGCTTGGGCTAGAAAGAGGCAAAATGGAGGTGTTTCCACAGCCTTTTATATCTTCTGCCATGTGGAGAGAATCCCATTTTTCTTACTGTGGAAAATTACAGTAACAAGATGGTGTTTGGAGTCACATGTCCATGCCCGATTTTGCTCAGTCACAGCAGGAAATCATTACCCATACCACAGACAGCATGTTTGTAGGAAAATTCTATTAAGTGTAGATGGACGTCTCCCATGGTCCACTGTCAGTTAAGTGTCCTTTTGATGGGCCACTCAGTTTGAATCATCCCTCCAAGATGTGCTGGCTAACTACCTTGTGGGTATTACCCCAGAAGCAAACATTTGAAATCCGGGTATAGAGCCAATACTCGTAACTTCAAATACAAAACTGATACATGCATACAAATAGCATAATTGTAACCAGCAAATCATAACCTTTTCATAGACATCTTACACGCCACATTTGTACAAGATTTGTTGCAAATATGTAACAGTGGTTGCAACAATGATCTATATGGTCATATTTTAATCAGATAATGTCACAAGCCCTACCATTTTTTGCTATAAGAGGATCATACTTTCATTATCTTTCTCTATTCTGGTCTTCATGCATTGTTCCTGTTTGTTTGCTTTTCTGACTGCAGCTTAACAAGAAGCAAAGGTTTTTATTGAGCTTCCATATTGATATCTTGGTCTCTTTCCTTTAGAAAACTTAGAATCCAGCAATGTGCACAAGGAGCAAAAATTATTTCTTATAAAAGTACATTACCTTGCCTGTGTCATCTTGAATTGTATCAGTCATCTAGTTGCTGATTCACCTATCCTGTTAGGTCCCTCTGAAATCCCCCAGTCTTCTCTGTTCTTGACTAATCTGAAGAATTTTGTTTCATCTGTAACCTTTACTGCTTCATTGTTCACTACCTTTTCCAAATCGATAATAAACATATTGAAACAATACAGATCCTGATATTTCGGGTACTCCGTTGTTAACTTTTTGCCATGTTGAAAATGGCCCATCTGTTCAGACCCTTTTAATTTCTAATCAATAACAGAACTTCATCTCTCACTCCCTTTCTACTTAAATAGCCTTTTCTGAGGGACATTCAAAGGTTTATAAGAAACCCAGTAAATTGTGTCATCTGGTTCTTCTTTTCCCCTATATTGTTAATGCATGCAAAATATTGTAGTAGATTTGAGAGGCACAATTTTATTTTGAATAATTTTGCTTAGAGGGGTTGATTGGTTATTTTACACTGAAGGCTTCTTCTATGGTTTTATAAATGTGTTGTGTTAATTTATGCAGTTTTAACGATTAAGTAAAGGTACACTGAGCTGGTGAAAAGGGCATATTATAAAATGGAATATACATATTAATTCCAAGAGCAGCAAGAGTTGAGCCCAACAATTTTAGGACTAAGATTTTTTGTTTAAGGTGACAGAAAAACTAAAAGGTTGGTTAAGTCCCAGTTCTAAATGGACACACTATAAAGCCTCTAGATTTTTTACATAGCTTGATTTCTCTATTAGGTTAAACTTCTCAAACTCAGCTGCCTAAAACTCAGACACATATTTAGGTACATAATTTTCAAATATATTGAACACCTAAAGCCGCAACAGCAGTTAATAGGACTTGAGGCACCCAATATAAATACAGTACAATACAACAATGCCAACATTTTCTAACAGGCTTTGGGGGCATGTAGCTGTTAGGAGTATCTTTATCAATTGATCTATCAATGTATTTTTTCAAGTTAGGAGAGAGAGACTAAAATCCATGAATATTTTCCATGACAAAGAAATAGGTTTTGTAACCTAATTTTACTTTTTCAGAGGAGATAAATTGGTTCCTTTTCAAGTACTTCATCAAAGATTCATCAATACCCAGGAGAATCTGTTTTGGAACCCAAACAGACCAACATGAGGCTGGGGGACATGCCAATTTAGCATCAGTTCTAATGCTACAAAAAGTGTTGGTAATAGAGACAAAAGCCTTGATCCTGAAAACAGTTAAGCACGTGAGCGGTCCCACTGATTTCAGGTGGGTTAACGCTGAAAAGATTTTTAGGAGCCTGTAACTAGCCTTTTTTTCTTTTCTGCTTTACCTGTTTGAAGCGATAATCAACCCTACCAGAGACTTAAAAATGTCACCACCAGATTTAGTCTGGGTTTTTCACTTCATTATAACTTTGTCCTAGAAGCTAGAAACTGACCAGGTTAGAAAAAGCCAGTGGTTTGGGTAAGGCTTTCTCACCCCTGCTATCTGAAATATGACCCAGCAGTATATTTGGCCTGTCATAAGGATCAATATCCTGACAATTTTAGAGAAAGAAGAACCTCCCTCTAAGATGGGTTTATTCTAAAGAATCCCACATGCCATCTTTTGTCAAAAGTCCTAGATAGAATCTCACTGTGTCAACCAACTTCAGCTGTACTGTGTGCGTTATACAGTCCTGCTACCCAGCGGCTTGATTCTTCAGCCCTGGTTCTTGCTCAATTATTACTCATGTGAATAGTCCCATAGACTTCAGTGACTACTTCTCATGCAAGTAAGCAGTCCTCAATGTAAGTAAGGATGGCAAAATCAGGCATGGCTTCAGAAGTATTTAATTTTCCTATTAGCAGTGATCTATGTACTTAAATGGTTCCCATGACTAGTTTCAGTTTTAAATATTAATTAATTTGTCCTTTCAACACACTAGTGAGACAGGGAAGTATTGGTATCCATTTTACAGATGGAGAATGGAGGCAGAGTATAAGGCCCAGATTCTCAAAAAGTATTTAGGTGCCTAACTCCCATTGATTTCAAAGGGAATTAGGCACCTAAATAACTTTTGAGGATCTGGGCCTTAAAATGACTTGTTCAAAGTAATCAAAGAAGCTTGTGTTAAAGCCAGGAATTTAACTCGTATCCAAACCACTAGTCAAGTGCCTTAACCACTGGTATATCCGTCCCCACAGTGAGATCTGGATCTAGGCATTAAACCTGTTATCTAAACTGTGGATATTTAGGCAGTCTGTTTCAGGGTCCCTTGTAGCCCTTGCTTACTGAAGGAAGGGAATTGACAGAATCTCCTTTCAGCACTACATAATCTCTGTTGATGCTGATGAATCTACAAATGCAGTAACATTTTATTTGGTTATAGGAAAGAAAAGACTCAGACCAGCAGAAACTGAGGTCCAATGGGTCAGGAAATTCAATAGACTGAAAATGTAAACAAAAGGAATAATTTTAAAATCTTGTAAATAACAGTAATATTTAAAAATAGCATATAGGAGCCCAGCACAATTTTTATTTTTTTTAGTTCCTTTTCCCTCCATTCAGTAAACTATAAGCATTGAGAAAATTGTATAAAGAAAATAAATTCTTAGGTGTTGGGGGAACTGGTGGCAAATGAGTTTTTTTATTTTACCATAAAAAACAAAAAATTCCACTTTTTCAACATGTTACTCTAATTGTAGAAAATATGTAATTGTACCGTGATTTTGACTTTTGTATCCATAGAATTCTAATCTCTCTTCTGTAATAAAAAATAAGACATTTCTCAAAATTTCTGCAAATCAGCCGACTAAATCACAAGATGTTTTTTCCTCAAGATAAATATCCATCAAAAGCAATATAATCAAGGATTCAACTTGGACCTATATTTTTTATTCATTAGTGGAACAGTAAGGCCCTCTTCTGGATTATGAATTACAGCATGGCCAAGCAAAAGCATATGTAAGTGACATTTAAAATAACAAATGCTCCAAAAGGTAGACTGTCATGCATCTGGTTCTCTTTTTCTTACTGCCATTTTCCTTTCCTAGTTTTCACATTTGTGATTACAAATTTCAAATGCCATGATTTAGTAGTTTAGAATGAGTCCAATTGACTGGTGGATTTAATTCTTAACTGTAATCTTTTTCTATATGCTAACATTCAAGAGAGGGGTAAGAGGGACCAACTTTCATGGCAACCTCCAAAACCTTCATGTACAAATACTATGCAGGCAAAACTGGAATTTGTTTATGCAAATTAAGTAGTCAGACATGTAGTTTTGTATAAATATCTGCCTTTTCATATGTGACTTTTCAGAAGCTCTTTGAAAGTTTGGCCTACAGTAGATATACAGTGGAAAACAAAGAACTGTTACATTGATCTGATTTCAGTTTTCAAGATCGGTATAGTTGCTTAACTGTCCTTTTGTTACCCTCTTGTAACTCCTAACTGTATTCTAATTCAATATGCAGTACGGTATGTATATGAAAGTAATTTTCTAAGGGGCTTGTTTATCCACTTTTGGTACTGATCTAGTCTCTACAAGTACCTTCTGTCTAGCAGCAAGAGGCTGCTCCATAGACAAAAGGACACAGATATTCATCCATCCAACTGTACAGAACGGCAGTTACTCCAATGGAATGCTGAATCTACATGGCTGAAAAGAAGTTCAGTCTGAACTATAATTCAAAATATTCCCCACTAAACAGAAGCCATAAGTTCTTCATAAAGGCTATGTTTGGTGATTAGAAATCATTCAACCTACTTGCCATAGAAAATGACAGAAACCAATAACGTTCAACAAGTAAAACCATACAGATCAACATATTTGAAGTTCATTAATGTTTCCATTCCATACCCAAATGCTGTATCAAAGCGAACTCTGAAGAGATCTTTTCCCACAAAACATTATTTTATCTTTCAGTTTTTCATCAGTAGAGGACTATCACTTATTGCATTCCTTTTTCCGTACTTTTGATTTCGGTGCTGCCAGAAAGGATGGAGAGGAAAAAAGGACATGGAAAGTGAAAGATGACAATGCCTGTGCCAGAATTCTTTTAACTTATGATTAGGGTTATGGTAATTGCAAAAAAGGAAACTTACCATTTGGATTTTCTTGTCTGTAGAAGGTTTTTAACATGTCCACTGCTTCTTCAGCTCGATAACCAGCAATGCACTGTTGAAATTAGAACTCTGTTCATTAAAGCATCCAAAACCAAGATGCCTTGTGCCACATAACGACACCTGAGGTGTAGGATAATCGCACAGAATTTGTACTGCCTTTTCTGTTTACTGAGAGTACACCTCTAATTATCTGTGATCAGAAACCCTCATTTTCAGGATGAAGACCTTGTCTATTTTTAAAATTAGGCTGAGGCTTTGCATAGTAGTTGGCAGACCTGCTAATCCTCCACAGGAGTTATAACAAAAACTCTTCTGCAACCACCCTTCCCTCCTCCACATACTAGCAGTGTACTTTCCAATTACTTCTGTAAATCACACTAACTCTTGGGAATATAAGAAACATGCATGTGGATATTTGTAAATTAGGTTCCTATCAAGTAGCTCTTCTATGAGCCTATTCCTAGAAATCAATTCTGAGGCCTCCTTGACCCTTCAAAAGTAACACTCCCACCCACAAAACGTACAGTAACCTGCCCAAATATATGAATGGGAATGATAGGAAAAATAACGAGCTAGGATGTTTTCAATAACACCACTAATTGCAGAGAGTACTCCCACATAAGAAGGTGCTAACTTGTACACATTCATCCCTCTGCAATTCCTTGAAAAAAACATTTACAATAGAAATAGCCTTTTCCTTTACATAGTTGGGCATATCTGAGAGCTAATACCCATTTTCAGTTTGAATATCAGAATAATCTTTCAGGAGAAGACTGTAAAAAGCTCTCAAATTGTAGTCTCACAAGCAAGTTTCCTCTCTTTCCCACCACTGATCAGCAGGTGGTCAATCTAAAAAGCAGGTGCTTATGTTGTGATGCCATCTGTATGTTCTTGCTGATGTCAGAAACCCTTTTACAGCCTCACTATCTCAGATTCTCATCACCAACTGTAACTATATTCATTGTTTTAAACATTAAATACAAGAAGGAACACATCTTGATGTTTTACCTGAAATGGTTCCCCAGGGTCTGTTAAGTTAGCAGAGGAGATGTTCAAGACTGAGCCACAACCTCCAAATCGCTCATTTTGACAGCCATATACAACCAGTGGGATTTATATTGAAAGGGTTAAGGAACTAAGTTAATGAGAAAAGAGTGGCATGAAGCAGAGTATCCTGATTTTACTGGCCATCTGAGTTCAGTAAATTGTGCCTGTACTCTTAATAAAATTAGTCTGCACTCAACCCTCACTCCTGGGCTGAATGTTCTGGGTAACACATGGAGCATGCCTTCTGCAGATGGAAGGATGGGTCATCCTGCTCTAGCCTTTGAAGATGGGAGAGAAGAGATCCCAAAGGGGACACATTGGAAACAACATATAACTAGTTTGTTACATTTTCTAAAACTGGACACTTGCGTGGGATTAACTAATTGTATACAGTAACAGGCTCTTTCTGAGATTTACTTTCACACCCCTAAGAGAAAACAATGTATGTGCAAATTGCTTTCTCTTATCCTTAAATCACTCATCCTTGGCCATATGGCCTCCATATAGGAACAGTAGCATGGGCACATTCTCTGACCAGATAAGCTGGTACCCTATAAAGCTTTGTTTGACAACATCAAGCTCTTCTCCACTGGTTCATTACCAAATGATTTACTTGAAAGTAACATACTGACATATGGTTTCCCAGCTTGAATCAGAACCAAAGGATACTCATCAAGCGCAGGGCAGCTGCACACATAATACAAGGCTCTACAGTTACATACAACACTGTGTGTACAAACACTTCCGCAGGATCCTTGTCGTGTTGACGACACCAGTCGAGGACCTGATCGATTGCTACCATTTCTGCATGTCGAGTAGCCTGGGAATTTATAGGGAGACAAAAAAAGGCTTGCACTGATCTGCAACTTTAAACATATTACCCCATTAACCTTATCCACTCAAGTGAAATGAGAATACAGCACCATAAAATTATCTCTTTTTAATAAAAACAAGATGGGCTACACCTTATTTATTAAAAAATCAGTTATTTTCATTTCTATTATAGTGGCAATGTATCAAGTATCAGAGGGTAGCCGTGTTAGTCTGTACCCACAAAAACAACAAGGAGTCTGGTGGCACCTTAAAGGCTAACAGATTTATTTGGGCATAAGCTTTTATGGGTAAAAAAAAAAAAAAAAAAACCACTTCTTCAGATGCATGGAGTGAAAATTACAGCTGTAGGCATTATATAATGACACATGAAGAGAAGGGAGTTACCTCACAAGTGGAGAACCAGTGCTGACAGGGCCAATTCCATCAGGGTAGATGTAGTCCACTCCCAATAACAGATGAGGAGGTGTCAATTCCAGGAGAGGCAAAGCTTTTGTATGAGCCAGTCACTCCCAGTTCTGCTGTTTCTCTTTGAAGTCTGTTTCTGACTTTTTTTGTTCAAGTATAGCTACTTTTAAATCTGTTACAGAATGTCCAGGAAGATTGAAGTGTTCTCCTACTGGCTTTTGTGTGTTACCATTCCTGATGTCCGATTTGTGTCCATTTATTCTTTTACGTAGGGACTGTCCAATTTGGCCAATGTACATGGCAGAGGGGCATTGCTGGCACATGATGGCATATATAACATTAGTAGACGTGCAGGTGAATGAGCCTCTCATGGTGTGGCTGATGTGGTTGGGTACTCTGATGGTGTCGCTAGAGTAGACATGGGGACAAAGTAGGCAACGAGGTTTGCTATAGGGATTGGTTCCTGGGTTAGTGTTTCTGTGGTGTGGTATGTAGTTGCTGGTGCGTATTTGCTTCACGTTGGGGGGCTGTCTGTAAGCGAGGTCTGTGAGAGTGAGGAATCATTTTCCAGGATAGGTTGTAGATCATTGATAATGTGCTGGAGAGGTTTTAGCTGGGGGCTGTACATGATGGCCAGCCAGTGGTGTTCTATTATTTTCCTTGTTGGGCCTGTCCTGTAGTAGGTGATTTCTGGGTACCCGTCTTACTCTGAATAGGCTCGAAAGGGCTTGAATAGCGACTGGGAGTGGTTGGCTCATTACAAAAGCAGCTTTGCCTCTCCTGGAATTGACACCTCCGCATCTATTATTGGGACTGGACTACATCCACCCTGATTGAATTGGCCCTGTCAACACTGGTTCTCCACTTGTGAGGTAACTCCCTTCTCTTCATGTGTCATTATATAATGCCTGCATCTGAAATTTTCACTCCATGCATTTGAAGAAGTGGTTTTTTACCCACAAAAGCTTATGCCCAAATAAATCTATTAGTCTTTAAGGTGCCATCGGACTCCTTATTGTTTTAGTGGCAATGTAATGCTTCTTTGAAAGGGCTCTTTTTTGGCTGGTCCCAGCTGAAGAATTGACTACACGCAGAGTGCAATTTCAATTTTGCATAGATTGATTTGAAGTAATGGTACTCAGCCTCAAATTTTAGTCATGTACAACTCTCAAGGAATCCACAAGCTTGATCAGATCTCTTCTCATTCTACCTACTCCTTGGCAGAACAAGCAGAGGGCTCAACTCAGAAGCAAACCTCTCACCCTATCCTGCTTCAGATGTAAGGAAAATGCTGAGTAAACAGACCAGAGTGACCTTGATTCCTCTTTGCAACCAGGAAAGATGGGAAGATGGGATGGGAATGAGGAGGAGACACATGTATCACAGTGATAGGTGTGGCATAATGAACACAAACAGAATTCAGATAGATAGATTCAGAAACTATCTAATGGTGTTGCAGAGACCCACAAAACAATCCCAGAATAACGTCTTGATATTGCACTGTAATGTCTGCATCATGATATTGCAGTCACCATGAGTTTTGTTGACCTAATGTCACAACACAAACATCACAAGATAATGTCAAATCATCGTTCTGATTATTTTGTGGCTCTCTGTGACTCCATTAGATTTCAAAGTAGCTCTTCAAGTTTGAGAATCATTTATTTGAATGAATATTGCCTAGATAATTTTCTTTTTTTAAGTCCTTATTTAGGAAAAGGACTTTTTTTGTGGCCCAGGCACTGAACTGGAATGTGGGAGATCTGAGTTCAACTCCCAGCTCTGCCACTCACTTCTTGTGTGACGCTGGCCAAGTCATTTAATCTTTGTGACTTTATTTTCAATCTGTAAAATACCTTATTAGGGTGCCATGAAGCTAAATTCACAGTTGATTGTGATGTGCTTGGATATTAAGGTGATGGAGCGCATGTATACAGATAAATAGGTTACTAATAAAATCTTACGTTGCTAAAACTAATAATTGTAAATTCATATTTAGATTCACATTTAGAATCTACATGTGGATCTAAATGAATATTTAGATGCAATTCCCACATACTTAGTGATGAAATGTGACCTTAACATTGCCTTAATATGGTAGCTAAGGATTCCTCAGTGGAGGTTGACACTAAAAATGATTTGGGGATTCTGGTGCATAATCTGCTGAACATGAGATCCCAGTGCAATGCTTTGGCCAAAAAGACTAATGCAATCCATCAATGCATAAAAAGGGGACTCTTGAGGAGGAGTAGAGAGGCTATTTCCCCCCTGTATTTGACACTGGTACAACTGCTACTGGAATACTGTGTCCAGTTCGGTATCCAGAAGGATCCAATTCAAGAAGTTGAAAAATTAGCGAGGGTTCAGAGAAGACCCATGAGAATGATTAAAGAATTAGAAAACAAAGTGACAGACTCAAGGAGCTCAATTTATTTATCTTAACAAAGAGAAGGTTTGTTAAGGTTTATCAAGTGCCATGATTACAGTCTATAAATAATTACATAGGGAACAAATATTTGATAATGGGTTCTTCAATCTAGCTGAAAAAAGTATAACACGATTTAATAGCTGGACATTGAAGCTAGACAAATTCAGAGTGGAAATAAGGTGTAAATTTTTAACAGTGAGGGTAATTAACCGTTGGAACAATTGACCATGGGTCGTGGTGGATTCTCCATCACTGGCAATTTTTTAAATTGAGATTAGATGTTTTCCTAAAATTTATGCTCTAGGAAATATTTTGGGAAAGTGTATGGCCTATGATCATCTAGTCTGACACAACAGTCCCTTTTGGCCTTGGACCCTAAGAATCTATGAAGGCTGTGTGCATTGAGTGTGCCTGGGAGTTAGCTCACTGCACTCCATTAATCCCTGGCCAGCAGACTGATTCCCAGGAAACCATCATAGTCAATAAAAAGGAGTACTTGTGGCACCTTAGAGACTAACAAATTTCGTGAGCTACAGCTCACTTCATCGGATGCATTTGGTGGAAAAAACAGAGGAGAGATATATATACACACACAGAGAACATGAAACAATGGGTCCGATGAAGTGAGCTGTAGCTCACGAAAGCTTATGCTCTAATAAATTTGTTAGTCTCTAAGGTGCCACAAGTACTCCTTTTCTTTTTGCGAATACAGACTAACACGGCTGCTACTCTGAAACCTGTCATCATATTTTTAAAATTAGGCTGAGGCTTTGCATAGTAGTTAGGAGGCATGAAGATAGAGTCACTTCTGCTCACCCCCACACCAATTCAACTGCACCAACCATGAGCTGGATGTAGATGAGGATTGAGTCCTTATTAGTGGAACAACACATGGCCTTAAAATATGACTTTGTAAACAGGTATATTGAAACAAACCTATGTGTCATTTTTATATGGGTTCTCCATGTGGTCACTTTCATATTACATCATATGAGTCCATTTATAATCTCCTTTAAGACCCATATATAAAAATTACTGTTTGCATAGCATTTGTGTGCTACATATTAATTAATTATTGTATAAAAGGAAAAAACAGATAAACAGTAATGATGGAATAAGAAAATAATTATTGTTATAGAAGAGCAATAAAAGGTGTTGGAAGAATAGACATTACCTGAAGCTGAAGTCATTAGGAAAGAAACTTATGATGCTATTAATACAGTGCCCAAAAGTATCCTGCCCTGAAGAACAAAGAATCTAAATCTTATACAAGAATCAACCAGTGAGAGTGACAGGGCTAAAGCTGGTAGTTCTATTTTATCTCAGGGCATCATTAGTAATTTATGAGTGGAAACAATATTTCCTTTTCAGTGATTACATACGGTACTTGCAAGATGCTCTGGGCAAAGACACATGCTGGCATGACTAAACAGGAGATAAATAGAGAGGAGAAGCCTACATGTGGTAGCAAAGCATCTTAAATGGAAAACAGTTTAGTGGGAGGGGTATGCCTGCACATAAACAAATTCCAAAAATGTTTCTTGCTGGGCAGGGCCACATGTATTATTACAGAGGAAATAGTAGGGTTGTCTGAGGAAAGACTGAGAACAATCAGGCAAGCGTGGGAGCTGCCAGAGGGAAAACAATGCTGGCTAAGCCTTGTGCACCTATTGCCAGGTTGTTTAAAAAGAATGCCTTACAAAGATATTTGTTGCACTGTTGCTCAACGAATTCAAGTAATGACAAGCCTAACAATCTTGAAGGGCTGAATCTAGATACATGCTCCTACTAAGCAACATGAAAGATTTTGTAATATATACAGCCCTTCCTCCTATCCCCAACCTTAGCAAGAAGGATGAACCAGATAATAAAGAATTTTAAGATAAGGCTGGTAGAAGAGGTTGCCTCACTGGTTTTACACATATTGCTACTGGCGTATGGAACAGAAAGAGAGCATATGTGACAATATGCAGAATAACTAGAGATTTCAATTGCTGGCAAAATTTGGAGAGATTTCAGAAAATAAATTTTTCGACAAAAATGACCAGTTTTGGAATAGGGAGAAGGGATGTTCAGTGCCCTTAGCAGTTCACTTTGTGTCTAGTCAACTAATGCCAGAAAATGGTGTGAGAAAATACGAGGAGAAATATTGAAGACATTTTGGTCTTTTTCTGCTTACATATTTTCTAGTAAGTAATCACTGTCACTGTAACACAGGGTGACCAGATGTACCGATTTTATAGAGACAGTCCCGATATTTGGGGCTTTTTCTTACATAGGACCCTATTACCCCCCAGCCCCACCCCGATTTTTCACACTTGCTATCTGGTCACCCTAGTGTAACACCATCTTTCATTCAAGACCCAGACTGCTTGTAGTCACTGAAGAACAAGGGCGAGATATTCAGAAGTGCTGAGCACCCTCAGTTCCCAATTATTTCAATGTGAGTGGTGTGTGCTCAGCACTTCTGAAAATCAAGCCACAAAAATGTGAAACTTGGGTGCCTAAAGTTCCCTTCATGCTTTTTTTCCCTGTAGGAGTAGGGATGCTACTGCTGATTTTTTGTGATTGATTTCTACTGTTACATTCTGCCTCATAACAGTACATTCTCCCTAATTAGATTTAGTATTCTTCACTTTATTTTCTAAATAATGATGTAGTACTGATTAAATACTTGTTGTAGGTCATCTAAGAGGTGCCTGTATTTCAATGGTGGGAGAAGTGTTCATACGGATTTTCAACTGAACCCCCTAACATGTACTACACTTCTAATTTTCATTAACTAGAGATGAGAAGCAAAGCTGCTACAAAAAGGTTGTGCATTATCGTCCAACGCAAATGGAAGTGGGTCATTAGACTTACTACCATCTCTCTGAAACTGAATTTATAAGCCTCCTTTTTTTTTATTTTGTTTTTGGACTGGATGAGACATAATACAAATCAAAGACCTGAATCTGCAATCAGATCCATTTGGGGGCAAACCTTTCTACCTGCACAGAGCCCCATTGACTTGTATAGGGCTCTGTGGGGCTTAGGATCCACTCACACAGATCTGATTGCAAGAACTGGGTCTAAATGTTGAAAGCAGAAATTTAGTATAGCAAAAGTCTTTGTTATTGACATAACTTGGGTAAACAATATAGCTGAACTTTGCGAAAATGCCTATCCTATAACTTGCATACCAAAACTAACAGTCCTGGTATTGTCTTTCTTCCCAGGGAAGTTTTCACAGAAGAGTACTAGAGTTAGGTCTCAAATTACTAAAACTAACTTTTGAGAACACAAACTAACATCAATCCTATGACGTATTATTGTAAGTAAATAAAACCTAACTACACTTGTCAAAGTACATTTTGCAAAGCGATATCCTTGTTTTGTTCATTTAAATGCTAAACTAAAAAAATCAATTATTTGTCATCTATCTCCCAGTCATTAGTGTGAATTAGCAAGGCTCTCCTGCATAATTTATGTTGTCCACAAATATATGGAAAAAAATAAAAATTACCAGTAGTCTACATTATAATGCATTATCTTCAGTGTCCTATAGTCACAGGACATTTGGATGCTACTTTAACTGTAAATATGAATTCAGTAAAACATAAAAAGGTACAATATATGTATTTGTATATAGCCATGTTACATCTGTGTATATCAACTCCTTTTCTGATTTTTGTTTATTTCTTGTCATAAATAGCTCTACCTAGAGGAATTACTGATAAGTAGGTAAGTGGAAACTTCTGAAATCCATCACTCACATAAATTACAGTCAGTAAGTACACAAATGTCCCAGGTGATAGCAAAAGCATACTAAAATAACTAGACCATGCTCTGAAAAATAAAAATGCAAAAAGTGATAGCAAAAAAAAAAAGACAGGCTAATTTACTGAAAAGGGGGGTTAGGTGTGCAGAGATAGAAATTTGAAACATATATGAAAAGAAAACAAAATATGCACATATGGGGGGGGGAAATCCAGGCCTCACTGAGGTCAATCGTGAAATTCCCATTGCACGTAGTGTGTACTTTTTGATAGGGTTTTTTTTGTGACTTACATTCTTAGTCTCATTCACCTCATTCCTCCCCTTTCCTAGGATCTCATTGTTGTAGACCATAAGGCAGCCAACAGGAACTTCCCCATTTTCCAATGCTTCTTTAGCCTGCAAGACACACAAGAAAATTAGGGGTGGAGGGGGAAACGTATGATAAAGCGCAGACAAAATAAAACCTAATTGCTGTTTGCGTTTGTATACACTGTACATTTGATGGCAAAGTTACACTCTGTCACAGAAGCTCTTTCTGTATTTCCAGTATAGGTTTATAGAGGACACTGCCGGAGGGGGGGAGGGAGCTTGGGGGGGAAGGGAGAGTGGGAGGGGTACAGTTGGGGCTACTGGAGGGGGTACCTACAGCAGAAGTACTCACTGGAGGTGGGGGGCAGTGACGTTCCCTGTCATGGTAGCTACGTTACTGGCGCAAGCCCGGGGCACAGCAACAGCCATCAGTCAGTGCCTCCCCGCAGGACCCTCTCCCCAGGAATGGGAACTGGGGTCTAGGTGTGCGGGATCCAGCAACTGTGGCTGCAGGGGACCGAACCAATCAGCTGCGGATGCAAGGGAGGGACCAACTGGAGCTCTTTCTGAGCTTCTCTGCAAAAACCCTGGACATTTCCTTTTATTAGAAAAATCCACACAGCAGAGAAAGGAAGCTCAAAAAAGAGACTATGTCTGGGAAAACCAGGACGTATGGTAACCCTATTCCAGTAAGAAGACAGACCTGAAAAATTTTATGTCTTTTCTAAATAAAGGGCCTGTTTCAGCCCAGAAAACCTTGTGGCAAAAATCTTGTGCAAACAGCAACACATACACCTTCCGTGAAGCCAGCGTAACCACAAATGTGGGAGTGCTGATTGGGATGAGAGACTGACTGAATGCATTCAAACATCCTTTGGTATGGCTACTATGGCTCTCACTCTGTGTACAATCCACAAAGGCAGGCAGATGGTTATGCTCCCGCCTGCCCTCCCTTGGGTGAATCTCCTTCAGGCACAGAGGGCCAGCCTGTTGCAGAAAGGTGCTACTGACACCTCCCTAGTCCAGGAGACACTAACCCAGACACTTTGCTTGCAGTTTATGTCCACATCCTGATTTGTAAGCTCCGTAAGGGTAATCTTACATATCGGTGACCTTGACTGTACCCATGCAGTTGGGCCACTCTGAACTCTCTAGTGTAGCTGTGCCCTTCGATGAGGTGCTGACTTTTGGTCACTTGTGAGTAAACATACTAAATCCAGTGCCCAGACTCAGACATCTTCAAGCCTACATTCCCCTAGATGCTTCAACTAGATGGGGTACCTGCTGCCCTGATACAAGCAGCTGGGTGTTGCTGGGCTGTCCAGCTCTCTGCCTTCACTAGTTATTTTGCCTCAGGTGAACGGATTGGCCAATTAACTCAAATCAGCCAACTCTAGGGAAGACAAGCCCTGAGTGCTGGAGCCCACCACCCCGATGCCCCAGCTCCAGCCTAGGCACAAAGCTGCACCAGTCTAACCGCAGCGGTGTCTTTTAACCTGGGCCTGAAGAAGAGCTCTGTGTAACTCCAAAGCTTGTCTCTCCCACCAACAGAAGCTGGTCCAATACAAGATATTACCTCGCCCACACCCCCCCGCACCCCGATTTTAACTTAGTTATAAGGGGGTGCAGCAGCTTCCCCTGCAGCGATTCCGCGCTGGGCTTGTGTCGGGAAAGTAACAGGCGCCAACTAGCCTGTAAGCTCCCGCGGGGCCGGGACCCGGCCGCTGTCCTAGCTCCGTCCAGCGCCTAGCACGGTGGGGACCGGGCTGGGGGGCTCCTCAGTGCCCGGGGGCTACAAATAACAACAAGCGCCGCTCTCCAGCCTTTGCACGCTGGGGGCTTGGCCAGCTCGGGCTTTATCCCTATTTCCTGCGCCCGGCGGCCCCGCACTCACCATGCGCAGGGCTCGGTCCATCCAGCGCTCCCACGCCGCCTCCATCCCCCCGCCGGCCGGGCCCGGAACGCGGCGCGCGAAGCGGCTGTTTCCGGGGGAGCCGGGCGGCGGCGGCACCGGCACCGCGGGGAGGCGGCCGGGGCGTGTTGGTGTCTGCGCGGCCGCCTCTCCCCGCCCGGCGGCGGCGGCCTCTCTCGGCTGCTCCGGGCGCGGGGCCGGCTGGGGGCGGCCGGGCCGGGCCGAGGGCAGGATGCTGGGAGCCCTGTGGAGCTTCCTCAAGCGCCACAAGAAGAAATGTCTCTTCCTGGGCACCTTCCTGGGCGGTGAGTGACCCGCCTCGGCCTCCCCCTTCCCGCCTCTGTGCCGCTCCCCCCCCCCCGGCGTCTCTCCCCGCCGGGCACTTCCCTCTTGTAAGGGGCCGGTGCGGGAGCCCCAGCCCCCCGCCGTCCCCCGTGTGTGTGGTGGGGGGGCCCGGGGGCGCTTTCAGATCAGGGCGCCCAGGGTCAGTGCAGCGGCTCCTGCTCAGCTCGGGAAACACAAGTCCCACCCCGTCGCCGGCAGCCCCCGCGGCGCCCCCTGCGAGGGAATGGGGGGGCCGGGAGCCTAGGGAGCGCGCTGTATCCTGCCACCTCTCGGGCCGTGCCCTTCGGCTCAGCCTGGAGCCCCGGCGATACTCCTGCTTCAGGGGTATCGCCGATCAATAGATTGCTGCGTACGTCGGATGGACGTGCTTCCTCTGCGCTTCCACCTTGCAATAGGCAAAAGGCCCACAACCTTTTGGAGTATTAACTTGAAAGGCAGTTTTAAAAATATAATCTTCTGACTGGTTTGGATAAGACAATTACATGTTCCTATATAACTTTGGGGGCAAAATAACTTAAATGGCTTAATTGGGTTGCTGAAAATCGAATGAATGAATGAAATGCATAAAAATGAATACTTTTGGGATACAAAAAATCAGTGGTTTTAAGAAGCACAACACACCGATCTGGGTTTTACACGGTATTTATTCTTTGCAGTTATGTGGAGAGGATGATGGCACAGTAGCCAGTGAGGCAACTAGTATTTTAAAATATTTCTGTCCTGTTACCATGTTTTGTTTTCATTGTGATTGAGTTTCACTAAAATGTTACCAAGGACCATGATCCCCCTATTGCTTGTGGGGAAACTAAGAGGATCAGCTGAAGCAAACAATATCAATAAAACTTTTAGGATGTGCCCATTCATTTTGCTAATAAATCTGAATTAACTTGAAGGCCTTGAAAGCAACACATACCTTGAATTATTAAACTTTTTAATGATAGTTTAACAAAATTCATACTGCAACATTGGAAAGCCATTACCTGTTTTGTATCATACTTACAGGTACTAACTATTGCAATAATTCAGTAATCTAGCTGTGTATTTAGCTGAAATGCACCTTTGCCATCACTGATAAAAACATCCCTTGTGCTCATTTTAGCCCCAGTCTTGGAAAAGGCACTGCCCCAAAACTTAGTTGACTGGCAGTGCCATGTATGCTGCAAAGGTGTTGAATGCACCTATACGTAAATGTCTGAAAACTCAGGAAATACAGAGTTTAGTTGCACAGAATAATTTGTCCCTGCTGTGGGGATTTGTGCTAGTCTGTTAGCGTACCTATGCTATAGGGCAGAGGTAAGTATAGAGCTATAGTATGCTATAGGGCAGAGGTAAGTCTGGGTGATATTCCAGATGGAGTCCTTAAAACAAGGATTAAGGGCTGGTAATACCTGGCAGCAAGTGATCAAATATAAGCACACTAACCGTTTCTTTTACTGTACCCATGTGTTGTGTCCCCACAGGGTTCTATATTTATCTGGAAAGATAGACATCATCTGTCAAGGCAGATTGGGACACAAAGGGCATGTCTACACTGCACTTGGGAGGTGTGATTGCAGCAAGCATAGCAGTACCTGAGCCAGCTTTGATATAGCTGGATCTAGCAGGCCCTGGTCCCCGAGGACATCTCAGAGCTATCGCTGCCTGTACCTGGGCCTTATATCAAGTGGGCGTCTCGGAGCCACTTGGCTAACAGCTCTGCCTTCCTCCTGGCTCCTCTATTCCCCCCCATAGTAGAGCCCTGTAACCCAACCCAACCCAAACCCAACGGACCTGACTACAAGTGTTGGGGCTGGATCAATTGGGAAAAAAACTGGACCCTTTGGAGGTGTGGGGGGGTTGGCACAGTGACGACTGCCTGCCCTGCTCCTGCCAGCTGCCTGCAGTGCAGAGTGAGAGACTGTGGAGGAGTCGGTTCAGCAAGTGGTGGCAGACAGCAGGAGCCAGTCACACAGACTCCTGTTCTTTTTGCCACTGATGCAAGCATCCGCTGCTGCACTGACCCTATAGAAAGGAGGTGGCTGACTCCGTTTCTGGAGAATGGGTCCGGGTCAGGTTAGCAAATGACTCAGCCCTCTCAGGGTCAGGCCAGGTAGGCTCGGGTCTGAGTCAGATCTAAAGATTAGGGCCGAGCAGACCTGTACCTATAGGAATGGAAGGGCCATGGGAAGGAAACGATAACCTGTGGGCTGTGAGGAGCACATCTGCCTGCTGGAGAGAGCAAGGGGAAATGGATGGAATCCTCAGACTTCATATTCCACACTTCAGGAATAGGGTAGAGCTAGGGGAATCAGCAATATAGGAGGATTACTGAGATGTGAAGTGTTTCATCTCAATGGGATGTGCTTGGAGGTGGGAGGGTGCGGATCAGACCATCCCGTGGAGATGAATACAGCATGACATAATAGCTCTGAGACATGTGAACTGACCCATTTATCTCAGTGGGGGTTTTCCCTTTCCTAAAACCTGTCCTAGCCCCTTTTGTGAAACACCAATTTTAAGGACAGACAATCGCTATGTGCAGGTCAGTTTTAGAGCAGATTGAATATTAAAATCATCTCCTTATTGGTGGGGCAGGGGGAGGGAGGAGCCTGTGTCTAAGGAATCCCTTGACAAAATGACCCCAACTTACACCACTAACTCTGTCTCTGTCCCTGACATGGCACAGAAATATTATGGTGGGGTAGTGGGGCCACCACAATTAAAGTTTCACCAGGATTTCCATTTTAACAGAAGTTACAAAAAAATCTACAAAAATCTGACTTTTGGGTTAGAGTTTGATTTTAAAACATTTATTGTAGTTTGTATACTGCTTGATTTTTTCCATATCATTTTTTGGGGGAGGATATTTGACGTTTGCAAAGGCTGTTTTTTTAAAGGGTCATGTAACTAAATTTTTCTGTTGTCTGATATTTCCTGCAGATGCCTTTTTTCCCCCCCAGGAAGTACAGCCTTTCCAAGGGTGAAATTGATAGGGGTGAACCCTTGGTGTGTGTAGATTCAGGACTACTCTTTCTTGTGCTGGTTTATAACTGTCTCCCTGGGGACCATTACGCCAGCATGAATTGCTAGAGCACAGCATGATCTGGCTATCTCCCCTTCATCTCTGCTCAAGATTGTCCTAAACTGAGTGCGTGTAACAAGCTATGCTGGCTTTACACAGCTCGGAGCTTCCTGAGCTGCCCACTTAGGAGTGGTGCAAAGGGGATTTAGTGGGGCCATGGATTTTAAGGGTATGCAATTTATATTCCAGTTAAAACATTAATGGTTTCTGACCTAGGTAGCTTTTGACAAAGTATTAAATGGTTTTAAAGATGCAAGTATTTAATTTGTAATGAACAAATGACTGCTCATCATTGTTACACTGGGGAAGGCTCATATTTTTACTGTAAAGATAGCTAGATTGACTAAAGACTTTTAGCCGTCGGCAACCTTTAAATACTGTTTGGGTTTATAGTAGTAACTTGCTTACTCTTTCAAATATTTACTTTGTAGCCTGTGAATCTTGATTTAGTTGGAGAAAAAAAAAGTGTAAATTTGTATTTACAGCTTTGTAAGTGCACTGTAGCATCAAGAGGAATTTTGAGTCAATATCTAAACTTGTTCTGTGTACTGTTATGTGATTCTCTCCAACGAGAAGAGCTATATGAAGAGAATTAGTGTAGAAAAACACATGTATGTGGTCAAATAGCAGTGATGCTTATGGTAGTAAGGGTGATAATCCAAAAAAAAAAGTGTACTCTGGTAGGACTTGCAAACCTCCAAAACAGTGTATTAAAGATCTGAATGCTTTAGATACATATATGTCCTCTAAAACATAAATTTGATTGGTAGTCTAGGAAATTTTAACATTCTAAAATTGAGGTGGTGTTCATGTCCAAGCTCAAGTACAATGACTATAAAAATAACATTAACCATTGATCAGTTGGGGAAAAGTTACTTAGATCTGTCAATGTCATGACATGAAACAAGTGCTCAAAGTCTTTTTAATAGAAACATAGCAGGAATAGGCCAGGACTTCCCCTGAAGTCTGGAATCTTGTCTTTGCCATTAGTCAGTGCTAGATGTTTCAGTGGTCAGTGAACCTCTATATAATGTCCTCTGCCAATTATACCATACTACAATATTATAAGGTAAAGGGAGATTTCTTCTTGATCCCAGCTGCTGGTTATCTTAGGCCCCTGATCCTGCAATGTGTTGTATATAGCAGACCCCTGAAGCCAATAAGGGCTTATCTATGCTTGAAACGCTACAGTGGCACCACTAAAAGAAAAGGAGTACTTGTGGCACCTTAGAGACTAACAAATTTATTAGAGCATAAGCTTTCATGAGCTACAGCTCACTTCATCTGATGCATCAGATGCATCAGTGGCACCACTGTAGCTCTTGAATGTATGCACTTCCTATAGTGATGGTAGGGGTTTTCCCCATCAGTGTAGGTAATTCACTTCCCCAAAAGGCAGTAGCTAGGCTGATGGAAGAATTTATGCATTGACTAGCACTGTCTGCACCAGGGATTATGTTGACTTAACCGTGTCGCTCTGCAGTGTGGATTTTTCACACCCCGAGTAATATAGCCAGATCTACCTAAATATTTAGTGTTGACCAGGCCCACAAGTGGTTGATAGTCTTTGTGATTTTCATCCCAGTTAGAGATTTAATATCACTTCTGTATATTAGGACTCATCTACACCTTCAGATGCTGAGGAATTTATTTCTGACTTTTTTTGCTACCAGGCCCATACAAATATCTAAACAAAATATTTTTGTCTAAAATTGAGCTGTCCATTTTCTTTTCTTTTATATCTCGCTCTCTTCCCCCTTTCTTTGGGTTTTATGCATTTAACTTTTTCACTGACCCTTTATTTCTACCACACTCTTGCATTGTGCTTGCTTTTCATTCTCCAGTCTTTTTAAATATTTGTTGTTTGTACAGTAACTCCTCACTTAACGTTGTAGTTATGTTCCTGAAAAATGTGACTTAAGTGAAACGATGTTAAGCGAATCCAGTTTCCCCATAAGAATTAACGTCAATAGGGGAGGTGGGGTTAGGTTCCAGGGAAATTTTTTTCACCAGACAGAAGACTAATACACACACAGTGTAAGTTTTAAACAAACAATTTAATACTGTACACAGCAATGATGATTGTGAAGGTCGGTTGAGGTGGTGAAGTCAGAGAGTGGAATATTTCCAAGGGAATGCCTTACTGCTAAATGATGAACTAGTACTCAGCTGAGCCCTCAAGTGTTAACACGTTGTTAATACAGTCTCACACTCTCTCCAAGGCAGCACAAATAGAGGGAGGTGAGACAATGTGGCAGACAGACCCTGTGTGAGAGAGAGAGAGATGGGCATTGCCCCTTTAAGTACGCTAACCGCACTTTAAGTACATTGCCTTTTTAAGTAGATCAGCGAGTTGAGACAGCAGCTGCTGCGAGCAAGCTCCCTCTGTCCTGAGCCTTGTCGTGTCTCCCTCCAGCTCTATGGAGATGGGGTAAGCATGGGATAGGTGGATACCCTGACATTAGTCCCCCTCTTCCCTCCCGCACAGCTAGCAGGAGACTCCCGGGAGCAGCTCCAAGGTAGAAGGCAGGAGCAGCACATGGCAGTGGGGGAAGGGACAGCTGAACTGCTGGCAATTGATAGCCTGCTGGGTGGCTGCCGCACAGGGAACTTAGGGGAGAGGGGAGCTGATAGGGAGGCTGCCGGTCCACCCTGGTTCCAAGCACCCACCAGCTGGCTCCAATAGGCTGCTCTTTTGCAAGCAGTGGACGAAGCAGGCAGCTGCCAAACAACATTATAAGGGAGCATTGCATAACTTTAAACGAACATGGTCTCTGATTGATCAGCAACGTAACAACGTTAACCTGGACAACTTTAAGTGAGGCGTTACTGCTTTGCAGTAGCACCAAAAGCCCCATTGTCAAATTGTGAGGAATCTCTGCTTGGAAGACATTTCTTGCATAAATTCAAAGCATTATGTCTGGCATTTTATTTTCAACTTGAAGTTCCAGTTTTTAATAGTACTGTGGAAAATTCGACCCCAAATAGTCGATACCCAGATTCTTGAAGAAGAATATGATGTTGTGGTTTTGTTAAATAGAGAGAGAGAGGTCGGTAGTAAAACAGAACAAAGGGGCAGAAGTAGGAGGAGCTTAATGACATTTTGTAAATCTGCTTGTTGTTTAAAAAAATATATATCTTTATAGGAGTCTACCTACTGGGAAAATACGGGCAGAAGAAAATTAAAGAAATCCAAGAAAGAGAAGCAGCTGAATATATTGCCCAAGCACGAAGGCAGTATCATTTTGAAAGTAATCAGAGGACCTGCAATATGACAGGTAAGGCAAGCAAATACATTTTTCTGATAAGCAGAATCCTTTGGGGACTGAATCCTTGGGGATTTATTTAAACCCACAATATGGAAGGAGAAAATTAACACAGCAGCTAATTAGAACTCAGAAGCAATCAGTGCTGAATAATTGTCTTATAAAGGCATAGTTCAAATAGTTTTATTGGGGCTCTATAATAAATAGATTACAGTTCTTGTAGGTTCAAGATTCTCTAAGGTCCTTAAGCACTATCTTATTCAAGAATAAAGTGGTCGCCAAACTAAAGGGGGGGGGGTAGATTTACAGCAAGCCACCAAAATTATAATATAAACAAACTCTTATTAAGTTACATAGAATTAACTTGGCAGATAACCTTTAGTACATCCGTAAGAAACTTTGCAGTTTAATAATTCCCTAACTTTGAAGATAGACCAGTTAAAAGGTGGAACATTAAGGTGGTGGTGATTATTCTTGTATTACAACATAATCTATACTTTAGAGATGGGAATTATTTATTCACAAGTGGTTCAAGGTTTTTTATATAGCACAGGGGTGGAGCAGCATTTCTTTTTTCCCCTTTGAAGTGCATAACAGCTCTCTGGGTTGCTGAAGTGATTGAGGATACCAAGGGTGCTTGGAAAGCAGTCTGTACTTCCTTTTAACTCAACAGAAACACTTTTCCATTTCATAGTGCTGGGTTTACTCTACAGAGGAAATTAGGTTTTATTTATCCTGCTCATCCACCACAACTAAGTACCATCTCTCTGAGGGTTTTTTTTCTTTCTATGTGCATTATCATTATATACTGTGCATGTCTGTCTTTCATTTTATCCTCCTAACAGGATAGGAATTTGGCTCTGAGATCTTCAAAGAAGAAGGGAAGTTGGCCCCCAATATCCCTCTTATGTGTTTCTTGTTTTAAATATAAAACAGATCTCGCAGATATGCAGCATCCTTCCTCTTTAGAAATAAGATCAGTGTTTTCTTTTCCACTGAAGAAAGTCAAATTTTAGTTTTGGCCCAGTTACAATATACATTTTAAGATTTGATATATCAAATCATTAGATATCTCCTATTTGTATGCAAAAATAATGACACACAAGTGGCACTAACAATTTGTGTGCAAGTTGGCCTCCTGAGCACTTTGCTTGTGTTGGGTTCCATTCTATCACCTTCCTTCAGTTTTTGTTTTTTTCTTTCAGGTTCATAATTCTTTGAGGCAGTGACTGTTTTCTTATGTCTGTAAAGTACCTGGCATACTTTTAAGTTCTACTGCAGCATAAATTATAATAATTTAGGCCCTAAGAACTATATTTTGTAGTTTGTGTGTGGTAGCACAGTATTCAATTGTGAATCAGTTAAAAAGAGGAAAGATGCCTTAATGGTTGGGGTCCTAGCCTGAGATTTGGGAAACCCGGGTTCAATTCCCTGCTCTACCACTGATTTCCTCTGGGATCTTGGGCAAGTCACTCAATGCCTCAGTTTCCCATCTGTGAAATGGGGATAATAGCTCTTACCCATCTCATGGGGCATTGTGATGATAAATGCATTAAAGACTGTGAAGCACTCAGATACTACAGTAAGGGAGGCTGTCTAAGTACCTGAGAGACAGTAAAAGGAGGACTTGGAACAAAAGTCTAATTTGACCAGCCTGGCACAAAATATAACTAACTTGGGAACTAGCCTGGAGGTGAGGTTTATAGATTCATGAACTTAGCAAACAGCGGACAAGTGCAGACACAAGGAAGTAGGAAATACTCTAGCTGGAGCTGTTGTAAAGGCTGTTCCTAGACAAGCCGACCAGGCTTTGATATGAGCAGTTAGACGGGCTGGTGCAAATTTGTTTCTTCCCGCACAAATAGGAGTTCCCAATCAGTAAACAGAACAAGCCAGGGTTTCTTTGAAGCAAACCATCCCTGTGACTTTACATACTGTTAAAATGATGTAGTAAGTTTGACTGCACTGTTTCTTTTTTAATGTAACCTGAAAAGGGCCTGCCTTAACCTCTTAAAAATAGTGGTAACAAATGGGTAGTGGCCACCCCAGTTTGATTTCCACAAGACTTATTGAATTAATGTTTGCTTTTGTTAAACTATGATTGGAAACCTTAGATCTTATGGTCATGCTGTAGTATACTTTCAGCCCCTTCTGTGTATCTTGTCCTTGCCTCCAGTCACACACACCTACTAGGTATGTTGTAAATTAAGAAACAAAAATGAATTTTCTTAACTATTGGAGGGAGGGACACACTTAGGGTGGTTGTTTTTCTTTGTTTACCAATTTATTTTCTTTTAATGATAGTGCTGTCAATGCTTCCAACACTGAAGGATGCCCTAATGCATCAGCTGAATTCTGAGAGCCTCACATCTTTACTGAAAAATAGGTAAGATTATTTTGCAGGTGGTCTTAAAAAGTGTGCTAACTGATTTTGAGTCACAAATTTTCCCTGATTTGGGCTTTAAGTGATGCATTTGCAGTTTAAAGAGCACGAGAGATTTTGATTCTCTAGACCCTTTAATCAACAGTCTGTAATGGTATTCATTATATCATAATAAAATTATTATTTATTAAGTATGTAGTTTTGAGTATATGGCACTTCACAAACATTAGAAGAAAAGATCTTTGCCCTACAGCACTTAGTCTAAGAGCCCTAGCTTCAAGCACTTAACATGTGGCATTGCTGCAGAGAAAGTGCTTACAGAATCAGGCCCCATGTGAAACAGGACAGTGTGTCTTTCAATGAGTTGCTTACAGTGAATTGTAAAAATGTTTTAGACTCTTACCAAGGTCAGGCGTGAAAAGTATGCACGATAGCTTCCAATTGTAATCTCACATGGAAGAAGTGAGGTATTAGAAATTAATTTAAAGTAGAACAGGTAGGGGCACGTTCTACACTGATGAATAATGCACAGTTTTAGGGACATACCTCTACCAATTGTGGTGATGGCTTTTGTGGCTGTGATTCCTAACCCATTGAATTTAGGCTACTAAACAGCCATCATGTGGCAGTGACTTCTTTACATTTGATCTGGTGTGTATTGAAACTAGTGACCTACAAGTGAAAAACTACACAGCATATAGCCAATTTTGACCTGTCCAATCCCCTCATTACTATCGGAAGATGCTTTCACTTACATTAATGCTACAAGGAAAGCATTGTAGCTACCAAATTTCACCACAGCAACTTAAAAAAAGTTGGTTTTCCAAAAAAAAAAAAAAAAAAGCATCTGGAAATGCTATTTCAATAGTTCAGCCTTAATGAACTGATTAACTAGTCATTGTCTTACTTAATTACGTCGCTTGCTGATTTTTTTAATGCTATTTAAAATGATTATCAGCCCCTAAGAAATTGACTTATAGTAGATGTTCCAACAGTGTCTTAATTGTAGTTGTTAGCTGCCAAAACAGCGAAAAACACTCTGTTATTTCAGTGCTAATGTTTCAGTGCTGTGTTAATTTTATACAGCATATTAAATCAGTAATTTTGTCATAATAAACCATGACTTTAAAATGTATTGTAGAAAATTTTAAGTAAATATTTATAATTTAGGGGCTCTGCAATCAATCATGTTTATGTCCTGAACTAATCAGCAAAACAAGTTTGACTACAGTCCTGGGTGTCCTTTGCTTTAAGGCAAAGATGCACAGTAACTGAAGTCATACACTGTAGTATGTATTCTTGTATCAATATTGATCTGTTTCATCTAATAGGTGATTGTTTTGATAAGCTTGCAGGTCAAAATGTAAGTGAGCTCTGAGATGTTGGTGAAGTGGAGTTGGTTTTCTTCATGCAGTGGCAGTGGATGTGGGAAAGGTCAGGCCAGATAGTAAGATAGTTTTGTTTTTATCTAAATTTCTGAATTCAGATGTTACATGTAATTGCTAATCTCTTGTGGAGAGAGCTGGGTAGCCAGATCACAGATATTAAGACAATCAGGGATTCTGTACAATAGCTTGCAGGCATGAATAATCTTTTTGGATAATAATGCAGGCTAGGGTACATTCTGATCAATTGCCTCTATTTAGCTTACTGGTGCAGAGGAAGCATTGAATTTCATTTTGCTTGGATGTAGGATTGTGAGTTTTATTTTTTTGTGGAGAGACAGCTCATGAGATGAAGTGACTGACTGGATTGGATATAAAGCTGGAGTTTTTCAAGTAGCTACATATTCCTGGGCTCTGCCCAGAGATGCAGGGATGCTTTCTCACCTTCTCCTCTGGCAGAGAGGAATACTACTTCAGACCATGAGAGGTCATTTAGACTAAAGGAGGGAAAGAAAGTACATAGCAGACAGACAGACAGGATCACCATTTCCTAACATTACTATTTGTACCATGTAAAGGAGCAGAAATGGAGATTTCAGTTCTTGATGTCCTAGAGGATACATCATCTTTCTTATATTTCAGTGTGTTAAGATTGTGCCATGCCTTACTTAGTAAGTCTGTTGAAATACGAAAAGCTGGTCACCCCTTTTTTAGCATTGCTGTGGAAAAAATTTCCTCAGTCTTCCTAGGCAACTCGCTCCTATCTGATATGTCTTCTTCTCAGAGTATTCTGGTTCCATCTTGGTCTCCTCTCCCACACCAGAGCACTCCTGGCTGTTGTGACCAGGGAAGTGGTCTGCCACTGTATTCCTTATTCAGCACCTCCCATCTTTCAAGCTACTCTTTTACATTGTCTTCCCTAGTGAACAACTCCAGTGCTTGCTCCTGCTGCTAACTATGGCTTTCCAGAGAAATAAGAATAAAGTTGATGTGATTCTGGTCGGTTTTGCTGCCTCCTACAGGCTTCTGAGTAGCAACAGTGAAAACTCACATGACTGTGGTCACTTTTCACTCTTCTGTCACGTGATATTGGAGACTTAAGAAGACCACATCAGTTTACACTGAAAGGTTATTTTTATAATCACAAGCTCTAGAACAGGTTTTATATTAGATGAAAACATAGGTTCTACAAAGGTTGATAGCATTGGTTCCTCTTCCCCATCCCATTTGGCATGGAAAGTTTTGTGCCCATTATATACAAATAGAACAAGTATATTTTCAAGCCCTGTAATGTGCTGGCTTAAAGGAATGCTCTAGTATGTTTTTTTTTTTTTATGTAGGATTTTCTTTCTCTCAATTATTTTAAAACATAGTTTTTAAAATTGTTGATACTTTATTCTGTTTTGCAAAGTATAAGTATGAGTTGCTGTTACATATGCTATAGCATTCCTCAGTCTCTTCCTTTGTGTCTCCATCTGTCCACCAAAGTCATAGATTTGATAGCCTATTCTGTTTCATTCAGTCTGTTGTATTATTTCTACTAGAGAACTGAGCAGTAGATTGATATTTTAAACAAATACCAAATTCTGTGTGTTCCTTCCAAGAGGATGAAAATGGCCAGAAGTGTTGAGAGCCAGACCTTGGAAGAACCATTAATTGGGGAACAAAAATCGTAATTTAAATTTTATTTTTTTTTTACTGGAATTTCTTCCAGCCTGACTCAAGAGTAGATCGTTGTTTCCTACATAAAAACAGCGATATTTATGTAACCTTTCCAAGAAATTACAAAATACTTCCCAGATTATTTTCATGGATCATTTCATACAGCACTGAAATGCTGTCATCTCTGGAGTGGAACACAACAGCCATTCTGTATCAGCAATGCTTAAAGATAAGCATGGTTACATTATCTTATGAAAAATTAGGAAGAATTTAGGTTATAAATAAGGGTTAAATTTGGCCAAGACATTGAGGATAACATGCCTGTTGATTTAAAAAAAAAAAAAAGTGGGCGTGGCATTTTCTTTTCCACAGGTGTCCCAGAGGATACATCATCTTTCTGATATTTCAGAGCGTTAAGATTGTGCCGTGCCTTAGTAAGTCTGGTCAGTTTACTCTTTCGAGCTTCAGTTTCATCTTTAAAAAATCATCAACCGTGCTCCGTAAAGCCAAACTTGGCAATGGTTCGATTTGGAAAAAGGAGTATGACCACTGAGACTCTGGTCCTGCAGTGCACTGCACTGTGCCCACCAAGAGCCCCAATAAGTCAGTGGACTCCAGGTGAGCATAGGTGTCTGTCTGTGTGAAACAAATGATAGGATCTGGGCTCATGTCACCAACACTGCTTTCTGGATCATCAGGGTTTTCTCTTTAAATACTGAGTCACTAAGCTTATGAACTCAGACCAGATAATAGAGCTACAGAATCTAAATTGCCAAAAAAATTAATCTGGTACATGAAAATTGTTTTGAAAAACCTCCAGGATTTTGTAGTTCTTTATTATAGACACACTTTTTCCTGAACTACAAACAAATGATGGTGGACACAAACTTAATTTCAGTAATTATTGTAGTTGTATAAACTTGCCTTGCAACACTCTTATTTCTTTTAGTTTCTTTAATACTTTCTAGTTTCTCTTTGAATGTAAATGTTTTTAATATTTTTCATTATTTGTTTCCCAACAGGCCACCAAACAAGTTAGAAATATGGGAGGATTTAAAGATAATAAGTAAGTCAAAATGAAAGATTTTATGTACATATTATTGTAGCATAATAAGCCTAAAAAAAACTCTTTGTCTTCTCCTTTTAGAATATACATATCCATTTAGGTGCACAGTGTGGGTTGCTCTTGCTTTGGCAAAATATTGTTTATATAGTCACTATTCTACTACACTTCATAGCAACATTATACAGTATAAGCCATCACAGAAAGGTTCTATGGATAAGAGTTTTGTATCTCTTTGGAAAGTCATAGGGTCAGAGGCCAAGTTGAAATATCTCACTGAGCTTTGGAAGGCTGTAAGACCCTCATGAAATCTGAGATGAGTGGAATAACAATGTAGAACTATGCATGCCACACCTTCTGCACACTGTGAAGAATCTCTAAAATAGGTGCTCAGAAATGACTGTGATGGGCGCAGTATAAGAACGTGAACAAAAAACAAAAATACATCATTGCTACTAGAATGTTGGCCAGTGTACATATTATTAGCTGTTGATTTTGCTGAAGCCCAGACTCATGACAGAGTCTCATGTCAATGTCAACATATGAGGATTCAGCAAACTCTGTAGGCGAACACATATATGTGAAGCCAATGTGAGAATCGAAAACACAGTTACATGTGGACAAACAAGATTGTCCATGACCGACCAGGGCAACCTGTTGTGTCCTTGCTCTGTGGTGGTTGGATTTTTCACATAAGGTATTAAGGTGCCTTGCTTCAAAGCAGTTAATGACAACATGACAAAACTGTGCCACCTTGCTCTAACATGGGCTGTTGCTTCCCAGTTGCTGGGTCTGTCTGACATGTTTTCAAGTTTTTTAGTGTATCTTTATATTGTTTGTACTTGTCATCATGAAACTGGATACCTTGCTTTAGATGATCATAAAATATGGCCTTGTGTATTGAGTTAGCTTATGAATAAAATACCCAGAGCAAGGCAGCTGAACTTTTCTGAGCATGCCTTCAATGCCAGACATCCAACAGTGATTAAGGATTCCATTATTGGGAATCTCATCCCACTATTTCATCCTGCAAACAAACTGAACGCTGAGCATATAGAACTAATCAGGTTGCCTGTGTCTTACAACCATATAAAAGTATTGTAAGTACGATTGTCCAATAGACATATGGCTTAGTGCTTCTTTTGATGTCTCTGTCACTCCGTAGACGAAATGATAGCATTCCAAATGCAAACCTGGCCTTGCTTATGCACTGGGTAATCTCATAACCAATTATAGCATTCAATGATGGCATACTCCCTAAGTAGCAAAACTTCTCCACTGACTTGAGAGAAGCATGCTATCAGCTGTTGATTTTTTTTTTCTCAAGTTCATAGTAACCAATCATACCATAGGAGCCCCTTGTTTCATCCTTGTACGTGTTTTGGGGTAGAGGGAAAGGGAAGGATGCCATAGTGTATACATAGTTGAATAGTTGTGCAGTGAAATACCATTGGGCCAAGGTGGAATACCCCTTCCTGACTCCTAGCTACCATGTGTTGTTCTGTTTTTTTTTTAATCAGTTTCATTTTCCACTCCCTTTGGTTCTGTTTGTCTCTCTTCTACAGCTCTCTTATATACTTTGTTCATCTGGTCCCCTCCTTCTCCTTCCCTGTTTCCTAGTCCTTTTCTTCTCAGGTTCTTATTGCTTGCTACTCAAGCAGACTTACTGCCTAGTTCCCTCATGTACCCTTCCGTTCAGACATCCTCTCTGGCTCGTGGCTGGCTGCTTCAGTGCCAATGCTGGTTCCCGTTTCCTTTCTTAAGCAATATCAGCCCCTACCGTAGGTAGTTAGCAGGCTGCTGCTTGTTCCCAGACTGCTGTTATGCTGCCTTTGTCTGAATTGCATGATGAAGTCTAATGAAGTGTTCTAAATCTGTTTGCATGGCCTAATGAAGAATGGAAATTTCAATACGACACCCCATTTTATATTAGCCCAATAAAAGGGATCAGCTGGAAGTGCATATAGTTTGGGTAACTTGTGCAGTATCTTTTCTTTTTGCAAATTATTTTAATAGTGTAATTTAGCATGTTGCTTTATAGTGAATGATTGTGAATTTTATTAAGCATTTTGGCTATCACTACTGTACATATTTAGACTTATGTGATCATCTTGGTTGTGAACTTCTTTGCGTGGTGTGTGATCTAAGAAAAGAAATGAAAAATGGAATGACATGAAAAAATGACTAAAAATGAAAGTTGATACTTACTGAGCTCTGGAGAATGCTCCCCTTTGCCCTCCTAGTGATATAACTTCAAAATTATTTCCTTTTTCCTCTTAAAGGTTTTACCAGAAGCATTGTAGCTGTGTATAGTACATGTATGCTTGTAGTTCTTCTGCGAGTCCAATTAAATATTATTGGTGGTTACATCTACCTGGATAATGCGGCAATCTGCAAAAACAGCTCAGTAAGTATTTATTCATGGAAAAAAATTATTCGGTGAGAGATGAAAGGGTATATAACCAGGAATATTGGGATGAAACTATGGAAGGGAAAACTTAGGCTGAAATCAGGAGTCGGTGTATGAGAACTCTTCTGGCGGAGAGATGCATTAGTCTATGGAAGTCTCTCAGTGGAAGTAGTGATAGTCCTGTTGCTTGAAACCCTTAAAACTGGGCTGAACAAAATACTAATAACCTCACCTAACACACTTTCTGAACAACACAGGTGCAAATTGAGAGGGTTATTTGTTATTAAAGACCCAAATAAATACACATTTATCTTATTAATTTTCTGAGAGCTTGTCTACATTACTTGCTGGATTGACGGGGAGCAATCAATCCAGCGGGGGGTCGATCTATCACGTCTAGTCTAGACATGATAAATCAACTGCCGAGCACTCTCCTGTCGACTCCGGTACTCCACCAGGGCAAGAGTCAATGGAGAGCATCAGCTGCCGACTTACCTTAGCGAAGACACCGCAGTAACTAGATCTAAGTACGTCATAACTTAGATCGTTCCCCCCAACCCCTGTAGACCAGGCCTGAGATATGGCAATATCAGTATGGACAAATCAGCCTGTGGTAGGTAATCCAGTTGCAGGATTTTCGTGCCTAGTTCCTCCCAGCATATAGGCAGGCTGCCCCAAGTTACAATCTCCCACAATTGAAGAAAAATTGATTGGCTAATTACAACACTGACTGTCTAGTCATGTTGCCTGACTCCAGTTGTCCCTTGAGGCTTCCTGACTGGATATTCTTATTGGTGTTGCTAGATCATGGAAAACAGCTAGCAAGGTAAGAGATTTGGTTTTCTTTTCCGTGTTATGGCTCTCATCAACAAGAACAAATGGGCCCAACTAGGGTGTCAGATAAGATCTCAGTGAGCTACTGAATGGCTGCTCTAAAAGCATGAATTGTGGGCATTAATAGTTATCTGAGTGCTCTTCTGTATTGTTAACAGCTCCTTCCACCTTCCTTTCCAGAGTCATGAGGGGACATGCTGGTCTCTAGAGACAGGTCTGGGGCTTAGGAGGATCCACTTTCCAGTAAGGCAGCCAGAAGTGGTGGAATTCAGGGTCCAGTTGGTAAAATCTGAGGAGGTTCTTGGGCAGGGTGAGTGTAGAGGGAGAAGCGCTCTCTGTTTCTGCCATCTTCCGAGGAGTGGAGTGGATTGGCAGGATCCAGTCTGAGAGGTTGCCTTGGAGCAAAGCAGATGGCCTCCACTTCATGTCCTGAGAATTTGTTTCACCACAGAGAGTTTTAAGGCTTTTATGAGACTTGAGTTGATGTACCCCATTCCATCAGAGTGGCTTTCCTGAGGTGATCTGAGGAGCAGGAAGGTGGAGAGGGGACTGGTTCCAACTCTATCTTGCCCTCTTCAGGAGAATTCCTATCTGAGCAAAGGGTGAATGATGGATGAGGTTTTTCCTACCACTAGGGATGGAGAAGAGGTCCCTACAATACAGTGGAGGGGAAAAGATCAGGGAGCTTACCTGCAGAAAGCTCTTTTTGGAGGAGAGGTAAAAGGATCCTTTAGGATGGAAGGAAGCAGAAGCCATACCCTGATAAAGGGTCTCCTTTTTATTGGAGAAGGAGGAATGGCTGAGAGAGACTTGTCATCTCCCACCTCCAATGTGTCTGCTTGTGAGCTCCGGTTTGAGTTGATTTATTCTGGAGGTTCTCTTCTTGGGTGTGCTAGGACACATAGGAGCAGTCCTGCTGTTCCTCAGAGTCCCCGGTGGGGCAGGGGTTGCTAAATTAGATTGGCTGCTCCCATTCTTTTGCTCAGGCTTATGTCTAGCAATTCTACACAGGCTGGGAGAGGAAGGATGAGCAGAATGACCTGCTGCTAAAGAATGGATGTGCCACAGAAAGATATTTTTAGCTCTTCTTCTCAATTTTCCTTTGAAGAAGTCTTTGTCCTACCCTGTCCATGCTGTGAAACTACTGAGGTCTGGAAAGAAGATAGTGCCGCACCAGTGAGGCAGAGTTGGGAAAGCCAATGCATGATATTAGAAGGCTCTGGGGGAAATCCACATATGGTGTTGAAGGACTTGGGAGAGTAAAATCCACATCCAGAATGACTACAACCTCCATGAAAGCAAAGTAGGAGGACTTTTGCATTAATCTATACTAGTGGCTGGCACATCATTAATTGGGTTTGGTTTGGTTTTTTCTTTACAGGCACCTCTAGCTCCCCTGAAGTCCAACAGCAATATTTATCAAGTATTCAACACCTTCTAGGAGATGTATGACACTTGTAAACTTACTATTTTTATATCATGCCATTGTATGCAATATTTCAACAAATAGACGAATCATTTGGTACCTTTTTCTGCCCATAGGTCTGACTGAGTTAATAACTGTAGTTAAAACAAGCTGTGGCAGAGAGTTTTTGGAAGGTAAAGGTGACTTTTTTTCAATCTTTTCCCTGATAGTTGCTTCCAAATAGTGTCGGGGGTAAAAATATTAAAATGAGGAAACTTTTATTATTTGAAAATAGTATCTGAAAATGTCTGATTTATCTATTAATGTGCATTGGCAGGCTTAGCTTGTTGCAAACAGATTTTCTGGGTTGATCATATCTAAAAATGGTGGTGTGTTTTTGAATGTAATTTTGTCACAAGCAATAAATGAAATCTATGTTATTTACTCTGCAATTAACATTTTAGTCCTTTCTTTCCACAGTGTTTCTCTTAAACATACTCTGTCTCTTTTTGGAGTTGGAGCAGAAACTTAAGAAATCAGAAAGTTGATAGAAGCATAAGACTTGTCCCATTCAGATAATAGAGTGGATCTAGATCTCTGTTGTGTCATTATATGATGCCAGATGAAGAAAATCCATTAGCCACCCAGGTACTTGTTTAATTTTATGTGCATCATTTTTATTCTATTTTGTGCACCACATTATTGTTTTAGCATGGTAACTGTACCCTTAATGAGAGCCAATGCCAGTTATTTCACATTAAGTTAAGTGTCCTGGTTTCTTTAATCTAGGCAATGTAATGTACAGACGAGAAGAGTTAAGACAGAATTGCTTTTTATTCTAATGTCAATTTCATCCTCCAGCAAGGAGAACCAAAGATTAGAGAGGAGAAGAAAACTTCAGTGGCAATCAGTTGTTTCACTAAAACAGTTTTCCAAACTTCCTGAAGTTTGCCAGCATCATAGTTACATATCTAATCCACATCTCGCACTGAGAGGAGATTTAGCTCTTAACTTGATATAAAACTAGTTTTAAGGAATAAACTTTTCCCAGAAGGGGCGATAAGATACTCCTCTCATGTTAATGACTAAATATAAACGAGGGTTAAAGAGTACAGAATATCTCACTAAGTTACTCTGTTTCCCAGTAAACTTTCTGAAAGAAAACAGCAGTGATAAAATTAGTGAATGCTTCTGCGAACACAGAGATTATAAAGAGATTTGATAAGCACGATTTAAAACTTGGTTTCCAGTTGGACGTTTGTTACAATGATTTTATCTTATTACATTTTTAGCTTGACTTGTCTCCCTTTTCCCTGTTGCTCTTACGTTTTAATCCTTATTTTTGGTCGCTCATGGGATGTTCACTCTGAGGCTGCCTACCCTTCACATGAGGAAACCTTGTCTGTGCTTGCCATGGGTCAGCTCCCCAACCCCAATGGCCATTGACAACACAAGCACTGCCCTCTTGGCCTCACTGTCACTCTAGGATTAGTGATTGGCATACGCCAACCCCCAAGATCTCCCTGGAGTGTCCAGCCCCATGTCCACTGGACACTTGGAGTATTTCTAAATCCACTGCTTCCTTCAAACAAACGGTGCACTTCAGTTTACCACTTTCACCTCAGATCATCACTCTGCTTTACACACAGCACATAGATATCTTTATAATGACCTCAAGTACAGTAAAACCTCAGAGTTACAAACACCTTGGGGATGGAAGTTGTTTGTAACTCTGAACAAAATGTTATGGTTCTTCTTTGAAAAGTTTACAACTGAACATTGACTTAATACAGCTTTAAAATTTTACTATGCAAAAAAATTCTGCTTTTAACCATCTTACTTTAAATGAAACAAGCACAGAAACCGTTTCCTTACCTTGTCAAATCTTTTTTATATTTACCCTTTATTTTTGTAGTAGTGTATATTTGCTTTTTTTTTTGGTCTCTGCTGCAACCTGATTGTGTACTTCCAGTTCCAAATGAGGTGTGTAGTTGACTGACCAGTTAATAACTCTGTTTGTTTGTAACTCTGAGGTTCTACTGTATAAGTCTATTTACAAAGCATAGAGATTCAAGTAGCAGCAAGTAGTAGTTTTGGAAACAAATGATTACATGTAAAATAAAATCATAACACATTCTAATGCCTAGACTTACTTAAGATGATACTGTCATATCTAATAAAGTATTGCTCAACCAAAATCTTTGTAGCCCAGGCTGGCTGCAACACTTTTCATGAGACTAGAACACTGTCAGTTGTTTCCTAGGTGAAGGGTTCGGTATGTCTTCTTGCGCTCCAAGATATACTGGAACAGATATACCTTTGTCTTTATTCATAAACCAGACACTTCCCCTGCTGTTTATTTGTTCTTGTAGATTTTTGTAGTCTCTCAATCTGCACCTGATTCAGTATTCATGTAGATATATAATAATTAAAACGCAAATGGCCAGGGAGATAGATGTCTTGCCTCTTGCCTGAAAGGAACATTTCTGTGATATGTCACCTTCTGGCGACCTGCCTTAATTCCAAGACATTGCGAATATAATTTTCAGTATAGCTACATAGCTCTGTAAATATCTGTACATACATTTTTGCAATGTTTATGACAACCAGCGGGCTAGTACTGGCTCTTGTTAGAGATCTCACATGCCACCCTCAGTCAACTACAGATATTGACCCGGGGTTCCCTGTAAAGCATTTTGCACCCCCTGTGCACTCTGCCAGTTGGTACCAAGCGGTCCCTGGGTCACTTACTCCCATTTTATTAAATTTCTGAAATGAACGCTAGAGGAATGCCAGCCTGGTTCTGTAACAGTGACTTCAAAACTAGACCATTATTTTGTAGTCTAACTATATTCCAGTTGCTAATGGAGTTCCTATTAAATTTCATGTTTTGTTTTTTCCTAGGCCTGTGGACTTACCGAAAGAGATGTTGCTACTATTAAATTACTTAATGAAACCAGAGATATGTTGGAAGGTATAGAGAGAACCTGTATTAGCATTAAAATCTTTATAATAATTGCAATTTTCATATATGTACCTGGGTGGTGGTGGTTCCCCTCATAAAATTTGACCCTTAAATTATTAATTACTATATAAAATTTAATGAGGTAAAGGCTTTTAGGCTGCCATTTTCAAAAGTGCCTAAGGGGCTTGAGTGCTCAAATTCAGTGAGATTTTGAATATTGAACTCATTGGGCCTTTTGAAAAACCAAGCTTTAGCTTTTAAAACACAAAATTCTGATTAATCACTGTAAACATTACGAGACACATCACTAGAAAATATACTTGACAGAAGGAAATAATCTTGCAGTGACAAGCTGACATGACAGGTCTTTTTCCCCCTCATTTTCCTGTGGTTCTGCAATAATTTGGGCCAACTTCTCCTCTCTGGTAGATCAATGTAAGTCCAGAGTTAGTTTCATTGAAATCAGTGGTTTTTCCTCCACTCTTACTCTTACGTAAAAGTGGCAGAAATTTGGCTTAATTTTCATTTCAGATTCTATTTTAAATGGATTCCAATGGACACCTTTTATGCAGGGTTTTATCAGTTCATTTTAAATGTTTTTCTTCTACAAGGGAGTTATAAAAGCGAGGGGTTTTGCATGAAAAGGTGACAGACATTGAATATGGATAGCCTGAACTATGGCGAGGTTGTCTTTTCATTGATCTTCTAGAGGTATTGGGGATTTTATTGTTGCCCATCACCACAGTTTCTTAGCACTACAGTAAGATGATTATTGAAGTTCTAGTTCTCCTGGTATAGTGAAAATGCTTGATCGTGCGCTGGCTTTTATTCAGCTTGCAGGTGGATTTCAATGTGTTGGTTAGAACCTGTAAAGCCCTAAATGGGTTGGGACTTGGTTACTCTCTCTGTGGTATACTGCCTCAATTGAGAACAGCATTGGTGCTCAAGGTGGAATTGCCTCAATAGAAATAAGATGGAACTGCTGGCAGGGTGTTCTCTGATCCTTTTTTTGTTTTTTGGAACCTGCGTCTGCCAGAATCCATACTTGTTAATCTTCTGGACATGCTGCAAAGACCATCTGTTTGGTGGGCTGAGGAACAGATATTTTGAGCAGTCCTTTCTCTGTTGTAACCTTTAATTTATGGGATAGGCATCCAGATTGCCAGAGGGGTGCCTATGGGTGTATTTTAAAAATGTGAAGAACTACATACTAGGAACCAGAACAGCAATTTTTTAAAACTTTTTTTTTTTACAGCCCAGATTTTAGTACAGTTTTGAGCACGTGTTTAAACAGGGGATTCAGTCGACTTTTGGACAATATGGCAGAGTTCTTTAGACCCACTGAACAGGACTTGTGTCAGAGTGGCTCTGTAAATAGGTAAATATTACTTTGATGATATTTTATGAGTTTTTTCTGTCTTGATTATGCTTTGACTTACAGTAATCTCTGCACATGGTTATAGATTCCATGGCCCCGTTATAATGGAAGTAACTGGTGATGAGAAGAATTCTAGCACTTCATAAAGATAACATGGATTTTAGTATTTTACTCACTTAGTGAGGTAGAGACGGTACTAGCTTTGTCATTTTACAGGTGAGGAAACAGCAATATGAGCTGTGATTTGACTAAGGTCTTACATAGTCGTGGCAGCGTTTAAAGCTAGAACTTCAGAGTCTTGGCTCTCTGTCCTGTGCTTAGTCTGCTAGAGCATACTGATAATTATGTTAGCAATAGTTTTTACAAACCCTGAGTTCAGAGTCCTGCAGCCTAGCCACTGGGACCAGACTCATCCCTGTGTGACGCCGTTGTCTGTTTAATCCCCTACTCTTAACACACTCATCCTCCTTATAAAGCTTGTTTTAGCACTCTCTGATATGAAGTTTCACTCCTTGACTCCCAGATGCTTAGTTTAACCCCTTCTGAACTACGTTCCATCTATAATACTGTCAGAGTACACAGCGCTGTACAATAATTGGAGTGTGGCGGAATACAGAATAGGTCCTTCCTGGAAGAATGGATGCTGAAAGGCAAATGGATTTAAAAAACCCCCACACAGGATAAACATAGAATAATATGAGGTCATTTTATAGCTGAAATACTTAACAGAATAGATAAATTGTGGGCATTGCCAAAGGAGCTTGACTTAATTGCACTTCCCTTGATAACACACTCTTTATGCCCTGATCCTGCATTGGGGAACATATAGGCAAACTTCTGCATCTAGTGAGAACCCTGTTGGTTTCAGTGAGACTCTGCGTGTCGTACAGGCGTCTGCTTACAAGAATCTGTTTCAAGTGCAGGATTGAGTTTTTTTTGAGACGGACTGTGAAAGGGGCATGTGGAGGGGCTTTATTACTCTGATATGTTTAGTAGTAAGATGAAAGTGAAATATGTGTACTTTTTGGGTGAGATCCTGGCTACACTGAAATCATGGCAAAACACCTTGTTTGAAACTCCACCACTCATCCAGTTCTAAAAAATCATTTCAAATGGGGAAAGAGAAAGATTACTCATGTCAATAACAAAAAGCAGAACTGATTTTTTTTTTTTTTTTTTTATGCTTGATAGTCCCCCTTAAATATCATTTATTTAAATGGATACAATTACTGTACTATTTTGGATTCCTATTAATCTCCCATCTGTCCTACTTGACTCCTCATGCTACCTCCAATAGTATTTGAAAGAGGAGGGACTGCAAACTGACATCGCTAGTGATATGATCGGTACAAACTTTGGTTGAACTATAGTTCTTGCTACATGTGACACACCTATGTGTTGAATGGAATACAGTCACAACAGATCAGTTGCTGCTTGAGCTTGTTTCTATATGTGTGCTTTTAACAAAAGACCTGATAAAGACCAAATAAGTAAACTTCAAACCACATACAATGCAAATCTGAAACTTACTCTTTTAAGGGTAAAAGAGATGGAAGGACTTTTTCAGCTTTGTAACAATCCCAAAGAATTTATATATAGTTTTCGCAATGTAAAAAGGAGACTTATGCCTGCCTCTGATGTGTTTCTATTCCTTCTAGTCTTTCCAGTGTCAATCTTCCTTTGGCAAAGATAATACCCATCATAAATGGACAGATCCATTCAGTGTGCAGTGAAACCCCTAGTCACTTATTCAGGTAGAAGCCTTTGTACTTACTATCTTAAAAGTATCCCAAGTCTGCTAAAATATTCATTGTTAAATGCAACATTTTATATCAAAACTGTATTGCCCAATTCTCATGTGATGAGTTTTAGTTCAGTTTCTTTTAAGAAGTGGGAACACTGGTGGCCTTAAGGAAAGGCTCTCTCTCATCCCTGCTACCTGCAGTTGTCAGTGGAAGGGTAGGGAGAGCAGGGGGAGAAGAAAAGGATGGTGGTAAATGCAGAATGATTTCTTGATCAGACTGCTTTGGCAATTCTGATCACAATTTTGTTTTTCAAATGTGACAAACTTATATTTGAGTAAAAAACTCAACACTTTCTGGTATCAGACTCTGTCATGTTTAACCATGTGTAAGTACTTCAGCAAGAAAAAGGTGATGGTTCTTAAACTAGTTATTTTTTACTTCCATCTTCTTCAGGACCTGTTGATGATGGAACAAATGAAAGACTTGCTGCTAATGTGTATGAAGCTTTTAGTACTCCTCAACAATTAGAGAAGTGAACTGTGCATCAAAAACAAACAGATCATGTCTTTATATAGTACATCCCTTGTGAATACCTGTGGGAATTTAAGGATTTTGGTTAATTTTATGATAGTGTAGGATTGCTAAACCTTCAGAAAGAATACACTTATTGAAATACTTGGGAATGCACCTGCTATTGTTTTATATAATAGAATTCTGCTTACAACATCTGATTAAAAACTTGTTCGAAGAATCATTGTTCACTAAGACTTGTGTTAAGAAGGTTTCAGCTGTATTAACTCTTTAGAACTACTTTTATTGTACACAAAAGGCCAATATTAGGATACCTACAGTTATTGAAACTGACTTGCTTCAGATGTGGTGAATTTTGGAAGAAGCAATCTCTGATCATAAAACTCTAGAAACTGCAACAGACAGTAAGATGGGTGAAGTCAGGCTTCTCTTTCCTTCCCCCCACAAAAACTTTAAAAAACCCTTCTTTCCTCAATTCTATAAATGCCATCCTAGAGGATTAATATTCCAGAGGCAAAAGCAAAGTCTCTGCCAACTGATGCAGGTGCCTGACCAATGTTCTGGATGCTTGCCTTCTTGCTGAAGACTTAGAATAAATTGATTTTAAGAGGGTCTATTGTGTTTATGCTGTCGATGAACAGCTATCGATGTACACATTTGTAAATATTTATCTCACTTTGTATTAATTTTGATCCCAGCACACTGTCTGTATTGCAATAAAGAATTTTAATGTAAAATTTGTGTGCAATAACTTTACCAACATAAAAGAATGTCTGTCTGTACCTAAATAGGCCACCATTTTAAAACTTCACATATATTAAAATGTCTCTACATTTTAGTCTTGCATTTATTTTCATTGGTTTCCTACAGAAACTTGCAAAGACTAGAAAAATATAACTCTTTGGCACATAAGGTGGGACTACAGGAGAGCAATATTCATGTACATATGGATTTATAAGTCCACACGAGACACCTATTTAAAAACCCAATCAGCATAAATAAGAGAAACTACAGCAGCCCTACTGCCTATAAGAATAGCTAAATGAACCACACAGCACTGGTGCATAACATCAATTCACCACTCAGACTTTTAATACGCCCATCACTCTAGCATAAGTACAGATTTTGTAACTCGGGCCTACTCCTATTCGCAATCTCCTAAATTCTACACAGTAGATAATTTTACATGTTAAATTTAGTTAAGATTTTGTGTTAAATTCCTCACCAAGGGAAGCTGCTTGAAATAGTTACTACATGATTTTCCTAGTCTGTTACTTGCAGCCAGTCAGACTAGAGCCCTGATCTTGAAAAGACTTAAGCACATGCATAACCTTATATGTTGTGACTACTCCTATTAAAATCAGTGCAACTACTCAGTATGTAACCCTATGGATGTGCATAACTCCTTGCAAGATTGCTGCCCAGGATAGGATATACAATGGAATATTAGATGATGATGATTATTTCTGAAGTTGGATAGAAGCTACAGCTGCACTAACTTCCCCAGCTCTCTAGAAATGTGGCACTGAAGCTTCTTTACAAATGTCTTTGACAAAATAAGTTGTAGTAGACTTTGACTCTTCTGAAGGCTGTGAAAATAGCCTAGTTAATATTTCTTCATTTAGAACTTATACCATGTTCAATACTACAGTCCTGTTACCCAAAGATCAATATTGATTGGCCAGTTGGACTTTTTTGGTGTCCCAGCTGCACCCAGCCTCCTAGTCACTGAAACACAAATCTCTACATCCCTTTGGTTAAGTGGTATTGAAGAGATAAAGGGTTTGTCATAATGGACAGCCCATGCCATAGGAGGAAGGAAGGATTAGAATGACTTTTAAATGGCTTTCTCCCACAAGTGCTATTTAGAACAATATTTGGCCCTTTGTTACTTAACTCACTTTCTGCTGTAAAAAGCTAAATCTGGAACTGCTAAATACACAGCGAGTTGAAAACTATTGGGGGACACAATGCTGCTGAAAGGACAGCCCATGTTCCTAGAAGGCAACAGAGGTCCAGATATTTCTAGAAATATCTTTTCTGCTCTCTTGTATATCCTTCACTAGGAGTGCCTTTCATAGTGAAAAGATGTGTTGCACAAGTTCTCCATAACTCTTAAAAATTAATCATACCCCTCATAGCAATAACCTGCAGCATAGCGGAGATTCTGCTAGACTCAGTGTATTTCTAATGTGGCTGAAAGTGCCTTATTCATGATTTACTACATGATTTTTCAATAACAAACTTCTTCAAAACTTTGCTTTTGATTAATTTTATTTTTGGCTATTTTTCCTTTTTCAGTGGAAAAGAGGGAGAGAGGAAACAACAAATATTTCCATTAGAAAAAAATAAATGGTTTTAAAAAGTACACAAAATAACTTCAAAAAGGATGACTGGTTCAACTAACCCTCGCCCTATACACCTGCTTTTTGATCAACTTATCACTGCAGAATTTGGCTACAGTCACAACCTTGCTCCTGCTGGCATGGGCTGCTTAGGGAAGATGCACCATGGGTCAGTGCACAGAGTTTTTGAAGAGATCAATTGAAACTAGTAGATCAGAAATCTAATATTATGTTGCAAACAAGGTCCAATATCATCTTACAAATCCACCCCACCACTTAAAGCTAACCAGTCTTTCAAATCAAAGAGGTTAAATGCTGGAAGTGAAAGGCCAAATGCTCATTCCGCTGAATCTGGAACAGCATTTGTCTGCATTAAATCTGCTCCTATCAATCCCAATTTCAGCTGTACATGGAGAATTCAATAATCAAGTTAGAAATTTGAAGTGTTCTCAATAACATTTGTGAAGAAACGGCAACTGAAGTCTCCATTTGTATCATTCAGTTTACATTCATCAGCTGCAGAGTCCAGCCCCATTGACAGGGTAACTGACTAGGGGTTAGCTGAGGCACAGCCACCGTCATTCCCTTTTCTCCCAGTGAAACCCACTTCAATTGTCCTTTATATCCAATCAGCTTCACCTGGAAAAAAAAAATTAAATTGAAATCTATTCAAAGTGACTGTTGGCCCAGTAATTACATGCATATATTTTTCCACTACTTAACAGCAGTGATGAGCTTCCAAAATCTGAAGAACCGGTTCCTTCAGTCACTCCGGGTCTTTGGCAGCACGTCCTGAAGTACCAGCCGCCGAAGACCCAGAGCGAGTAAAGGGCCTGCCGCTGAAGACCTGGAGTGCCACCAGGTGAGTGAAAATTTAAAAGGGATTCTCAGCCAGGGGAGCCTCCCCAGCCGGGAGCTTAGGCAGACTGGACAGGACGGTCCTGCAGGCTGGATGTGGCCCGCAGGCCAGAGTTTGCCCACCTCCTTAACAACCGGTTCTAAACCAGCTTCAAACTTTAACAACCAGTTCATGTGAACCGGTGCGAACTGGCTCCAGCTCACCACTGCTTAACAGGTCCTTTTAATATAATGGATTAACTGTAGGCACCACTTTGCCAGCCACATGAATGGTCAGAGGCTGTCCAAAGGTTCTAAACATGCTTCTAAGGTGGTCATATAAATAAGCTGGCAAATGTAATGATGCTGTGTCCTACGATTTGGGCCAGACTATGGTTATTATGTTCTACATGCAGATGGCAATGGGAAATCAAAAGGATTTTGAGACACTTGCTCCCTATGTGAAGGGCTAGGTTTCACAATACAAACCAGATCATTATCTTACAAATAACGGCGTAGTTTACATTTTTTTTAATAAATACTACCACAAAAATAGAGCAAAGTGACTATATACAAACAATGTTCAGCTGATTAAGCAGAACATATACATGAAGGTGAAGAGGTTCCAGACATCATAATGCAATGTTACACTTTTGGAAAGTTAGTTAACAGTTTCTTAAACTTGCACTACTTCTTGCCTATAGGAAGAAGTCAGATGCCAACATGGGTATTTTATGGGAAGCAGGAGTATTTGTTTTTTTAAAAGATAAGATATTCTGGAATCTTCTTTTAAACTGAATTGTACTTTACTATAATGGAAATAACCATTCTGCTCAGCTCAGAAAAAATCAATGATTTTTTAAATACACTACTCCATCATTTAAAAAGCATATTAGAAAGCAGGAATTGTGGGGGGAGAATCACTTAAGTAGCTATATAGAAATTATACCATTGCACATAGTACTTAGGGTGGTATAAATTCTATTCTCAATTTACTCTGCTGTAAATCAGGAGTAATTGTTTGATTTAGTACAACTGACACTTCCATTACACACACTGTTAACAGTAAGTAAAATTTTGGCAGATTGGCCAGGGAAAAGGCGATTTGGGTTCAATTCCCAGCTCTGCCACAGCCTTCTCCTGTGACCTTAGGCAAGTCCTAATCTATGCCTCAGTTCCCCCATCTGTAAAATGGGGATAGCATGTCCTTTTGCCCATCTTTTGCCAATCTTGTTTATTTAGATTGTAAGCTCTTTAGGAGAGGGACTCTCTCTTATGATGTTTGTACAAGGGCTAGCACATTAAGGCTTCAGTATTGGTAGGGGCCTCTAGGCATTACCATAATGCTGCTACTAATAATGATTAAAAATGCAAAACTAAGAATGATCTATTCATTTTAAAATCTCCCCATTCCTTGCCTTTCATCTGAGGAGTGCAGGCTAAATTCTTCAGTGCCATGATAATTTAATTCAGTTGCCAACTGTAATTTGTGCTAAAGTAGCACTCTGTGTGTAACACAAGCACCCCCATTTATATACCAAGGTGTCATTATGGGGAAGTGTACTGAAGTGGGAACAGAGCTGGTCAAAAATTGGGCATGTCAAGAGGAAAGTCACATGAGGTTAGAGTAGTGCAAGCAGCCAAAAAGCTACTCACAAGAGGATGTAACACATCATCTCTTGGGGATGGAGGAATTACCACCTGCCCTAATTTACACTCCCATCCTTATGTTTTTTGGGGTTCTACACTAAGAAGAAAAAAGTCAGGGTCGACTGGCTCAGCAAGACACCCTTAGAACCAAGGAAACATACTCTAGACCAGTGGTTCTTAACCTGGGATGCACGCATCCCCTGAGGGTGCAAGATGACCTTTCTGGGGGTCCGAGACATACCAGATTTTTTTAGAAGGTAAATCATTGAAAACACCAGTTAAGCACAAGCAAGTACGTACAACTACTTTGTTTCATCAAACCTATGTATTTATTAACATTATACATTTTTTAACGATTACTGTAATATACAAACAAAAAATATATCTAGGTTTAAAGAACTGACCTACTTCAATGATTTTTGATAAGGGGTGCGAGAACATATTTTGAGAACCAAAGGGGTGAAGGCTGCAGTAAAGGTTAAGAACCACTGCTCTAGACCATCGAGCCACTCAGGGCATCATAGGCCCGGTTGGAAGCCTATTGATGAACCTATTTGCATCCATGACCAGTTTGAAAAAACAAGAGGTACTACCTGAGAAAGAGACACTCCCTTACGTCAGAAGTAGGCCTCCTTTATGCCATTCCTCCCTCAGCCACTCAGAGTCTCTCGACACAAACACCTAGTTCACAGCAAGCCAGGGTGTAAATCTATGTCACACTAGCCTGCCACACATTAAGTGGACCTTGCTGCCTGTGTGGACCTTGCTGCCAGGCACTAAAAGTTCCCTGCTGAGTTGGATCTACCCTGCTTTGAAATGGGAGTAGATTAAAGCACACTAGGGAACTTTTTGTGCACAGCAACAGGGTCCACACAGATACTTAATTTACACCTCACCCTTAATTTACAACTGAATCCTCCCCCTTCCAAGGGATGACTTGCTGCTTTTTGCATGCCACTGTGAAGGCTGTCTGACATGGAGGGGACTGGGATTGTCTTCACTATCAGTGTAAGTCGACCTAAGTTACGCTACTCCAGTTATGTGAATAACGTTTCTGGAGTCGACGTAGCTTAGGTCAACGTACCCCGGTGTCTTCACTGTGCTGCGTCAATGGGAGACATTCTATGATTGACTTACCTTATTCTTCTCAGGGAGCTGGAGTACAGGGGTCGACTGGAGAGTGCTCTATTGTCAATTTAGCGAGTCTTCACTAGATCCGCTAAATCGACACCAACTGCATCGATTGCAGCAGCGTTGATCTCCTGGTAGTGAATACAAGTCCTCAAATAGGGACAATTCTGTCTTACCTGTGCATTTTCATTCTAGGAACCTCCAGGTCAGACAGCCAGACCCTCTCTGTAGAGAACTGCATTAAGTTTGTTGGAGAGGGAAATCTGCTATTGCTTGCTTGTTGAGACGTTTGAAAGGCAAGTGGGTATTCCTCCAGGAAATCTCTAAATTTAATGTCAAGGCCTTGTGGGTGGTTTGACTGTTTTGAAAAACAGCACTTTTACACTTTGATATAGTTAGCATTTTTCAGCTTTGGAAGGTATCATCCTGGGCAGTTCTTCCTAAGAGGCGGTCCTAAGCCCAAGCTCAGAGCAAAGATCTGCTTGGCCCCCAGTTGTCATGGACCAAGAGAATACCCTACTATCAAGTCTGACAAGGAGGGTCCTAGACTGAAAGTTAGCAGTGACGACAGAATTTTCCCTTTTTCAACATATTCTATTCTGTTTTTACATATCACCAAAGGTGACAGGTATGTATTATTTGAAAACAAAAATGTTCGCAGTGTTGACGGCACATTTTTCAGATATTTTCTGATCTATCTTATGAATATATTCTAAGACAATGCGTTAGAAAGCTTACAGAAGTAGCAAAAAAGACAGTGGTCACTTACTTGTGTCGCTCCAATTTTGGTTTTTGGGTCACCAAGTACCAGAGAGTCTGAGATTGGCCAATTAAGGAAAATGGCATAGACTGTCTCTTCTTTAGGTTTGAACGTGTACCTGGTTGGAAATGGGAAGTCATATAATTTAGGTCCAGTTTGTTTGTTTTTTGTGATTATCCACACACTTGAGAGTAATGTACATGTAAAGATTTCAGGACTGGAAAAGGAATTTTAAAAGTTGATGGCAATTAGGGTCACAAACACCACAAGAACTGTTTACATCAGAACTACAGCAATGCAGTCCTCGTCCTGCCAAACTACTATTTAAAAAAGTTTGGATTCCAGCAAATCTGTTTTCCAAGTATAATTTATTCTCTACCAAACAATCGTGCAAATATTTGTAACACTTCTATCTCTCTTCTTACATATTAATGTTTCTCATGAATTTTACTTCTAGCTTTTTATTGTGTCTAGACGCGATATTTATATTTAATAGCCGATGATAAGGTCAGGAGTACAGAATGGCCCACGAGGGAGAAGAAGTACGGACAAAATGCAGATGAGGGATGGTTGTGGATTACTGGCACAGCAAATGCACAGAAGCTAAGGGATAGAGCAGGGTCCAGAGACTAAAAAGGAGTGAATCTAATGGGTGATTTCATCAGAAATGACATTAACATTATCTTACCAAATAATTTATCCATCATACTCAATTTGACAGGGCTCATGGCCATCCTACTCTTGATCAGAGTTGTTTTCTAGGAACTTTTTTAAAAAAAAATTCCAGCTTTGGAAGCTATTATTGTGGGGAGTTCTTTCTAAGGGTCCTTTAAAAAGTGGCTAATTTTAAAGAAGTACCTTAACATTTCTGTCTTTCTCATGATAGTGATATTGACTTATTTCTTATCAGCAGTTTTATATTGTATCGATCAATATTCTATAAAAAGAACAGGAGTACTTGTGGCTCCTTAAAGACTAACAAATTTATTAGAGCATAAGCTTTCATGGGCCCACGAAACCTTATGCGCTAATAAATTTGTTAGTCTCTAAAATGCCACAAGTACTCCTGTTCTTTTTGCGGATACAGACTAACACGGCTGCTACTCTGAAACCTGCCAATATTCTACAGTAATTCCTAAGTCCTGCTTTAGTTTTTCAGCTACTTTTGCTGAGAGGCATAAACAGGCCAAAGATACACATTGAGCCTTTGTTTCAGTCTGCATTGGAAGCATGCACTCTCTTGTCTCCCAGTTTTTTTCCCCTAATCATTAGGGTGTACCAACTTCACTAATGTCCAGTATATATATTCTTCCTTTAGGCACCTATCTTGGCTTTCCGAAAGGGTTCTTTTCTGAGACAGTCAAATAGCATACATATTAAGGTAGTGGTTTCTTTATTGTAAACACTTGTCCACTAGAAATTGCACAACTTCACAAAAGGGTCTCAATAGTTATATTTTCTGCGTATTATTTCACTAGTCTTACCACACTCCTGGTGTGACAGTGTCATTCTGAGTTCTCCATGGTTTAGTTCCGTAAATGGCTTCTCCATTGACTCGCAGCCAGACACCCATCTGTCTTAGGCGTTCTTGGAATATAACATCAATGCGACCATCATGGGTGGGCCCAATGTTCATCAGGAGATTCCCCCCACATGATACTGTTTCTACGAGTTGCTGAAACATTTAGAAAAGTCAGAATGTTAAGATTATGGCCAATGAAGGCATACACATTGTTTGGTGTTCTTACCAAAACTTAGAACTCTGCTCCAGACACATGCGTTGAAAGAGCTGAATCAGTATTTGACACTGCAATATGCAAAGTAGTACGTTAGTGGTTCCAATAGTTTCTACAAAATTTAAGCTTCCATTAAAAATGTTACATTTTTAGCTCGTATGGCTCAAGAAAACCTTCCAAATGTGATCTCACTCTGTGATGCCTGACTAACTCTGCATTTTTTCAGTCTGTCTGCATTATGAGTTATTTGCTTCCCATTTGTTTAACTGGGGGCTGAGTCTGAACCCTAATGATGACTGATATCAGTCCTTTTATATTGTAAACATCCAGATATTCTGAAATGGTGGTCAGATTCTGGGATTGTAGTTGGATACTGTGAAAAGCCCCTGATACATACACACACACACCTTACTTCTGAGAGTGGGTAACTATTACACGAAAAAAACTACTTGTACTGCAGAATAAAATGAAATTAAACAAATATCTTTTGTTTCTGCAGCTAAATACACATTTCTTTTCAGAACTATCTTGTATACAGTACAAGAGTTTAAAGTAAACTGCAGCACCAAAACTATTAAGAGAGAGCTTACACACTAAGACCTCATTCCTACAACTGATTTCAGGTGGGTGGACCTCTTGTGTCTGCAAAAAGCCCCACTGAACTCAATGAGGCTCCAGGCAGGTGCAGGGGTCCACCTGCAAAGAACCAGTTGCAGGATCAGGATCCTACCTTACCTTACTAATTTGTTTTAAATCACAATTATCTGCATGTCCAACTTTAATGAACAGACAAAATATTTTAATTTAAAATGCAAGTATAAGATTGGATTGCATTGGGGAAATAAACCACCTAAAAAAAAAAACAGATGCAAAGTAACAAGGAAGCCATTCCTGAAACAACCAAATATATCAAAGCCTTTTGCATTTCTCTCAGGCCAGAGACTGATGAACACCTGGAGCCCATACACTTTGAAATAATTCCCTACTGTTGTATTAGGTAAAATTCTCATTGATTTCAGCAGACATTAGAAGTGTTTAAAAGCTACAGCATCTCCTCCAAATTTGGATATATGAGGTACAATATGTACATACAGCTGTATGAATCTTTGTTTCTTTCCTGGACATAATGGTTTTGTTTGACATGCTGTCCATCAAATGACTTAACCCGTAGAAGGACTTAGTTGTTAATACACCAATTAAAAGACTTTGTAGGTTCATTTGGAACTCTCGAACTGGTAGGATGGAAACATCAATTTAATTATCACAAATTTTACAGGATTACCTGTGGGAGAAGTTAGAATTAGTCAGCAGAAATTCAACCCATTCCCTAGGAACTACTTCCTTTGTGATTAACTGTCACTGAAATCCCTAGTCTGTGGTCACACTTCTATTGGAAACTTTCCTAGCATGCTTTTCCGGCAACTGGCCCTTTACATTTGGAAAGCAAAACAGCTACCTCCATAAAGTTGCTATTTTGTAGCTGACTGCTGAGGGCTACATCTCACTTCCTTCTACCTGGCAAGTACTGATAGTTCTTACTATGGTTTACCTTGGTATTTCTTTCATGCCTCAGAAAAGGCCACCTTCATATTTTTATATCTATACCTGCAGATTTTTTAAGCTAGTGGGCACTGATAGCTTGCATTATACTTAAGGTTAGTTCCATCTTGCATTCTAACTTATTTAAAAAATTGTAAGAAATTACATGTAAGACCTACACCTAAGATAAAAAATTAACTCAGCTGTTGACTGTTAGATGTTAACTCTAACCCAGCTGTTAGACTGCAAAGTCCAGCCATCAAACAAAAGCTAGATTTGGGTTATGTGATAATATCAAACTATACACACCCACAAAATAATTGAGTGTTACAACAACTGAAAATTTCACTGTATTGTGACTACTCCTCAGAGATTAAAGTTTCAAGTTGATCTGGTGGCTTGTCTCTAAATGGGTGCAAGACGTGAGCTTGGGAGCACCCTTTGAACTCTGGAGGGCAATGAAAGTTGCCGGTGGAGGCAGAAGTGTATTTGAGTTCTTTGGATGAGTCAGCAATCTGTTCTCAGTACCGTCTGTTGTCAAACTCATAAGATGACGTTGAGGGTGAAATGAGAAAAGTGTCCCCTCAATGAAGAGGGACAGGCAAACCCAAATTCCTCAACATGAACCAGCCTTCAAATCTGGGTCAGATGCAGAGAATTCAGACTTGGATTGCTATTTCCACCAATCTGGAAAACACATTAATATTTCTATCCTGTCTTTGGAAAACTTTTATCCTTTTGTATTTATGAAATAGCAACATTTAATGTAGAGTATCGCTCTTTGCGTTGCATGAATGTAGACTCTTTTTTGGAAACAATTAGCTATATGCTATGTAAACAGGGATTCAGCAGACATAAAGCCCATCCACTTCTATGGAATTTAATGCGTTTTGCCATTGACTTCAGTAGCAGCAGGATTGGTTCCCCAGGTGTTGCTGGCAGAATATTCTGGGAGATATGAGTAGAAAACTACAGAAACAATAATGACTCTTTTGTATTTAAATGCCACAAACACTTAAAGTGTGTAATTTGCATAAAATACTTAGAAGAATACTAAATATCCATGGCTTATTATTACTTCATATTTGTCACCAGTAGGAGTAGGAGAGGAAGAAAGAAAGAAAGAAAGAAAGAAAGAAAGAAAGAAAGAAAGAAGAAAGAAAGAAAGAAAGAAAGAAAGAGGAAGTGCTTGCTTCTTTCATTTGCAATTAAAGTAACTGAGTGGAATTTATGGGCCTTCATCTTGCTTACACGTGTGTAAATCACAAATTATTCCACTGACGTCAAACTGGTGTAAGAGAGAGGAAAATCAAACCATAGGATTTGCACAGTTAAGGTAGAGCCATTACTGAACTTAGTTTGATAATATAATCAAAGGAAATGATCATCAAGAGGTCACATAATTAGTTATTTCTTACCATTACATTGGTGAACTATAATAATCAGAAGTACTGGCCAGATGTTGTATACCATATCTCTGTCTTACTGTACCTTTACCAGTTCTTCAATCGTGAGATAATCATTTAGCTGCGTATTCCTCCTATAACCCCAGGACCATTTGTCTATGGTCATACAGTTCTCCCACTTATGAGGCAAAAGTTGTCCTGGGTTATAGCGGTCGCTGCAGGTGTAGTATCCACCATGTTTACAAATGCTGCCAACTCCCCAACGATCATTTGTTACAACTGTATCCCGAACTGGGCTGAAATTACAGAAATTTTAAACAAATGGTTATGATTTTTAATTATTTAGACTAAATGTCAGCTCTTTCCCCCAGAAATTCACATTCAAGATGACTTCTGTGTTCCTAATTTTCCTCTTTACATAATGCAAATGGGTAAGAAATCTGGACTGAGATTTCTATCTCTGAGGTCTTACACAGAGTGAGAGTAGTGAATGGACCCGCTTCTGCACTCCTTACTCAGGCACGCCTCCGACTGTCTGCCATGGAAATAGATTGCAGTACAGATCCTTGAATATATACTCTGCCTTATGTGCAGTGTCAAAGGCACCGTCTGTGAAGAGAGTGTCATGATCATGGACTATTAGGTGGATAGAAAGCTGACTAGATCATCAGGCTCAACTGGTAGTGATCAATGGCTCCATGTCTAGTTGGCAGACGGTATCAAGTGGCGTGCCCCAAGGGTCGGTCCTAGGGCCAATTTTGTTCAATATCTTCATTAATGATCTGGAGGATGGCATGGATTGCACCCTCAGCAACTCTGCAGATGACACTAAACTGGGAGGAGAGGTAGCTACCCTGGAGGGTAGGGATAGAATACAGAGGAACCCAGACAAATAAGAGGATTGGGCCAAAAGAAATCTGATGAGGTTCAACAAGGACAAGTGCAGAGTCCTGCACTTAGTATGGAACAATCCCATGCACCGCTACAGACCAGGGACCGAATGGCTAGGCAGCAGTTCTGCAGAAAAGGACCTAGGGGTTACAGTGGACGAGAAGCTGGATATGAGTCAACAGTGTGCCGTTGTTGCCAAGAAGGCCAATGGCATTTTGGGATGTATAAGTAGGGGCATTGCCAGCAAATCGAGGGACATGATTGTTCCCCTCTATTCGACATTGGTGAGGCCTCATCTGGAGTACTGTATCCAGTTTTGGGCCCCACACTACAAGAAGGATGTGGAAAAAATTGGAAAGCATCCAGCGGAAGGCAACAAAAATGATTTTGGGGGACTGGAACACGTGACTTGTGAGGAGAGGCTGAGGGAACCAGGATTGTTTAGTCTGCGGAAGAGAAGAATGATTTGATAGCTGCTTTCAACTACCTGAAAGGGGGTTCCAAAGAGGATGGATCTAGACTGTTCTCAGTGGTACCAGATGACAGAACAAGGAGTAATGGTCTCAAGTTGTAGTGGGGGATGTTTAGGTTGGATATTAGGAAAAAAATTTTCACTAGGAGGGTGGTGAAGCACTAGAATGTGTTACCTAGGGAGATGGTGGAATCTACTTCCTTTGGGTTTTTTAAAGTCAGGCTTGATTTAGTTGGGGATTGGTCCTGCTTTGAGCAGGGAATTGGACTAGATGACCTCCTGAGGTCCCTTCCAACCCTGATATTCTATGATTCTATGATCATATTCTTAACAAAACAACCCTACTTGCCATCATGTAGATGACTGTTACTTACAGGAGAATAAAAATAGATAGAATGGCCAGACCATGTTAATGGAACAACTTATGGAGCTGCTTGACATTTTTCATGAAAAATGTTCATAATTTTTCAGCCATGTCTAATAATTTGGTTGTTAAAGGGAATACTCTTCCATGACTTGATCCCTTATATTGCAGGGAAATTAAGTGGGAGATGACATGGTTAAGTGCCCATTAAATGAAACAATGGATCCCACACAATATATGGAAAATGAGAGAGAAGCTATAGCCTGGCCAAAGTTCCAGTTTAAGAGCTAAATATATGATAAAAACAAGATACCTGTCATTATACAGCCAGGCTAAAAATCCAGTGCTGTTCCAGTAAGTATCTGGTGCATTACCATCCCCATCAGACCAGAGGATCTCTGGTTGGTATTTAGCCACAATCTCATAGAGCTCAGGCAATGACTTGGCAGTTGGAAATTGTCTTGTCTTGAATACATTGGAGGCATCATAAAGGAAGAGAGGATTGAACCATTCAAAGAGAGAGTGATACAGCCCAAAGTGCAAATCAGTCCTGTTTCTAATAGATGTTGCTAGTTCAGCCACAATGTCCTGTTTTGGTCCTATGTTGACAGCATTCCAGTTCCAAGAGTATTTGGACCCCCACAAGGTAAAACCTAGAAAGAGAAAGTTGAAGGATAAAAAGAGAATAAAAAGCACTGTAAGCATATTCTTATATATGCTATGCTATTAGTCAAACCACATGCTGATTGCAGCTCTCCAGAAAGAGGAAGTAGGATCTTCCCTCTTCTGCAGCTCCCCAGAAAGAAGAAGTAGGCTCTCCCCACTTCTGCTTGCCCTATCACTGAAATCTCTAGTTATGTATCACCGTAATATTCCTTCCTTTAGAAGAAGAATCCAATATCAAGATGTAGCTTAAAAATTGTTTATACCTTGTCTACAAATAACACATAACTCTCAGTTTCTGCACTAAGCAGACAATTATTCTTTCCACATATTAAGTGTTCATTCCACATAGATTTTCCTTGTAAATAGAGTATAAACACTGCCACTTTTGGGGGGCATCTTGATAATTGCTTGGATGCATTAAATATATCATCTCAATAACATCCAAGAATAGGAAAATATTTGACACATTCAGTGACTTAAAAACTCTCCCCTCTATCATTTTCATTCAAAGAGTCTTCTGGTCTCTTGGTTGGCATACCTTATGAAATGCTCCCTGACACATTAAAAAGCTTAATCAAGCACTCAATAAATTTATCTGAGCAGAGGGAAAACCTAGAGTAGCCTATAAAAAGCTAAACCTAACATTAAGTACCAGTGGCTTTAACTTTTCAGGTATCTGGATTTATAACACAGCAGCCCAGTGTAGGCATGTTCAATACTGCTGCATTTCAGCTAAGCCTAAACCAGAATAGACCAAGGCCAGAAAGGCTAGACTTTCATCTTCAAAGAGCTTTAAAAACATTATTTAACAAATCTTCTCAGCATTTCTGGGAACTGGGTCAATATCATTATCCCCATTTTAGTGAGACAAACAGGTTAATGTACTTGCTCAAGGCCACAAAAGAAGCTGCCTGAAATCCTGGCTGCTGTCAATGGGAGTTTTGCCCAGGGTTTCAGCCCATGTGTCAGAGCTGGGTTTACTGATTGCCAGTCCTGTGCCCACACCCTGCCTTGTTCTTAAAAACAAATCCTGGACTAATGACTGTGTTCAACAGAACTGATGGAGTGGAACAGCAGGTTATTGCTTTGATAATATCATTGTGAGATTTTTCTTCTCCTAAGAACTGGTGCAAGCCTACCAAGCCACTTAGAGTCTTAGGTTTTGGGCCAGAGAGTATCTGATATTCCGATACTAATTGCTACCTCTGTGGACCTGCCAAGATGTGGTACTGTGAAGCTTGATAGGATTTATCAAAAGGAGGAAGATGAAAAGAGTACAAAGGACGAAAGTACAGTCTTGCGGTACTCGCACAGGACCAAAGCTCAGGCAGTCTGGATTGGTTCCCTGCTTTGCCACAGACTTGCTGTGTGACCCTGGGAAAGTCACTTAAATCTTTGTCTCACAGTCTTCCAAATGGTGATGATAAATGGCAGTAAAATGGTGATGATAATACTGCTTTTGTCTACCTTTTCTATTTAGACTGTAAACTTTTGGGGATAGGGATTGTCTCTTACTCTGGGTATGTATAGCACCTATTACCATGGAGACCTGATCTTGATTTGGGCTTCTAGCTACAGCAGTAATCATAGGAATCAGGATACTAATGTTGAAATATAATTGTGCATATTTCAATATCTTAACCGACTCCCAAGAGCACATTGTACATATCTTGGAGAAAGGTACAGAGCTAACAAACTCTCTGCACACAGTAATGTTCCATATGAAACAGAACACGAGTTACTCTTCTGGTTCATTAAGCAATAAAAAGCCTAGAGCTAAATTACGCAACAGTCAGACATTAACAACTTCTGTGGCTGTTGTAGGAAGCTCTGCAGCACTCTTAACTTCAGTCATTGCAACCTATAGCAGGAGGAATAATGTGATAACAAATTCTTCCTTCTATCAATGTTCCAGCCTTTTATAGGGGATATGAGCTAACAAATACCACTTTTATTCTTGCCAGGTTTTTAGCATCTAGCCAGCTGGACAAGATAGCTTCACCTGGGTTTTTGTTCTGCTAGAAGAAATGAACCATGAACTGCAACAATTGCCAGCACTTGCACACGTTCTACTTACCTTCATGATGTTTTGAAGTCAAGACAACATATTTTGCACCAGAAGCCTTCAGAATATCTGCCCACTGGTTGGCATCAAAAAACTCGGCTGTAAACAAAGGGCCAAAATCTTCATAACTGAAGCCAGGAGGGTAATTTGTCTCCATAAATTTTACATAGGCCGGTCTCTTTTCCTTCTGCCAATACCACCTTCCAAATACACAATAAAAATATCCAATGACATTTTAAAATATATATAGTTATAATAATCAATTCCCGTTTTGCCATTCTAAAGGGCGGTGCACACTGTCACAGACATACTGTGGAAGTACACTGGAAATAACATAAAACTGCCTCAGGCAATAATAGCCTTGATATTTGGAGGCACCTTGGTCTACCTTCCTCAAAGACTTCATTTGAGGGACTCCCAGTGTTTCCTACTGAGCTGTGTTGTATACCAGCTAAAATTTGATGGGAGTGGGGAAAAGAAAGATAGTCTTATTTAGGGGCCAAATGCTGAAAACTTACTACCAGGCAGACAGGGCTAGTGTGGGACGTAGGCAGCTACGTTGGGTGCCAGTTTTGTAGGAACACCCCTGGTCTGGGCCAGCACAGGTATGGACTTCTTTAACTGTGTCCCTCTGTAGAAGAGTAAGAGCAGCCATACCACCAAGCACAGCACAGCTTTTTTGCTTCTGCCTCTTAAAGGGCATCCCCACTTTGCAGTAGCTACTTGAGATGACAGCCATCTCACTGCTCCATCTACTCCCACCCCAAGCACAGCTCTTAGGGAGTTTTGCTCCTTAAGGATGGGCCTCTACCCCACATCAGCAGCAGCCAAAAATTGCCACATAGACAGAAGCATGTCTCCAGTGTGGCTATCCCCCACACCAGCACAGGTATGAGGAGGTGTGACAGGGTGGACTAGATCTAGAAGCCTCATGGCCCTGCCATAGCCTGCTCCAGAAAAGAGCAGAGGAGAAGTCCTCCTAGAAGCCTAGAGTGGTTTTAGGAGAACTGCTAATCAGAGGGGCTCCTGGAGTGACCAATCATGGGGCAGAAGGGCCATATAAAAAGAAGCAGCAGAGCAGTCAGTTACTGTCTGGAGTTTGCAGTGGGAGAAATGGGTGCTTGGCTGGCTGGAAGAGCAGCAGGACTGCTGACAGATCAGTGAGGGCAAGTTGAGTCCAGGGCACCAAGCCCAGAAGTTCACCAGAACAGGTGAGGGTACCATGATGGACTCTGCTGGTCTGGTTGAAGGATGAGCCCAGTCAAGGGCTGCCAAAAGGACACCTACTGAGATGGACCCCTCTTGGGCTGTTAAAGAAAGTAGTGCCTTGGGGAAGGATGCCCTTGTGCTATGGCCCCATACTAGGGCCAGGAGCAAGAACTAGAGACTGTATACCCCAGAAGGGGGTTCAGTGTATGTGACTCAGCTGGAGGGCTAGTCAATGAAGACCTGCCAAAAGAACCATCAGCCAGGGGAGTGCTTCCCCATTCAAAGCTGAAGGATTGCAGGCATGAATCAGCCAGAGAGATAGATGCCAGCCCAATTACAGGTAGGAATTCTTAGGGCAGCAAAATGTCCAGCACCAGTCCTGTGGATTAGTGTTTTCCACAGAGAGGAAAAAAGGTGGGTGAAATCATATCTTTTATTGAACCAACTTCTGTTGGTCAAAGAAACAAGCTCTGTGTAGCTCTTAATCTTGTCTTTCACCAACAGAAGTTAGGCCAATAAAATATATTACCTTATGCACCTTGTTATCCTGGGACTGACATGGCTACAACAATACTGCTTACTACATAAACAGTTCTACTGTCTATGGGTATAGCATGGGATAGCATGAGTCTGTCACTGTAGAAATGCTATGGCCAGTAGTAAGGGTTTGTGGGGTTACAGTCATTAGGTTTCAGAGTTAGGCAGAGCAGCAAAGATCTAGGTAAGCTTAGGCGCACACTAATCATTCAAAATTGGGGAGGAAAATAAACTGAATTTTTTAAAAATGTGTTTAAATCCCAAATTGAGGATCAGAGTCTGATCTCAGCTATACTCATGTAAATCCAGAGTAACTCTGCTGATAGCGATAAAGTTAGCCCAAATTAACATGGACATAAGTGAGAAAGGAATCTGGCCTCTTGTGGGGAAAAATCTGGACGAAAATGCCCAGAAATCGTCCTGTGGAAAAATAGTTGCAATCTCAAGACATTTTAGTGTCTAAGGAAACTGACCCCACCTTCCCCTTTCTTCTCCTTTGCCATGCACAGGTTGCTAATGACGTTAAAATGGACAGAATTGAAATTCCAAAAGAAACAAACTAAAAAGTGATCTGCCGAGATCAGAGAAGTGGGAACAGCTGCAGGCCAAGGAAGAAAGTTGGTACTAACAAAGAAAAGGCTGTAATGACAGGGTAAATGAGGGTAAACCACAAGTGTAAATGCTATTTACAGTCAATAGTCCATATTAACACTAATGTAAGAGCAAAATATGGTACATGGCTAATAAATAACAGCTCAAATACAAAATGGGGGGACATAACCAAGCAGCCTCATCCATTGCATTAAAGTGAGTTTATTTTATTCTTGTACCACCTTAACATTTCTTTTTTGTGTAATCAAACACTGTAGTTTATCATAGGAAAGTCTGCAGTCAGGATTTGGGAGAGAAGAGGTTTACAATAATTTCTATTTTAGGGGGAAATTCTGCCCTTATTTACAGCCTGTACAACTCCATTATTTTCCAAATGACTGCACAGAGTGCCCAGCCCATAAAAAAAGATCCACATATAAAAGTTTGAGGACAACTGGCACTGAAAGTGTAAGGGAGGATTTGGAAATATTATACAATAGGATAGTTTTGCCAGTGCATGGATCTGTATGGTTAATATATTAGGAAGAAAAAGTGATTTTTTTTTTTGCAATGACACTTCAATCATAACCTTTCTTTTGGAAGGATCTGTATCATGGCCAAAGCTTTCTTTTCTATTTTTGGTACATTTGGTACATTTATGATTGAGGTAGAGCCCCTTTGCCCTACATCAGATGCATGAGTACTTTCAGGAGTTAATAGAATAGATAGCATTAACACTCTCAAAGTAGAGATGGCATTTCAGTCAAGAATATTTTACACTCTACTAAGACTATCCTATTAAATTGTAGTTGGTATCAAAGGCAGTCAAGACATCATCTTTATTCTTTGTCCAGAAAAATTAAGTAGTAAAGTGCAGCCCACATCAAAGAGCTGTTTAAACCCATCCCCTGCAGCTCTACTATGTGTTGTCAAAATTCTGCCTTCAGAAAATCATGTTTTGCATGTATATACCTTTACTAAAACTATTTAATTAAGCCTTATAATATTCCTGTGACAGATCTTATTACCTCAATTTTACAAATAGCAGAATAGATTTGTGACTTGCTCAAGATCACACAGGAAGTCTGTGGCAGACTATGACATAGAAATGGTAAATCAGTTTACCAGACAAAGGGATTGATTCTGTGAACACTCACGTGTCAAATAGTTTATGCATGTAAGTGTTTGCAGGACCTGAGTTTTCTCTTTTCTGTGGAAAGGATCACTTTAAAAATCACAACCATTAACATAACATTAAAAAAATCCAATTTCATTAGTTCACTAAATATGGGCTCAAATGTCAGACCTGGATTATGGATACCCCCAAAACTCCACAATTGCTCTGATTTGTGGTTTTTGGCCAGCCCGCTATAAACACAGGAGCACACTTGCCAAATATGTTTGTGGGGTTACATTTTTAAACACTGCCCGCGTTTAAGGCTGCTCAGATGTGAGGTTTTGGTTCAATTCACTTACATCATGGGGATCCACGTCTAGGTTTGGATTGAAAACACTCCCCAAATTAGGGAGCGGTGTTCAGACTAGTTGGGGCCAGATTTTACTGCTAAGAGACAAGGGAATAATTACCACCTACACTGGGGGAGGGAGGGAATGGAGAGCGAAAGGTGGTTTACTACAGGGTGCAGCTTCGTTAGGGAAAGAAGAACGAACAGCGGGCTGCTCTGTCGACGGAAAGAGCAAGGGGCGGGTAAAAAGGCATGAAGGAGGAAGTGAGGAGCTGAGAGTCAGACGCATGGAAGGCTCACCAGAACCACTCGCTGCCGAAGCTGGGCACGGAGAACAAGCCCCAGTGGATGAAGATGCCAAACTTGACTTCATCAAACCAGGTCGGAAGCGGTCTGGAATCCAGAGACTCCCAGGTAGGATCATAGCGCGCACGGCATCCCCGCGGGCAAAGGAGCACACAGAGGAGCAGCAGCGGCATAGCGGGCAATGCGCAGGGTGCAGCCGGCGTTGGCGGGGGACGGTGTGTTTCATGTCTCACGTGAGAGCAGTCAGATGACAGCCCGCGGCGGGCAGGGATGTTTCCTGCTCCTTGTTGTGACACCCAGAGAGGCTGCTGGATGCGGTTTAGTGCATTGTTTAGCAAGGGCGGGGCACTGGAGGACAAGCAGGTTACGAGAATGATTTCTTAGGCTCTGATTTTTTTTTGATTTTTTTTTTCCCCCCCCCAGGCTTGCTGAGCAAGGAAAGGAGGCTTGGAGGGAAGCTGAAACCAGGCCCTACGTGAGTGTCTCTTAGGGAACCCAGGATGAGTGGGCAGTGTGAAATTTGTAGCGCGCACACTCACTGATTTAAGGACGCAAGCTGGTGCTGTTTGCCCTCAGTTGCTATATGAGTCGATGGGATTTGAGTGTCCAGGCACCAGCCAGGGCCAGGACTTTGTTGCCCCGTTCCAAATGCAGTTGGTTTGAGACCGACCTGCTGTTACATTTGGTACGATCACGAGCACAGCGGGTGCGTAGAGATTGTTCGTGGGACTTTTCATAAGGCGCCGCTCAAATTTATCTCGCATTATTTATAGGAAAATTAAACTACAGGCCTGCCCACCTTGCTCCCTGGAACTAGGAGTTCTGTAGACCAATGGTTTTCAAACTGTGGGTTGTGACCCAGTCCTGGGTGGCGGTGGCTCTGGTCAGCACCGTTGACCGGGCCGTTAAAAGTCCTGTCAGCAATGCTGCCTGGCTAAGGCAGGCTGGTTCCTACCTGTGCTGTGCCCCCGAAGTGGCCAGCAGCAGGTCCGGCTCCTAGGCCGGGGGACGGGGGGACCTTCACGTGCTGCCCCCACTCCACGCTCCCATTGGCTGGGAATCAGCCATTGGGAGCTGGGGGGGGGGGGGGGGCAGCGGGCGAGAGCTGCACAGAGTCGCTTGCACGCCTCTGCCTAGGAGCCGGACCTGCTGCTGGCCATTTCCAGGGCGCCGTGCGGTCTGTGGCGCCAGGACAGGCAGGAAGCCTGCCTTAGCACCCTCTCTGCGCTGCTGACCAGGAGCCACCCAGGATAAGCCCGTGCCCCAGCCCTGAGCCCCCTCCCAAACCAGGAGCCCCTTCCTGCACCCCAAACCCCTCATTGCTGGCCCCACCCCAGAGCCTGCACCCCCAGCCCAGAGTCCTGAGCCCCTCCCACACCTCAACCCTCTGTCCCAGCCCTGAGCCCCCCCCAAACCTGGGCTTGATAGCCCCTCCCCCGCCCTGTAAACTACAACTGTGGAGGCACGACATAGACCATGAACCTCTGAATAAATGTCTGGAAAAGTCCTTCATTGTGCTTACTAGAGCTGTTGGAATTGTAAAAAAATTAAACTTCAGTACATTTTTCACAAAAAATATGCACCATTGTGACCAGCCCTAGTGCTAAGTTATCATTTATTTCTGAATTTTTATTTGAGCACAACCAAATTCAGGAAATATGCTCTGTGTCTGCCATAACTTTAAATTACCACAAAGTGGCAGTGTTTCAGAGCATTGCTGGTAGAAATGGAGGAGTTTCTGCAATGTACTTAGCATTAGTGCATAGTAGCAGAATTGCATGATTTTAAGTAGGACTGTCAATTAATCACAGTTAACTGATGCGATTAATTAAAAAAAATTAATTACGATTAAAAAAATTAATTGTGATTAATCGCAGTTTTAATCACACTGTTAAACAATAGAATACCAATTGAAATGTATTAAATATTTTTGGATGTTCTACATTTTCAAATATATTGATTTCTGTTACAACACAGAATACTAAGTGTACAGTGCTCACTTTATATTATTTTTATTACAAATATTTGCACTATAAAAATGATGAACAAAAGAAATAGTATTTTTCAATTCACTTCATACAAGTACTGTAGTGCAATCTCTTTATCGTAAAAGTGTAACTTACAAATGTCTATTTTTTTTGTTACATAACTGCACTCAAAAACAAAACTTAAAAGCCTACAAGTCCACTCACTCCTACTTCTTATTCAGCCAATTGCTAAGAGAAACAAGGTTGTTTACATTTATGGGAGATAATTCTGGCTGCTTTTTTTTACAGCACAAATATTTGTAATAAAAATAAATATAAAGTGAGCACTGTACACTTTGTGTTCTGTGTTGTAACTGAAATCAATATATTTGAAAATGTACAAAATATCAAAAAATATTTAAATGGTATTCTATTAACAATGCGATTAATTGCATGATTAATTGTGATTAGTTTTTTTAATCATGCAATTAATCACGATTCATTTTTTAATCACGTGACAGCCCTAATTTCAAGGTTTCATAGCACAATGCTTATATTTAAGCAATATTAAAATGGCCAAAACTCTGAGGGAAAGGGGGTAGTTCCTGGAAGGTGCAGGGGACTTTTCAGAAATGATGATTTGGCAAACTCACCTGAAGAAGAGCTCTGTGTTGTTCGATAGCTTGTCTCTCTCACCAAAGACGTTGATCCAATAAGAGATATTACCTCACCCACCTTGTCTCTCAAAAATCACAGGAATTTTCAAAGGTGAACATGGATATTGCTGGATTTTTGAAAAGTCAGCCCTGGCTCTGAGCATGCAATCTGCCTGGTCATTCTGTCTTAAGCTGTACATTCAGCCACCAGGCTTTTCAGTTGTCACATAAAGCTATGGTACCCAGCCACTGGAGTGCTCAATCATAACCAGGGTTACCAGATAACAACTGTGAAAAAATGGGATGGGGTGGGAGGTAATAGGCACCCATATAAGAAAAAAAATCTCAAAAAACAGGACTGTCCCTTTAAAAACAGGACATCTGGTCACCCTAATCATAACCAAATGCAGGGGTGACCCTATCCTCCTTTTGGACTCAGGCACCCATCTGGGTCTATATGGTGGCCTCTGAGCAATTGGAAGAACCCACACAGACCGAAGAAACTTACCACACATCAGAAATGCAAAAGACCTAGATGAATGAGGGAAAAACCTCACATCGTGCCTGTCCAGGGTAAGCACAGGAGAAATATTACCAAAAAGAAATGTGCCCCCTGCTAATGGCTATTGCACCATATTTTCATATCTGAATAATCCATTCCCTATAAAAAATGGAACACTATATAAGGAACCATCCTATAATATTCTTTCCATTCCACTAGTACCTCAGGAGGATGTCACAGAGCAGCTACTGATGTTAGACATTTTAAAATCAACAGGTTTGGATCACTTGCATCCAAGAGTTTTTTTAAAGACCTGGCTAAGGGACTTGCTGAACCATTAATGTTGCTTTTCAATAAGTCTTGGAACACTGGGAAAGTTTCAGAAGACAAGAAAAAAGCTACTGTGGTGCCAATATTTTAAAAGGGTAAATGGGATAACCCAGATAATTATAGGTCTTGTGCTCAAATAAAAATATCAATTTAGTTGATAAAGGTAATAGAGTTCATGTAATATACTAAGATTTCTATATGGTGTCTGACTTGGTACCACACAACATTTTGATTAAAAAACTAGCATAATATAAAATTAACATGGCACACATAAAATGGATTCAAAGGTGGTCAACTGATAGGTCTCAAAAAGTAACCGTAAATGGGAATCATCATCAAGCAAGTGTGTTTTAGTGGGTCCCTCAGGGATCAGTTCTTGGCCCTACACTATTTAATATTTTTATCAATCGGTTGGATGAAAACATAAAATCATCACCGATAAAGTTTTCAGATGACATAAAAATGGGGGGAGTGGTAAATAATGAAGAGGACAGGTCACTGATACACATCGATGTGGATCGCTTGGTAAGATTGGTGCAAGCAAATAATATGCTTTTTAAAATGGCTAGACATAAATGTATACATGTACAAACATAGAACGTAAACCATACTTACAGGATAGTGGATTCTATTCTCAATCAAGGGTAACTCTGAAAAAGATTTGGGGCTTATGGTCAGTGTTCCCTCTAATTTTTCTCACACATGTGCGGAATGAATTTTGTTATATGTACCAATACGGAGGTGATGTGTGACACATCACCTTCATATCAGTGCACATAACAAAATTAATGTGTTGGGGGTGGGGCCGAGGGGTTCGGTGTGTGGGAGGGAGCTCAGGGATGGGGCAGAGGGTTGGGGTGCAGGGGTGTGAGGGCTCTGGCTGGGGGTGCAGGCTCTGGGGTGGGGCCGGGGCAGAGGGCTGGGGTGAGAGGGTGGTCTCCAGTTGAGGGTGCAGGCTCTGGGTGGGGCCGGGGATGAGGGGTTTTGGGTTCAAGAGGGTGCTCCAGGGCTACAGTGAGGAGAGAGGACTCCCCCCAACTCTCTCCCTGCAGCAGCACCTGGGCTGCAGGGGAGGGTCACCTCTCCCCGCCGTGGCAGCCCAGGGACTGGGGCCTCAGGTTAGGCGCCCCTCCCTTAGCCCCCCCAGGGCTGGGTTCAGGGAGACGTACCCCTGGCACGACAGGTCTAGGTTGGGGCTGGGTTACGGCAGGGGTGCTCCACAACAGATCGGGCTGGGCCGCCCGTGTCCAGGCCGAGCCACCCCAGCCGTGGCTAGGTCCAGACCATCCAGGTCTGGGCCACGCCACCGCGGTAGGTTGGGGGCTGGGCTAGTTTGGAGCTGGGGGAAGGCCACCCCTCCCCTGGTCGCAGCAGATCCCAGGGTGGGTTCCCTGAGCGCCTGTGCGGTACTAAATATGCTGCTGCCCAGCCGTGCAGCTTACAGGAAACTTAGGTCATGGTGAATAATTAGCTGCACATGAGCTGCCTGTGAGTCACACTGTGGCCAAAGGAGCTAATGTGATCTTTGGAGTCATAAACAGGAATATCAAGTAGGAGTGGGGAGGTTATTTTACCTCTGTATTTGCCAAAGGTGACACCGCTGCTGTGTCCAGTTCTGGTGTCCACAGTTCGAGAAAGATGTTGGTGAATAGGAGAGGGGTCAGAGAAGAGCCTAATGACTAAAAGACTAGAAAAAACTACCTTAGAGAGAGAGGGATTCAAAGAACTCAGTCGATTTATCTTATGAAAAGAACATTAACGAGTAACTTGATTATGGTCTATAAGTATGTACAGGAGCAACAGCTATTTGATAGAGGGCTTCTCAATCTAGCAGAGAAAGATATAACCCAATCCAATGGCTGAAAGTTGAAGGCAGACAAATTCTGACATGAAATAAGGTGTGCATTTTTAACAATGAGGGTAATTAACCATTAGAACAGGGGGGAGCCGCAGAGGAATGTTATGGGGGGTAAAGCTGTGGCCCGAGCCAACCCCCATGGGATGTGGGGAGGGAGCACCACCCAGCTCCACTCCTGGCCTTGCTTCCAGGGCCCTGGCTGCCAGCCTAAGCACCCCTGCCCCATCTGTGGCCCCAGCCTTGGCCCTCTTACCCCATCTATGTCCCCCCTCTCCCACAGCTGCAGCCCTGTTCCCAGCCTTGGCTCCGGGGGCAGGATGTGGACAAGGGCAAGGGGGGCACAAGGTAAAAGGTTTGGGGACCACTGCATTAGAACAGTGTACCCAGGTCATGGTGGATTATCCATTACTGACAATTTTTAAATCAAATTTGGATGTTTTTCTAAAAGATCTGCTCTAGGAATTATTTGGGGGAAATGTTACAGATTGTGTTATACAGGAGGTCAGACCAGATGATCACAATGGTCCCTTCTGGCCTAGAATCTATGTATCTATTCGCCAAAGGACTGCACAGCACCCTGATTCTGGAACACCTTCATCTACAATATGGTAAACTTGCTCTGTGATAGGCAAATAGGCCACTGGAAGGGAGGAAGACTAGGGAAGCGCTTTGTAATGGACAAGTACTGTGAGTGCACTCTGCTGGTTGCAAGCACCGAGAGAGAGAGAGACCACAATACCACCCATGGAGAACACTACTCAGTGGTCCCCTGCCCACAAGAAATCAGCTCTGTGCAAAGTGCAGTGAGTCACCAGGCAGCTTTGCTCTCAAGTTGTTCAAAACAGCGAAACCAGCTCCAATAATAGAATTTAAGCATAATGCTAGCTTCACTGGGGGCAATAGGAAAAGGTTTCTGCTTGATATACAGAAAGATACAATGGTCACCTTGATTTTGTTAATCCCAAGGGCCAGGACTGGACTAAGATCAGGTTGAAAAAATCAATAATATTTGAGACACATGAACAGCAGCCTATGCCATTGCCCCAGACCAAGACACCACTGATGGGCAGCAGCTTTGTCTACAGGCTTCTGTGATGCAAACCAGACTCTCCTGTTTGCTTCATGACGTGCAGCATCAGCAAATCTAGAAACCACTGCTTCTTTGTAGGTTAGATTAAACTAAAGGGGCTGTGCCCAGTGGGTAGGGTGTTATATGAGGTTGAGGAAGTGCGTGTGTGTGTGCGTGCATGCATGTATGCAACCAATGGACAAAAGCATAGTGACTGAGAACCAATAGGGTTCTCTAATTGGAGGCTCTGAGCATAGGGATTGACCCTAAGTATAAAATAAGATATATGTTGAATGACATACCCCCAAAAACATGGAGGTGTAGGTTACTACCCCTACTTGAACACCCCTCTGCCTATGTCTTGCTTTGCAATTGCAAGGCATCCTGCACTCCACTTCCCCCTTACACAGCAGCCCTGTAATTATAACTAGAGCTGGACAGGACATTTTTGACTAAACTAAATTTCAACAAAATATGCTGTTTATTGAAACTGAAACGTTTTGGGAGACGTAATGGTTTCAAAAGGTTTTTGAGTCCAGGACAGACAGAATGAGAGAGAGACTCTGTAGCTGGATGGTGATGGTACTGTCCTGGGATATGCTGATTTGGAGTAATATGGGACAACGAAAACTGCTCTGAGTCAGGCAGAATCAGGGTCCCCCAGAATCTATACAGCAAGCAGGATTCCAAGACAGTGAGTCTCAGAACCTGGGTCTATGAACTCAGATTCACAGGGCTTGCACTATAGTGCAAAAAAATAGCAATGTAGGAGTTTGAGCTCGGGCTCTGAAGCTCACCCTCCTCCCTAGAGCTCCAGCCCAAGCCTGGCTGTCTATACTGCCGTAGTATAAGCCCGAGTCTGTAGACTTGCTGCTGTGGGGTCTGCTTTGCTGTGTATCCTGGTCAGTATCTATAGCGTGTCTCACACACTCTCCCTCTTTTTATCTCCCATTTGTGTGTGTGTGTGTGTGTGTGTGTGTGTGAAAATGTTCTAAAGGTTTTGTTTTCATTCCAGTATGGAAGAAAAACAGATTTTGAAACCTTGAAAGTTGATATGAAACAGAATTGTTCTCTTCCAATAAGCTCCATTTATAACAAACACACTAAGATACTCAGTTCCCAGCTGTGCCACACTTTGCTGCTCTGACGGTATTCACAAGTGAGAGATTGTGCTGATTTAGACTGTGGTGGGGCGGTGCCCCACCGCCCTGAGAAGAAGGGCTGAACCAGGCCAGAGAGGCTGCACAGACCCGCAGCCAATCACAGAAGTCCTGAGGAGAACCAATCAGGGCAGGGGGAGAGGCAGCCAATCAGGGCCAGCATAGGCCCTATATAAAGGTTGCCTAGCAAAAAGCAAGGCAGTCTCTTTCTGGTGGGCAAGGGAGGAGAACTGGCTCTTGAGCTGAAAGGTGGCACCTTGGCCAGAGCAGTGCTGGGGAAGATAGTGCACCAGTGCACCAATGATACTGCCAAGAATGACCTTGAGCGGATCACTGCGGACTACGTGGCTCTGGGAAGAAGGATAAAGGAGTTGGAGGCGCAAGTGGTGTTCTCGTCCATCCTCCCCATGGAAGGAAAAGGCCTGGGTAGGGACCGTCGAATCGTGGAGGTCAACGAATGGCTACGCAGGTGGTGTCGGAGAGAAGGCTTTGGATTCTTTGACCATGGGATGGTGTTCCATGAAGGAGGAGTGCTGGGCAGAGACGGGCTCCATCTTACGAAGAGAGGGAAGAACATCTTTGCCAGCAGGCTGGCTAACCTAGTGAGGAGGGCTTTAAACTAGGTTCACCGGGGGAAGGAGACCAAAGCCCTGAGGTAAGTGGGAAAGCGGGATACCGGGAGGAAGCACAGGCAGGAATGTCTGTGAGGGGAGGGCTCCTGCCTCATACTGGGAATGAGGGGCGATCAACAGGTTATCTCAAGTGCTTATATACAAATGCACAAAGCCTTGGAAACAAGCAGGGAGAACTGGAGGTCCTGGTGATGTCAAGGAATTATGACGTGATTGGAATAACAGAGACTTGGTGGGATAACTCACATGACTGGAGTACAGTCATGGATGGTTATAAACTGTTCAGGAAGGACAGGCAGGGCAGAAAAGGTGGGGGAGTAGCACTGTATGTAAGGGAGCAGTATGACTGCTCAGAGCTCCGGTACGAAACTGTGGAAAAACCTGAGTGTCTCTGGATTAAGTTTAGAAGTGTGTGCAACAAGAGTGATGTCATGGTGGGAGTCTGCTATAGACCACCGGACCAGGGGGATGAGGTGGATGAGGCTTTCTTCCGGCAACTCACGGAAGCTACTAGATCGCATGCCCTGATTCTCATGGGTGACTTTAATTTTCCTGATATCTGCTGGGAGAGCAATACAGCGGTGCATAGACAATCCAGGAAGTTTTTGGAAAGCGTAGGGGACAATTTCCTGGTGCAAGTGCTAGGGGAGCCAACTAGGGGGAGCGCTTTTCTTGACCTGCTGCTCACAAACCGGGTAGAATTAGTGGGGGAAGCAAAAGTGGATGGGAATCTGGGAGGCAGTGACCATGAGTTGGTTGAGTTCAGGATCCTGACGCAGGGAAGAAAGGTAAGCAGCAGGATACGGACCCTGGACTTCAGGAAAGCAGACTTTGACTCCCTCAGGGAACAGATGGCCAGGATCCCCTGGGGGACTAACATGAAAGGGAAGGGAGTCCAGGAGAGCTGGCTGTATTTCAAGGAATCCCTGTTGAGGTTACAGGGACAAACCATCCCGATGAGTCGAAAGAATAGTAAATATGGCAGGCGACCAGCTTGGCTTAATGGTGAAATCTTAGCGGATCTTAAACATAAAAAAGAAGCTTACAAGAAGTGGAAGGTTGGACATATGACCAGGGAAGAGTATAAAAATATTGCTCGGGCATGTAGGAAAGATATCAGGAGGGCCAAATCGCACCTGGAGCTGCAGCTAGCAAGAGATGTCAAGAGTAACAAGAAGGGTTTCTTCAGGTATGTTGGCAACAAGAAGAAAGCCAAGGAAAGTGTGGGCCCCTTACTGAATGAGGGAGGCAAGCTAGTGACAGAGGATGTGGAAAAAGCTAATGTACTCAATGCTTTTTTTGCCTCTGTTTTCACTAACAAGGTCAGCTCCCAGACTGCTGTGCTGGGCAACACAAAATGGGGAAGAGATGGCCAGCCCTCTGTAGAGATAGAGGTGGTTAGGGACTATTTAGAAAAGCTGGACGTGCACAAGTCCATGGGGCCGGACGAATTGCATCCGAGAGTGCTGAGGGAATTGGCGGCTGTGATTGCAGAGCCCTTGGCCATTATCTTTGAAAACTCGTGGCGAACGGGGGAAGTCCCGGATGACTGGAAAAAGGCTAATGTAGTGCCCATCTTTAAAAAAGGGAAGAAGGAGGATCCTGGGAATTACAGGCCAGTCAGCCTCACCTCAGTCCCTGGAAAAATCATGGAGCAGGTCCTCAAAGAATCAATCCTGAAGCACTTAGAGGAGAGGAAAGTGATCAGGAACAGTCAGCATGGATTCACCAAGGGAAGGTCATGCCTGACTAATCTAATCGCCTTTTATGATGAGATTACTGGTTCGGTGGATGAAGGGAAAGCAGTGGATGTATTGTTTCTTGACTTTAGCAAAGCTTTTGACACGGTCTCCCACAGCATTCTTGTCAGCAACTTAAGGAAGTATGGGCTGGATGAATGCACTATAGGGTGGGTAGAAAGCTGGCTAGATTGTCGGGCTCAACGGGTAGTGATCAATGGCTCCATGTCTAGTTGGCAGCCGGTGTCAAGTGGAGTGCCCCAGGGGTCGGTCCTGGGGCCCGTTTTGTTCAATATCTTCATAAATGATCTGGAGGATGGTGTGGATTGCACTCTCAGCAAATTTGCGGATGATACTAAACTGGGAGGAGTGGTAGATACGCTGGAGGGGAGGGATAGGATACAGAAGGACCTAGACAAATTGGAGGATTGGGCCAAAAGAAATCTAATGAGGTTCAATAAGGATAAGTGCAGGGTCCTGCACTTAGGATGGAAGAATCCAATGCACCGCTACAGACTAGGGACCGAATGGCTCGGCAGCAGTTCTGCGGAAAAGGACCTAGGGGTGACAGTGGACGAGAAGCTGGATATGAGTCAGCAGTGTGCCCTTGTTGCCAAGAAGGCCAATGGCATTTTGGGATGTATAAGTAGGGGCATAGCGAGCAGATCGAGGGACGTGATCGTTCCCCTCTATTCGACACTGGTGAGGCCTCATCTGGAGTACTGTGTCCAGTTTTGGGCCCCACACTACAAGAAGGATGTGGATAAATTGGAAAGAGTACAGCGAAGGGCAACAAAAATGATTAGGGGTCTAGAGCACATGACTTATGAGGAGAGGCTGAGGGAGCTGGGATTGTTTAGTCTGCAGAAGAGAAGAATGAGGGGGGATTTGATAGCTGCTTTCAACTACCTGAAAGGGGGTTTCAAAGAGGATGGCTCTAGACTGTTCTCAATGGTAGCAGATGACAGAACGAGGAGTAATGGTCTCAAGTTGCAATGGGGGAGGTTTAGATTGGATATTAGGAAAAACTTTTTCACTAAGAGGGTGGTGAAACACTGGAATGCGTTGCCTAGGGAGGTGGTAGAATCTCCTTCCTTGGAGGTTTTTAAGGTCAGGCTTGACAAAGCCCTGGTTAGGATGATTTAACTGGGACTTGGTCCTGCTTTGAGCAGGGGGTTGGACTAGATGACCTTCTGGGGTCCCTTCCAACCCTGATATTCTATGATTCTAAGAGCAGAAAGAGCTGGGGCGCTCTGGCCAAGGAAAACCCCAGGCTGCTGGCCTAGATACTAAGGGCTGGGCAGGTGCATAGAGCCAAAGGGGAAGCAACTCAGGGACAATAGCAGGGCACGGGGAGGGAAGGAGGGCAGAGAGGCTGCTGCTAGAGGGTCCCTGGGTTAGCACCCAGAGTAGTGGGTGGGCCTGGGTTCCCCCCTCACCCTCTTATGCTACACCTAGCTGAAGAGGAGCATGGCCTGATCCAGGCTGTGGCTGGTCCCAGCAACAAAGGGCTAGACTCTGAGGCTGCAGCTGGCCACTACAGCAAGTGCAGATTGTGGACTGCTGATAACACCAAACCCCTGGAAGGGGGCTAGACTGGAGCAGTGGGCACTGCTGGAGGGCAGTGTCCTGAAGAGGATGCTGCTGAGCAAGGAGCAACATGGGTCCAGCTGCCAGCAGGCCAAGAGATGGACGGGACACCATCAGCAGAGGTTGCTCTGCACTGGACAGACCTAATTCCCTGAGATGCCAGCGGGAGATGCTGCAGTGGTGAGTCCTGAACCCTGTCACAGAGACCCTGCTGCACCATTCATCATTTGTATTATTATCATCATTGTTTATATGGTTGTAGTGCCTAGAGCCCCCTACCAGGTCAGGGCTCCATTATACTAGGGATCATGCAAATATATAGTAAATTACAATCCATTCCTCAAAGAGCTTACTGTCTAAAAGACAAGACCTAATAGTTGGATGAAACGCATAAATGTTATGGGGAGGGTAACAAAAGGACAGGGTAAAGGAAAGAATAGGATGCTTTGGTATAGACTAGCTGCCTGCTCAGTCCCTAGCCAATCATTTGCAGTAATCATAACTCTCCACCTACCTCACTTCCCCACTTGTCCATACTCTCCAACCACACTCCTGTATGTTGCTATATCTTTGAATCAAGGAGTCCACTTGGGTCATGATCTCTGCTGGTTGTTGTGTGATCTGTGAAGGATGGGTTCAACTCTTCAATGCTGCTTCTGTGTCATGATTTCAGATACCTCTACTTACTAGTCCATATACACCCTCTCTAGCCACCACTCGGCTTCTAATTCCTGTCCTTGCTTGTCTGCAGAAGACCATCAGGTTCACCAGGAGTCTCCAATAGTCCTCAGGCTCTCACCCAAATAGTCTCCTGCCCCAAGGAGAGAGAGAAGAATCCCTCCCCAAACTCACCCTGTTTCCCTCCTTGGTCATTCATCTGTTCCCTAATCTGATATTTCACCAAAGGCAAGATCTCTGCAGGGCCACCCAGGGCACATTGCTGCAGCACAGTCTCCAATAGCTGATAGGACAGGAGACAAGACACCTTTTGTTGTACTGATGGAAATGGGAGGCTTGTCTCATGGAGTGTCATGGATACCTTTAGCAGACTCCAAGTCTGAAGGAAGCAGGGTGGATTTGATTTAAATCAATTCAGAAAGGCTCGATTTAATCATGGATTTCTACATTAAAAGTGCATTCTTGTTGGTGGTTATAATACATATTCTTCACAACTCAGAGGTAAATGTAGGCTTCACTTTTAGAAGGTATACACTGTGCCTTCCATAAGGCTTTATGGAAATAGTCTTATGAATATATGACATAACTGGAATATGTTCTGATACATATGCCATGTAACATATCTACATAAAGGTTATGATCTACTGAATCTATTAATCCTATTTGTATGCATGTATCTCTTTTGTATTCAAAGTTATGAATATTGGCCGTGTACTAGCTTGATTTCTAAATAACCTTAGTAGAGCATTTGGTCAGTTCCTGGAGAAAGGAATTTAAGTGCCCAATCAAGATGCACTTAAGGAACAATGCATCTTGGAATGCGCCAATCCACATAAGTACCATGTGGGCAATGGCTTCTGCCTGTAAAAACTGAGTCATGCGTGGACATGTGACTTGCCCAGGTGACTCCAGAACTCCATCTTGGAGCTGGACTTTGCACAGGAGATGGGAGGGAAGTCTCCACCCACAAGTCTATTTAAGTCTGTGGGAGACCCCTCCATTTTAGCCTCTCCACCCCCAAGGATACCTGAAAGAAACTGGATCAAAAGACAGTTCTACAGGGGGTGTGAGTGATTGCTGGACCTGGACTAGAAGGAGATTAGTCTGTAAAAGGAAGCTTACTGGAACTGGTGATTTTGTCTCTACTCAGTTTTATTAGACATAGACTTGTGGATTTTATTTTATTTTGCTTGGTAATTCACTTTGTTCCATCTGTTACTAGGAACCACTTAAATCCTACTTTCTGTCACTAATAAAATCACTTTTTTTTACTTATTAACCCAGAGTATGTATTATACTGGGGGGTGGGGGGGAAAACAACTGTGCATATCTGTCAGTGTTATAGAGGGCAAAAAAATTGAGTTTGCCCTGTATAAGATTTACAGGGTAAAACAGATTTATTTAGGGTTTAGACCCCATTGGGAGTTGGGCATTTGAGTTTCAAAGACAGAAACACTTCTATAAGCTGTTTCAGTTAAGCCTACAGCTGTTGGGGGATGTGGTTCAGACCTGAGTCTGGGTTCGCAGCAGGCTAGCGGCTCTGGCTCAAACTAAGCAGAGCACTGAAGTCCTAAGCTGCCAGGGCAGGAAAGCAGGAGCGCAAGTAATCTGGGCACATTAGGTGGCAGTTCCCAGGGGATTTCTGTGATCCAACCCATCACACACAATACATTTTTAATGTATTTATTTTGAAAACTTTTCAGATCAGTTTTACAGATATATCAGAAAATGAATGATTGTTTGGCTATTTCATTTAGCAAAGGTAATTGAAGCAGATAGTTCACCTCCCAATGACTTCATAAATATCTCCAACTCAACAGGTTAATCATTAATTGGAGGATTTTCTTGCCATTCTCTATTAGGTGCAGAACATCACCAGACAGACATGATAAATGTCATTTTAGTTAACTAAAACATTATGTATTCTGAATTTTTCTTCAACAGCAAACATAACTAACAAGCATGAATTTTTTAATTTAAACGTTCAGTTTTTTTAAAATCAACTATCTCGGCTAGGTCAACATGAGAAATTTAAAATATTGGCATCTGCAGCTAACTCAGTCATCTTCACCTTCATTTTCCTGTTTGTTCATAATTTTTGGAAAAGAAAAACAAACTTTCCTGCTTTTTTCAGGTTCCCAAATGATTTCTTAATTGGGAATGAATTGGTCCAAAGGAAGAAAATATTCTTTCTACACTGGCAGAAGAAGCTACTGCTGTTAAAAGTGAGATTATCACTTAAATAGTCTCTGAATCCAAGTGCTTAATTGACTTCCACCACTGGTGTGACTTTCTTTAAAACATCAGCAGGAAACATATATTTCTTGAATGGTTCAACCTTAGCTCTGAAGTTTATTAGTTGACATTATGGAGGGGTGATAGCTATGACATGGACCTCCAGCAAACTCCTCTTCTTCAGCAGTTAAGGTTTGTCTTTGGTACCAAGTATTGAATATTTGCAAGAAAACGAGCTGGAGATAGTGCTAGTCCTATTCGTTTGTTTTTAATGCTTGTAAATTAACTCTGTCTCTGCATATTTCTCTTCTTAAGATCTCTCAGTTCCTTCCAAATTTCAACAATGTCAGTAATAAAACAGCTATTTCCCTGCATTTTGTTCAAGGCTACAGAAATAGGCTTCAGGGTACTCAGTATGTGTTCAATATTGGGCTTAAGAGAAATGTCGAACTTTGGCTGTGACAGTGCCATGTGTTCATGATTTTGTTCAGAAACTGTCATCAGATTAGGCCAGTTCTTGATATAGTGCTCAAAACTGTCCACTACTGAATTCCATCGCACGTCTTGTGGGAGAGTTGGCTTGGTTCCTCCCACTTTTTTTTTAGAGCAGGTGCTGCAAAGTGATTGTTACAGAAGTATTTTGCAATTTCAACAACATTAACCTTTATTTCTGGAACACTGAAGTCTTTGGCTAGGAGGTGCATCAAATGAGCACTGCAACCGTATGTTAGCTTGGGACTCTTCTAAATTTCTTCTCTTCCTGGATACATTTGCAGCATTGTCTGTGACCAAGCTGCGTACTAGACATTTGAATTTTTTTTCAGTTTGTTATAGCTTTTACTACTGCTACTTGTAAGTATTCTGGGGGGGTGTGTGTGCATGTTTCCTGATGTATCAATTGTTTCTGTAAGGAAGATATTCCCTTTTGTTGTTGCACAACAAGATCATTGTGGACATTGCTCCATCCATCAAGACTCGGGTTAACAATTTTATCCTCTAGACATTTTGCACACCGCTCAATTTCTCTTTCATACACTTTATCCAGCAATTTGCCTGCAACATCTGCTCTGTTGGGTGGACTGTATCCTGGTCTTAATGACTGAACCATGTTAATGAAGTGAGTTCTCAATCGTAGAGAAAGGAGAGTTAGTTGTATAAACAACCCAGGCAATTTTTTCATCAATTACAAAAAAAAAAGGTAATCTGCTGGTTCTTATCACAAATTTATTTATGGCTGTATCTAGATTTTTTTCTTTTTGCTACAGGTGATATACTATGGCTATGTGACATACATGATGTGACTGAAACACTATCATTGGCAGATAACTCTGAAACTATAGAAAATGATGGTGAACTTGAAGGTGGATAGTCTTCAGAACTCTGTATGTTGAGGATGGATTCTCCTAAGCAAGTCAATGCAGTTATTTAATTACCATACTGCTCATTACTCAATGCATTCACTGACACACTGTACTACTTTAAAGGTGAAATTGTAAAAGGAAGATCTGCCTATTTCAGCTATTTATTTTTATCACAACTGCATCTAAAATGATTCTACCATAGAGTAGCAACTATATATATATATATATATATATATATATATATATATAAAAAAAAAAATGAGAATTCAAGAATAGCAGAAGGAAGACAGGCACTCTTTAAGAAAACTGTATGAAATGTGTACCAACTTGAAGATCTTGCATGTTCAGACATGTTGCTTTCATCTTCAACACAGCTTCCTCCTGAGAAGGAACACTTCTTCTCATGATGTTTCATTCAGGCAACAGGTCTTGCATTTCTTTGTTGCACTGTTTGCATTTTGCACGCATGCCTATCTTACCCTCAGGTAGAGGAACTTAATTAAAATATTCCCAAACTGGGTCTCTTTTTATGGGCTGCTGCCATTATAGGTTTTCCCCTCTAGTGAGAGAACAGTATAGTAGATTTCAAATCAATGAAGGCTATGCTCAGAAAGACCTCAAGACTTCTGGGATGTGCTGCTCAAACAGTTTTTCACTTTTGTTTCTACTGTCCCTCCCTTCTCACCTTTTATCTCAAGACTTCTCCTTGTCCAGATCTATTCTGCTCCCAACAATCTTCTATTCATTGAACTCTTTGAAACTTTGCACCCTTAGAGAGAGGATTGACTCTCTGTACATAAATTTGCAGAGACAATAGGGCTGAGGTCAGTTATTTCTCACCTCTATATATTTTTTAAAACATTTTTTGCTGTTATCTCTGGAGAGAAATTCTCATTGTGAGAACTGCAAAACTAAGCATCTCTGATATCTTCTAGACTGAGCACTGAGTCCTAGTGAGTAGATAGAAAGATTTAACCTAAAGAATCTATACAGAAGCCCCTGGAACCCTATAAGATTGGGTTCCTAATCCATGAACTATTGGAACTCATTTACAAAACTTTTCTTAATCATTACGTGAATACATTGTCTCATACTATAGAATTTATAATCCCTATTCCATGATGTATCTTTGAGCTATAATGTAACTTTATCTTTAGATGGATTTTTTTTGATAAAACGCTTTTTGAGGGGGAACATTTATTTAAAAAAAATCATTTTTTTTTATCCACCCCGGCAGGAAGATCATTTTTGAAAGGACTCTGGAAAACTAGAACACTACCCCAGCCTGATTTAGCATTGACTCATACTTGGACCACTAGCAGTAAAGGAGCAAAGTGACCCTGTGAGGAATGTACCAGGCACTGTTTCTCATGATGCTGTCTCAAAAGATCACCACAGAATCAACAGCATTCTTTTCAGGTGTCAACATGCATTTACAAGGGCAGGCAGTACAGTATCCCTGTTCTCATTATTCCACCTTTCCTCATGTGGTGCTGAGTGACTGGTTAAGGCATTCCCCCTTCTCCAAATCTGAATTCCCTACCACACCGCAATAGAATGAGACTGATAAACAAACTGATCCTTTACTTTTTCTCCCCAACATCTCCAGATGCCTCAGGGAATGACTCTACATCCACACCCATGTTACCCAACCTTGCCCCTCTACCTCTCCACATTTTCTCCAAAAATCTTAATTCTCCTATTCCTGCATCTACTATATCAGAACATCATGGTGCCCTTCCTTCTGCAGAAAACAATGAACAACCACACGGTTCTGTATCTATCGGTGTCCATTTACCTAGATCCAGTACCAGGTATAGGCAGGAACTGAACAAGGGCCCAAAAGAAAAACATAACCAACTTTTAGCCTCCTCATCAGCATCCTATCCCTCCCTCACCCCCTACCCCTCCCACAGGTCAGCTGTTTTTGCATTCGCCACATGCCTGTTGCAATAAATCTGCATCTTCACTGCCCATCCATCAGTATCTCTCTACTTGTCTTATTGATCATTCCTCGTACACTGGTAACCTGCAGAACTGTTTGCAATAAATCAGGCCTTTGTGGTCCTGGGGCTTGGGCCAGTTGGCTGCTGTTTGTCTTCCCTGGTCCACCTCCTCCTTTGGGTTTCTAAGGCCTTGTCTACACTACCAAGTTTTGTCGCCAAAAATGATGTCGACACCCAAAAGTCATCAAAATAAAAATTGCAATTTCATGTTCCAACTTGTTCCCTCTGTTGGCAGGTTGCATCCAGAGTGGGGGCACCATCATGAACAGTGTGAGCAATGAACTGTGGGTACCTATCCTACAGTCCTCCTGTTGCCAGGTTTTGTGGGACAATGGAGCAGATCGTGGTGTATTTGGGACAGTGCCAAATGTCCCATGATGCATTGCTTTCTGTCCCAGTACTCCATAGGCTTTCTTAGGGACTTTCTTTCATGGCATTTTTTTTCAACGGCCTTTTTTGCTTTGCACCCCAGCATCTTTGTGAGAAGGGATGGATCCCACACTGCTCTCCTATGCTCTGTTAACTATCATGAAGACCTCATGGATGGCAGTGCAATTAATTGTGAAGTTCCTAACTGAATAAGACTCTCAGGCGCCTGACATTCTGCATGATATGGATAGGAGCAACTTTAGATTGCTTTTGGCATTCACAGAGCAAGTGCATAGGGTAGACCGTCGTTTTTGGGCTCCTGAAACAAGCACTGAATGGTAGGATCATATCATCATGCTGGTGTGGGATGACAAGCAGCAGCTACAGAACTTTTGGCTACAGAAAGCCTCCTTCTTGGAACAATGCACAAAGCTCGCCCCAGACCTCCGGCACAAGGACACCAGAATGAGAGCTGCCTTCTCGGTACAGAAGTGTGTGGCAATTTCTGTGTGGAAGCTGGCAACACCAGACTGCTATTGGTCCATCGCAAATCAGTTTGGAGTGGGGAAGTTGAGCATTGGGGCTGCATTAATGCAAGTGTGCAGGGCAATAAATTGCATCCTGCCACGAAGGACCATGACTCCGGGAAATGTGCGTGAAATAGTGGAAGGCTTTGCAGACATGGGCTTCCGTAACTGTGGAGAGGTGATAGATGGCACACACATTCCAATTTTGGCACCAGATCACCTTGCAATGGAGTACATCAATAGGAAGAGGTAAGTCTCTGGTGTTACAGGCTTGTGGATCACTGCAGGTGTTTCACTGACATCAACTCAGGGTGGTCTGGGAAGGTGCATGATGCATGCATCTTTAGGAACACCAGCCTATACAGAAAACTGCAGGTGGGGACTTTCTTTCCTAACCAGAAGATTGTGTGGGGTGTTGAAATGGCCATAGTGATCCTGGGGGACCCTGCCTACCCCTTACAGCTGTGGCTCATGAAACCTTACACAGGACACCTGGACAGTAGTAAGGAGTGGTTCAACAACAGGCTGAGTAGGTTCCGGATGAGAGTTGAATGTGCCTTTGGCAGATTAAAGGAGTGCTGGTGATGCCTTTATGGCAGATTGGACCTCACTGAGGATAATACTCGTATAGCATGCAGCTATGACCATAGATTGCATAATCTCTGTGAAGCTAAGGGTGAAAGATTTGCTCGGGTTGGAGTGCTGAGGCAGACAGCATGGCTGCTAATTTTGAGCAGCCAGATGCCAGGGCTGTCGGAGGGGAGCTATTTGAATCGGGGAAGCTTTGAGGCAGCACTTTGGTTACTGGTGGTCATAGTAAATGTTCCCTCTAATTTTTGACAGGCCGTGTGCGCAAAAAATTTCTTCTGTGCAAATTTTTGTGCATGCAGTGTTTCACTGTATGCGCGGGGTTTAGGATCTGTGTGCGCGCGCACAGCTTAGAGGGAACGGTGCCAGTAACATATCTGTATCTGAGTTGCTTCAATGTTCCAAGATGTAGTTTTCCTAGGAGGCAATGGTGACATTTGGGGCCTTGTATTCCTGTAATAAAGTGATTACAATGCCGATGCATGTATTAGCAGTGCCTGCAATCTCATCTTTTATGATAAATCATTATTTTTTTTCCTAAGTTTCCTTTTCATTGCATGAGAAACAGCACACAAATGCACAGATGCTTGGCGGGAAAGGAGGAACCAGAGAAGGGCAGACTGTCACAACTGTGTGTTGTCTGAGGGGGTGGAGTGAAAGGGAAACCGAGAAGTCCTGAAAGGTGGAAAGGACAGGGTGGGCAGCGTTTGGGGGAGCATGGAAAAGAGTTCTGAATGTGCTGCAGTCGAGGGCTGAGCATGGATCTGCTCAGTCTGCAGCATTATTAAGGACTTCAGCATCTGTTTGCTCCTCCATGACTCTAATCATCCACTCAGTGGTGGCCTTAACAAACGCCTGATTCTCTCTTCTGTCCTGCCGTTCGGCTTCCCAGCACTCCTTTTGTTCCCTGTTTTCTGCATTGGAGCACTGCAGGGCCTCCTAGAGCACATCATCTTTGCTGCATCTTGGGCACTTTCCTATCTGGCAGAGCCACTTGGCCAAGGTGCGTGGGGTGTTCCTGAAGGCCACATCCGGTGAAGCCCAGGGGACAACACACAGAAGCAGGATTGTTAAATTCACGCATGGCATTGAAACATTTCTGTTAAATACACCTTTTGCAACATTGCCATCACTTTCTCACTGACCCTAGCCAGGCACACATCTCTGCAAACACCCAAAGCATGGTGAGTGTGGGCTGGGGGTGCTCCATATAGGGAAAAGAGCACACACTCTTTTTGCAAGGGTCATAGTGCAGCATTCTAGGGAACAAATTCTAAAATTCTCCCATACTTTTCCACAGGCAGGGGTAATTTTAGCAGACATCTCACTGCTAAGGGTAAGCAGGGAAATGAGGGTACATCTATTCCATGCTTGTGGCTTCCACCCTGCTCCTTATGCTGCTCATCTATGTGCCACCTTGGTCCCTGCACACAGAGGAGAAGCAATCCTCTGCTGAAAGTCGGCTTTGTTTCTTCCCCCACAGTAGGAAACTTTCCCGTACTGCTTCCCACAGGCCCCATTGGCCGGGAACAGCAAACCACGGGCACTGGGAGCTGCAGACAGCCATGCCTGCAGATGGTCAATGTAAACAAACTGTCTCGCGGCCTGCCAGCGGATTACCCTAATGGGCTGCATGCAGCCTGTGAGTCGCAGGTTGCCCACCGCTGCCTTAGACCCACTAGCTACTGCTTATTGTCTGTCTTCTGTCTGAGGCCAGTAATGGCTGTTGGGGTGACCTCTGTCAAATTAGTTGCTTTAATCCCATTTCTTAGTGAACAAATATGCACTTCCCAAAATCAGCACCACAACTGGGACCCAGGTTGGCAATCTTGTCAGAAAGGCCAAGGACTGAATTGACAGGCAATTGAAGTAATCTCTTCCCCATCAGAATGGCCCCTCCTTCATGGTAGGGTTGGTAGGGCAACATGAAGTTTGTGCCTCACTTTGTTGTGTGTGCTTTTCCTGGTCTGTGGATAGAGGGCTTCAGTCTCCAGAGCTGTCAATAACAAACATTATATTCACCCCCAAAAAATTCAATGGCCTTAAACAAGGACTTAATATTTTCAGTTGAATGTGTTGCTGAGTATATCGACTTAGTGGCTGATTAAAACATTGTGGTCCCTGTGGCATCATTCATTGTTCACGTTACTCGATTTCTAATGGTGTTTTAAATTTATAAATACAAGCACCTGAACTTCTACTTTTCATCCTGCCTTTTCATATTGGTCTCTGCTTATTTTATTCTCAAACTTGACCTACTTTCTGCAAGATATTTTTTTACCTTCATTCCTTTCTATGTCACTTTGCTTCTCACCACGTATTAGCATGAATCTTCTGTCTCTTGCTACTTTGTTTTACTCTTCCAGTTTCTCTGTTCTTTTAGCTTTCTTACATGCTGTAGCCTGTGTCTTCTCTCTTTGATATTTGTCCTTTACTAAAAGATTCCAAATACTTAAGTGCTCCTTACTTGTAGGTGTTTTTAAGTGTAGTCTGTTAAAATAGCACCATGCTGTGCCGTACACCTGAGGCACAATCACTATGGCTTAAATGCTTTGAATGAAAAAATAGTCCAAAACTAGCTTGTGGCTCTAATTCAAAGTCCATTGAAGTAAATTTCTCATTGACTTCCAAGAGCTTTGGATCAGACACTGTGTATTTTGTTAAATGAATTGAATCCATTGAAATTTAAAAAATAAAACCATTGAATAAATATTAATCATGACCAAAAATACATTTTTGATAAACAGGAATTCAGTTAACTGTGTCCAACAAAAGTTATAAGGGCCCAGCATAGTCACTGAAATCCCTAGTAAGAAAAGTTCAGCAGTGATACAAAATGCAATGGGAAACTAATAAAAATTGTATTACATTTCACTAATTGCCTATGAAGACTGAATACTAGAGCAAGTCTGATAGGTACACAGGAAGCTGTCTGAATATGGACAGCATTTAGGTCACTCCCGGTACATCTATGCAGCACAAAAAAAACCTGTGGCAGCAAGTCTCACAGCACTGCTCAAATGACTGGGGGTAGCACTGTGGTGCTAAAAATAGCGGTGTGAACATTTGGGCTGGGGCTGGAGCTTTTTGCAATAATGAAGTTTAAAGAATGGCCTGTCAATGAATAGAAGAAACGGAGAAAAAATGAAGATAATCTCTAAGTAGCAGCTGCTGAATAAAGTTTTTTTCATACAGCTTTATGTGACACTTAATTTTGTATGTTATAGCTTAGATCAGGGTAGGTAACCTATGGCACGTGCGCTGAAGACGGCACGCGAGCTGATTTTTCAATGGCACTCACACTGCCCGGCTCTTGGCCACCAGGCTGGAGGGCTCTGCATTTTAATTTAATTTTAAATGAAGTTTCTTAAACATTTTAAAAACCTTATTTACTTTACATACAACAATAATTTAGTTCTATATTATAGACTTATAGAAAGAGACCTTGTTAAAATGTATTACGGGCACACAAAACCTTAAATTAGAGTGAATAAATGAAGACTTGGCACACCACTTCTGAAAGGTTGCTGACCTCTGGCTTAGACGCTATGATATTTGGTGCATTAGAAATACATAAAGGGTAAAACCCTGGCCCCACTGAAGTAAATAGGAGTTTTGCCACTGACTTCAATGGAGCCAGGATTTTACCAAAGTTAGATGACATCTCTAGAAAAGCCAATACGTTGCAGAGGTTAAAATTTAGTCCCTTCTGCTGCTGTAAGCACAGCACCTTTTAAGATGCTTGAGAAGCAGTTAGAACCTCCGTTCCTAGTCACACAACAGCTGGTGAAATACAACTGCCATTGTAGTACTTCCACAATCCATGTTTTGTAATGGCTGTGATATTGGTTGGGAACACTTTAGACCAGTGTTTCTCAACCAGGGGTATGCATACCCCTAGGGGTACACAGAAGTCTTCCAGGGGGTACATAAACTCATCTAGATATTTGCCTAATTTTACAACAGGCTACATAAAAAACACTAGCAAAGTCAATACCAACTAAAATTTCATACAGATAATGACTTGTTTATACTGCTCTATACACTGAAATGTAAGGACAATATTTATATTCCAATTGATTTATTTTATAATTATATGGTAAAATGAGAAAGTAAGCAATGTTTCAGTAATAATGTGCTTAGTGTGTTTATATCTGGTTTTCTAAGCAAGTAGTTTTTAATTGAGTGAAACTTAGGAGTACGCAAAACAAATCAGACTTCTGAAAGGGATATAGTACTGTAGTCTGGAAAGGTTGAGCGCCACTGCTTTAGACTTTCATATCAGTCTTTTTCTGGCTAACATTAATCTACTATAATTAACTGCAATGATTTATCTAACAGAAGCTGGATTTTTCCATTGATGACTTTTATGTTGCTTAATGTTATGAAAGTACTTAAATGAGAGAGAAATACTGAAATCATAGGGCCTGATCTTGCTTCTACTAAAATCAATGAGAATTCCACAATTGATTTCAAGGGGAGAAGGAATGATTTCTAATGTATTTAGACTTTATGTTACATATCGCAGCAGCTAGAGACTATATCAAGAAAAGGCAAAGCACCCTTCTTAACATAAAACTTCACCTTAGGCAGAAAATTTGACTCATCACAGTAACTATGGGTAGAGTGATGCAGCGAGCAACTTCTTTGTGGAGGTGGAAAAATAAGGCATCCTGTACACAGAAGAAAATTGATACTGTCAATTTCTTAGCTTTTGTCTCATTGACCATTACAGTTTGTTTCTGGGAGTGGGAAACAAAGTGGAAAACTATTATAGTGTCACTGGACTGCTGGCATAAGTGAGGAAGGATCAGGCTCTGAGTCTAGAATGAGTTATTTTTTCTTCCTACACAGACATGGCATAATTCTCCACTGACTTGCCCCGGGGTGTGATCATTTACACTTGCACAAAGTGGGTATAAAATGCCACCTGTCTGATCTGAGTAAGTTTTTGCTTCCACTTTGTGCAAATGACTACAGCCGGTGCAAAGCAGTGGAGAATCAGGCCCAAAGTGTCTCTGAGACAGTCGGGAAGGGCTAACTCAAAAAGCCCCAACAAAGTGGTTAGGCTGAACTTTGAAAAAGCGATAAGCGAGTATTACATATGAACCCACCCACAGCTATATCTGTTTTGACTTATGTACACACGCACACCTTCTCTTCCTCTTTTCAGATACATGTGGATGTCCGGGTGTGTAATAAGGAAAGAGCATTTAAACACACACCGATCTTATGCATGATAAGTTTCGACACAATCTTCCCTGTTTCCTCATTAATGCCCTACCCGCTGCGATGCAAAGCCCCCCTTTTTGCCCCATCTTTTCAAACGCAGGGCTGCACAGAAAACCCACCCCAGGGGCCATGACTGAAGCCTGCTGCTGAAGCTGCCTGCGTGTGTGAGGGAGGTCAGCCAGGGCAGCACTCAGGCACATCTCTGGCGGCAGCACGCTGTGTCTCTGAGAGCAGTTTTGTGCCAGTGGGCGGCTCCTTCCTGTGCAAACTTTTCTCTTGCCTTCCTCCCCCCCGTCCACCTCAGTGCCTTGCAGAGGAGCGGGAGCCTCTTTCGCTTGTTCCCTTTGCCCGCGGCTCTGTGGCGAGGACACCGCAGATTCCACCGCCCCTCCTCAGCCAGACGCGGTCGGCAGGTCGCTCCCGGCTAGCGGATCGCGGGGCTGCCGCTGTCTGCCCCGGAGGTGATGATGGAGGGTAGGAAGGGGAGCGCTGCAGAGGCAGCTCCTCCAGCCAGTTGGCTGCTACCCGGGGATCCCGGCCCCAGAGGCCGTTCCCAAAGCGACATCTCCTCCTTCTGTTCCTCCAGAAGAAGCCACCCGTTCAGATCCAACATCTCAGGCTCCGGTGAGTGGCGGAGTCGGGTATCGTTTTGGTGGATTTCTAGTTAAATGTGTTCCAGTCTGACACGGGTGCAAGAAGCTGGTCTAGGCCACCTGCAGTCCGCAAACGCGAGGGCTCTTAGTACTTTGTTCTGCTGGGGAGCGGTTGCAGCAGGTGTCCTGGAGGGGATTTGGAGTAAGGGAAGCCCTGTTAGTGACAGATCCGCCTGGGTTTTGCACCTCTCTGGTCACTGGGGTTTAAAAACCTTCCCAAGTGTTGAGGGCGGAAAGTGACAGCACGGTGTTGCGACCAAAAACTTAGGTTTATATGGAGAACCAAGTGCCGGTTCTCTCTCCAGCTTGACTCAGGAGCATCACCTGGAAAGCTGTATTGTTCCCTGTCTGTTTCTAACATCCAAAGTGTATCTAAACAGGGAAAGGCAGTGTAGCACTCCTACACTCCAGGTGCTTCAAGACCCCAATGAGTCTGCAATTTGTTTATAAGATCTAAGCTGCCCTCGCAACATGGGGCTTATCCTAAGAGGCAAAGAGTGCCTAAGATTCATTTTGACTTCACTCTGATTGGGCACTCAAGATCAGCCTATGTTATGGCTAATATCACTGTTTGTTTATGCAGATTGTCTGTTTATGCGATGTAAACACCTTTATTACCCTCATTATTCATTGCTGGGATATTCCCTTCTTCTATTTCGAAAGTGAAGTTATCATTTTGCTACCTGGCCCTAGAGCTTTTCGAACTAACTTTCCTCAAATATACAATATTTTATACAAGTGTTCTCAGGAACTTTGCGAAGAGTCAATGAAATGCCCTGAAAGGGACCCCAAATACAGAGAAGTGGGACTGATTGCAGTGACTCACACAAGGCCCAATTTGTCCTCATTAAGAGTGCTTTGCCTAATAAAGGCGGCGCAGGTTCTGGCTTGGAGTGGGAATTGCTCTGTATTGTTTTACTGCCTTACACTTTCTATTAAAATGTTATTTTGAAGATTCCTGAGTAAATGTACTACCTTAAAACCAATCACAATTACTGTTTCACTAACAAAAGTGGGGTTTCCAATGGGACAAAAACTTGAGATGCAAAATTCTGTCCACAGCTAGGAGTGCACAACATACTGACTTCGGGAAGTTGCGGGTGCATGTCTCTGGGTGTAATTTGAGCGTTAGAGACAAATGAGGCTTCCAAGGAGGTCCAGGGAATTTCAAGTAGACATTTAAGGGAGATGAGGATCCCAGTCTACACTGCAGAAATTGTAAAGTGCAAAAGTAAAAATGAGGGTATTTCCTAGTGTTTTAGGCCATTTCTCGTGGCTCAGTTTAAAAAGAGCAAAGCCCTGTTGCATCCTGCAGTACAGATCTGCATATGTTTACACTTATTTGGAAAATGAAAAGCCAGATCCTCAGCTGATGTAAGTCAGCTCTACACCATTGAGTTAAATTAAACTATGCCAGTTTACACTAGCTGAGGATCTGGCCTGAGATGCTTTGGATTCAGTTATGCTATTTATACACCAAGGTTGATGTGGAGCCAAACCACAATGAGGGATTATGCTTTAGGGAGTCAGAGTGCCTTCTGGAGTTCCCAAGTGTACAGAGTGAGCACCTCTGCTGCACTATCTATTCAGATAATGTAGGGAGAGCAGCACACTGCACTGAGCTAGCAATGCTGCCTGGTATGAAGGGCACTGCCCTCTAATGCATCTGCACCATGGGAAATGCTAGGTGGGAGTAGGTTCTTTGGTTGGGGGAACGCAGAAACTGTGAGTCCATCTGGCTGCTGTGCAAAGTGCACAAGTGGGAGAGGAGACTTCTTGCACACTCACAAGGAAGCAAAGCACAATCTGGGCCTGTATTAGATTCAATCTGAAACTCTTTTGCTGACAAATACCCTATGCAGTTTCTGCATCTCATCTTTTCTTTTACCTTTTTCTTTTCATATTTTGTTCTTTTTGAACTATGTTCAAGTAAATTCTGGGCTGGTGAAGGGTTCTGCAGGTATAGGGGACAAATTGTTTGTGTTAAGCAAGTGAGATAAGAGTCAGAACAGGTACAGCACAGACTGCAGCCCTGCAAGCTCCTCGTGCTGCCCGCCTTATATGCCTCAATCCAGGCCTAGAAAAAGCACTTTTAGGAGTGACAGTGTTCAGTCTCCATGTATGTTTGTTTTTCAGTCAGTCTGTCAAGACTGTCAACAAAGAGTTAGTGTTAACTGTGGTGACTACCATGATGTGGACATTTCCTTTCAACGGTATTATTTATTTGTAGTTTTCTTGCCTTATGTGAGGCAAATTAGGCCTCCCTTCCTGCCCTGGTATGTTTTTTAAAAAAAAAACAAAACTTTTCAAGGACATGCTCCCTGCCAGCGACTGACAAATAATTCATTCTGGTTTATTTTTTTAACCACTTCTTTATTTTCTCCATTGCTGTTCACTGGATTTTTCAGATTTTTCAACAAAAGGTCAGATAACACAACTGTTGATTCCATTTTTTAAAAAGAACACCTGCATTAAAAATTCAAAACTGTTACATTTTTAATATGGTAGTTAGGAACATTTTTAATACAGTGTTTCAGTGAAAAATAACTGGCATTCTCATTCTTCCAAAAACATGGAAAGCAAACATAACTGGGACTGCAATGTGGGGTGCTTGGAGGTACAATATGATAGTGATTATTATTTTTGCCCCTATCTTTTCCTGTAGCCTTATCAGTTTATTTATTTAAAGTAGACCATTCGTTCACGTCAAAGATATCACATGCACGCCAAGTGTTCCTATTTAGAAGGATTTTTAAAGAAATCTGTATATGTTTTTTTCCCCTTTGTCACTCCCAAAATCTGTCCAGCCCCAGTATATTTGAATGAAATTAAATGGTGCCTGTTGAAGTTATATTTTTGTCCCCATCAGCCAGACTCTGAACTCAGTTGTGCTGACTTAAATGAGAGCACAGTTTGATCCATTTTCTGAAAAATCAATATCCCCTACAAGAAGGTTATTCTGCCATTTTAGTCACCACTGAATTTGCCACTATAACTGCAGCAATTGTTGAGGGACAATGTTAAAGGAGATTGTCTAGTTACGAAAATTATACTAGGCTTTCTAAAAGCAGTTTTGGCAATGGCTCACAAAATCCATCTGTCTGTTTTTCCAGACAAGCAATCTATATATCTGAACAGATGAATGAATCTAGGCTTTTCCTATATCCTGGAAGTAACAGTTTCCTGGCATCTCTTTACAGCAGCTTGCCATCAACTGCCATCCTACTTTTTAGGCTAATACAATTTAAAATACATACTTTTTTTTTTTTTCAAACGGGACCTATCCTAGGGTAAGTGATGGCAGGTTATTTTCTTCCTCTGTCTGGGCCAAACTGTGTCAGTCCTAGTCATGCTGGGAAATACCTTATCCTCAAGTATTTTCATTCATTTCAGTGGGACTATTTGAGGAGTGAGGTACGACTTAATGGTGAATAAAAGTGGCATAATCTGGCCCTTTGGTAGCAACTTGACTTGTACCCTCAAAAAAGATTAAAGTCATCCAAGTTCAGAGGGCTCCTGCACGGCATAGACTGCATGCCATTTAATTCCCATTCTAAGGGGAATTAAGTCTGGGCGAAACTGCCTAGAGGTACCCTGGGATGTGTCTGTGGATGGTAGGTGGAGAAGGAATATTCTCCCCAAGTTTCAGAGAAGCTGCAGAGCGACTGCATGGACACTACTTGAGTCAAATAGCTGAAGCAGCTGTCCTCACAGCCCTAATGCACCTCAGTTATGAGGATGGAACCCAAGGATGCGTATGTGGGCAATTCTCTGGTCCAGTGGTCTAATCCCCACCCACCTTTGGCAGTTGCCAAGAAAGAATTCATGAGTTTAGTCCTTGTGGTTGACAGCTTAATTGTTCCTGTGGGTGTCTTGATGTTGGTCCTTTTCCATGTTCTTTGTTTAGATAACTTGTTCCAATGCCACAGATGCACTTTAAGGGTGAAAGGGTAGATTTTGGACCCCATCTCCAACCCCGTTGTGCAGTTCTGGTGAAGGAAATGGACTGGAGAGTTATCCTAAGAAGGCAACCAGGGATTCAACCAATGTAGCTGGCATTGCACCACCCCACAACCCATCCTGAGACACCAGGGGTTGGCCAGGGGTGACAGGGTAGAGCCACAGTATGGTATATTCTGGCAATCCTTAGCCAGCAGAGTGGTCCTTAGGGGACCGCTCCATCCAGGATAATTTAATTCAGTAAGGTCCCCGCTTGCTGAAAGGTCATTTACAATCACCACTATCTTGAAATTAACCGAGTGTTCTGCGGGGAGCCAGTGTAGTGAGAAGAGCACCAGGGTGATGTGCTTTTGATGGCAGGTTTTGCTCAGGAAGAGAACTGATGCATTTTGGATAAGTTGGAGCTTTTTATGGCTGGTGCACTCATTTCCAGAACCAGTGAGTTTCAGTAATCGAGCCTAAAAGTCACTAAGAAGTGGATCATTGCAGCCAGGCCATTATCGGACAGCAGCAGGTACAACCTTCTTGGCAGATGCAAATAAAAGATATTTTTGACAGCTGTAGGTATTTTAGTGTCTAGAAACAATCTGGAGCCCAGAACTCCCAGGCTATGGACTGATTTGACTCTTTGAGGGTAGACTGCCTCAGTAGTGGGAGAGATTAGGTGCTGATTAGTTCTTTAGGCTTGTTTTGACTAATTTAGACTAATCTCTGATTTTGGCCCTTCGTGTCTGATGTTGGGTAAGTCACTTAGGCCAAAGTCTTCAGAAGTGGCTACAGACTGAGTTCCATAATTTTGGGATCTCATTTTCACATGTACCAGACACCCAATATTATAACTGAAGTCCATAGGAGCTGCAGATGTTCAGTGCATCCAAAAAATCATGTCACACATATGCTGAGTGGGGCTGTTCGGCAGAGAGAATCTTTCAGTCTGTGGATGGGGGAGATGGCAAGTTTAGGCAGCGTCTCTCTCATGCTAGGGGAATATATTTATGTGTATAGTAATTAACTTTGCAGGTGTTTGTATGAAAATTACATACAAATTGAAAAAGGAGAAAAATATAAATGAAATATACACTTTTATTGAGCAGGCTTTTGCAGGATTTGTTTACAGCATAGATTAAAGAACAGGAATCACAGGAAGTTTAAGATGGGTAATTTGGGATGGAAAATTACAGTAGAAGAAAAGACAAATAGTTACTTTGTTGTTTAAGATCAGCAACTAGGAACAACCTGTGTGATTTCTAAGAAATTGTACATCCTTTTACTAAGGCGGTAGGCTCTTGATCTTTTTTCATTATATTTAAAACCTGGACTATTGAGAATAGGAGATAAACCTACCAGTATTTTGTTTGACAAGCAAATGTTTATGAAATATGTAGATTTATTTCTTTGTAATTGGGAAACATATTGCAGCCATTGTCACGTAATGTTAAACTTGACTGTTTTCATTATTACACATCATTTGTAGTTTCAAAGTTGTTCTAAGAAAAATGTCAGCTGTCAGTGTACATTTTTTCATAGTGCATTTATTGTAAAAGATTAAGTCTGTGTGAATCTTGCTGTCTGCTGAAGCTTGTAGAAAACAATTGTGTGTCTGATAATAACACAGAATGATTAAGTCAGGGTACACTGGGAGCACCATGATTTAAAAAACACAAAATAGTATGTCATTTTTACAAGTGGAATGATTTCCAGTGCAGCACTTTAAAATCAATTCTAGCTGTGAGCCCAGGATGAAAAACATTATCTATAGTAGTAATGATTTCCACAGCTAGCTAAGTAGAAAGCAGGTTACAAACATTTGCTGTATATGATTTAACATGTATTTGTGGCAATGAATCAGCTACTGGCTGTATGATCTGTTTAGCATTTTGCCACTGTGTAATTTAGTTTCTCATGGCCTTTGGCATTTCTCACTTCCTGCTAAAGCGAGGCTTTTACATAGTAACCATTTAATATCAGATCACTTCTGAAGTACAAAGGCTGCGTAGGCTATTAAAAGATATGTTGCAAAAGAGTTCACTCCTTTATCTTTGCTGACTGTAAGTCATGTAAGGTTCTGAAAAATCCTAAATATTTCATCTGATTGAATGCATCATTGACTTAAATGTATTTATTCCTTGGTTATTTTGTCATTTCATGAAATAGTAGCCCTTTGTGGCAATCAGAACTGCATGTGGTTAGAGGTACATGGGCTGTAAACAGTTACATGGGGTTGTAATGGGGCACTCTGAGTAGCTGGGCGTGACACTGTATCTTTTCTCACCTTTCGTGTCATCTGCAGGCTGCCGACCTAACCTTGATGGGTCTTCAATGGGTCTTGGCCAGAGGGCCAAGCCACAAAGTCTGAATGAAGCCTTTTGGGGTAGGAAGAGTCCAATAAATAAATAGTCTACTTTGCCCTCACTCGGGCCTTCAAACCCAGCTCTGGGCCCTTTAAATTCAGCCTTTTGTTCAGACTCCCAAATAAGCTCCATCCCCTTCTTGGGGTTTATGCCACTTTACCTGTGGCCAGTGGGGGAACCCAGGCCCAGGCCCACAAGTATGGGCTCCAATCCAGGAACCCTCTACACAGCAGCCATGTACTGCTTCATCCAATTCTTTGCTACTTCCTCTCCGGGCCTCTCCCTACGCGGCCCCTCTAGCTTCAGGGTTAAAGCTCTTAGGTCTTTTCTCTCTCTACAAATCCAGTTATGCAAAATGCAGCCAAAAACAAACTCTGGCTATCCCTCAATTTCCTTTAGCCAGAGAGAAGAACCCTTCCTCCCTTGCTCTGGTACCAGGCAGGAACTGATCTGCTAAGCTCCTGCAGCTTCTTTTATCTGACCTGCTGCATTCTGACTGGCTGTCACTAGCCCTTCTAGCCCTTGGAGGCCCACCCTCCAGGATTGTCCTGGAGCCTCCAGGATTAAAGATTAATCTTTAATTAAATTTTGTGTCATGTGATGAAATTTCCAGGAATATGTCCAACTAAAATTGGCAACCCTAAGGCCCAGGTCTCTCTCTAGCTTCCAAGATGGGTTCTCCAACAAAGCCTCTCTAGGCAGACCTGAAGGATCTTTGCAGCCCTTTTCCTCCCACCTTCCTGGGGCGGGGTGTACTAGGACCATGGGCCCTTCCCTAGGGAGCCACAAAGGCCAAGTTACACCCCATCACAGGGCCATTAACATATTATGATAGAAACCATGTACAGTTTGTAAGAGTCAATGTGAGATTTGTAAGCCATCTATGACACAGAATATCAAGAGAAATTCCTGCTCTTTTGTGCGTTACATATGGTAAATAGGAGCATTCAAAGTGGAATTTTAAGATGAAAACTGCACCCTGTGGCTATTCTTGTTTTTCACAGTGGTGAAGCCCATGAAAGCCCCGCATAAAGTAGTCAATTGTTATCCAGGTGTCCAGGCTGCTCATCGACAAATATACTTTGGCTAATAATAATATCTAGTTCCTGTATAGCACTCAGTGGATCTCAAAGCACTTTACAAAGCGAGGTCAGTATGATGTGATAAATTATCCCTTAGTAGCAATCATTTTCATTTGCCTAGTATTGTTTGTTGCTAGTTGTAGTGCAGATGAGTAAGTCAATATTTCCTAAAGGTATTCTGTTAAACCACTCAGCTCATCAGGAAGAGTTTCCAAAGGGGGAACAAAAAATCCTGAGTTCAGTGTCCTGGATTCCTTTGCCTTTTACTTGTCTTTGAAATATCCTGTCATAGAAATATTAATGACAAGAGACATTCTTTCTTGTCATCCAAGTGGAAAGCTTTGTCGTCTTCTTAACATATGTAAAGACTTACTGTCTGTGTATTTCTTTTACAGGATAAACAGCCTAAGAGCCTGGTCCTGCTCTCATTCACATCAGTTTTATACCATTGTAACACCATTGACTTCTGAGGAGTTGTTCTTGTTTACAACGTTTATGAGATCAGAATTGGGCCTTTAATATATAAAAGCAAGCTATATAACTATGAAAGCCTGTAAAAACATTAGGATTTGTGAGTTTATGAAAGGCTGAAGCACTGAAATATTCTTAAATATTACAGGAATCAAATCCTAGTTACAATGGCTTCAGAAATGTTAGTGTCATTGTCACTCAGCCAGAAGCTTTATCAGAGCAATGTCAAAAGTCCTCGCAAGCTTCCCTTTCCCTCATGTGAAGAGCATTCAAGTACAGCTCTGTTAAACAGCAGCATCACCCGCTGTGTACTTCCGTAATGACATGCTTTTCTATCATCTGTCATCTCTTTCACGTTACTGATCTTATATTCTTTTTGCATACATTAACATTGTTTCTCTCATTCTTTGTGTCATTTCTAAATCCACTTTCCTACATCCTCAGAAGTATTCAATAGACCAGGGGTGCGCAAACTTTTCGGCCTGAGGACCACATCTAGGTATGGAAATTGTATGGCAGGCCATGAACGCTCACAAAATTAACAATTCAGAGACATTCACATAAACTCTATTTAATAAAGATACATTTTAGTGGAAATAAACATAAAACCTTACTTACTATTATAAATATACTGTCATAACAAAGTATTACAGTAATTAAACCAAACTTCACCCTTTTCCACACCCTCTTTGATGAACGTGAACAATGCAGCTGGTCACCCTTTTTTACAATAGCATCAAAGTCCGGTGTCATTCTCGTTGTGGAAATCCGCAACACCGAGCTGAGATGCTGGTCAGTTAACTGGAATCTGTAGCGAGATTTGTTGTGATTCAGCAAGGAAAACGTTTGTTCGCACACATAGGTGGAGCCGAACAAAACAAAACAAGGATTTTCTGTTACCTTGCAGATATTTGGGAACTTCATTTCACTTAAGGAGTTTCTCGATCAACCCCGATGTCAGTGGTCAAGGCACCTTCAGGCATTCCAAAAGATCTCTGTTGGCCGCATTGCCCATGATGGAAGCTATACTTTCAGTTCCGCCATGGCATTCATAAACACATCCCATCCTTTAGGTATGTGTCTGCTAGGAACAGAGCGCGTCTGGGTGATGGCCCTGCCTAAGTCGAGCATGTTAGAATCATTAACCACCAAGCCTTTGTACACAAAAGCCCCTTTATTGTTCCACGAAGAGATTTTTTTTTTATCCTGGCCCAGCTTATTTAGCAATACTCATGCATTTTTCTTATAATGCTTATTCACGTTATCCAACACCTCCTGAGCAACAGAGTCTGAGATCTTTGGTGTTTCTGGGGGTTTGGCCTTTACACTTTGTTCCTGTTCCAGTAAAAACAGACTTATTTTCTCTTCTTTCTCAGTGCTCCGTTTCATGTATGTTAGGTACTTTTTTCAAGCACTGCACTATAAAGTTTAGCCTTTTCGTATTCAGCTAAGTCAATCCTTTGAAGAACAAACTTCGTTTCAGCATCCAGTAAGCAAGTTGTGGTCATTCTGATATTTTCCTCTGCTGGAGGGGGGAGCCCTTAATTGCTCCAACTGGCGGCTGACCACCAGGTACATTTTTTCTGCATACTCCATTATCGATTAGACAAAAGCACCATTATCAGAAGGATAACAAAACTTAACAGAGGTCCGATAAACCCTCCTGATTGCTTTACCAGATGCTTCTTTCTTTTAAATGAAATTCTTTTGTTACACAAAGTTTTTATAAGTGTGCGTCTCTTTTTCAGCACACGCACTTGATTCTGTATCAAAGATAAGTTTCCTTTTAAGGTACTGAGTGCTATTTCTGAGATGGCCACTACTAAATTGTGAGAAGACACAGTATAGCCTTCCTTTTGCTGCAGAGACGATTTGCTGAGTAATTTTAAAAGGACCAGGCTTCTCTTCATGCAGCTAGACCTGCTTTTGGTCAGCAGCCCTGGTTGTTAAAAAGGGTCTGCCGATAATTCATCTCTTTTTATACCCAGCTGTTGTTCTTTTCAAAGTATAAACCGCCAGCCAGTCTGGAAGGAAAAGGCCAGTTCTTAGTCTATAAGCTTCTGGTGTGGAAGCATCTAAATCCACCACCAGGTAGCCATAAGGTCTTTTGGTAGCATCCTCAAAAGCTTCTAGAAAGAATTGTGCTTTGCCAGGGTATACATTTGCTGAGCATAGCAGTAGCATAGCATAGCAATTTGTAATTTATCCCTGGGGTTTTTGAACAGAACCATGAACTTTGTGTTTAGGTTAATCTGCGAATCTTTTTTCTCTGACAAAATATGTTCTGAACTATATTGGTTAAATTACAACTCTCTAAGTGTAACTGAACGTAATCATCACGGGCTACCCTACTGTTAACGTCATTGAGAACTAACTGTATCCCCCTGTGTATGGCTTCAATGACCTGCTGAGCTGAATTCATTCACTCAATATAGACAAAATGAAATTCCTGACAATACACCAAACTTCCAAATCTAGGTAATTCCCATTGCCAACTTCTCACTTGCGCCATATACACGTCTGTTTTGGGGTCTGCATCTGCATTTTCAGGGTTACTTGGGGGTTCCTCTGTGGGACCATCAGCTGCGTCTTCTACGTCAGACACTATTTGAGAGTCAGACTCTGAAGGGGCCACCGCAAGGATCATCAGGAGTAGACAGGGACCCATCTAGAGAGCCTTCTGGGGAATTTTCTAAATCAGACTGTGTGTGAGAGTCACCACCACCCTACAGGTCAGATTCTGCCTCCCCATTCTCAGACACACCTGTTTGAGAGCCTCCAATAGCTGGCATCTCTTTGGTTTTTTTCTCATCACGTCTTCAGCCTTTTTCAAAATTTTTACAGTAATCCTGGTCTGTAACTTTTGGGCAGCCGTCTGTTTATCCCCCAAATGCTGTCTCCCCCTTTTGTTTATGCCTTAGCTGATGTGTACCTTTCAGGATGCCCCTTTTACCCAGGCCCCTTTCCACGACTAGTCACACCTGCTCAGAGCCACCCTCTGGAAAAATTGAAGTATTTTTTCAAAAAGTCACCCGCAAGAGCTTTTGCATTTTTGATGTAGTTTCCAGTCCTCCTTTCTTTTAAGAACCCCTGAGGATACAGCACCCATCAGCTTTCTGAATGAAGCATCATATTTTCCCCAAATCTTTTTAGAATACCAGAGAGCTGTGCTGAGCTTATTGTGTTGGGTGAATGGTTCGCAATAATTTTCAGATACTTCATAAGGAAATACGCCAGCATCTCAGGAGCTTTCAGTCCTTGTTTTTTTATTCACAACCCCTAAAGCGCGTGCTCCAGGTTTGTGAATGTGTGTGTTTTCACTCGCAGTTTTCTCAGGGCTTGGTGTGGTGCTGACCGCTGAGGAACTGGAGTTGTGTTTTCATGGTTGCTTTTTACCAGAGCTTTTGTTTTGTCCTTGGGTTTGATGTATACGAGCTTTGAATTGTCCTGAGACTTAATCTGCGCTCTTGTGTTGTTTTGTGTTGGTGCTGTTGTTGTTAAAGGTCTCAAAGCAGATTTCTCGTTCTTTGGCAGTTCTGGTAGAGGTGTTCCTCTAGCTCTGACTACAGCACTGACGGGAGAGCTGCCCATGCCTGATTAAGAAAAACAGAGATGTTCCAATTCATCATCAAATAAACATTTTACAAAACTTAACTTTACCATCTTTCTCACCCACACCTATGTATTTGCTTAAAATACAAAATCTCCTAAAATAACCAAACCAATAAGCAAAATATATTTACTGGGCTTCATCCATCTGTCAGCCATTGATGCTGGTGAATTTTCCTTTCCAGCTGTCTTTCCTTTTTCTTTTGAGCTTCTTTAACCTCTGGTCTAAGGATCTCTCATGTTTTGACCGTACTGTGGAGCAGACAACATTATTATTTATAAAACACATGAAACTGTCTTGTAAACTTAAAAAATAAAATATTCATTAGGGTGTTTTTCTATTTAAAAAGTCAGAGCTTTAAAACAAAATAATCCATTTCAGGCTACAACAAACACAGGTTTTGGTTTATTTCTACCATTAGTGTTTCTCTAAAACCTAGGCATTTTTAATACAAGCACATGTTTCCACCATACACCCAATAACAAAGCGTGCAATAAAATACTTTTTAAATCCCACAACCTAACTATGTCTTACATAGGCCCCCTAGGTCTCCGACAACTAATTTTAAAACCCATTTTAAAAACACATCACATTTTGCAGAGTAAAAACCAAACTGTTTTGAAACAAAATACTGTAAAACCCCACATACTTACCTAGCATAGGCCCCCCTGAATCACCAACAACAATTTAAACATTAAAATTAATTTTCAAAAGACAAACCACCCATTTTTTAAAATACATCACATTTTGCAGAGTAAAAAATCCTGTTAGTTTGAAACAAACCAACAGTTTGCAACCAAATACTTTAAAAAGAAAAACCCAGATCTATGTCTTTCACAGACCCCCAACTCACAAAAATCCCAGCAGTTTTGAACATACCAAACCAACTGTTTGCAACCATATACTTTAAAAAAACCCCACACCTATGTCTTGCAGACCCCTACCTCACAATTTAAACATTAAAACTAATTTTAAAACATTTTAAAACTCACACATGCTTTTAAAAGGCAATTGCAGAAAGTTACCTTCCACAACAGGGTAAAGGAATGCTGGCACATGGCTATTTTGTTTTCCCCCTATGTGTATTTGGGCCTTTGGATTAAAGAACAAGAAAAGTTTTTAGTTAGTATTATTCCCCAATTGTATCAAATCTCTGTGCAGTCTGTGTTATACCTGGTGTTTTTTAATTTAACAGTATTAAGCACAGCTGTAGTTAAAAATGGGGTTTTACCTGGCCCTGGTTGAAAAGCAGCTTGAAACTGCTATTTCCATGCTAAACAGACCACATGGCAATAAAGATAGGTACCATTATTTAGTACGGACAGCATGGACAAAGAGTGACATTCTATAATATATATTTTCAGAGTTAAAACAAGCAACATACCTAGTCTTGCAGTCCAGTAGCTATTTTGTTCAAGATTGTTTCTGTTGAAAGAGGATAGTCTCCAAAAAAAAATGAGGTTTTTATACCATCCTAACTCTTTTTGTTTCAGAGTCTGTAGTTAGCAGGTTGATTTGATCACTTACAACTCTGAATTAATAGATACTTAAGGAAATTATGCACTCCTCCCCAAAGTTCCTTTTTGTGATCTGAGGAGTGGGGGAATTAAATTGTCTGCACAACTGGGCTGCTTTTTTTTTTTTCCGTTAAAATACATTTTTCTGTTTCAGTGAAAAAACAGAGCACTGTCAGGCCTGCTTACAGTATTAAACAGTAAATCACCATACACAACAATCCTTAATGTTATTGATATCAATGAATGTCTTGGTTTTTTGTTTGTTTGTTTGTTTGTTTTTTTAAACATGTTTCTTTCATGCTTAAAGTTCTGGGTTGTTTTGAAGTACATCCAATGTGATACGTCCATTTTATCACATACTGTGGGTGTATACCCATCAAACTTAATTACTGATCACTAATTCATTTAACCCTGATGGCAACAAGGGTGGGTAATCACATCTAGACCTACAGACTGAATGGAGTCCCCCTTGCTATTCAGTGGGGGTGTGGTTAAACCATCAGCTCAACAGGGTGAATCAGCTCTATTGTATTCAAACACATGTCTCAAACACCCCTGTTTTATATAGAAGCCTTTTTTTTGCTTTTATTTTAAACACATTTGTGGGGGCGGGGGCTCCCCCGACAAGATTCTACTACACACATTTCAGCATTTTGCTGTAAATGGGTGTCTTTTACACAAAGTCACAAGAGCTAGTTTCTCACAAACTATTTTTTTTTATTTAAAAGACATACAAGCCCTTGAAAACAAACCAAGATGCTCCATCAAAACTTTTATCTTCCTTAATGGCCACACAGACCTTCTAACAGAAACGCAGATAGTCACAAAGCCCTTTTCAATAGATATTTTTATTTACAGCTACCAAGTTTTATATCACGTTTGTCCACTCACCATTCTCAAACTTAATCCTTTTAGATTTCTTACTAATAGTCTCTTTCTTAAGCAGGGTTCTGTAACTTTTTGTACAGACCAGACAGTCAATATAATGCTGTAAGCAGGCATCTTCCAGTTTGGTCATTTTCTTTAAAACACTGCCAGGGTCTCGACTGAATTGCACAACATTTACCAAGGTCACCCTTTGTGCTAAATTTTCTTGGGTTAGGCACAGACATTGCAAAACATAATCTATGGCAATAACAGTGTTTAATAAATTTTCCAAACACAAGTCAGCACATAGGTCCCGGAGCTTGCAGTTTATATCCTCCAAAGTCCAACTCGCATAGTCATGGTGCCATTGGGCTGGTGCGTCTATGACATAGCTCTCACAATCTTCAAAAAGCTTTTCCCTAAGGCAGTGATTAAGGACACCATAAAAAGCAACACATACAATAGAATACCTGGCTCAGTTAGTTCCATGCCAAGCCTCCTCTTAAATCCATATAGCCATCATCCTCAGCATCGTTGGCATCATTGTCAACCATTTGTACCAGCATTGAGCAAAAACGAGATGGGCCCAGTTCATCTTCGTTGTCTGATGCAATGCTGTTAGGGCCTCTGGGTCCTCTAGAAAGGCATCGAGCTGTCAAGAGATTTTCAGAAAAGAAAAAACTGTAAGCCCCCACTGCTTGTTTTTAGATTTATGCAACCCCAGGTTCATTCCGAACCCCATTACACCCCATCCTCAACCATCATTTCTTAATTGTTCGTTTACCTGAGTGACATATTTTCTGTTCACCTTGTCCATGGGTGACTCCCATGAACCGTGGTCGCCTTCTTCCATAGGGGTGGACAACGAGAGGCCGTCATACTCATAGGTCTTCCTCATGAGCACTTGGGTTTTGGGGTTGGGTTCTGGTATATCCATCTTCGGCTGGGCCAAAAAGTGCCCATCCGCCACTCTCTCCTCCTCCTCCTCAGAACTGTCGCTGATGTAGGGCTTCCTCCATGGGCGGTCAAAGGCCCTCAGAGCTAAAACAAAGTCTGAAGTTCTCACCAGGGTGGTGAAGGAATCCATGTTTCCTCTCAGCATTTCCACAGTTTCTAAAACAACTGTGTTTTAGAAAAACGTGTTCTTGGAACAAAATGGCCTCTTCTGCATGGCTCTGGAACTTTTGGGGGTGGTGCTGTGCTCTGATTAATAGAGTGGTCACACAACCATCTTCTGAGTGGGTCACCCTGCCTCAGAACTCCTCACAATTGGTCAAATCTGCTCTTGGGGAGGTCCTCTGTGGCTAAAACCCATTCTGATTGGTAGAGGGTGGTGGGAGGAGTTTGTAGAGGGGTCACATGACACCCTTTGCTTCCGGTCATGTGTCTGTCTTGACTCCAGAAGTAATACCCCAGGGTGTGGGTCTTAGGGTGACAGGTGGGCAGGGTCAGGGGGTGGGTCCCACGTTTGATTGATGGTAGGCCCCTTATACTACTTATGTTCTAGAGACCCTTTGACTAGGAAGCTCCAGTGAATGAGATTTGAATGGATCTGGGACCCAGAAAACATGAGCTAAATTTATTAGATTCCACAAAAGCTCCATTAAAGCTAAAGACAGCCTTTGGCTAAGGCTGTGGATAAACAGGGGTAGTTGGAAGTTGCACAAGAAAAGGAGAGATCCATTAGATCTTTCAGAGATCATGGGGAAAGAACAAAAGGCCTGTTAGGAGTCCTGAGAAGAGAAGACTGAATAGTGGGAATAGAGGGGAGATCTTTCAGAACCATAAGACGAGTGATGGCGAAGCTCAGGAAAAAAAGCTGATTCTGCTATGAAATTTTTGTTAGATTTCTTGGAAGTTGAAATAACGGTGATTTTGGATCTGCAAAAAGCAAATTTGGTTTTAGAGAGAGAAAGTTGTAAATGGATTTATTTTTGTAGCTCTGTCTTGTTTAGAGAATCAATAAGACAGTTGTCCAACAGAATTTTCACATGGTGATCAGTTTTAAATATATAGGATTGTGTGTGTGTGTTGTGGAGCAAGGTGCTGTGCATTTTAGCATACAATACAACAACATATATTTCATTGTGTTGTGTGGATATTTTTCATTGTATAGTGGATGCAGTTTCTCTGCAGGACATAAGTGTACATAATCGCTAACACAATCTCAAATATCATAACAGACATGCCTGTCATTTATTTACACAAGGACCAATGCCTTCTGTCTCAAGTCACTGCACAGTCTGCGTAGCAGTCAGAACAGAAACAGTCCTGAAAGCAATTCAGAAGGTTTCTAATGTGGCTCTCAAGAGAATGAAATAGTTATGTTGAAGAAGGTTCCCTGCCAACGCTCCAAATCTGACAATCATAATTTGTACTCAGAAAGAACTCACTATATTACATCCCTCTCATTCAGCTGGCAGCCAATCAGTGGTACCAGTTGATCCTTGTAGCAGAGGATCTGACTGACCTTGAGCGAAACAGCAGAGTTAATTACTTTCTACGACATATACATTTCCAGTGACTTTTCTCAAAATCCTGTTTAATGACTCCTTAAAATCTTGGACACCTGCAGTGCTTGTAGTTGTTCACCAAAACTGTGTTTTATCCCCTGAACTTCTGACATAATAAGCAGACAACATAAAGAAACCCTAGGTACAAAAAAAAGACATTTTACCTGTAATTTTCCATGTTCATGTTATTTTCTCCACATGTTGCACTTTCTTTTAGCAGTTGCTAAATCAGCTCTTTTAAATGAGGTAACTGTTATAATAACAGGGTAATCACAATTATTTTCCTTTTTTAATTTTGTCTTCTTTTATTGCATTTCTTAAAGTTGCTGCAAAGCGTATATTGCAAGAAATGGACTAATGCACACAAGCTTATATCACAGAAGTTAGAAGTAAAAACAACCCGACTCATGTAGTAAAGAATATAGCTTAGAAAAGCAGCTTCACATCCACTATTATTAGCAATCATTTTGCAATCGTAATATTTTGTGAAATTGGGGTGGGGGTGGAGAAGGAATGATATTTAATTCACTTGCATGAGTTCAAACAAAGGGTATCTGGTACAACATGCAAGGGGTCATATGTAAGCGTATTGGGATGAAATTTAGGGGAGAAAAGATCAAACGTTATTAGGAAAAAGCTTCTGAGAGTTGAGATCCATGGGACTGTGGAATAGTCTCCCAAGAGAAATTGTGCACTGCTTGCAACATTTAAAATCAAACTGGGTAAAGCACTAGAAAAATATATAGAAAGGAAAGATGACTTTTCAGCAGAGAGATGACCCAGATGACCTAACAGGTCTTTTGTGGCTGAAAGTTCCCTGATTCTGGGTTTCTGCTAGAATTCAGAATTGGTGGCAGTTTTCCACTAGAGGGGGAGAGAGCTGAAGGCAGGCAGACTCTCCCTCTTTCCCCCACTACCCCTCTGGAGGGATCCACTGGTGGTGCGGGGGGGGTGGGGGTGGGACGGGGGACGGACAGGAATCTTCCTGAGGAAGAAATGAAGCAGATAGGGGACTGGTACAATTTGGAAGTCTTCCCCCATTAGAGGCTGCCGTTGCTGATGGGAGGCTTGGAGATATATAAACTCTCAGCCAGGCACTAGTTCCTCCTGCTGCTCCTACTTAGAGTCTCCTGTATGATGAGGCAGCCAGTAAAGAAGCAGGAGCAGGGGTGTGCCAGGAAAGATGAGAGAAAGGAGAGTGATGGCAGAGGTAGCATTATGCAATGAAGCAACCTGCCACTAGATCAGGTGGAATAATGACAAATGGACACAGGATCAAACTCAAAATGCTGTGTGCAAATCATCTCTAGTAGACACCTGAGGAGTCGATCTTTCTTACACTGTGGCAACACTTGTATAGCTTGTCATGCCAATAAAATCTCATTAAACTGAACTGAAAATAAACTCAGGAGGAGGGAGAGCACTTCTCCTGTGCTAAATACAGAGTGAGAGTTGCATTCCACTTTACCTTAACCCTGGGATTAGGGTAACTATATTTAGATGAACCACCTAACAAGTCCAGAGACAACTGCTTATGTCTGAAATTGGAACCATCATAAGAAGCTTACAAAGTTGGGAAGGGTCTTGATAATGGTAATTCTGCTGAACCAAATGGCTTTAGCTATTTTCTATGCTCTTTTCTATGTTTAATGTGAAGGATAGAAAAAATGTCAAAGAGATTTCAATGCAAGCAGAAATAACTAAGACAAATTCTGATCTCCATTAAAACACTACTTCTGGCTTCACTGGAATTAATCTAGATGAACTATAGTGTAATCAAGAGTAGAACCTGGCCTTGTGGGGGCAGAGTTGTTAAAAAAAAAAATCCAAACAATTTTAGAACCCACTGTGTAAATGACAAGTAAGATTCACTTTCTCTTACCAAGGATTAGATGCTTGGGTTTATGAACACTGGAAAGAAAACACTACAGTTCGAAAAAAGTACAACAGAACAATGCTAACATCAACTTGTAATGCTATTTTACATTTAAAAAGCTTAGCATAGTAAAGGCAACAGGCATGTGCATACATTGTAATGAGCCTAATCTCTAACATCATAGGTGTTCTGTCCTTTTCAAACATTTGCAATAATGGCTTTTCATATTTAGAGGCAAAGCTAGTGTAATGAGTTTAATGAGGAAAAATCAGAAACCAGTTACAGTGGCTATTGGTGGATGCCGGATGTTTACAATATTCGTTCCGGAACTGATTACTGCTACTCAAGTCCATTGTTTTTGGACTGTTGATGCTTTAATGGAATATCTTTCTTTGGTACCACTCTACAGTCCACAGTCTCCATTAGGGTTTTCTCTGAGGCCAGGAATTTGTATAATAGCATTGCTTGTGTGATACTGTACAGGTAGAAAGCGTTGTACGAATTTAATATAGGACTGGAAGCCACACTACAGCAGAGGTAAAGCAAATGTAAAATTCTTGTATGTGGCTTTGTAGTGAAGATTCACAATATGCAATACAGAAAATTTTGCAATTTTAAGAATAATTATATACTGTGTATGCCCTGGTCCATAGATAGTTTTAGATTGGCTGGTATAATTGTGTGTGTTTATAACGTTCTACAAACATCCATCTTCAATTAGGGCCCTGCAAATCTGCAGATCATGTTTGCAGATCGCAGATAAATGCATCCGATGAAGTGAGCTGTAGCTCACGAAAGCTTATGCTCAAATAAATTTGTTAGTCTCTAAGGTGCCACAAGTACTCCTTTTCTTTCTACTTAAAATGCCATTTTTCTGAAACACTGGGCATACAGAGAAATGGCCAGAGGCTGTTGGACAGTGGGGGAGAACAAGAATGAGGGGCAGGAATAGCTATGTGATTTCCTCCCACTAGAGATGCTTCCAGGTACAAGCCTTGATACTTTTACTCTAATTTTAGAGTGTTAGATATTACAATTTTAGTGTAAAGTTATAATAATATCCTTGACAAAGAGACATTTGATTGTTGAGCAAAAGTGTATGTTTTAAGAAAAGAGATAATTATAACCAGGAACTCTTAGCATAGAAAAGAGTTGTTTAACATGAATACAGTTCAGAGGATAACTCTGCAAGAATGATTTAGTTCTCTTATCACACAGTTATGATGATCCATCCACACACATATATTTAACTACCGTGCATCCCCTTCCTTTTAAACATCATACCTGCCCTTAAGGCCTATTTCAGAGTTCCCAACTCTTACAATTTCATTGTGACTCCTGTGATATTTGGTGGGGTTTTGTTTTAAAGTTCCAGCTCCTGGAGTCACATGATTATTTGACAGGTTTCAGATTATTTGAGAATATCAGCTTTCATTTTCAAAAAAAGAAACGTTGGTCATTAAGATAGCAATGATACTCATCTAAGAAGTGTGGGAGAGCCTAATTCCAACCTTTTCTTCTCATGCAGCAGAGGGGGAACTGAAGCAGGGTCTCCAGCAGACTGCGTGAGTTCTGTAACCACTGGGCTAAAGGTTATAAGGGAGGCCACTTCCCCCTGCTTGCCATTTTGTGACTCCAGTCCTTTGCTTTTGTCAAAATACCCCAAATTGAAAAGAGAAACTTCATCAGCATGAAACAAAAAATGTTTAATTTAGAAATTTCTGAAATATTTTGACTTTTTTCTGAAAGCTACTCACTGAAAAAAAATGTTGCTCACATCTCTATGTGATTCATATGTAACAGTTCCCTTCCCACTGAGTTAAGGGCAGGAACTGGGTGTAATAGGTGTCAGTGGTGGTTCTTCTCCGTGATGGTGCTTGCTGCTTGACTTCCAGGCTACTCTCTCTCTGGCGAAGGATGCTCTGTGCCTACATCCCCTTTGCCCTCTTTCAAACTTGCCCTCCTTAATCCTATGAAATGGAAGAGAAAAGGGAAGGAAATGTCCTGGGGAGAAAGAAAGGTTAAGTCTAAATAGCAGAGTGAGAGTGGATTTGTGGCGAAATGGAATAGATTTTAAGTGTAAGAGACTGAGGGGTGAGGAAGTGATTTCCTCTCTTCATTTCAGATTTTCCACTCCTTCCCCTACTACGTCTCCAGATTCTATGCTTCACTCCTCCTCCCTGTACACACACACAGCACAAAATGCCAACAAATTAACTCTACCCTGAAAAACAATTTAGTTCTGCTCCCACAAGCCCTCACACTTGATACTGCTCCTTCCACACAGACCCACCCAATTGTTTCTGCTCCCGGAGCCCCCCACCAGCCTGCCTCTACCTTTTTTCTATTCTGATGTTGTCTTGTGCTCTGAGCCCTGCTCCTTGCTCTGACTTCCCTCCCATGAAAAGAGCAGTGGATCCAGCTTATCTGTGGGAGACACCCACAGAGTAGGACCTTCATTCCTCAACTCCCCAGATTTGGCAGGGTCCCCAGCCTGGATGGGGAGTGTCCAGGAGACATGGCATAGCTGACCCAAGTAATGTTCTGGCCCTATGTTTGTAGGGAAGGACTGGTGGCCATATTTTCCAAGAGACCAAGATGTCAGCCACTCTGATTAGCTATCATTTGCCAGGCAATCAGAAGGGGAATTCCCCATAGGCTAGAAGTTTTACCTGCAGATCAATAGAAGGGTCTGAAAACCCATAGCCTGCAGGGAAAAACCCATGGAATAGGCAGACCGGTGGTTCTAGTTCACTTATCCATGTTGTAATGTTTTGGAACCATTAAAGTTACCTGGGAGGAGTCTCACTCATGTGAATAATATTTATTCCTAAAAGTAGTTTTGACTGAATAAGGACTGCAGGAGCTCTTTGCTTCTTTCATGACCTTTCTAGTTTTACAAGTCCCAGGCCTCCTGTAGTTTTTCTGTTGGGTGGGAAGGAATGGCAAAATGCCCTAGAGGTAAGGATTTTGTGAGCAACTTTATTTTCACAATGACAATCTGGCAATATTGAAAAGGGAAATTTTGCGCAACCCTCAACTAGGATTAAATCTCCTTTAATGTTGGATTTTGACAATTCTTACTCACACAAGTTGACTTCAGTGGTGTAGGAAGGTGGCCATTATTGGATTACCTAGAGCAGGGGTTCTCCAACGTCATTGCACCATGACCCCTTCCTAACAACAAATTACTACGTGACCCCCAGGAGGTGGGACCGAAGCCTGAGCCTGCCCGAGTCCCACTGCCCCGGGTGGGTGGGGGCAAAGCCCAAGTCCTGCCAGCCAAGACAGGAGGACCCAAAGCCAAAGCCTGAGACCGACTGCCCTGCACAGTGGGGAGGGGGGCCCAAAGTGAAAGCGCAAAGGCTTCAGCCCCAGGTGGGAGGCCTGTAACCCGAACCTCACCACTCAGGGCTGAAGCCCTTGAACTTTGGCTTCAGCCCTGGGCAGTGGGGTTCAGGCTTCAGCTTCAGCCCCAGGAAGTATAACACCAGCTCTGGCAACCCCATTAAAAAGGAGTCCCGACCCACTTTGGGGTCCCAACCCATAGTTTGAGAACTGCTGACCTAGAGTATGAGGAGATGGAGCTATGCTCTACCCATCCCTACCTCCAGCTTCCAGTGGAAGTTACTTCCACACTTAGAGTGTTATGATGTAATTGAGTGAAGTAGCATGTTTCAGCCTGAAGTCCAGTTATTTTTATTGCACTCAGCAAAAAGGAGGAGTAGCAGGACTTTACAAAAAAAAGGAGGATTCCTCAGGTTGTCCACATGAGAGACCCTTTGAAGAGTCTGGCCTTTCAGCTGCTGTTATCCTAGCTAACACAGCTATCTGCTGACTAGGCAGCTTATCTTATATCAAGCACTCCTATTTTGTCCAGCAGTGCTCTGTATGATTCACCTGCTGTTCAGGCTATTAGTTTAGATACACACAGTATTGTTTATATTCTTAAATATTTTTCTGATTAGGATTTTAATATATCCTTTCTAATTGCAAGACTGTTTGATAAGGGATTAATACAAGGAAAAATGTTAGATGGCAAATGAAATTGCTGCTCTGTGAAGTTGACACACTAGATGGGGTGGTTGTTATGCTGATGTCAAATTGCTGGCATGAGGATACAAATATTTTCTTTCTTTTATGAAGTTATATAAAGTACATGAGTCCTTGTGTAGCAGAATTAATTAATTACTGCAATTATTTTTAACATTTAGGTTTAATTCATATCTGAATGATTTGAAGTCACAGTAGGGTCATTATTAGGTTTGGTTTCTTTAAACACCAATTCAGCTGTCTTTAAGAGAATAAAAAGCTAACTAACAGGACAGCATTTTTTAAAAAATTCCTAAAGGCAATTTGTGTTCCAAACTACAAAGGTTGTTTAAGCAATTTTAAAAAGTAATTATCAGTCAGTGCTACTGTTCTCAGCCAACGTAATGTGATGTAACGTACTGAGCCTTACATTATTGGTTGTGCTAGTGAAATATGAGCTCTTTGTAGTATTTGATTCTGCTGTGCTTGGCCAAGGTTTGGGATTTTCATATTGATCTTCAAAGAAACTGACTGACGAGCAGGTGAGAAATCAATTCTGCTACACCTATTTGTGTTGTACTAGGCTGGAATCATTAGAGGCTTGTATTCTCCAGCCTGAGGTTGTTGCACATCTATGGTATTAATCGACTTCAGTTCACGCTGAGGGGAGAAGTCTGCTGTTACTAGAACCAGGATTTCTAGCATATACACCAAGTGCTTTGTTTCTGAGCTAAAGCAGCAGGTTTATGAGCACAGGATAGTAGTTCTGTGATGCAGATACCTGTCCACTTTGGGAATTGGGCTGGGGCCCATAACTAAATACCCATAGGCTACAGAGCTCCTGCTGTATGGTGATGACTTTTGATCAGTATCAATCACGTCAAATGTAAATCAGTGACCATGGATCACTTGATGATTACCTGTTCTGTTAATTCCTTCTGGCATTGGCCACTGAGGGAAGACAGGATACTGGGCTAGATGGAGCTTTGGTCTGACCCTGTATGACCATTCTTATGAGAGAAGAAAGTGGAGTGCATTCTTTTTACTTGTACAGTTCCATAGCATCTTATGAGTAGAGTAAAAAACAAAAAATCTTCTTCATGATTTATTGTAATTATTATTTATTATATGAATTGTAGTATTGTGTGGGAACCATGGACCCTATTGTGCTAGGCACTGAACATACACAGAACAAAATGAGGTCTCTGCCCCAGAGAGCATACAATCTGATGCATTTGGCCATGAGGGACTGATGAATGAGAATGAATTTCAGTGGGTGGGGGATGCGTGGAGTGATATGTAGGGCTGTATAAACATCACAGATCTGATCCATCCATTCCTAAGCACGAGGCCTCGTCAGAAATGATGACAAAAATCAGACATTGTTTTGTCTGGGGATTTATTTCTTAAAAAAAAAAAGAATTACAACAGTAAGTGATTAAATGGGTCACACAAGGATCAAATTCAAAAGAAGACATAAATAGTGAATGCATGTGTGGGGGTTGGTAAGTAAGGCAGAGGAGATTTTGTTGCACAGTGAAATTCAAATGTAAACCTATGTCGAGAGTAATGAAAAAGAAAAGGGGAGCTATATTGTTATAGAATAACGTCATACTGAATTTTGGTGTTTTCCAAAAATGAAGCATTAAAAATCACTATTACTAAAACATTGCTCAATTATTTATTCATTATCATTACCTAAACTTCTCACAACAAATAAATGGGAGAGCCTAGAGATGTTGTCACAGTAATCCAGTTACTGGAGAAGTAATTACCCAGAATGTGGAATGCATCAATTATAAGTAAAAACAGAGAACAAATAAATGATATCATTGACCTTATTCAGTAAGCTGCCATTGATATAACTACCTCTTAAATAGACATGCTTAGCTAATGGGATAAACATAAAAAAAAATTAGACATAGTAGCTATAGCTAGCTTTTGACGGAGAAAAAATATAGTAACACCAAAGTCAGTGTGCTATCATACCAGTTGCCAACAGCTCTAAAGAGACATTTCAGCAGCTGGAGAAGCCCCAACTTCACCTCCCTCATACCAGCCGCAGAAGTATGTGGTAGCAGCATAGGAATAACTACAGTGCATCTATGCCACTTAAGAATACTACACAGAGAACATTTTAGGGCAGTTTTGTGGAAAGTTGCCTTAATGCACAAGCGGATCTAGCTTCTCAGTTTGTTCTGTGTGTTGGAGATGGGGAAGAAGGACTGGTAAAATTCCTTCCTCCCCTGCAAATTTATGGCTGAAATTTTCCATCCGTTAGCATGGATAATATCACTCTTTCTAACATTATCCAGCCCCTTTTTAGATTCAGACACAGCATTGATCCAGTGTTGCTTTAAAGAACTAGATAATTTGAATGTCTAATTTTAGGTTAATTCTTGAGAGCATCTTCCAAACTGTTTTTCTGTCTGATTTGGAAGTAAGAGTTCTGGTGAGTGGCAGGAAGGCATAGCCTGCCTAGCAGGTCCTTGCAGATTCAAGGCTTGCCTATTACATTTGGTCTTTCTTTAATTGTAGCATTTTAGTGTTTGCTGAGCAGGAGCATGAACACCTCTGAATATTTCTTCACTTAGGGGCCAGTCCTGTAATCACTTAAGTTAGTAACTTTATTCATATGAATGGGACCTTTGAGGTCAATTAGATTGTTTGCCTAAGTCAGGTTAACTCCTGGGGTTAAGCATTTGCAGGATCAGTCCTTTATTTAAGGCTTTCCCCTTAAAAATCTGCAAAGCTACCATATTGGCCTCCTTAAAACTTACTTCTTCCAGGATACCTACACAGTGCTAGACAATGGCTAGGCAGCTGGTGTGCAATGAGTGCTGTTTATATCATTGCTGATCATAATTACATTGCTGTTACCTTGTTCTTCCCCATCTGATTGTGTATCCACCTGTTGTCTCTTGACTTATGGTTAGATTGCAAGATCTTCAGGCCAGGGTTTGTCTCAGTTATGTGTGTGCATAGTGCCCAGCACAACCGAGTCCTGATCTATGACTGGACCCCCTTAGGCACTGCTGTAGTCAAAATAATAAATTTGCCAGTAACACTGACTAGAAAGAGGAGGGCAGTTTGGAAGAGAAGACTTCCATTTAGATGAGATTAGGACAAATTTGGCTAATGTAAGAACAAATCCTGTTCCAGGGCTGTGAGTGTTATGCCTTTACAGATCTGTATCAAGACAGCAGTTATATTGAACTAACTGAAATGTAAATTAATTGGCCATGAAAGGATTTATAATTAAGCTATGAATTCATTCCTCCTACTAGACAGTCGAAGATACTAGCATAAGCAGATCTCCTACATTGCTTCCTGTTTCCAGATAATTTTAAAATGTCAGTCATTTTAGCTTAAAGTTATATTTTTAGAAGCAGGCAAAAAGTAATCCTCCCCTGCTTTAAAATGTAGTATCATAATTTTACAGACTGAATTTTTAGGATTTCTTTAAGTGTTTTCTTCAACTCTTGGAACAGTGAATAAATGTGTAGTTTTTATAGGATCCAATCCTGCAACCCTTAGTCAGAAGAACATTGGCTGGATCATCTCCATCCACCCCCCACATCCACACATAAAGGGGACTCTATGCACATTGATCGCCCCCATACCATATGGAAAATGGGGAGGTCATTGTCTCCATAATATCCCCATCCTTCATCCAGACACCACAGAGGGATTGCTGCATCTCTGGGATCATCTGGAGAGGTTGGAGACTGGGTGGATCAAGAGGTTAAGTAGTGGGTGGAAGGGGATGTAAATCTTCTGCCCCTCCCTCATCCCCCCAACTCTGGAAAACTTAAGCAGAAAAGGTAATGACTTGTGCTTTTATTGTCTTCTCCATAGAGCACCATCACCTCAGCGGTCCTGGAGGCAAGCAGTGACTGGGGGGGAAGGTGGCTGGTAGGTCAGCTCCAACGGAGTACACTGCCAGGGAGGGTGGGGGGCAGAACCTCTGTACATATGACCCTGGCCTCTCACTGACTCTGGAGGATATGCCTGTTTCGGAGAGGGAGGTTGTCTGTAGTCTGTTTTGCACATCCTGATTTCCTGACAGAACACTGCAAAGAATATCAACACTAGGTTCCTAGTGGAGATTTCCTCCTCCAGTGCCACATCCTGTAGGCTTTTTGATGGTGAGAGATGATTGTGAGAGTAACTGTTTGTACACTTGTCTTTAGACGGAGAAGTGTAGAGTTAGGAACAAAAATTCTGATCTGTTGAAATATACAGAAAGTTTCATATTCACTGATACTCTCATGTGTGCTTGACTGGTTTGTTCATAACAGGAACCTACATAGGATCCATTATAGAGCTCCAGGTGAAATTTGTTGAGGCCCACCATTTAGGTTTTAGTTTATTTTTAAATAAAAATTGTGCAATGGGTGCCCAACAAAATCTCTGGAAGTATGTATAGAAACATAAAACATTTTGAATCTTAATTAAAAGTTTTGTAGTGTAAGAAACCCAAACACTAGTGTGATGTTCCCCTGGTGTTATCAGGACCAGTGATCTGCTAGGTCACTCCAATCCTTGACTCAGTACCGTTATACAAGGCACTGGTGAGACCTCATCTGGAATACTGTGTGCAGTTCTGCTCTCCCATGTTTAAGAAGGATGAATTCAAACTGGAACAGGTACAGAGAAGGGCTACTAGGATGATCCGAGGAATGGAAAACCTGTCTTTTGAAAGGAGACTCAATGAGCTTTGCTTGTTTAGCTTAACTAAAAGAAGTGTGAGAGAAGATATGATCGCTATCTATAAATATATCAGAGGAATAAATACCATGGAGGGAGAAGAATTATTTAAGTTCTGTTCCAATGTGGACACAAGAACAAATGGATATAAACTGGCCATCAGGAAGTTTAGATTTGAAATTAGGCGAAGGTTTCTAACCATCAGAGGAGTGAAGTTCTGGAACAGCCTTCCAAGGGAAGCAGTGGGGGCAAACGACATATCTGACAAAGCTTGATAAGTTTATGGAGGAGATGATATGATGGGATAGCCTAATTTTAGCAATTAATTGATCTTTGACTACTAGTGGTAGATATGCCCAATGGGATGTTAGATGGGATAGGATCTGAGTTACTACAGAGAATTCTTTCCTGGGGGTCTGGCTGGTGAGTCTTGCCCACATGCTCAGAGTTTAGCTGATCACCATATTTGGGGTCAGGAAGGAATTTTCCCCCAGGGCAGATTGGCAGAGGCCCTGGGGGTTTTTCGCCTTCCTCTGCAGCGTTGGGCACGGGTCACTTGCTGGAGGATTCTCTGCACCTTGAAGTCTTTAAACCACTATTTGAGGACTTCAGTAGCTCAGACATAAGTTAGGGATTTGTTACAGGAGTTGGTGGGTGAGATTCCGTGGCCTGCGTTGTGCAGGTCAGAGTAGATGATCATAATTGTCCCTTCTGACCTTACAGTCTATGATTCTATGACTCTGGGAGCCAGCCTTACCCTTCTCTGCTGTGAGAACCCCCACTCCTGCGCTGTTCACACACAGCCTCTAGCATGTAAGCAGCTCCAGCTACGTGAGTGAGCACTTTTGGCCAGCCACTGCTTGGACTGTGCAGCCGAATGACATTAGCCAATATCTCCAGTCCCAGACACAACCCTAGGAACCTCAGTCTTGCAGTGTCCAATTATGCCCACTGGATGCTGCAAGCTTATATGAGTTTGTCAATTTAACAAAGAAATTGATATGTACCAGGCTTGTTATCCCAAGGGGAGTCTCTGACATGCTTCAGACCAAACGCACTGCTTCAAATAGAGTAAACAAACAAATGTATTAACTATGAAAGACAGACTTTAAGTCAGAGGTGGGCAAACTACGGCCCGCGGGCCACATCCAGCCGCGGGACAGTCCTACCCAGCCCTTGAGCTCCCAGCCAGGGAGGCTAGCCCCTGGTCCCTCCCCTGCTGTCCACCCATCCCCGCAGCCTCAGCTCGCTGTGCGGCCAGCGCTCTGGGCAGTGGGGTTGCGAACTCCTGCTGGGCAGTGCGGTGGCGTGGCTGGCACTGGCTGGGCCGCATAGCTGCCAGTCCTGCTGCTCTGAGTGGCATGGTAAGGGAGTGGGGAGCAGGGGGGTTGGATAAGGGGCAGGGAGTACCAGGAGCAGACGGGAACAGGGGGCAGTTGGATGGGGCAGAGGTTCTGGGGATGGTGGTCAGGGGATGGGGAACAGGGGGGTTGGATAGGCGTGGGAGTTCCAGGGGGCCTGTCAGGGAGTGGGGGGTGTGGATAGGGGGCGGGACAGTCAGGGGACAGGGAGCAGGGGGTGTTGGATGCGGGTGGGGTTCTGGGGGAGTGGTTAGGGGCAGGAGGTACCGGGAGGGGGCGATCAGGGAACAAGAAGCGGGGGCGGGGGGGTTGGATGGGTCGGGGGTTCTGAGAGGGGTGGGAAGTGGGGGGGGGGCTGATAGGGGACGGGCGTCAGGATGTTTGGGGAGGCACAGCCTTCCCTACCTGGCCCTCCATACAGTTTTGGAATCCTGATGTGGCCCTCAGGCCAAAACATTTGCCCACCTCTGCTTTAAGCAATTATAAATCAAAGCACAACAAGTCAGAGTTGGTCAAATGAAATAAAAGCAAAACGCATTTGTCATAAATATAAAGGGAAGGATAAACACCTTTAAATCACTCCTGGCCAGAGGAAAAACCCTTCCACCTGTAAAGGGTTAAGAAGCTAAGATAACCTCGCTGGCACCTGACCAAAATGACCAATGAGGAGACAAGATGCTTTCAAAGCTGGAGTGGGGGGGGAACAAAGGGTTTTCTCTGTCTGTGTGATGCTTTTGCTGGGACCAGAGCAGGAATGCAGGTCACCGAACTCCTGTAAAGAGTTAGTAAGCAATCTAGTTAGATATGCGTTAGATTCTGTTTTGTTTAAATGGCTGATAAAAAGTTGTGCTGAATGGAATGTATATTCCTGTTTTTGTGTCTTTTTGTAATGTTTTGCCTAGAGGGATTCTCTATGTTTTGAATCTAATTACCCTGTAAGGTATTTACCATCCTGATTTTACAGAGGTGATTCTTTTACTTTTTCTTCAATTAAAATTCTTCTTTTAAGAACCTGATTGCTTTTTCATTGTTCTTAAGATCCAAGGGTTTGGGTCTGTGTTCACCTATGCAAATTGGTGAGGATTTTTATCAAGCTTTCCCCAGGAAAGGGGGTGTAATGCTTGGGGGGATATTTTTTTGGGGGGGGAGATGTTTCCAAGTGGGCACTTCCCCTGTTATTTTTGTTAGATGCTTTGGTGGTGGCAGCATAAGGTTCAAGGACAAAAGGTAAAAGTTTGTACCTTGGGGAAGTTTTTAACCTAAGCTGGCAAGAATAAGCTTAGGGGGTTTTTTTTATGCAGATCCCCACATCTGTACCGTAGAGTTCAGAGTGGGGAAGGAACCTTGACCGCATCCTAAGCTGATCTTAAAACTTTCAGTGCCCTTACAAACTTAGATGCTTCTCACCTTAGGCTGGCTGGTTGCTCTTCAGCCAGGCTCTCCCCTTTGAGCAGCGCTTCAGCTGCTTGGTGGTGGTGTCGGTAGATGCAGGTGGAAGAGAGAGAGAGCATGCAAATGTCTCTCCCTTTTATCATGTTCTTCCCTCTTGGCTTTGCCCCCCTCACTTCAGAGTCATGTGAGCATTACCTCATTGTAGTCCCAAACTGACCAAGGGAAGGGGGGTGAGTCATTTGAGAGTCCAACAGATCCTTTGTTGCTGCCTAGGCCAGTGTCCTTTGTTGTGTCCTGTGAGGCTGGGTTGGGTTTGTCCCATACATGCCCTGATGAGGTGTGAACTGCCCCTCTGCTCCAGGAGAGTTTTTGCCTGGGCTTGTTTTAAGCCATGAGGACACATTTGCACCCTCATAACATAATTTCATACATGAAATTACAACCTATAACATTACTATAACCTCAATGCTCAGTGCATCATGAGCCTTCCGAAGACATCCAACATGAAAAACTTTGCATTGGATACCACACAATCATATCATAAGGATGAACATGAGTGTGCAGGGTGTTCCCCTGAGGTACAGAGCATCACAACAACAATGTGCTAATACATGGGTTCTCAACTTGTGGGTCATGACCCTCTGGTGGGGGTGGGTGGGTAATGGAAGCTTCAGGGGATTGTAATCACGTTTCCCTTTCCATATTGCTCAAGAGGAGGGGGAGCCCTAGTATGGGAAAATTTAAGAGCCATGGTGCTAATGCATAAACACCAGAAAGTGAATCTGAACATAAAAAGGTGAAAACTCTCCAGACTAGTTTTACTCTTTATGCTGAGTGATATGCCAAAAAAAAAGGTTTACATGGTGAAAAAGTGAATTAGCTATTTCAAATACATTGTTTTCATAATTCAAGCATTATTAGTAATGCAGGGAAAGAACATTGTAATACTTATTTTGACAAGGTCCCTCTAATGTCATTTGCACCTTCATTGAAGCTGAGCAGATTAAGTTTCTCCCTGCCATATGATGTAAAGAAAAGGTCAACAGAGTTATAAAAATGCCTAACAGCTTCTCATAACTGTTTTAATGAGCCTTTTGATATTGTGCTCAAGAGGCTACCCCTCCCTGGGTCCTAAATATGCTCGTAGAGCACATGTTGTGCAGTTTGCTCTTGCTGAAGGTTATTCTTGGAAATAAATGGTGAGGGGTGTATCATTTCCCCTCCCGCACCTTTGTTGGTGCCTTAATTCAAAAACCTGTGTTTGCAAGAAAATTACAGCATCCTAGATTGCAGTGCCTCTTTGGTGTGCAACTGCAAGTGGGTGCTATTGTGAAGGGGAAAGAAAGAGAACAATGCTGTACAAATGTCACGTCAGTATCTTTTTATGTCTGATTATTACCCCAGGAGTAAAGCGATGACTTGTTTTCCACAAAAGGAATAGATGGCTTTACACAATGTGCTGTGAATGGATGCCTAGGGGAAAGAAATCTTGCAATAAATAAGGTATTTTGTAATACCTAGAGAGGAAAAGAAGTGCCACCAGCTGTTTTATAAAATACATATATATGTATATGTATATTTGATCATGCAGTTACACCAGTATCAAGGACTTAAAATAATATAGTACTCAACCTCCAGCTTGTTGTTGATCATGATTTTATATACTTGCAGCAAAAGCTGTTATGTGGCATGTCTAACACTGCAGTACCTCCTAACGCTATGCTGAAGTAATGGTTCAGCATTGACTCAGTGTGACAAGTGCCGGCTACTGAATCATCACTTCCTGTAGCATTGACTCAGTATCACAAGTGCCAGCTACTGAATCATCACTTCCTGCAGCAACTGGGATTTCTTTGGTCTCCCTTTCAATATACTGACCAGACCTGACCCTGCTTAGCTTGTAGGATCCAATAATATCACAGCCCATGGTGATATGACTACAGACTGAGCTATAAACCTTTTGCCTCCCCAGCTAGCTCTACAAAGACAGGCAGGTTTCTTCTGATGTGTGTTATTATCACACCTCTTTATGGCACCTCACCAACATGCCAATTTGTTTAATGTACTTTGTTCATATCTGTTTGGCTATAAGCTTGTCATAATACATTTTGGAGGAAATCATGGCGAAGCTATCAACTACAGAACTATGATAAAAAATAACTAGATGCTGCAGACTGTTCCCCTTTAACTGCAAATATATATCATCGTAGAAGTTAAAAAAATACTCTTGCTTAGTTTAATTATCTTTAGAGGCATTTGAGTATCTGTTTTTTCTAGGGCTGTCAAGCGATTAAAAAAATTAATCACGATTAATCACACTGTTAATAATAGAATACCATTTATTTAAATATTTTTGATGTTTTCTACATTTTCAAATATATTGATTTAAATTACAACGCAGAATACAAAGTGTACTTTATATTTATTTTTGATTACAAATATTTGCTCTGTAAAAAAACAAAAGAAATAGTATTTTTCAATTCACTTAATACAAATACTGAAGTATAATCTCTTTATCATGAAAGTTGAACTTACAAATGTGGAATTACGTACAAAAAAACTTGAATCCAAAAATAAAACAATGTAAAATTTTAGAGCCTGCAAGTCCATTCAGTCCTACTTTTTGTTCAGCCAATCACTCAGACAAACAAGTTTGTTTACATTTGCAGGAGATAATGCTGCCTGCCTCTTGTTCACAATGTTACCTGAAAGTGAGAACAGGTGTTCCGATGGCACTGTTGTAGTCCCCATCGCAAGATATTTATATGCCAGATGGGCTAAAGATTCATATGTCTCTTCATGCTTCAACCACTATTCCAGTGGACATGCATCCACATGCTGATGACAGGTTCTGTTCAACAACAATCCAAAGCAGTGCCAACCGATGCATGCTCATTTTCATTATCTGAGTGAGATGCCACCAGCAGAAGGTTGATTTTCTTATTTGGTGGTTTAAGTTCTGTAGTTTCCGCATTGGAGTGTTGCTCTTTAAGAATTCTGAAAGCATGCTCCACACCTCATCCCTCAGATTTTGGAAGGCACTTCTGATTCTTAAACCTTGGGTCGAGTGCTGTAGCTATCTTTAGAAATCTCACTTTGGTACCTTCTTTGCATTTTGTGAAATCTGCAGTGAAAGTGTCCTTAAAATGAACAACATGTGCTGGGTCATCATCCGAGACTGCTGTAACATGAAATATATGGCAGAATGCAGGGGACATGCAATTCTCTCCCCAGGAGTTCAGTCACAAATTGAATTACCAAATTTTTTTAACAAGCGTCATTGGCATGGAAGCATGTCCTCTGGAATGGTGGCTGAAGCATGAAGGGGCATATGAATCTTTAGCATATCTGGCATGTAAATACCTTGCAATGCTGGCTACAAAAGTGCTATGTAAATGTCTGTTCTCACTTTCTGGTGACATTATAAATAAGAAGAGGCAGCATGATCTCCTGTAAATGTAAACAAACTTGTTTGTCTCAGCGATTGGCTGAACAAGAAGTAGGACTGAGTGGACTTGTAGGCTCTAAACTTTTACATTGTTTTGTTTTTGAGTGCAGTTATGTAACAAAGAGATCTACATTTGTAAGTTGCACTTTCACAACAAAGAAATGGGATGAGGTTAATTGTATGAGGTGAACTGAAAAATACTATTTTTTTTGTTTATCATTTTTACAGTGCAAATATTTGTAATAAAAATAATATACAATTTGATTCCAATTACAACACAGAATGCAATATATATCAAAATGTAGAAAAACACCCAAAATATTTAATAAATTTCAACTTGTATTCTATTGTTTAACGTACGATTAAAACGGTGATTAATTTTTTTAATTGCTATTCATTTTTTTGAGTTAATCGCGTGAGTTAACTGTTATTGACAGCCCTAGTTTTTTCAGATTGCTTTAGAAATATTTACACTCCCAGTGAAATTCATCCAGGTGTACAAGGATCTCTATTCCTCTTATTGCCATAAGATATCATTGGGGCCAAGAACTTAGCAGGGTTCAAAAAAGGCATTAAACTCTTAGATGACTAAGAAGAATACCCAGAGTTACAACAGTACTCCCCTCCCATGAACATGTGTTTGGGAAGATATATAAACTCCTCATGTTTTAATGATTAAGCCAACTTCTGACTACTGGGGGTTAAGAGGAAACATTCCTTGTGGGTGGGTTATTCCATAATTGCCTACTTTCCTCTGAGGCAACTGGTACTGGCCATTGCTGGAGACATTATGCTGAATTAGTATGGTAGTTCCTACACTCCTAAGCAACCTGGTGCTACTGCAGCAGACAGGTTGTTAGCCTCACATCCCCTGTGTTTTCTAAAAGAGTCTTCCTGTTGATGCTACCTAGGCTAACATGCCTGTGGGTGAGGGCTTGATCACAACTATATTAGTCCAGTGACCTGACCCTCAGCCCAAATGGTTTGAAGGAGCAATGAGTGCAGTTTTATTGAAGCCCATGGTCTGACACAGTAGTAACCCTGCACCTGAAGTGATTAAGTGTATTTCTCCCATCCCTAATTGGGATATCTATATGTCTGCTCAGTAACAGTAATTGGGTTGAAGCACCACAAATAAAAGTTCTTTAACATTATTGGGAATTATAGCATTGGACAGTGTCCTTTTTCAAGCTGTGGTTTGGTTCTTCCACTTTGCTATACCCAGATATCACCAGACATAGAACAGCACATAATGGTTATCCAGTATTTTGTAATGATCCATTTCACTTTTTAATCTGCAATGGAGAACACAAAAGCCAGCACCATTCAGCAAAGAGTACAAATGTTGGGATGCAAGGAGAGAGATAATTGGGCAACAGGCTTTGGGGGGATTTGCATCTTTAGTTCTCCCAGTTTAGTATTGCCTGTAAAATGTCTTTAATATACTATTTTTCACTTTCCCATCTTATGAATTAAGTCAATAAATTCTTTTTTTTTAAAGTAATCAAGTTTGTCTAGCAAAATGTATACTTTACTAGTGGATGAGAGACCTTGCTGTTCATGTGTGGCAGTTGTATCAAGTAATCCACTATCTGTGTGGTCTCCCTCATACAACCAATGAAACTGTTGCATTCAAATTAGCTGTAGGGTAAGGGCAATGACTGGTTGATTTATCCCTGATATCACAATGGTCTAGCATGCCTTACTGTAGCTGAAAGCCTGTTCTGTAATTCATCTGTCAAAATTGGATCATAACAGACTGTGAATCCCAGTGATGATTGAACCTGGTGATATTCTGAACAAAAAGTGCTCTCAACCATGCTTGTAATTGTTTCTGTCACTTCACACTGACTCAACAGACATTCTAAGCTTCAGAGTGACACACAGAGTGACAATCCTAGAATGCATAAGCTTTCGTGAGCTACAGCTCACTTCATCGGATGCAATTGGTGGAAAAAACAGAGGAGAGGTTTATATGCACACACACAGAGAACATGAAACAATGGGTTTATCATACACACTGTAAGGAGAGTGATCACTTAAGATAAGCCATCACCAGCAGTAGGGGGGGAAAGGAGGAAAACCTTTCATGGTGACAAGCAAGGTAGGCTAATTTCAGCAGTTAACAAGAATATCAGAGGAACAGTGGGGGGTGGGGTGGGAGGGAGAAATACCATGGGGAAATAGTTTTACTTTGTGTAATGACTCATCCATTCCCAGTCTCTATTCAAGCCTAAGTTAATTGTATCCAGTTTGCAAATTAATTCCAATTCAGCAGTCTCTCGTTGGAGTCTGAAATCCTGGACGCCCCATCATCTCAGGCATTGGCACTCTGACAGCAGGATTGTCTGGCTATGTAGACTCCCTCCTCAGGCCCTTCGTTACCAGCACTCCCAGCTATCTTCGAGACACCACCGATTTCCTGAGGAAACTACAGTCCTACTGTTGGTGATGGCTTATCTTAAGTGATCAACTATAACTAACCTCATTTTGCTCATCGTTACATTATCCTCCAGAACTGTTAACAATTGTTCCTCTATTTTCCTTGGGATGGAGATAGACCTACACACGGTAATTATCAGGATCCCTCTTCTTTCAATATTCTCATTACAACAGGGAAGGATTGAGAAAGATGAATGCCAACAAACACTACAAATACCTTCCCTCTTTTCTGTGTCAAGTCTTCCTTTTCACCCTCCCATTTAACACAAATTAAAGTTCATGCCCCTTGTACATTTCCCATCCCTCACACACACTCTTCTCTATATTTTAAAGCCAAGGATGGAAGCCTGGCCTCACTAAAGTCAATGGGACTAGGATTGTATCCTGAGTCCTCGGGACAAGATTATGTTGTCTTCCCTTTGTTTTTCTCTCCTGATAGGTAATTCCACTGTTAGTGCCATGTATTTTTCCTGCTACTGTCTGCTTTGTTTTATGCCTAACATTAATGTAAATTTCCCTCTTTTACCAAAAGTGAGGTCATAAAACATGGGAGATGAACCTGCAGACCAAACAGAGGGAAAAGTGGAGGGCAAAAAGGCAAGACTATAGTCCCAGTATTGTGGATAGGGTAAAATGTATTTTTATGTAAATATATGAAATATATTCCTGTAATTCAGTGGTAAAAGCCTGACAAAACAGTCCAGTATTTCAGTCCATTAAGGATGGAAGGGGCTGTAAGGACTATGGAGTCAGGCCATTTTCATAGATTCATGGAGTTTGAAGCCAGAAAAGACCATTAGATCGTCTGACCTATATATCACAGACCATTACATTTCACACAGTTACCCCTGTACTGACCCCAGTAACTTCTAATTGCGTAAAGAATAACTTTGTGTTTGGCTACAGCATATCTTGATTTGAATACACCAAAGGATGGAGAATCTATCACATGGCTTGGTAGTTTGTTCCTGTGGTTAATCACCCCATTGTTAAAAATGTGTGTCTCATTTCTAGTTTGAATTTGTCTGGCTTCAGCTTCCAGCTATTTGTTCTTGTTACAATTTTCTCTGCTAGATTTAAGTTCCCTTTACTACCTGGCGTTTTCTCCCTTATAACTTTAAATATATAATCACTTTATATATTTAAAACGCTTTTCTATAAGCTGAAACTTTTTTTGTACTAGCTATCCTCATCTGTCAGACTGCTCATCAAACAGTGGTGAAGAGGTGCCAGTATACCAGTCACAGCTCGACAGAGCCAGACATTTCTGATACAAATCCAGATCCAAAATTTTCATAAAGTTTGGGTTTGTTTGGATCCAGGGTTTTGGTTTTACCTGTTTTATATAATTGTATGTGGCCAGATACATCTGGTGAAACAAAGATTGCAGGGTTTTGTTTCAGGCTCATCTCTGTTTTCATTGGGAAAATCATGTTTTAATGCACTTGTTTGTAATGTTTAATCTATCTTTAGTACAAGGCAGGAGAAAGCATCTTATTTTTGAGTATGTTACCTATTTTGATGTGTTAAACATGTAAATGATATATTGTGTTTGTACAATGAGGAACTGAACAGCCAGACATACATTAGCGCTACCCAGGATCTTGTAGTCTTTCTTAATGGCCATGTACCCTTTTTGTGTTAAGAAGAGAAGCTGTACCGTATTAATTAACTGTTTTGTTTGTTTGGCCAAGACCCAGCCCTATTTTCTCAATGGCCATTTGCTTTTCCAAGATGTTTGTTTCCTTTCTTTACATAATGGTTTTACAAGAGTGACTCCAGATGCCTATAAGAATTTGAAAGGAAGAAGAATTTTGTTTCTTCAAGAAAAATACTTGAGTATTTTTATACTACACGAGTATACTACTCGTGTACTTCCAGTTAAACACTTGCTTAAATACTTCACTGGATCGGGCCAGAGTGACCAGCCTCTTGCAAGAATGAGCCCAGAAGGAATGGCTTTCATACACGTAAGGCCTCGTGAATACAGAAGAAGATAGGAAATTTAATAATAACAACCTTGCATTTATATAGATATTACCATTCAAGGATGTCAGTGTGATTTATAAACATTAATTAAGACTCAAAATACCATTGTGAGGTATACCATTGCCACGGGCAGAGAAAGTGAGGCACAGAAGGTTAAATGATTTACCCAAAGGTGATGACACAGGAAGACTGTTCTGATTCCTGTGTTTTCAGAGCATCCTTCATCCTTTTATCTGTGGAATCATGCCATCTCTGGCAGGGAAGGGAAGGGAAGGAAAATTCCTTAGAATGAATATGTTTTATGGAACATCATAATTCCCATGCGATCACAAAAATCTATCCTGGGAATTGAAAGTTGCTTTACAGAATTACTTGAAATTGTATATTTAGAACTTTGAGGTTAGCTAAAAACCCCACAGCATCTAAAACCAAATACAGTTTCTCCCAGAGACATTTACATTAAAGCTTCTGCTTGGGAAGAAACAGAAACAGTGAAATGAACTGCTGTACTTTACCAGAAATTGCTTTTAAAATATCAAATCCTTTATAATGATATATTTACACTGAGTCATTGTTTACATTTTCTACAAGTGTGTTTAGGCTTATTTTTCATTATTGGTTACACTTGCTGAAGTTGTAATTGATTATTTGGGTTCAATTATTCAGTCTTAACTTTGAGTGGGAACTGTGGTTTATTTACCCCTTTCCCTCTGTTTACTCACTTAGTTCCCAAGCCCACAATGTACAATACTTGGGTGAACTGGACCCACTTGACTTTACTGGGACTCCACATAGGCGCAGCAGCCCACCTACACATTATACATTGCAGGTTTGAGATTTAGGGTCCTATTCTGCAAAATACTTACCTCTGGGTGTCATGTTTATGATCATAAGTCATAGCTTTGACTATCTGTCTATATTAGGTACCCATATGGCCCTCATCACCGTAGTTCCTGAGCCCAGTTTTTAATATATTTGCCTGAGATCACACAGGGAATCTGTGGTGGAACAGGGATGTGAGCCCAGGACTCCACTGGACCATCTTGCCGCTCAGTGACTACAATGGTACAATTCACAGCATTAAGTTTAGGGACTGATCCTGCCCTTGTTGAAATCAATGAGTGCTTTGCTATCGATTTCAATGGGTACAGTGTCAGACCCATACTAAATAATTATATCTGGCGCTTATATAGTGCTTTTAATCAGCTATGATGAAGAAGAGCAAAATAAGTTAAATCAAAGTAAGTGGAGCAGCTGAGAAAATTCTGAAAAGAATCACAGCATCCCATTTAATCATTTTGTGTCTTTCTCTCATACTAAAGGCGCATGTACAGATCACCACTGGATTAAGCAGCCCTAATTACTGGTCAAATCTTAACACTGTAGTGTGGCCTCACGGACAGCAAGGTTTGGATTCAGTGTTTGTCATACCAGTGTAGTACTGTTTCTAATTTGCTTGAATGAAAAAAAAGTGGATTTATTCTATCCCTAATTTCAAATTATTATTAATTATTATTTATTTTAAAATAAAGCAGAAAAAGGAATGAAATTCAGTAGAGCTGGCTGAAAGTTTTTCAAATTTCATAATTCTGAGGTTTCAAAATTTGGGAAAATTTTGAAAAAATACCACTTTTTACACTTTTCAACCAACAATAGAGATGTCAGTAGAAAATTAAAGTTAAAATTGATAGTTAAAGCTTAGTAGTTTTGGCAGCCAAACCATAAGTGAGATGTCGCTCTGATGCTGTAATGTAATAGTTATATCTGCTCATGGGTTTTCATTAAGAAGTAACATGTAGCAGCATATGCTAATCAACATATGTATCTTCTCTGGTTCTGTAACTTTTTTATTTTTTCTTCTCTAGAAGTTCTTTTCTACTTCGGCCTAGAAGAGGAGATTCACACTTTATGTTAAGGATTCATTTATAAATACTTGATAAGTTATTACTTGGTTAGTCATTTGTTAGTGATTATTATAGAGTCCAACAGGTGAATAGATTGCTTATTACCATGGCTTATAATGATATATAACACCTTGTACTGATGTGTTTTTCACCTTCTATCACACATACTACTGCAACATGCTTATGACATCTGTCATTGATAGGCTCTTTATAAACAATTTATAAATAGAACTTTAATATAAAGTGTGACGTATTTCTAATCTTTTGCCTCTCCTTAGCCCTCCAAGCTTTTCCTTTCTTCAATACAGAATGTAACCAACATGCCCTAGATACTCTCCATATTTGCTGATGACATTCACTCTCAGCAGTTGATTCTCTCTCCCCAGCCCCAATCAGTGCAAAGAGATCAGGGCTCTAAGCATTTTTGTATTTAAAAAGGCGGGAGGCCGGAGGGGGGGAGTAATTACAGAGATGTATATTGCTGCTCCTATAATACACTGGTTGGTGGCGAGCAGAAAATTATATCAGTAAAAAATATAAAAACATTCTGTTTTCTTTACAGTACTGCTGAGGATTTTGGTAGCACACAGAATTATTTAAATGAAAGAGAAACTAGGAGAAAAAATAATACTGTGTGGCATTTATGTAGTTTCATGACTAGGTAGCAATATCTTTTCATATAGGACTCTAATGAATGTCACAAAAGTGAGTAAGTAGGATTATCTCCCTCATACAAATGAGAAAACTGAGGTAAAGGTTGTTCCTTCCCTCTGGTCAGATGGCAGGTCTGTGGAAGAGTTGGGAATAGACCCAGTCCCCTGAGGCCTATCCCCATACTGAATCAATTCAACCTTAGCTGGCAGGAGAAAGATCTTTGTGTGAACATAAACAATATGTATTATTTGTAAGAGAACTGATCATATAAGTAACAGATTTTTTAGATAAAGGAAATGCAGTGGATCTAATTTACCTAGATTTCAGTAAGGCATTTGATACCATGCCACATGGGGAATTATTAGTTAAATTGGAGAAGATGGGGATCAATATGAACATCAAAAGATGGATAAGGAATTGGTTAAAGGGGAGACTGCAACGGGTCCTACTGAAAGGTGAACTGTCAGGCTGGAGGGAGGTTACCAGTGGAGTTCCTCAGGGATCGGTTTTGGGACCAATCTTATTTAATCTTTTTATTACTGACCTTGGCACAAAAAGTGGAAGTGTGCTCATAAAGTTTGCAGATGATACAAAGCTGGGAGGTATTGCCAATTCGGAGAAGGATCGGGATATTATACAGGAGGATCTGGATGACCTTGTAAACTGGAGTAATAGTAATAGGATGAAATTTAATAGTGAGAAGTGTAAGGTTATGCATTTAGGGATTAATAACAAGAATTTTAGTTATAAATTGGGGACGCATCAATTAGAAGTAACGGAAGAGGAGAAGGACCTTGGAGTATTGGTTGATCATAAGATGACCTATGAGCTGCCAATGTGATATGGCTATGAAAAAAGCTAATGCGGTTTTGGAATGCATCAGGAGAGGCATTTCCAGTAGGGATAAGGAGGTTTTAGTACCATTATACAAGGCACTGGTGAGACCTCACCTAGAATACTGTGTGCAGTTCTGGTCTCCCATGTTTAAAAAGGATGAATTCAAACTGGAGCAGGTACAGAGAAGGGCTACTAGGATGATCCGAGGAATGGAAAACTTGCCTTATGAAAGGAGACTTAAGGAGCTTGGCTTGTTTAGCCTAACTAAAAGAAGGTTGAGGGGAGATATGATTGCTCTCTATAAATATATCAGAGGGATAAATACAGGAGAGGGAGAGGAATTATTTCAGCTCAGCACCAATGTGGACACAAGAACAAATGGGTATAAACTGGCCACCAGGAAGTTTAGACTTGAAATTAGACGAAGGTTTCTAACCATCAGAGGAGTGAAGTTTTGGAATAGCCTTCCAAGGGAAGTAGTGGGGGCAAAAGATCTATCTGGTTTTAAGATTCTACTCGATAAGTTTATGGAGGAGATGGTATGATGGGATAATGTGATTTTGGTCATTAATTGATCTTTAAATATTCAGGGTAAATAGGCCTAATCCCCTGAGATGGGATATTAGATGGATGGGATCTGAGTTACCCAGGAAAGAATTTTCTGTAGTATCTGGCTGGTGAATCTTGCCCATCTGCTCAGGGTTTAGCTGATTGCCATATTTGGGGTCGGGAAGGAATTTTCCTCCAGGGCATATTGGAAGAGGCCCTGGAGGTTTTTCGCCTTCCTCTGTAGCATGGGGCACGGGTCACTTGCTGGAGGATTCTCTGATCCTTGAAGTCTTTAAACCACGATTTGAGGACTTCAATAGCTCAGACATAGGTGAGGTTTTTCGTAGGAGTGGGTGGGTGAGATTCTGTGGCCTGCGCTGTGCAGGAGGTCGGACTAGATGATCAGAATGGTCCCTTCTGACCTTAGTATCTATGAATCTATATAGAAAAGGGAAATGTTTAAAAATCCAATTCCGCTATAATAATTTTACATGATCATGGAAAAATCTTGGGAATCAGAATCTCAGATGGTATGGAAAGTCTAGCAGAAATGTCTGTAGTTGGCTTTTCATTTCTACCTCTGACAATCAGTTTTTGTTGGGCCTGATTCTGCTGACATCTAATGACAGTTATGCCCTTGACTAATAGGATCTGACCCTTTAGTTACTTTTAGTCTGCAAACGGTAGTATAATAATTTAATGTCTCAAATGGATGAATTGCTTGTCTGAGTATGCCTATCGATACAGCTATAAATGCATTTCTGGTCAACCATCTGATATATCAGACATAGAAGTTGTAGGATTTAATGCATAGCCAGAGTTAATGACTGCAGCAAATGTAACATCTTTTAGTGATACATTTTTCTCAAAGCTAAAACACCTGAGGAAAAAGGCTGCCTTTCCCCATCCTCCTCCCTCCCAGAATCAAAACTTTTGCCATTTATAATGTAGGCTGATTGCACGCTGTTATCTACATCTTTTTCTTTAGAGTTTTCCCTCCCCATCTTTTAACACTTCCTCATTAAAACAACATTTCTTCTACTTTGCAAAAATGTGTATTCAATATTACATAGTTGGAGGGTTTTTTTTGTTTTCTCCCCAGGAGAGGTGAAAATCCTGGGGGGATTCAAGTATCCACTTGATAGGCTCACACAGTCTTAATCAGCCTATAATGGAGCTAATGGCTGTTTGTCATCCTTGGAGATATAAATTTCCTGGTGGTGTCTATTGCAGTCAGTGCATGAAGTATGCTCTGACTGCCAGCAAGGTCTAATAATCAGGAGAAGGGCAGTGAGCTTCATTAGATAGAAAAAGAGCAGCACCGGCTGTTTTTCTATAGAACTCTGCTTCTTGAAGCAGGCGGGCGCAGAAAAAATGGATAACGCTGGTAAGTGAAAGAAAACAGATCTTAATTCTTAGCTGATCTAAGGGTTCATTTGTATCTTGTCTCATTTGCTGTAGGATGTTTGCTATTCTGCTATTTGCAGTTCTGCTATTAAAAATGATATGTTTATTAAACTGAATTTCTATTGTGTAAAATGTGTCATACTCATTTAATAGTCTGCTGAAGTTTGGGGGTTTTGGAAATGTGAATATAAAATGTAATTGAAAATGCATCTCTTAAGGACTTCAGTATTATTTCAGAATCTGTCTGCAGGACGTGTGGACTTTGATCTCTTTATACCACAGTAGAGGAGGGAAAAATGCATACAGTTAACTAGAAAAATATCTGACAGATGGCAAAAGGTCTGTATAAGTAATTAACAGAGCAAACTGAAAGAGCATTAACATTCATACTCATCACATGTATTTACTTTAAGATGGTTTTTCTTTTAAGTAAAAACACTTTGCTCTCTAACCAATTAGAAGATAAAACATTGAATATATTTTCACTTTTTTCTATTTCCTTTGATGTTTCATCTTTAGAGCATGCATTTTAATGCCAAATAATGCATCTCAGGGTTTCTAAGGAGGTAAACACAATAATAGCTTTACTTATTCTAACAAATACAGTATTTGCATTTCACTTTTTGATGGTTATATAGATCAGTGCAAAAAGACAACTCTCTGTGATGAACATTTCACATATTGCTTTAACTGCAATGCAACTTGCACATGTCTTTTGCTCATTGTTTTATTGTACCAGCAAAAAATAAAGTAAGGTACAGAATTATCTGTGGATTCATTGCCATTGCACCTAGTTTAAATCATTTGGTTTGCTCAGTACTAAAAAAGATGACTCACTATATACTGTGTATATACACCCTTTTATACAGTACATTTGAAAGAAGATACTACAAGATGATACTCCTATATTTTATTTTTATAATAAGAGTGTACTTTTGTTTGTGCCTTTAAGCTGTAGTGGCCAAATTCATCTTTCATGTACCTCGATTGATTTTGTGGATAAGCAGGTTAGAAAATCTTGCTTTGATTTCTGTGAAATCCTGTTCTTAAGATAAACAAAAAATACTACCAGAGATTAAAGTGTTAGTACTACTGAAAATGTATGGTCAGTTATAGTACCAGTGAATTCCTAAACTGATGTGGTGCAAGTTTAACATTAGCTTTTATGAAATAAGATAGATGAAAGATTTGGGGGCACGCTTTGCACTCCCCATGTTGGCTGTCTTTTTAAGTATACTCAATAGATCTGGAATAAAAGACACATGCTTGATATTCCATGACTAGGCAGAGTTTTCCAGTCAGGTGAGAGGATTCCCTTATTACAGTATAAAATGCCTGTAGGTGAGAGATATCACAAACTGCTAATTCCTCCTGCTTTTAAACTCTCCACTATCAACAATCATTATTATTGAAATCCTGACAGAGCTATCACTTTAATCCATCTGTAAGAGCCTTTTCTAGAATGATTCATACTTATTTTAAAGGCCATTTTGGGGGAGAGGAGAAAGGCTAATATCTGAAAACCATCAAAATGGTTTTTCCTGTATTATTTCCTTTTTGCCTTCGATTTTAAATTCTGATTCCTGATTGCGTTGCAACCAGCAGCATTTTGGAATTTAAAAATAAATAGGACATTGCTCTCTGCATAACTTTAACCAGCCAGTGTCCGTATGTCCCATATTGCTGATATCATCAACAATCCCCAAAAACATGACTGGTAATCTCTCTCTTTCAGAAATGTAGACAGATAAACTGTATGTTTGTATCTTTGAACGGTGAATTAAGAATTAGATAACAAGATCAAACAAAATATTGTGAAGAGCCTCACTGTAATGGGTAAGGCCTTAATTCTGCTTCCATTGCAGTCAATAGTAAAAATCTCATTGACTTCAGTTGTGTAGAACTGAGCCTTAAATGAGTTTCAGTTACACTTGTGAACTAGGGACCTTTTCCAGGAATATGTGTTTGCTTGAACATGAAAATGTATAATAGCTTTCAAAGGCGCCAAAACAAGATTTGGACGTCCTTTTGAAAACCTCCTTCAACCTATATCTCAGAATTCATATTTAACTTCTGAGTATAACTGCTGATACAACTGTAAGGTCTAAAATATCTGTAAACTAGAATGCCTAATTAACTTGTACTTTGGTAGTTTTTCATTTTATATATAAACAAGATAATGATAGAGACACATTGGGTACCTGCCTGAATATTTCCTGAGTCAATGCTATTTCTGGCATTATAGAATTATAGAGTCTTTTATACACAGCTGCTGGTTTTAACCATTGAGTGCTGGAAATACCAATTTGGTTATCAATGTCAGTGAATCAGGCCTTTTGTTATCAAATTCATCCTTCTGACAAATAGACTTTCAGAGTCAGACTGTGGATAATTGTTAGGCAGAATTTCAACTACTGCTCTGCATAACAGACATATAGCTCTGTAATTTATCAGTCAAACAGTGTGCTAACACCAGAATAATGTGCTAGACAAATCTGGTTTTGAAGATGGCCACTGTTGTCTTTAGGTCAGCTGTACGCACTTTTTGCTGTTTCAGTCCATCCTATGTTGTAGATTTAAGAAACAATGTTCTTGTGAAAAGTGTCCATCTTTCAGTTTCATATTAGAGCTTACATTCTTGCTCTCTCAGTTAGTGAGACAGCTCTGCATAATTGTTGTCTTCTGTATTCTTTTAAAAGCCTTTCCTGGAATAACAATCAAATATTCATTAAATAGTGTATGGAGTGTCAGGGTAGTTTCAGCAATGTTTGGCGCCTGTTTTGGTAATAACTGTTGTTTCTGTAGTTATAGCTGGAGGCATTCAGTGGTGTTTTCTTTTGAATTACTGCTACCCGTGTATATGTTCGAAAAGGCTATATAATAGCTATCTCTCTTCTCCCTTCCCGCAGCCAATCCTAGGGCATGTAAACTGTAGTCATCATGGTGCCTGTGTTGCTTACTTGGTGGCTGGGGTCAGGAATGGTGGCAATAAAGCACATTTTAAAGAAATAAAAAGATGAACGACTTACAGAGAAAAAACTGACAGTAGACTAATGGGGAGGTTCTAAAAACAGCAGGAGCATTGTGATAGCAGGAGGAGAGAGGCTGAGGAAACACAGTAATTCTTGGACTTTCTTTAAAAATATGTAAGACCAGCCTTATCTCTTTCCCCGCAGGTGTTAAACGGTTATATTATTCCTGAATAGGAACCCGATAGCAAAGCAGACGAGTAGCACTCAAGCAATATTCTCACTTGTGTTAGACCATTGGCTGCCACTTTAACCAGAAATGTTGAAATTTCTTGAGGTATTTATATTGGGATGAGTGACTACATAGTGCCACTCTGTGGGTAGCTCCAACAGAGGGGCCCTGCCTTGCATTAAATTGTCTCTTTTAAAGGAAATACAAGACATATACACTGAATGCCATATCATTTTTGAGGATTGTCTAACTGAAAATGAGATTCAATAGTTCACCAGCAGTAAATATTTTAAAGTTCTTGTAGAATAGTGATCTTTAATGACTATTTATGGAAATCCTGAAATAGTGTTGCAGACTTGGTTTAAAGCATTAATTTTAATCTATTTTTCCAATATACCCCCTACTGTAAAGAGGAAGGCAGAGAGTAGAGTAAGAAATTTGCCAAACATAATTCATTTTGCTTTTGATGCATTTGTTAATTTATTTTCCACAAAGTCAATATGAAGTATTCCACATGGGGCCAAATCCTGACCTGGTCAGGACCTGGTCAGGATTTGGCCCCTAAACTGATACTTTATCATTATTAAGCTCTGGTTTCTCTTCAGGTCGTATAAATCTTTCACATGTAACTGAATGCCTCAAACTCAAGCAATATTTCTACATTAAATATAGGATGTTGTATGTTAACATAAAAGTATACATTTTATTTAAGATTTAAGGAAGATGTGCATTTAGGTAGTTAAAGCAATGGAACTCAGATTCTGTTCCTGAATATGCCGCCAGCTCCCTGTTTGACCCTGGGTGCAAGCGCCTCTTTTCAGTCTTTCTATGGCTCAGTTTACCAATCTGTAAGGTAAGAATAATACTTGTCTGTCTCATAGGTTCTGAGATTCTTGGATATCCAAGGCTTTATTCTAATATCCTGTCTGTGCTTCAAATTGGAACCACAGAATCATAGAAATGTAGAACTGGAAGGGACCTTGATAGGTCATCTAATCCAGTCCCCAGCACTTAGGCAGGACTAAATGTTATCTAGATTCTAGACCATCCCTGAAGGGGTGTTTGTCCAACCTGCTCTTATAAACCTCCAATGACGGAGATTCCACAACCTCCCTTGGTATTTGTTGCTTAACTACCCTTATGGTTAGGAAGTTTTTCCTAATGTTTAGCCTAAATCTCCCCTGTTACTATTTAAACCTGTTACTTCTTGTCCTGTCCTCAGTGGTTAAGGAGAACAATTTATTGCCCTCCTCTTTATAAGAACCTTTTACATACTTGAAGATAGTTTTCCTGTACCCCCTCACTCTTCTTCAGGCTGAACAAACCCAATTTTTCAACCTTTCCTCATAGGTCACGTTTTCTAGACCTTTAATCATTCTGTTGCTCTCTTCTGGACTTTCTCCAGTTTGTCCACCTCTTTCCTGAAGTGTGATGCCCAGAACTGGACACAGTACTCCAGCTGAGGCCTTATCAGTGCTGAGTAGAGTGGAAAAATTACTTCTTGTCTTGCTTACAACACTTCTGCTAATACATCCCAAAGTGATGTTTTTTTTTTTTTTACAACAAATTATATTGTTGACTCATATTTAGTTTCTAATCCACTACAGCCCCCAGATCCCTTTTTGCAGTACTCCTTCCTAGTCCGTCATTTCCCATTTTGTATTTGTGCCATTGATTATTCTGTCCTAAGTATAGAACTTCGCATTTATCCAAATAGAATTTCATCCTATTTATTTCAGACTATTTCTCCAGTTTGTCAAGATCATTTTGATTTCTAATCCTGTCCTCCAAGTGCTGCAATTCCTCCCAGCTTGGTATCGGCCTCAAACTTTATATGTGTACTCTGTATGCCATTATCCAAATAATTAATGAAAATATTGAATAGAACTGGACCCAGGACAGATCCCTGTGGGACCCCACATGATATGGCCTTCCAGCTTGATTGAATCATTGATAAACTACTCTTTGAGTACAGTTTTCCAACCAGTTGTATTTCTCTAGTTTGTTTGAGAAGGTCATGTGAGACAGTATCAAACGTGAAGTGAGCTGTAGCTCACGAAAGCTTATGCTCTAATAAATTTGTTAGTCTCTAAGGTACCACAAGTACTCCTTTTCTTTTTGCTTACTAAAGTTGAGACTGAATGCATGGGTGTGCAGTGGGATGACTAGCTTTCATGTTATAACAAAATACATGGTCTCAATTGAAATTCTGCTGGCAACTCCCTTTCTCTCTGATATGGCCAGATGACTTCTGCATCTCTTACATTTTTCAACAGTGTGGAGTTGTTCTCTGAATAACCTTGAGTTCCCCCTTTTTTGCTGACTTTAGCCTCTTCCTATATATAATGGGGCTATGATGATGCCACACTAGCTCTATTGGGTTCATATCCAGTGACCTATAGATCAAAAAAGAGATTGTAAGTAGACAGCAAATTGCAAAGCAATGATCAACCTTCTTATGTTCTGTGTATTTTACTTTGTACCAAAATACATCAGTAGGAGCTGTTTGCACTTATGGTTCTCAGTGAAAGTAGTTGGGTCACTGCAAGAAAATTAAATATCTCATTTATTGTATTTTGATTAGAATAATACTTGTTGTTTATATAGCCCTTTACATAGAAATTGCAACAGAATGTACAGGAAACCATCACACTGGAAAAACATCTGGGAGGACTAAACTTCTTCAGGAATGGTACCTCTTCTTCCAGCACTCTGCTTTAAAACAAAAGGGATTCTTGGTCCATGTCACCTGAAATGACATTACAGTAGTTGCACAGATGCAAAACAAGTACTATAAGACTTAATGGGCAGTATATAAAGCCATGCTGCATCTTCCAAAATAAGCATGGGACCATTTCCCATTGTTGAAATGGCTCCCAGACAGGTAATTTTGTGGCTTCAGGTGCTAAATACAGGCATTCTAGAAATACATATTACCATGGTAATCCACTTCCACTGTTCTTCATCCATGAAGATGACATTATGCAATTTCTCACTACTATCCAGCCATTGTTTTGACTGTTACATCCTTTTTTCCTTGCTTGTATCTTTAATCAAAGAGTAGAACATGTTAAGAGAGGACAGTTACTCAGTCTGCTTGTATGTAAAGTCATGCTGTGCCCTGAATTGATATGGGGGAGAATACTATTTTAACCCGTTTCAGAGTAGCAGCCATGTTAGTCTGTATTCGCGAAAAGAAAAGGAGGACTTGTGGCACCTTAGAGACCAATAAATTTATTTGAGCATAAGCTTTCGTGTGTGAGCTTACAGCTCACTTCATCGGATGCATTCAGTGGAAAATACACTGGGGAGATTTATATACATAGAGAACATGAAACAACCGGTGTTACCATACACACTGTAACAAGAGTGATCAGGTAAGGTGAGTTATTACCAGCAAGAGAGCAGGGGGAGGAAACCTTTTGTAGTGATAATCAAGGTGAGCCATTTCCAGTAGTTGACAAGAACATCTGAGGAACAGTGGGGGGTGGATGGGGGATAAACATGGAGAAATAGTTTTACTTTGTGTAATGACCCATTCACTCCCAGTCTCTATTCAAGCCTAAATTAATTGTATCCAGTTTGCAAATTAATTCCAATTCAGCAGTCTCTCGTTGGAGTCTGTTTTTGAAGTTTTTTTTGTTGAAGTATTGCCACTTTTAGGTCTGTAATCGAGTGACCAGAGAGAGTGAAGTGTTCTCCGACTGGTTTTTGAATGTTATATTTCTCGATGTCTGATTTGTGTCCACTTATTCTTTTACGTAGAGACTGTCGAGTTTGACCAATGTACATGGCAGAGGGGCATTGCTGGCACATGATGGCATATATCACATTGGTAGATGTGCAGGTGAACAAGCCTCTGATGGTTTGGCTGATGTGATTAGGCCCTATGATGGTGTCCCCTGAATAGATATGTGGACACAGGTGGCAACGGGCTTTGTTGCAAGGATAGGTTCCTGGGTTAGTGGTTCTGTTGTGTGGTGTGTAGCTGCTGGTGAGTATCTGCTTCAGGTTGGGGGACTGTCTGGTAAGCAAGGACTGGTCTGTCTCCCAAGATCTGTGAAAGTGATGGGTCGTCCTTCAGGATAGGTTGTAGATCCTTGATGATGCATTGGAGAGGTTTTAGTTGGGGGCTGAAGGTGATGGCTAGTGGCGTTCTGTTATTTTCTTTGTTGGGCCTGTCCTGTAGTAGATGACTTCTGGGTACTCTTCTGGCTCTGTCAATCTGTGTCTTCACTTCAGCAGGTGGGTATTGTAGTTGTAAGAATGCTTGATAGAGATCTTGTAGGTGTTTGTCTCTGTCTGAGGGGTTGGAGCAAATATGGTTGTTTGTAGAGCTTGGCTGTAGACAATGGATCATATGGAGTAGTCTGGATGAAAGCTGGAGGCATGTAGGTAGGAATAGCAGTCAGTAGGTTTCTGGTATAGGGTGGTGTTTATGTGACTATTGCTTATTAGCACCGTAGTGTCCAGGAAGTGGATCTCTTGTTTGGACTGGTCCAGGCTGAGGTTGATGGTGGGATGGAAATTGTTAAAATCATGGTGGAATTCCTCAAGGGCTTCTTTTCCATGGGTCCAGATGATGAAGATGTCATCAATGTAGCGCAAGTAGAATAGGGGCATTAGGGGAGGAGGGTTGAGGAAGCGTTGTTCTAAGTCAGCCATAAAAATGTTGACATACTGTGGGGCCATGCGGGTACCCATCACAGTGCCGCTGATTTGGAGGTATACATTGTCCCCAAATGTGAAATAGTTATGGGTGAGGACAAAGTATCCCCGATAATGTCACAGCAAACCTTGTGGCTGAACTTTGTGACTTTGAATATACTAAAAGTCGATCACAAAAATCTTCCTTCAAGAAAACTGGATTATACTCTGGGGCATTTCAAGGCAGGAAATTGTGGAGGCAGGAAGTTAGCCACAGGGGAAGAAACAAAATCATGTGACCAAAGAGAAAGTAGCTGACAGTGAGACTCCAACATATAGTTGTTTTTGTCATTGTTCATTGTCTAGCTGTGAATCTTTTAGGAAAGTTTGATGATCATGGTGTTACTTGCCTGGGCATGCTGTGGGGTGTTAAAGTAGATCATCTGGAATTTTACACAAGAATTTCTCGGTTTGTTAATGGGTTTGTTGTTTTTAACTATACTTGCATATATAACTTATTATGAGACTTTTTCTTAAAGTGTAATTGGAGTTGAATATAAAATAGTATAGGGATGCAGGAATATTCTCTTGACCCACCATCCTAGAACCTTGCATAAAACTGCAGAGTCACTTCTACTGACTTGGGGCAGGTGTGACTTGGTAACTTACCAGGATGTAAGAAATGAGCATGAAAAGGAACTAGGGACAAAAAAAGGGAGGTTCTGCAGAAAAACTTAAACTGCCAGGCTTGGAGAGAATGCTTAGGCTGAGGTTAATAATCTTTTTAATTATCTGAGTGCCCAGTAAAGCCAAACTCAAGGAAGGTGGTAAGTTTGACGTTATATGGAGTATATAGACAATATTTTGGGTAGTATGAGAATGCCATCGGGTCACAGGAAGCACAAGGGCTAGATAATGGATAACCATCTCTAGTTAAAACTGGCAGGTTCTACAGTACCACCACCATAAGATTCCAGATGTCTTCTACAGATGCTGGTGGATGGAAGCTACCATTGGTAGAAATCGGCATAAAGCTGCCCTCTCCAAGAACCTTGTGGGGGTGGTGTTATACCTATAAAATAAAAACCAGCAGGATCTTATTAAAGGGGAAAAGGCAAAATGCCACATTGACTGTGAATACAGAAAGAATCAAAGTAAGCAGTTAGTTATGGCTATAACATTCCATTCAATTTAATATTTATTCACACACACACAAACAGGTTCTGTAAGGTTGTTATCATAGTTACCAGCCTTAGAGTTGCTCGTGCCAAGCCACTGGCCAGGTGGCCTGGACACGAGGAGGGAGCAGGGCCTTGTCAGATGCACATCTGACGCTCCTGGAAGTTGGTTTGCAGAATCAGACCCCAAAGTTCTCAGTTTCTAGAGTCCATTTTTATAGGAATTTCTTCCTATGCCAGTCTATGGGAATTGCTTCATCATGCTGTTGCTGAATCAATCAGCAGATGGCACATTTCTGACAGCTCCGTGCTGCCAGATGTTATCTTGTTCTTCGGTTCTCCCATCCTTGAGGCTATTGGTGGATTCCAGTCTGCCCTCCGGGGGTCCTCTGGTTGTTTCTACTGGACGCCTTCTTCAGCCGATGGTCACTGGATTCTTAGGCTGGCACCTTCCTGATCATTCAGTTATTATCCACACCAAACATCCAGTCACATACATCCTCTATCTCCATTTTAATCACAATTGTTAACAAAGCAAGATAAATACAACGAAAAGGCGGGGTGTCTCTAGGTGCTGTTTCTGTGGTTACAAAGTATCGCTTTGAGAACAGACTCTCTTAGAATGTACTAACACAAACGGCAGCTTGCAAGTTTCACACAGAGAGGGAGAGAAACAGTACCAAAAACCAAGAGACCTCTTAATTAGTAATACCCTGGAATTTAAACTATAGGGAATCAAACTCATTTGTGATTTTAATACAGAACTTTTTAATATGATCCAACATGACAGTGGCACTAGCAGAGTGAGGATCTTCTCACAGGAAGACTGCAAAAATTTGAAAGCCAGAATGAATTATTTTAGGCATAGCATCCCCTCCAATGGGAAGTCTGGGCTTCCAAGGAATGTTTGGTCCAAGCAAGATAAGTTTGTTGTGGACCTGATGGAATCTGATTAACAAAAGATAAAGGCCAGTATGAATGCTTTTGTCTACTTGCCAATAAGAGGCTGAGTTGAACTGGGCTGCATATTTTTTTTGCCTAATACCAACACACCTGTAATTTCTCCATTTATTTCCTGATTTGCTATGTAGTAAATCTTTTTTAAATTCATTACTTCGTGTAGCAATATCCACAGGGCATATTCTACCATCATAAAAGGGAGGTGGATACAGTTTATGAAATGATCCAGAAAGTTTGAGAACCCTTGCACAGTGCAACTCAGACACAAACATGGCAGCAGCTAGTACTTCCACAGTTAAAGTCACAATCTGGATTTGTTCCAGCTCAAATCTACCACTTACTCACAGGCACCGTGTAACTTCCTCACCGGAGCTTGATTCTGGTGTTTGGATATAAATTCTTGTGTGGAAACTAGCTTTGAATCTGAAGAAATTAAAATATTTGATTATATCAAATCTGAGGAATGGTGATATTGCTCCAGCGTTGGCCTTTACTCATTTAGAGCCCAAATCAGTAAGACGCTTAATCGCATTTTTAAGGTTAGTCATGTGCTTAGGTGCTTTGCTGAATCAGTGCGTTAACTTCAAATGAAAAATGTTTGCTAATGCATAAAGCCTGTGTGAATTCTATTTAGTATGCAATGTGAACTTTGTTGGAGACCTAATAATTCCATATGTAATATTTATTTGCATTTGTCTGTCTTGGCTACTTTGTATGTAGTTGGCTTTGTTGTATACTCTTCCTTTTTTTTCCTGCCTCTTTTCTTTGTTTCTATTTTTTAATATTAAAATAAGTGACATGCTGCACTGGCCTGTCTAATTTCAAGTGAAATTTGGCAAGCAGATGTGGTGTGGTTTAATTGCTTTTGGCATTTTAAAAAGAAATGCATATGATAGAGCTATTGAGCTTTAATAAATATGACAGCTCACATAATTTGTTATTCAATGGATTTTTCCATGCAATTTTAAGATCCATAATAGTCATTCTTAATACTTCCATATTTACATTAAATCATAATTCTAATGGAGCTATTCTGCTTTGTCAAGCATTACATGATCAGCAAGCTTTCATGAAGGAAGTTAAAAAAAAACTGTTTAACATTAATGCTCTGACGTAAACTGTCAAAAATCAAGCAATTTAAAATTAGGGCCAGTGTGCTGTCCTTAAATTGAGACATTGTGAAATAACTAGAGCAGTATCATACAGTAAGGATGGTAAGTAACCTTCACATTCCCTGGTTTTGTCCCTGAAGTGAGTGGGAGCTGAAGACACTCAGCATCTCAAAGCGACACTTGGTATTTTGGTACCATACAGGATTAGACCCTTCATGTCTCTGTTTCTGAGCAGCTTTTGACCAGCTATAAAACCTATACATGTAAGTTTTAAATTATGCAGATGTGTATGGATCAGTTTTTGCTGATGCATTTTAAAAAGGCACACAAGCAATAAATAACTCTGGACATATATAATATGACATATAATTAACTTGTAAGGTGCATTGGTATGAAAGATGCTATATAACTGTCTCCTAATAATTTTAGGAACTGCCCACCAATAAATATTGCTTTCTTTTTTTAATGCACACAGGAAGGGAAAACAGATCAGCATGCAATTGCATCATCTTAAACTGATTACACACTGCAGTTTCTGAAGAGTACGGAAAAGAGTTTTATGATAGTATGCCCAGGAAAATGGTTTGGTTTTTTTTAAGGGGCTTCCAAAAAAGGGAGTGGGAGAAGCTCAACAGGGAAACAACATAGAGGATAGAAGCAAACATAGCATTGTTTGCCATCCAATGAAAAGGAGGGTTCAGATAATAAATTAGGAATTAATAGTAGAAGAGCTAATGTTCACATTAAATCTGAAGTGTTATCTGTGCTATTATTACACTTAACAGAAAATAGCTTGTGAAATTGTACAACCTAATTAAAAGTATCCAAAGTGGTATGGATACAAAAAAAAAATTCCCCTCTAACTGACTGCTGAAAAGGAATTAAAATATTAATTATCCATTGGGGTTATTGGGAGTTTTCCAAATACAACACAGGCTCTCCCTTCGGGGGTGGAAGTGATGCAGTACTACCGGGTAAGGGGGTAGCTGGATCTAGATGTGGGGCATAGGTGTAGTATTGACTTTTATATTTGCAGGGGGAGCTCCAGTCAGGTTAATCAGGCTGGGTATGAGCGGGAATTCCCCGCCAGCCTGAGGCTTGCAGTTTGGGGAGGGAAGTGCCTTCCAGTGACCCCTCCCTCCCTCCCTCCCCCCCCCGGCATGACACCCATGGTGTAGGATGCACATTAGCAATGCACAGTGGATTGCTGGAGTAATGGTGGAGATGGAAGACATCCTCTTATGTGTATCCTCACCCCAGGAAGGGCTAGGTAAGTGCCATGGAGGCTACTTTAGCCACTGAGCTGAAATAGCCTCGGTGGAGAGATACCACAGCCTGGGAAGAGGATTGCTGCTATTCATCTGTTTCCACAGTTTGGCCCACACCCATCCCAATATTTGAATCCAGGTATGGGTTCAGAATTTGCCCCAGAGAAAACATTGTCCAAAAAGATAGCAATCCTGATTTACTGCACAATTTGGGTATACTGTGTTTACTATAAAGGGAAAACTAAAATTAGGTAACATATCAGGCCCTGCTCAAGCAGAGTAAAAGTGCCTTAAGATGGGTGTAAATTTAAAGCACCTGCCACGGTGATGTAAAAATAACTGAGCATAACTCAGACGAGGGCTCTCTGATCATTTCAGAGAATTGAGTGAAGCAGGGCGACGATTGACAAGCCCTGGATTTTACCTACCTTAAAAACACACACCTTTCTGATCTTCCCTCCCCCCAAGTGTTTGTCTTCCCATTCTAGTGGACATTAAATTACAACTATACATATGAGTTCCCCTACAAAGCCAACCACTTCTCTTGATATTATTCACATACGGATACGTGGAGATCTGTCGTACATAGTTTAGCATTCTTCTTAGAGTTCAGGAGTACTGTGAATATGTACGAACAGCATTTCCTGAACTATTTCATAGCACTTTTCAGAATAGGACAGATTCTTTTCTCTGAGTGACATTCACCCAGGGCATAGGGGCCCCGGAAGGCAGGGACTGTGGTGTTGCTGCTGTATGGAGGGCTGGGCAGCTGTGGAGTTGGTCAGGACCGGCTCTAGGCACCAGCAAAGCAAGCATGTGCTTGGGGTGGCACAATTCCAGGAGCAGCATTCTGGCAAAAAACCTAGAGCCAGCCCTGGAGTCGGTGCACGGAGGTACTTTACGTTCTTTGCATGCTAGGCTTCATGCTAAGTTACAGAGAGGTGGGGGCAGGGTGAATGCTCTCTAAGGGAGCTGTAGACGGTTGGCCACTAGGTCCATGATTATGCAGTTCCAATGGCCACAAACCCTGTGTAGAGCCACTTACCCTATTCTAACCCAGAGAGTGAGGTAGCAGCTGTAGGAGGGTAGCAAAGCTCTCCTGCACTCTGCCCATGGGTTGAGTGAAATTAGCTTCTCTGTCCTCAGAATAATTCCCTTCATGAAGCTAACTGTACAGAGAATGTGATGTGACAGTTTTTTCCTGTTTGTGAGAGAACTGCATGCCCAGTGAACAATTTCCTGCTCTTGCCAGAGGATAGACACTGATCTATCTTGTTCCAATATTTTAAAAGAATAATGTTATAGATTAGGATGTAGGCAGTCAGGTCTAGTGGGCAGAGCAGGCATCTAGGTTGGGGAACAAAGCCCAGAGTCACCACAAGAGTCAATTGCCAGTTACCAGAGCCAAGGGTCAAGCCAGAGTCAGAAGCAGGAATCAAAGCGCAAGCTCAGATGCCAAATGCCAGAGTAATGGTCAGAAGCTGGAGGCCAGAGTTGGTGCCAGGACTGGTGGCCAGGCATCAGGACAAGAGAGGCAAGGATCAAGCACAGAGCAGGAGCAAAGACGGGTAAGGCAAGAGCCAGGAGCAGAGCAGGAACAGGATTGAGTGCAGGGAGCAGGCAGAAGCAAGGTCTAATAAAGCTACAACAGGAAACTACTTTGTTGCCCAGACAAATTTCCTGTTCCTCCTCCTGGCTTAAATAGCACAGTTGGACCAATTGGTGAAACCAGGGAATCCTCCAATCGGAGCTCCTGTGAGTAGTGCCTTGGCTGAGTTTATAGCCCTAGCAGCTTCTCGGCCCACCTAATTTCAGTAGCCAGTGGGTGGAAGCCAACATGTGGCAGTTTTCCGGGGACTCCCAGGCCTGGGTCTGAGACCTTACAGATAAACAGAATGAGCTGGGTAATTACAGGTCTCTCAGCCTCACATTGATTCTAGGCAAAATAATAGAACAGCTGATATAGGAATTCAAGAAGAGTAATACAGTTAATGCCAATCAACATGGGTTTATGGAAAATAGGTCAAACTTGATATAATTTTCATGAGATTACAAGTTTGGTTAATAAAGGTAATAGTGTTGATGTAATACACTTAGACTTCTGTAAGGAGTTTGACTTGGTACTGCGTGACATTTTGATTAAGAAATTAGAAAGCTTCAAAATCAATGTGATACTCATTTAACAGATTATAAACAGGCTAACTCATAGGTTCAAAAGGTAATTGTAACTGGGGAATCATCATTGAGTGGGTGTAGTTTCTAGTGGGGTCTTGTAGGGATTGGTTCTTGGCCCTACACTATTTAACATTTTTTATCAATGAGCTGGAAGAAATCATAAAATTATCACTGATGAAGTTTGCAGATGGCACAAAGATTAAAGGAGTAGTAAATAATGAAGAGGACAGGTGACTCATACATCATGATCTGGACTGCCTAGTAAGTTGGGCACAAACAAACAATATGCATTTAATACAGCCAAATATATAGCTATACATCTAGGAACAAAGAAGGTAGGCCATCTTTACAGGATGGGGGACTCTATCCTGGGAAGCAGTGACTCTAAAGTAGACTTAGCAGTCACAGTCGATAATTGGTACGGGGATATCCTGGATCAGGTATCTACATAATAGTTAACCAGAGGGTAACATTTGAAGTCTCTACCAAGAGCCAGTTGCCTGCTGGTTGTCATAATCATTGCAAACTGTATGTATGGATAATAATTAAGGAGCTTCAGAGTGGTAGCCGTGTTAGTCTGTATCAGCAAAAACAACAAGGAGTCCTTGTGGCACCTTAGAGACTAACGAATTTATTTGGGCATAAGCTTTCATGGGCTAGAACCCACTTCATCAGATGCATGGAGTGGAAAATACAAGAACAGGTATAAATACATGAAAAGATGTGAATTGCCTTACCAAGTGTGAGGTTAGTCTAATGAGACAATACAATTGACAGCAGGACACCAAGGGAGGAAAAATAACTTTTGAAGTGGTAATGAGAGTGGCCCATTTCAGACAGTTGACAAGAAGGTGTGAGTAATAGTAGGGGGAAATTTAATATTGGGGAAATTAGGTTTAGGTTTTATAATGACCCAACTACTCCCAGTCTTTATTCAGGCCTAATCTGATGGTGTCCAGTTTGCAAATTAATTCCAGTTCTGCAGTTTCACGTTGGAGTCTGTTTTTGAAGTTTTTTTTGTTGAAGAATTGCCACTTTTAGGTCTGTTATTGAGTGACCAAGGAGATTGCAGTGTTTTCCTATTGGTTTTTGAATGTTATGATTCCTGATGTCAGATTTGTGTCCATTTATTCTTTTGCATAGAGACTGTCTGGTTTGGCCAATGGACATGCAGAGGGGCATTGCTGGCATATGATGGCATATATCACATTGTTTGATGTGCAGGTGAACGAGCCCCTGATGGTGTAGCTGATGTGGTTACGTCCTATAATGCTGTCCCTTGAATAGGTATGTGGACAGAGTTGACTCCAGGGTTTGTTGCAGGGTTTGGTTCCTGGATTAGTGTTTTAGTTGTGTGATGTGTAGTTGCTGATGAGTATTTGCTTCAGGTTGGGGGACTGTCTGTAAGCGAGGACTGGCCTGTCCCCCAAGGTCTGTGAGAGATCGTTCTTCAGGATAGGTTGTAGATCCTTGATGATGTGCTGGAGAAGTTTTAGTTGGGGGCTGTAGGTGACAGCTAGTGGTATTCTGTTACTTTCTTTGTTGGGCCTGTCTTGTAGTAGGTGACTTCTGGGTACCCTTCTGGCTCTGTCAATCTGTTTCTTCACTTCACCAAGTGGGTATTCTAGTTTCTTGATAGAAATCCTGTAGGTGTTTGCCTCTGTTTGAGGGGTTGGAGCAAATGCGGTTGTATCGTAGAGCTTGGCTATAGACAATGGATCGTGTGATATGGTCCGGATCAAAGTTGGAGGCATGTAGGTAGGCATAGCGGTCAGTAGGTTTCTGGTATAGGGTGGTGTTTATGTGACCATCATTTATTAGCACTGTAGTGTCTAGGAAGTGGACCTCTTGTGTGGACTGGTCCAGGCTGAAGTTGATGCTGGGGTGGAAATTGTTGAAATCTTGGTGGAATTCCTCAAGGGCCTCCTTCCCCTGGGTCCAGATGATGATGTCATCAATGTAGCACAAGTAGAGTTGGGGCGTAAGGGGACGAGAGCTGAGGAAGTGTTGTTCTAAGTCAGCCATAAAAATGTTGGCATACTGTGGGGCCATGCGGGTACCCATAGCAGTCCTGCTGACTTGAAGGTATAAATTGTCTCCAAATCTGAAATAGTTGTGGGTGAGGACAAAGTCGAAGTTCAGCCACCAGGTTTGCCGGGATGGTATCAGGGATGCTATTCCTGATGGCTTGTAGTCCATCTTGTGTGGAATGTTCGTGTAGAGAGCTTCTACGTTCATAGTGGCTAGGACGGTATTTTCTGGAAGATCACCAAAGGATTGTAGTATCCTCAGGAAGTCACTGGTGTCTTGAAGATAGCTGGGAGTGCTGGTAGCGTAGGGCATGAGGAGAGAGTATCTATCTTGAAATTATGTTCTTAAGGTCTTGGAGTTAAGGCAAGTAACCAAGAAGTAACTGACACCTATTTCCCTATTTGGCCATTTGTGTAGTTTGTATTGTATGCCTCACAATGTCTGCTTTCTTGCAAACTAAGCCTGAGGCAAAGAGACACACTGGGTCCTTCACCTAGGATGCAAACTGACTGCATGCTTGCTTCATGTAAAGAAGGTCACAGCTAGCCTGTATGGAGCAGCAAGGATTTGGGTGAGCAATATTCTCTACGACATGAGAATATCTTGTTAATTAAATCTAGGGTCTAGAATGTGTGTTTTGATTTTATTTTTATGTAATCTTTTGTTTCCAATACTTCTACTTGCTACTACTTGAAACTCTGTGCTAAGTGCTGTGTGTTAAGTGGAGCACTGATCGGAGGTGGAACTGGTAAGCTGAGTTGTAATGTTTCTTTGGAAGCTGCAGATCTGTGAATACTGCAAGGGTCCAGTGGATCAGGGGCTGGAAAGTGCAGGGAGCTGCTCGGAGAGCTCAAAGGTTGGAATATGTCAATTGATAACGTGTAGAGTAACAGCAGAGACTGCGAGGCCTAGAGGGCAGTGCTTGTGTTGCCCGTGGCTGGTGGAGTTGGGGATCTGATCCACGGGAGGCACAGACAAGGCTTCCTCACACTCAGGGCAGCAAGGTGCCTTGCAGCCCCTGGGTACCCCTGGGAGGCATCACAGATGTATAAACAGGGGAATCTCAAATAGGAATAAGGAGGTTGTTACCTCTATATTTGGCACTGGTATGACCACTATTGGAAAATTTATGTCTAGTTCTGGAGGCCACACTTCAAGAAGGATGTTGGAAAAACTGGAGAGGGTTCAGAGAAGAGCCACAAACAGGGGCAGAAGGTATCAGGCCAGGGAAGGCTAAACTTTCCCTGACCACAGCTGTGGCCCCACCCATGCTCCCCGCCCCCGAGCCCTGAAGCTGGTGGGCTGGGGGCTCAGCTCCAGCTGCAACCTGGAGCTTAGCCAGCAGCCAGGTGCTGGCGTGGACGGAGCAGCTTGGACTGGGCTGGGGGTCAGGCCAGCGGCCCGGGGCAACTCGGGCTGGCCAATGGAGGTTGGGCCAGCCGACATGGCTCAGGGCAGCTTGGAGGTCAAGCTGGTCAGCCAGGGTCGGGCCAGCTGAGGCAGCTTGGGCTGGCACAACTGGGGTGGCTGGGGCTGGCCTAGGGTGGGTCGGCACAGCTGGGGCTGACCAGCTGGCACAGCTCAGGCCGCTGGTGACTTGTGGCTCTGGCTGTGGGGAGATGGGGATTGGGGGGGCGAGACCTCGGGAGAAAGGGGTGGGGAGCCGGTGGGCTAGCCCATGGCCACAAGAATAATAAAAGGATTGGGAAACGTGCCTTACAGTTCTTATTTAGCTTATCAAAAAGATAGCTAAGGGATGACTTGATCACAGTCTCTAAGTACCTACATGCAAAATAGAAATTTGATGATAAAGGGCTCTCCAAATTAGCAGGCCAATGCATAACAACTGTCTAGTGGCTGAAAGTTGAAGCTGGACAAATATAGACTAGAAATAAGATGCATTTTTTTAGCCATTGGAACAATTTACCAAAGGGGGGGGTGTATTCTCAATAATTGGAAATTTTTTAATCAAGATTGGATATTTTTCTAAAAGCGGTGGTCTAGTTCAACACAGCTATTAGATTTCAAGCAGGAATTAATTCAGGGAAGTCCTATGTGCCTGTGTTATGCAGGAGATCAGACTAGATGATCTTGGAATTTTGAACCTTGCCTCTCTAACTACAATAGTCCTGTTAGTGAGAAGATTGACAAGTATTTTGTTTACTGGAAAGAGTTCATTTGGACTATTTCTCTCTAGTTTTAGGACTAGATAGTGTAGTAATCTCCTCAGTAGAAGGGTGTTGTTGGGAACAATTGCACAAACATGCAAATATGCTCTTGGAAAGGGATGGTTAGGAATATATTTGCATTTGGAAAATTCCAGATGACTATTGGGTACATCATGGACAAATACTGCCATACAAATTAAACCAGACAGACTGCTTGGAGATGGGAGTCAGGTGTCTCAACATCCAGAGCTCAAAATTCTTTCTGATAGTGTAGCTAACTCAATCTGCCTGAATTGCTGCCTTTTGGACACTACAATGTGGTCATACCAGTACATGTAAGTCTTGGTTACCTCCTCAGGATGAGAGGCTTGTTAAAATACTGCATGTTGGAGTGTGTGTGTGTGTAGTTAAGAGAAATGCTCAGTTCTGTTCAATCATTATGGACTCAGTGCTAACTGTGGTTCATGTATGATAAAGCAGCTCATGTTCCTTTTATGAGATAAATAATAACAAGTGGGTCTGGTGACAGGTAATCCAGAGCCAGTTAAAAGATTTATCTCCATTTATGCCAAAGGAGGGGAGAGATCTTGGCATTATTCCAGAGTTGCTGAAGTCAAACATCCACATTTTTCATTTTAGATGTCAGCTTGACATTGTAGCTGTAAGTTACACAGGGCTGCAATCTAACCAGTGGGCTGTAAATCTCTTCAGTGACTTGCCTACTGAGCACTGCTTATTCACTGAAAATCTGGCTGTTAACTATGCCAATTATTGATGCTGCTCTGGCGCTTGGTGCTCTCTACATACAGGTTCAAATGGTACCTCAGTTGTTTCATATAGATGTGATTATTTGCATCTATGCACTGTGGTTATATGTAGTTTTCACTTCAAACCAGGCAAAATCTGACAGTTTACAATGAGCTTAGTTTTTATTTTTAGGTTAATTGAAACTGTACATGTAAAGTAAGGCTCAAGGAGTGAGAATACAAGCCTAACAAAACTATATAAAGGTTTGAAGGCTTCCTTTCAAACCAAAACCCCTACGCTGTGTACAACTAATAATTTTGTCTACTGTATGATTTCTTTTCCCAATTACATCAACACCACATCATAACACTTTGGAGTGCATAAGAGAAGAAAGACCAATGCAATTTAGGATTTTTTTAATTAAAATTTTAATTTAGAAATGTATTCAAACCAAACCTGGACCCAAACACCCCTAAGGTGCTAGGGCAGTCTTTCCACCCAAATGGTGGATCGAGTGACGTTTCTAGGGAGGTCACAGGCCCAGTGTGGAAGCAAGGCCCTGAGAGGAGTGAGGAGGTTGGAGAGTGACTCCGCACTCACCTCCATAGTGGTGGTTCCTGTCCTGCGAAGCTGGGCCTGTCTCCCTGCACCGGGAGTTTTGACTTGGTGCACAAGGTCACAGCATTTCTCAGGTTTGGCCCCTCTGTCATGACTGTGGGGTTGCCTGGCCAAATTTGAATGAATGGAGTTGCAACCTGGCACAAGGAATCACCATACCACTCACACATATTTGGCCCTGCCACTCCTCTTTTATGACAGAGGGGTGGCTGGGCCAAACCCGAGTGGTGCTGGATTCTAAATGCATCAGATTGCAATGCCCAGAGTTGAGAGCCAGGCTCAGCTCCATAGGTCAGGAGATGCCGCTTTGGGGTTAGTGTGGGGCAGGCTTGCTCTCCAAACCACCCCCCCACCCCAGGGCCTCTGCTCTGCATTGAGCCGGGATTATGATTGTGGTTCCAGGATGGAGGGTGCTGCTGTGGGTGGTCAGTGTCCCATCAGCGGGGTGAGGAGGAGGTGGGCAGAGGAGAAGAGCGGAGTCCTATGATTTTGGCCCCCCCCCAAATTTAGATTCCGGGTGGGTCGCAAAAAAAGACATTATGCAGCTGATGGCTTGCCTTACTAAACAATTTGGGAACCACTGTGCTAGAGAGAGGTTTCAGAGTAGCAGCCGTGTTAGTCTGTATTCGCAAAAAGAAAAGGAGTACTTGTGGCACCTTAGAGACTAACAAATTTAATTTATTTTGGAGAGGAAGTTGATGTCTGTCTGTATCTGTACGAGTTTTTTCATGAAGTTGATAGATTTCCACTCTATACGGCTAAATTCAGTGCCTTGCATAATGACAGGTTTCAGAGTAGCAGCTGTGTTAGTCTGTACTCTCAAAAAGAAAAGGAGTACTTGTGGCACCTTAGAAATTTGTTAGTCTCTAGGTGCCACAAGTACTCCTTTTCTTTGTGCTAGAGAAAGGTTTGGTTAGAAACATGTGATGGTATTGAACAGATAGCTATGAACAGAACATTGGACCTGAGCACTCTGGCATTTTGGAGGATTTGCAATCTAATCCCAGATGTAGATTTGAATTTTGCTTTTATTGCAGCGTAACCTTGACCAACACCAGGTCATACTAAAATGAACCCCCCTCCACCCCAGATGTGAGGGCCTCTGAACTAGGTTCAAAAACCAGATGTGAATTTTGGTTCTAGTGTACAAAGCTTTATATCAGATGGATGGTTTAAAAGCACTGGTCTTGGACTCAAGAAACCAGGCTCAATTCCTTCATCTGCTACAGACTTCCTAGTTGACCATGGGCAAGTCACTTAGGCTCTTGGTGCCTCAGTTCCCCATCTGTAAAATGGGGATAATGATAATTCCCATATAAATAGTATAGATAGATAAATGTTCAACTCTTGTGATACACTTTGTGACAATCTTGCATAGAAATGATGTATCAGAAATAAATAATATCCTATATCTTGTTTTCTTTTGTTCTGTGACAAACCACATGAAAGACTTTGAGCACAATGAAAATAATCTGACAGTATGCTACATAATACGTGTAATTGCTCCATATCAAAGAAGATTGGAGACAAGCACTCAGATCAAATAACAAGCAACAGTCTCCACTACCTTTTCACTTTCATTCAAAAATAAGTCCCTACAATTATAGTCTTTAGTAGGCATGTACACATAATCTGAGAATGGTTAAGCATAACAATATGCTTAGTTTTTTAAAAGTATATTCTAATGTAGTAATGTTTTTAAAAACTTGTGTTTTAAAAGGATGAATCTATATTTATTTTTCCCATTTGTTTGTTCAAAAAGGATCTGTTTCTAATAGTAGAAAAGGTGAGATACAGCTGTCATTCTTTTCTGGTTTCAGTCTGTGAGCCAGATTAATTATAGGCGAGGCTGGTAGCCCAGCCGGTTGTTAAGATTTTTATAAGATCCTGTTTTTAGATGCTTATAACTTTGCCAAACTTTAACCATTTGGGCTGAAATTTTGCATACCAGGTGTCTTTATCAGGCTGAAATTCTTTGGGAAATTTTAACCAAAATGATTCAGCCATTTCTGGGAATGAGATGAAGGAAAAATGTTTTGCCCGTGTTACAAAATTTTGGTGACCTTTTCTTTGAACAGCTTTAGCACCCCCATGCTTTGGAGCAAGGACTTGAAATTTAGCAGCTGGTGGCCTTTGTGTCAGGGATGTCTTTTCCCATTCCTGTGAAAATATGCCCAAAGTTACCAGCCTTTGAAAAATTGCAATTTTCACATGCTCAGCACAGACTTATTTGATTTTAGCAGCAAAAATCTATGAAGATTCCACCCTTACTCAGGATGCTTGAGCTTCTCACAGTTCCTTGTGCTGTCCAGACTATTCATGAGCCAGGCCCTCAGAGCAACTGACCATGCTACAGCCCAGGGCTATAGGGGCAAAGCCCCACTCTCCTGCTGCTACAGGCAGTGTGGTCTGGGCACTGAACGTGAGAGCAGGGAACCTGTCTCTCCCTTTGCTGCTGGCAGCCAGGCAATATGGAGGAGGGACCCATATGATTTGAATGCAGAGGGGGCAAAAGCTGGACCAGGGAGAGGTGAAGGGGTGTATTGGGACAAGGAGTCTGGTGTGGCTGGGACTGAGAGGGTGTGGGAGAGAAACTGCAGCTAGGACTATCTGGGCAAGGAGAGTGGGAATCCAAAGGTGGAGGAGAGCCTAAGACTGGAAGCCATGGGTGAAGAGGAAGGTTAGACAAGGAGCTTATGAGGGAATTGGGGGGGAACTAAAGACAGTTGGCTGGGGAAGGACAGTGAGATCAGAGGAGGAGGTAGTGGCAGGAGGAGGCTGGGACTGGTTGGACAAAGAGAGTGGGACTAGGAATCAGAGTAGGGAGTGGGAGAGGGAGGTAGACAGATCTGAGGAGGAACTGCAGGAGAACTAGGAGTGGCTGGGGAAAGAGACTGGGGCAAAGAATGGGATGGGGGAATAGGTTGGGGGGAGACTGAGAAGGAGTGAAAAGCCTGGGGAGGGAGATTAGGACTGGGAGCCATTGTAGAGAGGAAGGGAGAGACAGATCATCCAGAGAGCCATGATGGGGACACTAGGACTGGCGGGGCAAGGAGATGGGGATTGAAACAAGAAGCCTGAGGAGTGGCAGCTGGGACTGGGTAGTAAGGAGACTGGGACAAGGAGCTGGGGTGGGGAAGAGATGGAAATGGAAGAGAGACAGGTTCCAGGGGATGCGGAAGAAACAGGTATCTTGTGGGGAATGGGCAGAAATGTCTTTGTCCACTAGAGCAGTGGTCTCCAAAGTGGGGTGCGCAAGACGATCAATTGGGGGGCGCAGCAGGAGGAGCGCCACTGGAAGGGGGGGAAAAGGGGAGGGCCCTGGAGGAGCAGGGGCAGCCGCGCAGCTTCTCTCCGGCCACTGGCTGCGCGGCTGCCCCTGCTCCTCCTGAGTCCCCCAGCCCGGGCTCGCAGGGCTGCATTCCGAAAGGGGCTTTAGCGCTGCAGGCCAGGGCCCCAGGGCCCCCTTAGCCTAGGGCCCTGAAGCCCCATAAGCCCCTGCGTTCCAGGTGGCCCTGCCTGCCGGGGGGGGGGGGGCAGCTCCAGAATCGTGGCCATGGGAGTGGTGCTGCGCTGCGCAGAGCCACCTGCACCCCCCCTGCACCAAACAGGAGCTTCCCCAGGTAAGTGCTCTGCACCTTCCACCTGCCCCAGCCCTGAGCCTCCTCCCGCACCTCCACCCTCCTGCACCTAACTCCCTCCCAGACCCCGCACCCCACCCTGAGTGTCCACTGTATCACAGTGTTAAACCAAGATTTTCAAAAATAATAAAGCATACTCAATCACATTGCTCTCTCTAAAAATATTATGATTAATAATAATTTTTTTTAGTGAGAGCAAAAAATTTTTGTACTGTTAATAAATAAAATAAAAAATATTTTAAAAATACTGTTTTTCATCTTTATCTCATCGGTTTTTAATTTCTATTTTTGTGTATGTTTTATAATTTATACAATATATTAGTACAGTAGTACATGTATATAATTTATACATCAATAAATATATATTGGGGGTGCATGCTCAAAAAATTTTTACTGATAGGGGTGCGCGATCAAAAACGTTTGGCAACCACTGCACTAGAGAACACTCCCCTCCAGAGCCTGGAATGGAACCCAAATTCTTGAGTCTCACAGGTCCCTGCCATCAGGAAATATCTGTGAAACCACTGGCAAAGTGTGTGTCTCATTCCCTACTAGTGCTGGTCCACATAGATGATGACAATCTACTACTGCTGTCAGTGACTCCTCTAGTGCAAGTGGCAGAGGACTTTACAGTGGAAGTAAAGTTCTCACAATTTTGATGAACCACGTGGGTGTCCATATAATGTCATATGATGATTGTTTTTTCAGTTTGCCTTTTTAAAAACCTAGTAAATTACACACAAAAAGTTATGTTAAAAGAATGTCATTACAGTTGCAAAGTTAAGCACTCAAAAGTTAAGTGCAAGAATTTTAAAATGCAGCAGTTGTATGTAGTTTATTATAAGTAATACACAAGGCAAATAAAACAATTTAACATTTGTTTACTATGTATGTTTTCATTTATTTGTTCTCCTACATATTTTTTTCTCTAGTCATCAGGAAGAACAGAAAAATCAAGGTTCTTCCTGAGGACACTGCTGGAGTGTAGCTAGAATTCCTTTGTAAACATTATGGGACTATCGGAGAGGCTGAATGCTCACAGCTCTGTTAGACTTCATTTGGAGTTGTTGGTGCTTAAAACCTCTGAGGATCAGACTCTATTACTCCAACTATGTCACCATGACCTCTAACAATATATTACATACCATGAGGCAGCACACTGTAAGATATAGGCCCATAAAAGTCTACAGTTTACAAGTCTGTGTCAGGGGACAGTGTATTATATATTACACAAAAAACTACATTAAAAGAACTTTCTGTGGAGAAAAGACTATGGGATCATGTAATTAATGACTGTATCATAATGCATATTAAGGTTGCACTGGCCACCTTAATTCTACGATTTCCTAACATTTGAATGCTTGGCTTTGCAACCTTAACATTCTTTTAATGTAGCTTTTTGTGTATAATATAAAATATGATTCATTATAACAATTCCCAGCTGTTTATATACATACTGTCATTGGTATGTATGAAGGGGAGAGTGCGTGGGTGGAGGGATATAACTTGAGGCAATCAAAAATTTTAAAAAAGACAAATCAGATAAGATGGAATGCATATTAGGTATGGTGTAGCCCTGAGAGCTTGCATACTTTCTAAAAGAAAATGAATTTAAGATTTAGTGTTTCAAAAACATGTGCCTCTACTCCATGAGTTAAAGGAAAATATTCCTCATGCATGGTAGAAGCACTTTACTCAGAATCATAAGCCAGTTTTGAGAAAAGGCCGTAACTCTCCAAATGGAAAGTTTTGGGCATTCCTGTCTCGAGGGCTCCATCCCCACAGAGTTATTTTCTTAAGCAGTATTGTTTAGGAACACTATCTTAATGTTATTTTAAACTATTCAGAAGTCTACAGAATACGCAAATGCTGCAGCATTTTTGGTTTTGTCTTTTTGGGGGAGGAGGTTGGCAGTATGTTTCTATGCCTAGTTGGGCCACCTAGGAAACTACTGTAGAGTGGAATCCATTTGGCTTTTTCTGGTAGGTACGTGAACGTTAGAGAAAAAATAGGTCAGTGCTCTGACCAGGTATCCAACCAGATGTGAGATGGCCAGACACAGCTCAGAGCAGAGAATCAGATTCCTGGGGTCTAATCTGGGTTGGATATAACTCCAAAGGAATTAGAGCTACTTTCTGCATCATAATTTATACATAATGTAGGCATCTCCAACATATCTTTTGACTTCATCTCTGTGACTCAAATGAAGTTGCACCAGTGATGAATTTGGTTAAACTTGAGCTTTATCTTTTAATGGCCATCCAACATGAGAAACAAATAGAGGTAGGGACTAGGAAATCGCATGGATTATGTCTGTCCACCAGCTGCATTCCAAATTTCAGCTTTCCTTTATACAGTTTCATGACTATCTGTTAGTACTGACATACCACATACACTTTACCTGCTGAGTCTAAATAAAGAGCTACATGTAGTGCACATTGCTGTGGGTGTTCCTCCACCATGTTAGACTGGCACACCTTTTAGAAAGCATTAACTTGGATATACATGACCATGTAGCATCTGAGGGGTTAAAAATGAAGTATTTTGCACTCGCGGTCAGAAAAACAAACTTCACTGCAAAATCCTATGTGCAGCTGTCTTAAGTTTGTAGACAGACTAGTCTAAACTAAATCCATTGGGGTGTGCATTTCTCTCATTCATCTTAAGGTGTTATGTTCAAATCTTATTAGTTAGTTACTAAACTTACATGGGAGATTTTTTCAAGTATAAATATGAAAACCCATACAAACAAAGAGTCCCTCATTTGAACTCATTTTCTCCATCATTGAGTTGATGGAGAAAATGTTTTTGAACTGCTTCTAATCTTTTGTAAGGCACATTATTTCAACTGATGGGCAAATACCAAATAAATGTAAACTGCCTCTTTCAAATGAATAACGTCAATAAATGTCCGAATCTGGGTTGTCTTTTTGTTGGACAGGTAAAGAGAGTTCTTTCTAGGTATGTTTCTCCCTTTCTGCCCCTTTCCTGCATGGATTTAGATTGACATGCATCCACATTCTGGTCCTGGTCTGAAGCTTAAACTCTCAGGAATCCAACAAGGCTGATAGTATATGCTACAGTCTAGAATCTGAGGCCAGAAACAAGAGACTAAATCTGACCTAAACAAGAGGCTCCAAAAGCCCTAGGCAAGGATTTAAATTAATGGAGGGAAGGAGGGAAGCAGGGAGTCAATCATCTCCCATCTCTATCCGGCTAGTCAAAGGGAGGCAGAGCGCCCAACAAAGAGGAGGAAAGGCCAACACTGTGTTCCTCCAGCATACATTTTCTCACCATTTTGCTCCAAAGCTGTTCATTTCCCTGCAGGTCCTATTAGGTACAGGAGCACAACCAGAATTTTCCTTAGAAAGGGGCCCTGCAGCAGAGGTCATGTTCTGAGAGGCACACATGTGTCTATGGGGTTCCCTTCCTTTGCACTGCTGCATGGCACATGTAGATCCTTGCCAAGCCACCATCTCTTATTCTGGAGTGGGCCTGGAAGTGGAAGAACAGGAGGAAGCACAGTGTGGAGATGGCAGCCCTGGGTTCTGGGAAGTGGGGATCTGGGTCCAGGGCTCTCTGCCAGGGTGGTGCTTGGAGGTGAGAAAGAACTGGTAATTGAAGCTATCAGCAACCAGTCAGAGCATAGGCAGTGGGTTTGCAGCCCCAGGATTCAGTGACCCCAGCTCTCCACCTCCCAGAACTGCAGGCTGCCATTTCCTCATCCTGTCTCCTCTACCTTTTCCGCTTCTGAGCCTGTTCCAGAAGGAAAGATGGTGGCTCAGCAAGGAATTCATGTGAATTTGTAGTAGTGTCTATGGTGAAGGGGGGAGGCAGGCGGGGAGAGGGGGAAACAGGACCTGGGACTCCTGCCTCCCTGCCCTTGTTGCACCCAATCAGGTGTCCTATCCGTTGAGCTGGGTGGATAGCATTATGGTCCTGGGATGAAGTTTAGATGTTCATGAATCCAATGGGGCTGACAGTATGAGCTACCAGGATAGAGTATGAATACAGAAATTTCCTGCCAGGGCTGACTGAAATGCAAAAGTTGCACTGCTTTAATTTAAATCATTTTACAACTGGCCTGTATTGATTTCAGCTAAATTGATTATAAACCAGGTATAAACTGATTTTAAGTGTATCCATTCAGGAGTTTGCTCAGGTTTAAGTAAATAAATAATGTAAAAAACAATTTTAGTTAAACTGTTGCATCCTTTATGTGTAGACAAGTCAGAATAGGCTGGATGGTAAATACGATACACATTTCTCAGTCAAATAAATAAGTCATAAAACATTCCTGAAATTTTCTGGAATGCTTCCAACAATAGATCATTAAATAAGAAAAAGATTAAGGAAATAAACAGGCACCAGCCTGACCACAACATAATGTACTTTAATGACTATGGGTCAAATTAATAAATTTACAGGCACCAGGTTTTATTACTGTGTCTGAATCAAGATGCCGTTTTGTAGTTATGGTGCAGTGTGTGAGACAATGAAAACTCTCATGCTTTGTGCTATGTTTGAAAATAGTGTAGGCAAGTGAGGATCTGTGTTTGAGAATCATGGAGGAATGCCGGTCGTGGTATATTACATTATTAGTGGCTGATCTTTCTATAGACTTGTATTTACTATTACAGTACCAAACATTATTTACTGCATTCCTGTAATTATCAAATGGAATTAACCTGCTCTACTTTTCTGAAAACAATCACAATTTTAAAAGTAAAATAAATTATGGGTGATTTTTTTTTCTTTGGGGCCGGATAGAGACCTTGGAAGGGTCATATAATGCAGCAGGACCAGCACTTAAATACTGTATTGTGCTTATAGGTGCACTATAATTACCTTAGATAAGGAAAATGCAGGAATGATCATGCAGGGAATTGTAGAAATGAGTTCTGCAGCAGCCCACTTACAGCGGGAGGGGCATAGACTGGGGTTGTGGCCAATGAGTCAGTGAGCTACATGGATAATCTACCCCAAACCATACACATGAGGGAGCAGTGGCCCATGGCTACTATTCACACCAATACCCTGCAATAGCACCTGTGCAGCAGATATGCATTAGAAATTGCAGGATGGGGCTGAGGATTCGACACATACCAGAGCACGCAACATGGTTACTCAGGCTGGGCCATTCTTGTGAGAATTTCCATCTTGGCAAAGAAACCACGTGTGAATTTTTCACACCAAAACATTTACAGTAAATACTGAATAGTGAAGCCCTTTTTAAAATAAGTAATATGCCTGGTAAGGAAATAAGAAGATCCCTCTATATTGACTGTAGGGCTGCTTTGCACCAGGGGCATAGCACAATGCAGCCACAGCACAATGCAAGAACCTGATCTGCTATTTTTTCTTGAATAAAATTATTATTTTAAGTTATTTTTGTTTCAATCTTTGTAAGTGTTTCCCTCAATGTTACTTAATTGAATTGTGGTTTAGTTACAAAATTAAATATACAGTAGCTCTGAAAATAGGCAATTTTAACTGGTTGTATTTCCTATGGCACCCATATCATTTTCATCTATTCTCATTTTAATTTTAGATTTTAGCAAAAATTGGTATGTTTCAGTATCTAAGTTTGGTGTGAGCTGCTTCTTTTAAAAAGTGATGGTAGAAAAGGTGCAGCATTGACACTTATCTTGATAAAGGTGATTTTCACAACCAGAGCTGTACAAAATTCATTCTTTAATTCACATGAACTTTTTAGATGTTCTTTTGTAGGGTTCAACACCCCTGAATTTTCTTTGGGATTTCATGATTGAATGAACTAGTGTACTTAAAGCAAAATCACTAATTGCACTTGGTTTCCACCCAATCCCATGTATTGCCCCAAGTTTGTTCATTTGGTGAATTTGCTGGGCAAATCTGACCAGAATTTCTGACTCAGAACAAAAACCTAGAGAACTCTCCCTCTGTGTGATTAGCTGAACTCACTGACCTGTGCTAAGTTAAATCCTATTGATGTTTATAGACCAGTTTCCATATCTGGTATATATATATATGAAGTATGGAGGAAGTGTCTGCTACTCAAGGATGAAATGGCACATTATTACATGTTTTTATTATGCAAAACATGAAAGTAGATTTGCATCCTGAGCCAGCCACTGTGTATCTTAAAAGTTAAGTTGGTATGAATATTTTCTCAAGATGGAGAATGGTTTTAGAAAAGGCACTACAAAGAAACTAGTAATGAGGAAATTCCCTCCAATTAGGGGCAACATTACTATTAAAAAATGAAAAGACAGTTTGGGGCTTAAAACAAATGTATCAAACCCAGTAGCTATAAGTCCAAGTGATCCAAACAGACAAACAAAGACAACCAGTCACTTTTCTGAATGTGAACATGGTTGTACGGTTAGATATATTAACAAGAAACCTGATCTAGTTACACCTTTTCAATGAAAATCTAAAAAAAGATGTCCATATACTCTATGGGATAAGAACAAAATCCACATTAATTTGTGGAAGATGTTTCGTAAAATTACTTGGTTTATTGTGTTTTCTTGGCTAAATAGCCTGCTTGCCTAGTCACAGTCTCTCCTGCTTTTTAGGCTTGCAGAGTACAGTGTCCGTTTTTGACAATTTGATCCATGTTATGTAAATAAGTGCATCTCAGTCAAATGCTCCCAAAATATACAGTATGGCTGATGCAATGACACACTGACATCTGCCTGCCCTTGGATCTGCTGAAGGTTCTGAAAACATGTCCTGGTACAGTGTGCGTGAATACAGCTGCTGTACAATTTTCTCAGAACTAGGAGTGGGATTTTGAATTCAATGTACAAATTCCATTAGTTGTAAAGAGGCAAGGAATCCAGTGAAAAGAAACTCTCCTGTTTCCCCTTTCCTTCCTAGCTCCCCTTTCCCTGATTATTTTGCACTGTAGTTACCATGCTTTGAATAAAACTCTTTTGTCAGGCCTGTGCTTAGAGCAGTCACTTCTGAGTAATGCAAGGAGCTCTCTATCTCTGACTGTTGTCTGAGCATGCTGCCTCTCCAGCAGTCTTGGCTCCTGTCAGTCCAAGGAGAGACAGACTGGATCTGTGACCACATAAAGACACCACTGCCCTCTCTAAGGTAAATAAGAAGCTATGCTAGCTCAGCCAGTAGAGGATACTAACAAACATGGGAGTGTGTATGATATTCCGTCTGGTAGGATGCCCATGTACAAGCGCGTTATTATCAGATGAATCCCCAGGTGTCTCTCATGGTATGCAGAGTGCTAGCCTCAGAGTGAGCAGATGGGGCCACATAGACATTGGAACTTAGTAGGGTGGAAGCTTTGTACCCACAAAAAGTGGACTGAAGGCTGTTTTCACTGCTGTCGTCTTAACTAGCATGTTAACTTATGGTAGGTCATTCCAATTGATCAGTGAAGGTTAGTATAAAGTCTTAATTGGCAAGAGAGAATCGGGATGCCCAGAAAACATCACTTCCCAGAATAGTTATGAGGAAAAATCCATGGGCCCAGATTAGCATCTGTGGTTCTGCTTGTTCAAGTAGACAGAAACAATGCTGTAGATCCCCACTTGAAAGTGTGCAGCTGCACAAAAAGCCTACAATTCCTGAACAACCAAGACTGGAGCCAGCCAGCCACCCACGGCCACAAAGAGGATGGGAACAGCAAGGAATAGGATAGGGATAGGAACTTGAGAAGATGTTTGTTCAGCATATCACCTGGGCAGCCTCTGCCAAGGGTGCTCCTAGGGAACCCCAGCTGGAGTTTAAAGCTGCTCCCCCAAAGCAGAGGGTGGTGGCTATAGTGCCACCTGATTCCTCCGACCCCCACACACTTCTGATGTGGTAAGGAAACCCTGTCTTGGGCGCAGTACTCACCCTCTAGCTATCTTAGGTACTTACGTTCAAGCAACTTACAAGCTCTGCCAGCTAAACAGTGCTGCAAATCAAATGTTTTCTTTAAAAAAGTTAGGAAATGTAAATGCATTAAGATTGCACAGTTAAAATAACCGAAAGGAAAAGCAATATTTAAGCTTCTAACAGCCATATTCATTTAGCCTCATTGCACACTAGTACTAACTATTAGTTTTGCCTGATAAATCTGTAGCTGAAAATATTATTGGTAATATCATTATATGTATACTTAAACTATACAAGATATACTCCCTGGCTGAGAAGTTACTATTGGGACTGTATAATTTGTATTTTCAGACTTTTAATGATTTTCACTACATAGTCGTATTGTTCCATTAACACTTTTTTTTGCCTTTTATTATTATTATTCCTAGGTTGCTGTAAGTGTATACGTTTGGCAAAAAGCATCCAAAATTGAGTTTATTTTGGCTCTTTTGACAAAAGTCAATGAGTCATTAAGAAGTTTCAGGCCATGGAGATAAAGTTACAGCCAGCAAGGAGGGTATTTGCCATGAAGAACACACCCAGTAATGTATCCACAAGGGATAGTGCAGCAAGGCTAGTACAGTGGTAGATATTTAAAGTGATAGATCCACAACTAGAGAGACTGGAGAATATCAATTGTTCAGGAATGTTGTGGAGATTGACTAGTTAATGTTTGTACAATGATTTGAAATTGTTCTATCAAATTAAAAACCACACTTCTGCCGGAAATGTTATCCTCTACCAGTATCACAAGTAAGATTACTACAAGTGAAACAGATTTGAGAGGGGAAAAATCCTTTTCTTTGTTTTTTCAGTTTGGCTACTTTGTGCTTTTGACAGCACTTTGAGTATAGTCAGTTTCACTGTTCCCTGACTGTGTAGTCATTCAGTTTATCAGTGTTCCTTTTCCTTTGTGTGGGTCTTGCAGCCACAGAGAAGGTGGGGGAGGAATTAAATAGGAAAATATGATTGTAAAACCACAAAAACTGGCAGGGGGACTAAGGCATAATACCTGAAATTACTCATTGTTTGAAACTGACTAGATTTCAAGTTGGGTGAAGGGGAGCGTTTCCCTTTCAGCACTCTAAGTCCTAAGTATTATTGGTATTACTCAAACTGTTCTTTCTGCAACTGAAACAGCTTGTTCTGAAAAAAGAAAAGCAGTACTTGTGGCACCTTAGAGACTAACAAATTTATTAGAGCATAAGCTTTTGTGAGCTACAGCTCACTTCATCGGATGCATTCATCGGAGCTGTAGCTCACGAAAGCTTATGCTCTAATAAATTTGTTAGTCTCTAAGGTGCCACAAGTACTGCTTTTCTTTTTGCGAATACAGACTAACACGGCTGCTACTCTGAAGCTTGTTCTGAGTAGATTTGGATTTTTCAGCCAAGTACTGCTAAAACTGCACTAAAAACATATTTCTACTTGGTGATTAAATGAAAAATGTCAGAGTAGTTCAGGTCCAAAATATGGGTTTTGTCCCCCCAGCTTGTCCTGTTCTACCTTCTGCCCTGAAGTCAAGAAGTACATCTGGTGCATGCTAGCCGATCCTTGGAAAGCTCACTGGTAAGCTTTTTAGATGGTGAAATGTGACCAATATTGCACACCAGGATTGAGCTCAAGGTCTCTGTTTCTTTGGGTAGGTGTCTTCTTCCAATACATTTATCAAATCATCCAAAGTATAGACTCTGATGCTTTTGATATGAAAGGTGTTATTCTGTTCATTATTATATCAGCATTTTCCACAAAGGTTTTTACTTAGATGGCCACTTAAAAGGTTAGCACACACTCACCTGAAATATCCATTGTATGTCCGTCTCCTGAATCCAGTCAGGATTCTTTGTTGCTTTGAGCAATTAGTTTTGGATGTTGTTTTTCCTACTCAATTTAAACAGTTCTTTTGATGTGTATATGCACTGGGTCCACTGTAGACAACCCTCGTCCCCCTTGCACCTCCTAACTTTCCAACCTACCGGGGGAAACTTCATGGGGGAGAGCCTAGTGTAGACAAGGACTACTTGTCTCCCAGCACAAATACATTTTACTTCTAAATAAGCAGCTCTCCTCCAAGGTATGTCTGCTTTTTTTTCTGACCTAAAACCCTCCTTTTGCATATTAATTGCCCTGGCTGAAGGTTTTAACCTGAGTTCAAATTCCTGTCTGCCTCGTATCTGAATTTTAAAAGATTAATATTTCCAATGGGACTACTATGATCATCTAGTCTGACCCCCTGTATACATACACCATAAACTTTTTCCCAGCTGGGGCTCCCAAATGTTCTTCTATAGGCCTCTCTTAACTATTTTGTATAAATGTCTTAATTCTGCTCTCTATAAAATTTGACTTAACAGTTTTGTGGTGACCTCTCTCAAAGACTGAAAATTTTTTAAAGGAGGGATTTAAATATACCTCTACCCCGCATACAACGCGGTAAAGCTCCAACACGCTGCTGCAGCGTGTTAAGATGCCAGGCCGAGCCGGGGCCAAGGGGTTGGATAAGGGTTTTGTTCAATATCTTCATTAATGATCTGGAGGATGGTGTGGATTGCACCCTCAGCAAGTTTGCAGATGACACTAAACTGGGAGGAGAGGTAGATAGGCTGGAGGGTAGGAATAGGATACAGAGGGCCCTAGACAAATTAGAGGATTGGGCCAAAAGAAATCTGATGAGGTTCAACAAGGACAAGTGCAGAGTCCTGCACTTAGGACGGAAGAATCCCATGCACCTCTACAGACTAAGGACCGAATGGCTAGGCAGCAGTTCTGCAGAAAAGGACCTAGGGGTTACAGTGGACGAGAAGCTGGATATGAGTCAACAGTGTGCCGTTGTTGCCAAGAAGGCCAATGGCATTTTGGGATGTATAAGTAGGGACATTGCCAGCAGATAGAGGGACGTGATCGTTCCCCTCTATTCGACATTGGTGAGGCCTCATCTGGAGTACTGTATCCAGTTTTGGGCCCCACACTACAAGAAGGATGTGGAAAAATTGGAAAACATCCAGCGGAGGGCAACAAAAATGATTAGGGGACTGGAACACATGACTTATGAGGAGAAGCTGAGGGAACTGGGATTGTTTAGTCTGCGGAAGAGAAGAATGAGGGGGGTTTGATAGCTGCTTTCAACTACCTGAAAGGGAGTTCCAAAGAGGATGGATCTAGACTGTTCTCAGTGTTCTTGACAGATCGAGGAGTAATGGTCTCAACTTGCAGTGGGGGAGGTTTAGGTTGGATATTAGGAAACACTATTTCACTAGGAGGGTGGTGAAGCACTGGAATGCGTTACCGAGGGAGGTGGTAGAATCTCCTTCCTTTGATGTTTTTAAGGTCAGGCTTGACAAAGCCCTGGCTGGGATGATTTAGTTGGGGATTGGTCCTGCTTTGAGCAGGGGCTTGGACTAGATGACCTCCTGAGCTCCCTTCCAACCCTGATATTCTATGATTCTAAGGGACAGAGGGTATCGAGGGCGATCAGGCGCTCCCCCCCCAGCCCCCAGAGTCTGGGAGGCAGGAGCTGTGGGGGGCCACTTTTGGGGGACCCGCAGTCTCAGAGTGGCCCGGGGGATTAGTGGGGGGGCCAGGAGCAGCCCGCTCCGCTTCCCTCGCCCTGGACCCAGCCGTGTCGCTTGGGGGAGGGGCCTTGGGGAAAGGGATCCCCCCCAGCACTCACCAGCAGCAGCGGAAGCAGAGCAGCCAGCTCCCAGTGGTGGTGCTCCACTGCCGTGAGTGCGGGACCTTTTCTCAACCCCCCAGCTCCCCAGCAACATTGCTGGGGCTGGGGCAAGGAAAGCAGAGCAGACTGGGGCCGCGTCGCTCTGCTTCCCGCCGCTGGTGAGTGCAGAGGATGTCCTTTCCCCAGCCTCCCCGCACTCACCGGTGGCGGGAAGTGGAGCGCCACGGCTGGGAGCTGGCAGAGTGGAGCGGGCTGGGGCCACCTTGCTCCACTTCCTGCAGCTGCTGGTGAGTGCTGTCAGGGGCCAGGGGGGTGTGGATAGGGGTCGTAGCAGTCAGGGGACAGGGAGCAGGGGGGTTGGGTGGGGTCCGGGGGTGATTAGGGATGGGGTCTCTGGAGGGGGAGGTCATGGAATGGGGGTGGCCAAAGCAAGTTCGATATAATCTGGTCTCACCTATAACGCGGTGAGATTTTTTGTCTCCCGAGGACCGCGTTATATCGGGGTAGAGGTGTATGTTCTTGTATTGTGCTCGTGCATGAGAACTAGGGACTGATGCTGACCACGCTGAAAGTGAAATCTGACCAGTCAAGTTTCCAAGCTAATGAAAATCCAAAAGGTAAAAGGAGACAAACAGCAAAAATTATGAAAAGTTAATTTCCAAATGAAAGAATTTTTAAAATAATCTAAAGTGCTATTAAAGCAGATAAATATATATTAAAAGACAGTAGATCAAATTCATTCCTGATGTAACTCCATTGTTATAAATTAATATGGTCCATGATTTTTATGTTGATGGTGTCCTTTTAAAAGTATATTCAAAAAAGTTTTTTTACAATCCTTACAGTTTACCATAACTCAGAAGTTACCACACCTTTCTTGTTTATTTTGACCATATTTAAATAATATTTAATATTTGTACAACATAGCATTTATTTATCTGCTAATAACTCTAGAAAATTACCTAAGTTCTAAAAGCAGTGGGGAGTTAAATCTGCATTTGAGTAACTGTTTTTGTCCTTCTGCTGGTATATCTTGATAGGTACCTAGCTATGATAAAGCCTTTCCTATTATAAAGTTGCACACATTTTTATTATTAAATATCATAGCCTTTCTTTATAACTTGTGACTATAATATTTAGGATCATCACTGAATCTAAATGCCTAAAAGGAGGAATAATTCTTTTACACTTCTGTAGTGTCTTTCATCTCAAAAGATAAGTTATACAGTGGGCCAAAATCCTGCTTCTGATATTCATTCATTGGAACTATTCATATGAGTGTGATGAGCAGGATTTGGCTTGTGATCCCTTCATCCATTCTTGAAACACAGCCATCTGCAAAGTCCTATTTCCCCAGTGGAAGAGCAGATTACATTTACCCTTATACATGGGCCAATTTAAGACCTATGCACTGCTTAAACCTCACTTAAGACTAATTTTGAGGTCTTAAATTGGAATTCAGTGGTGTGTAGGACTTGTACTGGCCATCTGCATCAGGGTGAGTCTTACCCATCATTATGAATAATACTCCCATTAAAGTCAATGGGAGATACTTTTATCCTTCAGTGGTAGAATTAGGCTTCTGGAATGGAACATATCAGCTGTTAACGGTGTTCACTGCAGTACGAAACACAACAGTTTAGGAAAGAAAATGAAGAACATCATATCCAATGGAGAGAGTATGAGGCAGTTGAGTAAACAATATTATTACCTACATTCAGATCTGGCCAGAACATTAGATTTAATAACCCTACTTTTGCTAAAATTGTCAAGGAATTTTTTAGTGCCTGATTATCAGAGGTGTTGATCCTCTCCCCAGCTTCCACCAACTTCCATGTAGTTCTGTGTGTTGAATGTTGGAAGACCTTTAGTGACAACAGATTGTCAGGACCTCCATTTTACATCTCTTCCAAAGACTAATCAGTGTTTAAAGATAAAGTGAAAGAAATGGCCCCAAAACACTTTTAAAACAGCTAGCTAAATTCCAAATAAATATCTTACCTGCAGTCATGTGAACCAATATGTTATTCCTTTGCATGTATAACTGCAGCTTAAAACCTTTGCTATAATGGAACGAAAATTGTAAACTGTATCATCTAAGAAATGTTACAAGCCTCAGAATATTGCAGTGTTACAAAAAGTAAATGCCAAAATAGTCAGGAAATTTTATGCCTAAATCAGAAATACTTGAAATTATGTAAATGCAGAGTTAAACACCAAACAATGCAAACATGGAGTGCATTTATTTTGTGTAGCTACTCAACTAGGAAAGTCAATGTGAGGTTGGTATTACCTCTGTGTGCAGTTAGTTTGCAAATGTTGACCCACGGAAGAGAATAAGAACATGCTATTGCTTCTAGCTGAAGTAGTTACTCCTTAGCTCAGGTGGTAAAGACCCAGGCTTTTAGTGTTGAAAGTTCCAAGTTTCAATCCCCCAATAATAAATCATCATGGGAGGCCTTTCCATAGGATTAATGGGTTGACGGCTGGATGGAGGGAAGGATGAAAGACTGTTCTTAGTGACAGGAGTCAAAGATTGTGAAGCTACTGGAGTCATGAAGATACATGTACTGTTTCTTTAAATCTGTAGCTGGAAGCTAAAAGCTAGGCAGAAAAGAGAATGGAGAAGATTATGCAGTGAAACAGAAAGAGACGGAGTAGTTCTAGAGATAATACTTGTTTTATCTATTCGAATAGAGTTCCTTATTCAGTATTGGAAACAAGAAAAATAAGGATTATTTGATGGCAGCGACCTTTTTTAATCTCTAAGAGGAAAAAACTGCCACCCTGTTATAACCAACTAATAGACCTGCTTTGAAGGCTTACCCATTGAGCAAAATCTCCCTCACATTCTATGATGATTCCTTGTTGACAACTACTTCTTGAAATCTGTCAATTAACCAGTTCTTCATCCATAAACACGTGCTATATTTATATAATATAGTGATAACTTTTTAATCAGAATGTCGTGTGGTATTAAGTCAAATGCCTTACAAAATACTTGTATTGCATCTACACAGTTACCTTTATCAACCAAACTTGTAATCTCATCAAAGAATAAAATCAGATTTCTTTGACAAGACCTGTTTTCCATAAAACTATGTTGACTGTATTAATTATATTAATATCCTTTAATTTTCTATTAACTGAATGTCATATCAGCTTTTCCATTATTTTGTCTGGGGGTGACATTAGGCTAATTGGCCTATAGCTATCTGAGGTATCCCATTTACAATTTTTGGTTACAGCAAAAGGACTCTTCCAGACTTCTGGAATTACCCAGGTATTTGAAGATTTATTAAAAATTAAAATCAGCAAGCCAGAGATCTCATCAGCCAACTCTTCTTTTGGGTGCAAATTATCCAAGCCTCCTCATTCAAAAATGTTTATTCCTAATAGATGTTACTTAAAATCCTCCTTATTTACTAAAGGACTGGAAAATACTTCATCATTTACATGTGATATGAGTATATCATCCTGCTTCTTTCTAAATACAGAATAAAAATATTTATTGAATACTTCTGCCTTTTCTGCATCATTGTTAAGAATTTTACTATCACCATCTAGTAATGGGTTTAGAACACTGCTAGGATTTGTTTTGTTCTTAGTTTACTTAAGCTCCTTATTGTCCTTAGCCCTGACAACTGTGGATAATTCCCTGACATCTTTAGCTTCCCTTATCAATTTCTGTACACCATAACTTCTAATTTATATGGATTGCTATCTATTTCCCCATTTGATAGATGTTGCTTTTAGCCAAAGTTGTCATCTTTTTTTGGGCCATTTAATAAACTTTTCTTAAAGAACTCCCAATTTTCATTGAAATTTTTCTGTTACAATTTTTCCTCCCAATCAATTTTGTTCATGATTTTCCTCAGCTTTCAGAAATTAACCCTCTGAAGTGTCATATAATATATATATATATATATATATATATATATATATATATATAAAATAGGGCTGTCAAGCAATGAAAAAAATTAATCGCGTGATTAATTGTGTGATTAATCCTGCTGTTAATAATAGAGTATCATTTATTTAAATATTTTGGATGTTTTCTTCATTTTCAAATATATTGATTTAAATTACAACACAGAATACACAGTGTACAGTGCTCACTTTATATTTTTTTTATTACAAATATTTGCACTGTAAAAAACCAAAAGAAATGATATTTTTCAGTTCCTCCATTACAAGTACTGTAGTGCAATCTCTTTATCATGAAAGTTGAACTTACAAATATAGAATTATGTACCAAAAAAGCCTCATTCAATAATAAAACAATGTAAAACTTTAGCACCTAGAAGTCCACTCAGTCCTACTTCTAGTTCAGCCAATCGCCCAGACAAACAAGTTTGTTTACATTTGCAGGAGATAATGCTGCCCGCTTCTTGTTTACAATGTCACCTGAAAGCGAGAACAGGGTGTTCGCATGGCACTGTCGTAGCCGGCGTCGCAAGATATTTACGTGCCAGATGTGCTAAAGATTCATATGTCCCATCATGCTTCAACCACCATTCTAGAGGACATGTGTCCATGCTGATGATGGGTTCTGCTCGATAACAATCCAAAACAGTGCAGACCAATGCATGTTAATTTTCATCATCTGGGTCAGATTCCACCACAAGAAGGTTGATTTTCTTTTTTGGTGGTTCAGGTTCTGTAGTTTCTGCATTGGAGTATTGCTCTTTTAGGACTTTTGAAAACATGCTCCATACCTCATCACTCTCAGATTTTGGAAGGCATTTCAGATTCTTAAACCTTGGGTCGAGTGCTATAGCTATCTTTAGAAATCTCACATTGGTACGTTCCTTGCATTTTGTCAAATCTGCAGTGAAAGTGTTCTTAAAATGAACAACGTGCTGGAAAAACATGAGGAATCCTTGTTGCACTTTAGAGACTAACAAATTTATTTGGGCATATCATCATTAGAGACTGCTATAACATGAAATATATGGCAGAATGCAGGTAAAACAGAGTAGGAGGCATATAATTCTCCCCCAAGGAGTTCAGTCACAAATTTAATAACGCATTATTTTTTAATGAGCGTCTTCAGCATGGAAGTATGTTCTCTGGAATGGTGGTTGATGCATTAAGGGGCATCCGAATGTTTAGCATATCTGGCACCTTGCAATGCTGGCTACAAAAGTGCAATGCGAACACCTATTCTCATTTTCAGGTGACATTGTAAATAAGAAGTGAGCAGCATTATCTCCCGTAAATGTAAACAAACTTGTTTGTCTTAGCGGTTAGCTGAATGAGAAGTAGGCCTGAGTAGACTTGTAGGCTCTAAAGTTTTACAATGTTTTATTTTTGAGTGTAGTTATGAAACAAAAAAACATACATTTGTACCTACATTTGTAAGTTTCACTTTCACAATAAAGAGATCGCATTTCAGTACTTGTATGAGGTGAACTGAAAAATTCTATTTCTTTTGTTTATCATTTTTAAAGTGCAAATATTTGTAATAAAAATAATAATATAAAGTGAGCACTATGCACTTTGTATTCTGTGTTGTAATTGAAGTCAATATATTTGAAAATGTAGAAAAAAATTCCAAAAATATTTAATAAATTTCATTTGGGATTCTATTATTTAACAGTGTGATTAAAACTACGATTAAGTTTTTAATCGCGATTAATTTTTTTGGTTAATCGCTTGACTTAACTTCGATTAATTGACAGCCCTAATATATATATTGCCGTTTGGGACACTCCTCTGTTTGCCCACATTGAAAGTAATCAGGACATGATCACTAGTCCCAGTCAATCACCAACTTCCAATCCAATGATTAGTTCATTTTAATTCATGGATACAGCTTTGTCTTAATACTTCAGATATTGCACAAACACTCCCCCATAGCCACACCACAAATGCAGAATCTGAAGTGCATAGAGACTTTTTTTAGGAATATAGTGTATGTGGGTGTGAAATAATGGAAAACCTGCCCAAAACATCCAGCTTTGGTGAAATTAGTGGCTCTCAATAATCCTGATCCTACAAGCTGTAGCACAAGAGCAGACCCTTATACCAGCATAGAAGTACTGTGGAAATCAGTGGGGTTCTGCATGTACCCAGGAGTCCTCCTATATGGAGCAATTTGTGCGGTCAGGGTCAGTTATTTTATTCTACATTTTTTTAACATACCAGGTAAGATCAGGACATCCCAGTATTTAACTTTGATGTCTTTTACAACTGAAATATGGGTATGTTTTAGGCTGACCAGATAGCAAGTGTGAAAAATCCGGACGGGGGTGGGGGCTAATAGGAGCCTATATAAGAAAAAGCCCCAAATATCGGGACTGTCCTTATAAAAATTGGGACATCTCCTTACCCTAGTATGTTTTGGGCTGTGGGGAAATGGTTGGTAATGGATTTGGGCTTCTAGTGGCATCAGGAGGTTCTACTGATTAAACTTAATTTTTCTGAATGTATCTTTAATTAAAGATTTAAAAAAAAAATAAAAAAAAAACCCTTCCCAAGACCGTATCCATCTATAAAGTGCAGGGACCTGTGAGGAGAACTATAATGCCTCCGCGCGCGTGTACGTGTGCTGTGGTTGCTATTCCATCCTAGCACCACCAGAACACAGAGAACTCAGGTTTCAGAGTAGCAGCCGTATTGGTCGGTATTCGCAAAAAGAAAAAGAGGACTTGTGGCACCTTAGGGACTAACGCATGTATTAGTCCTTTGAGGTGGGGGAGATAAAGAGGGATAAGACCACGAAAGAAAAGCGGACCTTGTTAAATTTAAGCACCATGTCTAAATACTTCATTAGTTCTCCTTCAAGCCCTATAGGATCATTTAACATTGCCCCCTTTCTGTTAGAGGAGAGTAGCTTAAAACTCCAGGCTGTTGCTGGGATGGTCTCTGTGTGGCTGTACCAGCAAGGGACGCCCTCCCCGTGACCTTTGACCCTCCGCAGAATCTGCATAGAGGAATGACAGGCACTCGGCTGAGCAGGACCAGTCGCGAGCCGGGCTGCAGCCGGAGGAGGTGGACTTGCAAAGCAGCCTGCGAGCGGAGGCAGGAGTTGCAGTGTGGTAGTGAAAGAGCAAGCCCCGGGAAAAGGTGAAATGAACCCTTGGAAATGTCTGTGGCAGAGAATACATGAGCAAAGGACCAAGCGAGCTGCATGATTGTTGGACAGCGGCCCTCTTAAAGGTTAAGAAATGGGCCAGACCTCAGTCTCCTCGCTGCCTGAGCCAGCCGGCGGTGAGTAGCGCGGGGAAGCGGCAAGCGAGCGAGCCATTCCGCCGGACTCCCCACGGGGGGTGTTTGGTGCGCTCTGTGACTGTTGTTTTCTCAGTGGAAGAAAAGTCAGATTGCAGCGAGTTAAACAAGCTGCAGCGTGACCCGTTCCCGTAGATGGACGGAACAGCAGCGCTGCACCAAATTCCTTGTCAAAGAAAAAGTAAAAAGAACGGGAGGACTTGTGGCACCTTAGAGACTAACAAATTTATTTGCGCATAAGCTTTCGTGCGCTACAGCTCACTTCATCGGATGCTGTAGCTCACCAAAGCTTATGCTCTAATAAATTTGTTAGTCTCTAAGGTGCCACAAGTCCTCCTTTTTCTATTTGCGAATACAGACTAACACGGCTGCTACTCTGAAAGAAAAAGTAGAAAGCCTTTGGGGTTGCATGCAGCAGAGTTTGTCTTAAAGGCACAGGGCACTCTTTTCCTAAAAGGATGCCTTCGTTTGGTGTTATTTGAATACCCCTTTATTGGTTTCACCTTGGTTAGATCTGGAACTACCCTTTTTGAATATAAAAAGTTAACTTGATCATAATATATATCTATAGCTCAAGGAATCACACATTCCTTACTGTCTTTTTTTTTTTTTAAATCAGAAACTATTTGTCTAAGATGCAAGAAAAGAGTGCTTTTGCTGTTCTGCTTTGAAACATATGGAAAAGAACAGTATGCTATGGAGTTCTGCTGTCTACAGAACTTCTTAATGCCTATTCTAAATGTATTAGCTTTGGTTTGATGCATATATTTCCTTCTCTGTTTCTCCCCCCCCCCCCCCGCTCTGCTTCCACAGAATACAAACACTGTCTCGCCATACCAAAAGTTTTTAATTCTGCACTAATATATATATATCTTTACTCATCATTCATTTGAATTTTTAAAAAAGCCATCAAGGCATAAATGACATGTAACCAAAGAGTGTTTCTCTGAACACATTAACAGGCTCTCTCTGAGTTGCAATGCGCTGTTTCTTTCCTCTCCCCTTCTCTGCCCATGTAATTTTTTTTTAATTAAAGAAAGGAAGGAAGGGGACCTTTGGCACTTATCCCAGCAGTATGGCTAGAACCCACCCATCTGTTTGCTCTTGGCCCTCTTACAGTTTATGTGTAAGCTGACTGTTAAAAGAAATGTTAGTGGAATTTTTTAAAAATTTTGGTTGTTTCCAAATTCACTTTTTGAAGATTAATATTATATATTTGATACTTTGGGGCAAAAGCATGTTGATATAACCTAGTGTGTTTTAGTTACGGAACAAAAGATCGGCTAACCCCAACAACAATAAAAGAGAAGGGAATGTAGAATCTAAATTAATACCAGCAAGGTTTGAAATTTCCAGTAAAAATTTCAGTGTACTCAGAGCTTTTTTTTGAACACCTCTTCCTCTTGCCATCCTTTAAAATAAGCAAACAAACAAACCCTGTGGTGAGGCTGACCACTCTGTATATACTTTGCATTTGTTTCCAAGTGTGTTCAGTGACACAGATAATGGGAACCTTTTGCAAATCAAGATACTGTATATCAAACGCTCTTTTCCCTTCTTTACTGTCAGTTTATTCATGGTGCTGTGGGGTATTAGAGAACGGTTTTATAAAAACATGGAGGTTTTCTGGAAAAATGTATCATGTTGCAGATGGTATAATTTTCAGTTCCCACCATGCATGAGCCTAGTAAAATTATCTGTGTAAGAAAACTTTGATTATTCCCTCTCTAGATTCACTTAATCTTCTATGAATATATGTTAGAGAAATTTGGCCATATTTTTAAAGGTCTCACCCAACAGCAAGCACATTAGAATTTCATCAAGGTAGCTGTTGTTAGGAAACAAATTTAAGGAAACGGAAGCCTTAGATAAAGTTTTTATTAAACTTCCTTTACAAAAACATGTTCAAAATGTTGTGTGTAAATTTGTTTTGGGTGTGGTTAGGGGGTGGGGTTTGTATATCTTGAAACATATTACTTGTCTATATTCTCCAAGGTGCACACTGATGAAGAATAATTGTACTGGTTTTCAGTAAGTGAAAGTTCAGTAAGTAAGTTAAGTGATCACTCTCCTTACAGTGTGTATGATAATCCCATTGTTTCATGTTCTCTGTGTGTGTGTGTGTGTGTGTGTGTGTGTGTGTGTGTGTATATAAATCTCCCCTCTGTTTTTTCCACCAAATGCATCCGATGAAGTGAGCTGTAGCTCACGAAAGCTTATGCTCTAATAAATTTGTTAGTCTCTAAGGTGCCACAAGTACTCCTTTTCTTTGTACTGGTTTTATAACTAACTTAAAAAATCTCAGAATCCTCTTTTAATTGAAAACAGCATTTTCACTTCAGAGCAACAGAAGAAAACCCGCTGGAAAATGTACATTTTGATGGTACTTTGTGGTGCTGCAAATGAGTTATACTAATTGTAAAAATTTTAACTGACAAGCATACTATCCTCATGAATCTTGAATTAGAGGTAACCTTGTCTGAATACCCTTATAATATGATATTGATGCCGCTTTCAGAAAGTTTCGCAAAACTGCAGTAAGCTTCTGAAAATGTCTGGGAAGTATATTCTCAGCAAGAAACCCTTGAGATAAATACGTGGGTGGGTAGGTCCTATGGAGTCTGTTTTTCTATCTAGTTTATTTTACAGGTCTGGTTTGGATGTTTAAAAAGTCATAAGCTTTTGCGGCCAAATCCTGTTCCACTGAACTCAATGAAATGACTTCCTTTTGACTCCAGTGGAGCTGGGTTGCCCCCTAATGAATAGACAGGCCAAAAATCTTTATTCAATTTGATATACCAGCCAACTACAAGCTGTATAAACCATTGACAATTGCTAGAGATTAGAGAGTTAAAGGAGAGCTTTATCACTTATACACAGGGGATGCAAATCTGTTTTAGTACTAAGGAATCAACAGGGCATTCAAACCCTTAGCCACCCAAGCAAAAGCACCTGTGAAAGAGCATGCCCTGGCCTGGGGCTGTAACGAGGGTTGCCAACCCTCCAGGATTGTCCTGGAGTCTCCAGGAATTAAAGATTAATCTTTAATTAAAGATTATGTCATGTGATGAAACCTTCAGGACTACATCCAACCAAAATTGGCAACCGTAGCTTCACCCTCTTTCTCATCCAAGCTAACATTTAGGCTCTGATTGTGCAGTATAATTTTCTAGTGTGGACTGTGTTGTGCCTGTGTGATGTTAAGGGTCCAGCATCTGGGCACCAGAGATTTGAACTACAGGATCACGTTTCAGAATTGGGGCCTTAGATTTGCTCAAGAAGCAGAAATTTGTTCAGTACAGAAAAAAATTAAAATGAAAGTTCCAGGGGGTTCTTGCCTAGAAAATGGGAAGTATCAGTTCTAATTACCTACATTTTTGATTATTTATTTTAAATCAAAAGATTTTTTTTTTAAGGGGGCAGGGAGAGGACCCTGAAAAGTAAGTTTGTTTGGTATTTATCTGGAAATGTGTGTTTAAAATGCGTAGACCCAAGAAAGGAGGGCCCCAAATACATTTTGAGTGTTTCCCATGGGTGTCTTGCAAGATGAGGGCCTAAACCTAAAACCAGAGCTAGCATCAGTTCTGTAACAGGTTGTCCTTTCCTCCCTGAGTACGAAGTTTGCATTTCCATGTCCGTCTCCCATCCGTGACCATATCTCCCAAACCACCTCCTTCCTACACAGCAATGCTCCCTAGCACCTTACATTATCCAGACCTTGCCGGAGAGAAAGAAAACTTGCTACAAGAGTAAAATCACTTGCTGTGCCCCTGACTCAGCAAAGCACTTAACAGTGACCTTAAAGGGACTTATGCACATAGTTAAGGTGACACACCCTTTATTTATTTATTTATTTATTTATTTTCTTAAACCACTCATCACTTTTCCTTTGCATAAATATATCTTTCCTCCTGTAATTTTAGTGTCTCTTTCCCCTCTGGTTAGCTTATTTCTTTTACTCTTTCTTCTCATTAAGGACCTATTTCTGCTCTCATTGATTCTGTTTACACACATTGCCTTCACTGGTGTGTGTTCAGGTTTACACTGGTGTAAAAGAAAGGAGGATCAGATCTGAAATCTGTTCTTTCCCCTAACCCAGAGGCAGTCAAACTGCAGCCTGCAAACCACTGGCAGAGCAGTTGCTGGCTGTCTTTAGAGAGCTGGCTGGTCACATGGAGCTGGCTTCTCCGCCTTCGCTCCAGCTGCTCAAACACATTTAAAAGGTTTTTCTAGAGTTCTTTTTCCGTGTATGCCCTTGCTCTAGCTGCATAGAAGATGCTTTGTAAATGTGACTGTTAGGGAAAGTGGGCAGTGCAACTGTAAAAGGTGAGGGGGACGGTGGGTCCAGTAGATAACCTCTGTGTTGAAACGTAGCCCACATTGTAAAAAAAAAAAATAATAAAATAAAAAAAAATAAAAATTGAGAACATCCTGCCTTGGTTCCTCTTCCTTCCTCCTCTCTGATCTTTCCCAAGCCTGACAGTACATTCACTGAGTGATGTTCAGGGACTTTGCTTTGCACTCGAGCTGATCAGTGCAACTGTCACTTCTGCTTTCTGTCCAGCAGATCAGTGGCTTTCAAGAAAGGAGAAGAGCTGCTGACCACTGATGGGAAGCAGCTTTTATAAGTAGTTCTTGTATTGCTTGGTGCCAGCCACTTAGTACCATGAGGGTGGAGACTTCTCATATGGAAGAGTGGGAGCCACAATGGGAATGTAGCACTCTAAAGCCCTTATCCCTGGAGCTGAAAAACTATAGCCCATTGGATCCTGCTATTTGTTGAGCTTGGCATTCTGTGCAGGCATTATCACGGGTCAAAAGTTAACTTGTTTCTCAGCCTGCTTATTTTTCTCTCTTGGGGCTAGGGGCTTCCTGTTAGTTGACACAGCAATCACATCTTTTCCTGTGGCTGGCCAGAGGACTTGCAGCTTGTTTTGACCAGCCAGCCACATCACCAGCAATATTTTTTCAGAATGCAATGGAAAAGGTGATCTTTGTTTCTGTGAAAGAACAAAGCTAGGTATCAATAAGCAACTCAATTGTTTCTAAAAGCTGTGTAGTGTAGACAAAGTCTATGAAGCAGGGCTTAAATCTGGTTACTGGTGTGCCAGAAAAGCTGGCTTTAACCATGTCATAGCCCCAGAAGGCAGGGATATGGAGTCGCTTCACCAGGGAAAAGCAGTACACAACTCCAGGAGGAGGGCTGTGGACTCCCTTTAGCTAGGGTAAGGATTTGGTCCTGAAGAGCCAAGGGAAATTGTATATTTATAAATACTTAAGAAATTGGACCCCAGGAAGGGGGAATATTATGTTAAATAATTTGGTCTGGGAACAAATTATTGTAGAAATGCAAGAGGGAATTACAGGTGGTATGCTTGCAATGCCATGAGAGGGCGTGCTCCAGGGTTGTGCCCTGCCACAAACAACTAGGAGCTAATGTCCAAAAATCAGATGCACCCAAATTACTCCATCAAACTGAGGTGCTTCCATTGCCCCCACTCATCCTCCTCTGCTCCCTCTTTCTAAAAAACAGAGACGGAGGGAGCCTGACAAAACAGACAACCGTTGCAGAATGAACAGAAAGTCAACGAATTCAGGCTTTTCCCCAACTGGGGAAGTGAATTTTATAGCCAAGGAGCTCTCACTGAAAATGCTCTGTCTGCAAACCTCCTCACAGAGAACTTTGGGACCGTTAGTCAAGCACCTCATCTGATCTCATCTGCTACTCTTTTGTTTATATGGGTTAAGAATTGGTCTCTGAGACAACTAAGACACAGTCCATTTAAGGCTTTATAGGTTAAAACCAGCCCCTTCGATTTAACCCAGAAACAAACTGGATGCCCATGTAGATCAGAGAGTATTGGTGTAATGCAGTGTGCTTTTTTGCAAGGAAAAAACCCTTTGCAAGCGGCTGTTGGACATTGTATACTAGATATCCATCTGCTTGGAGTTTGCACTGAGACCCTGATAAACAACACAAGGGATTTCAGTTCTCAGTGATTGCACAGACTCAGGCAATAAGGGCTTTCTGATAAGTTCAGAGATTTGTTCTGTACTGTTTTTTTTGTTTTGTTTTGGTTTTTTTTACGTTTTTTATCATAAACACAACACGGTTATGTGGATTTTAAGGTGGGAAGGGTGAGTGTCGATAGTTGTGTTTTGAAAAGTCTTGACAAAGAGATTGAGAACAGTTTTTCTAACTTGATAAACGCATTGGAACTTTCTTCTCATTTATATGCAGGCTCCTTTATGCTGCTTTGGCAGGTAAAGGGGCCGTGAAGGGGGTGTCAATACTATTCAAACTCTGACAAACTATTGGACATTGTCTGAGTTATGAGAAATAATGAGATACGGTCTAAACTATATATGCAGTATACTAGGTGTGAGCTGTGATTCTGACAGTCAAATTTATGCTGGCACGAATGTATCGTTCCCAAGCAGGTCAGTGATTGGGCAGGCAATACGTTTATTAGCCAGTGTTATTCAGTGGGGGTAGGATTGAGAGTCAGAAGATGGAAGTTCTATTCTGTGCCACTTGCTCACCTCTGTCACTTTGGGCAAGTCCAGGCACCTTTCTATACTTCATTTTCACCCATCTGAGAGAGAGTCATGCGTACCAATCTTTGCACAGTGCTTAGAGAACTACTCATGAAAAGTACTACCAGGCCCTGTCCTATTTTTATCATGTATCTTTTGGGTAAAATTTTCAGAAGTACTTAAATAACTTGGGAGCCTAAATTCCAATGACTTTCAATAAGGCATTTTGAGTCTAAATCACTTTTGAAAATAGGACTTAGGCTCCTAAGTCACTTGGATGCTTTTGAAATTTTACCCTACATCTTACTTTTTTTTTAGTATCTCAAAAATGTATATTGGCTGTTCATACTTTTTAAGGCCAGAAGGGTCTATTAGATCAGTGGTTCTCTAAGCCGGTCCGCTGCTTGTTCAGGGAAAGTCCCTGACAGGCCGGACTGGTTTGTTTGCCTGCTGCATCTGCAGGTTTGGCCGATGTGAGCTGCGGGAAGGGCAGCCAGCACGTCCTTTGGCCCGCACCGCTTCCCGCAGCCCCCATTAGCCTGGATCGGCGAACCGCGGCCAGTGGGAGCTGCGATCGGCTGAACCTGTGGACGCGGCAGGTAAACAAACCGGTCCGGCCCGCCAGGGGCTTTCCCTGAACAAGTGGCGGACCAGCTTTGAGAACCACTGTATTAGATCATAACCTGGCCTTCTAAATGACACCCAGTTACCCCTACACGTGACAGTGACCCATTTCATTTTTGAAAATGAGACTTAGGAATCTAAGTCAGTTAGGTGTGTGTGAAAATTTTTCCCATTATCTCTTATATTGGAGTGTTCTGGTACTGCAGTCCATTGAGTACAGATGTATATTCAGGAAATGTCCAGTGCATATTTTGTTCAGAATGTTTGATTCTTCTTTAGAGGAGTGTGGGTGTATGTCTGGATTTGTCTTTTGTTTTGACTTTTTAGAATTTGTGAGGACATTTAATGCTCATGAAAGTAAAGGACTCAGTGCTGATTTTGAGCCAGAGGGATTGTAAACACACACATCCTAAAGTTTCTCCCATTAACTCTCCCAATGTATCCGAGTCCCAAGCCTCAACAAGCTTTCAATTCCACTCTGTAGCTCTTGCACACACAGCCTGCTAACTGTGATGGATTTTTTGTTAATATTGGGGTATGGACAAATGGGAACTAGAATGTGACCACAAAATTCATTTTCCTTTGCCAACTAAGTTGAGATTTCAACCCGTCTTCAGAAGTGAAAGTCACTGCTTCCCTTAAGTTTTGAACCTTGGCACACACATCTGGTTCTTAACCTGAAAGAAAGATGCTATCTGCCTTGCTGTTTAAGGAAAACTGCACTTCTGAAACATTCTTTTCATTCAACCCTTTCTTTTCAGCCATAAATAAACCTGATTGGACTTCACATACAGTAAATAACTTTTCCATTTTTTTCATTCTTACGTCTGGAATCACAAAAAAGGTGCAGCATAAGAGGAAAAACTAGGAAGGCTAATAGTTTTGTTGTGAATATGAGAAATAGCCGCCTCTATACTGACTTGAACCAAGTTTTATCTTACCAATCCTATGTTGTTTTTTATCTTTATTTTTTTCCCACAGGACTAAACAATGGGAAATTTAGGATTGTGCCCAGATAATACTGAGGCTATGGGTACACAATGGTCTGTACCTGTGTTGGCATAGCTATGTTGGCAAAGCCCCTTAGCGTAGCCTAAGTGTATATTGACGGAAGGAGTTTTTCTTCCAGTAGAGAAAAACCACCTCCCCAAAGGACATGAACTATACTGACTGAAACAACCCTCTGTGAGCATAGCTGTGTCTACACTGGAATTTTTTTTTGGCGTAGCTATGTCAGTCAGGAGTGTGTTTTCTTCACACCCCAAACAGACACATCTATGCTAGGATAAATTTTAACTGTAGACCAAGCCTGAGAATTGGAACTCTATCCTTTTTTGTCTCTTGCACTGTACCCTTGTGTAACTTTGGATAGGGCCCTATCAAATTCAGGACCATTTTGGTCAATTTCATGCTCATAGGATTTTAAAAATCATAAATTTTCATGATTTCAGCTACTTAAATCTGAAATTTCACAGTGTTGTAATTGTAGGGGTCCTGACCAATTAAGAAGTTGGGAAGGGGTCACAAAGCTATTGTAGGGGGGGTTGTGGTACTGCTACCCTTACTTCTGCGCTGCTGCTGGCGGCAGCACTGCCTTCAGAGCTTGGCATCTGGAGAGCAGAGGCTGCTGGCTGGGAGCCCAGCTCTGAAGTTAGAGCCGCCGCCAACAGCAGAACAGAAGTAAGGATGGCATGGCATGGTGTGGTACTGCCACCCTTACTTCTGTGCTGCTGCCTGCAGACCTGGGCCCTCAGTGAGACTCTGACTCTCTCCGGCTGCTAGCTCTGAAGGCAGCAGCGCAGAAGTAAGGGTGGCATGGTATTGCCACCCTTACTTCTATGCTGCTGCTGGCGGGGCGCTGCCTTCAGAGCTCTCTGTCCAGCCCTACTCTGAAGGCAGCACAGAAGTAAGGGTGGCAATACTGTGACCCCCAGAAAATAACCTTGTGACCCCCATGCAACTCCCTTTTGGGTCAGGACCACCAATTTGGGAAACACTGGTCTCTCCCATGAAATCTGTATAGTATAGGGTAAAAGTATACAAAAGACCATATTTCACAGAGGGAGACCAGTTTTCATGGTCCGTGATGTGAATTTGGAAGGGCCCTAATTCTGGAGGATTGTATATCTAAGATCTAGGGAGACTACTAGTCTCAATTTTTACTGAATTTTACTTTCCTTAGTAACGTCAGTGGAAAAAGTGATCAATTCTGATATTCTGGAGCTTTTGCATATATGTAGATCTTGGTCTGAACAGGTTTGTTTGAGGTCTGAACCCCTTATGTCCATAAATCTAGATTTATATGGGCCTCAATTTTTAAAAATGTACTGCAATTTTGGGTACCCAACTTGGCACTGATTTTCTGAGATTCTGAACAGCCAGTACTCCAGCTGACATCAGTGGGAGCTGCAGGTGCTCAGACCCACTGAAAGATCAGTACATTTTTGTGTGTCAAACTGGGAAGCCAAAATTAAATAGCCACTTTTGAAAATTTAGGTCTCGGTGCCCAAAGCTTTTTGCTACCCATCAAGACTAAAATGTGAACAAATGGACTGGGGGACTGTGCAGAAAGGGAAGCAGAAATACTGAAGTCCCTCCCAGCAATAACTCAGTCATGCTCTCCCTGAGCAAAACACTACACAAAATGCCGCAGCAGTTCATTTTTGATTGGCCTCAAATGAACTCCACTGCTGCAACAATAACTTGCTACAGACGAGGTTGCAGTGATAAGTTGCAGTGGAAAATAGGGGTTCTCTCTCTGCTCTGCCATGGAGGAATAACTACTCCACAAGAATGGCCAATGTGTTTGTGACAAATGTAGGCTTAATGCTGTGCAAATCTCAACCTTAGTATTTCCACCTTCTTTCACTTTGTGAGGCAGCTCTTAAGGTGAGCATGAATCCTTTCCATTTTGCTACTTAAGTATTCCGTACCGTATTTACATTTCACTTTAGAAAAAAATTGTTTTAAATTACTTCATCCCTTTTTCAGGCATGTGTTTCGTACCACTGCCTTCAACTGTATGTTGAGTCTGATAAATTCATACCCTGATATTTGGTAATCTCTAACCACTAATCAGCTGTTCGCAGCATTAATCAGCAGCTTCCTGATTTACTACAGTTAGAAAGAGAAAAGATCACCTAGTAAATTCAATACTGACAAGACTGAAAAATAAGATGAGCTGTCCAGTTTTCTATAGAACTGCATTATCAAATGGCCTTCCAGATGTTTCTATCAAACCCAAACCCCAGGAGTTCTCAACTCTGCGCACATACCCCTCTTTTCAGTATCTAATGATAGAGGATTCTACTCCATAGCCCGCTTCTCTCTCCAGTCACCGTTCTCCTTCCTTTCCAGACACTGTTCTGTAACTTTCGTATTGCTGAATAAACATTCATAGAGATCAAGTAATAATACCTGACTCTTATGACACTTTTCATCAGTAGATCTCAAAGCATTTTACACAGGAAGTATCATTATCTCCGTTTTATAGATGGGGATTATGACTGATAATGGTTATTCTAAAAAGTTAGAAGGGAAGAGATGAGGGGGAGGGATAGCTCAGTGGTATGAGCATTGGCCTGCTAAACCCAGGGTTGTGAGTTCAATCCTTGAGGGGGGCCATTTAGGGATCTGGGGCAAAAATCGGGGATTAGTCTTGCTTTGAGCAGGAGGTTGGACTAGATGACCTCCTGTGGACCCTTCCAACCCTGATATTCTATGACTTTAATGTTTTTTTCTCTGCTTAGAACAGCTATGATGGACAATTGTTAGTGTTGGAGGATTTGAAAGAAGCAGGCACCCAGACATCCCAGTCATAGTGTGGCAGGGCAGAGTGTCAGACTGCATAAGAAATAAAATGAGAGAAAAATGTGCAAAAAATGGTGAAGATCTATCTATGTATGTTGTATTGGCAAGGGATTGGTTAATTGTATACTGGCTAATAATATTTTCTATTATTTGACAAGTCGAGCAAGGTAAGGTAAGCTGTTTGTGAGTGACGACCTTATGATACTATGCATTGTTACATCAAAAGATGTAGACTAGAGCCCTGCAGCAGGACTGGGATCCCTCAGGATAACAGCAAGAGTGGGTAACGTACTTTATTGCAGGTGGGATTGGGTGGGTAAAAAACCCAGACCGCGATAATTTGTGGGAAAACACTCAATCTTTTTTTTTAATAAAGGTTTTCATACTTAAATTTACATGAGGGATAGAAAAAGATTTGATGTCTGTTACTTTAATTCCTGTTTTTATATGGTTTAAGCAAGATTTGTTGTATTCTTTTAGTGATAAAAATTGTCTGAATTCCATTTTTATATGTGTGTGTATATATATATATATATATATATATATATATATATATATATATATATATAGACCGTTATTTGTGGTTTGTTTGTTGTTTCCGGTAGCAGTAGTCTCTGGTGGGATTTGCAGAATCTAAGATTTTTGCAGGTGGGAGCAGGATAAAAATGCAAGAAACGCTGCGGGAGCGGGCATAGGGATTGCCGGGTGGGACGGGAGTGAGATTTAAAAAATAGTCCTGCTCAGGGCTAATGTAGACCGTGAACGTTGTTTTCTTTCCCCCTGATTCCACTTCACCTGTTTATGAATTTGAGCAGTGTTATTGAGTGGAATCGGGGGGTATGGTACAGCTGTCCTAACACTTGAAACCGTGCTGAGAAAGCAAACTGTACACAGTAAGATCAACTTTCATCCCCCACAAAGAACATCAATTGTACTGATGCTGAGAGATGTTCACTGTGGCCAACTGGTCAAACATCAGCAGCAAAACTAATCATGTAGAGAAAATCTCCCTATTTTTATATTATTAAATCATTTTTGTATTTTCTGTGTCTGAATGCACTGGTTGTTTTACTTCCAGGATCATGCCTAATAGAGATCCAAGAGCATTGCAGGTGCACTTGGTATTGGCAGAAGGTTTGGGGTTTTAGCAGCACTTGTACAAAGAATTAACATCACACAGCTTGTAAATAAAAACAAATTACAATGAACATCATTTTCACAAAATAAGAACAGGATCTGCTAAATATTTGTTTAGGATAAATAAATAATTTCCACAGCTAGAATAATTGTTCTGTGACAGACAATGAAATTTGACATTTTCACCATGACCAATCCATTACATTTTCAGCTTAAGCCATGATTTGCCTGGGGTGATAGCTAGAGGCAGACGGGGACACTTCTGAAGTCCTAAGGTTTCTTTTTAAATGGCTGTAGCTTTGGCTGAGAACTGAACCCAATCTACTTATTTTTTCAATGACTCTTGACTGGGGATCAACCTCCATGGGCAATATGCCTGGGGTTTGTTACCCAGAACTTTATTGCTGCCATCTGATATATTGTAAATGTTACAGTTCAACCATTTGTATCTTTGTTGATGAAGAAATAAGGCATCTCCCCTTTCTCCTCTGCCCATATATCTCTAGACCAAGGATGGCCAATGCTGAACAATATAGAGCCAAATTGTTGTTTGGTCATGGCCCTCAACATTCTTATCAAAGTAAGAGGGCACTTGTCATGAGGGAAGTTGGGTTGGGTGTGCAGGAGGTTTCACAGTGGGGCCACTTGTCATGAGTGTGTGTTAATTTTTTTTTTAACAGCTGAATTGGAGTCTCCTCCTTCACAACTCCATCTAAATTCAGTGTAGCCCACTTCATTCTTTTAAACTGACCCGCCATTTGTTTAAATTATAAATCCCGACTCTGTGGCAGGGCAATATGATCATCCCCAGTGACCTGTTGCGCAATCTTATGCCTATTGGAATCTGGGGTGCACTGAATCATGGTGTTTCAGGCATGCCAAAAGGCACAACAGTCCAGTGGAGATGCACCATGCTGGGGTTCTACATACATACATCTGTGCTCCCAAATCAAACTTTGCAGGTACAATAGGGAGTAAGAGACTAGGAGACACATTGGATGCTCTTCCCAAAACCTAAGTTCTCCCATGAGCCACCAATTAAGCATCCCTGTCTTTCCCATACAAGTTCTTCTGTGACTTTTGGTCTCCTTTGCTCTATCATCTAATGAATCCTTACAGGTTTGTAAGTTGTAGTTAACCTCATAATGGAAATTCAGAGGCCAGACCACTGCCACTTCAGTAAGTACTCTACTCCATTCATAGTTCTCTGGTGCATGGACAGCTCAAGTACTATGTTAAAATATATTTCCTGTCTTTTGGTTGGGGACAGTAGTGACTGCATCATTTTTGTTATTTCTGACCTGAATACCAGCCCTTCCTGCTGTATAATATATGCAAAGCATTAAAGTCATAACAAGCAACTAGCCCAGTATGAAACCTAATCTTCTATGTGTTTTGGTTTTGTTAGGTGAGGGAATGAACACAATGATACTTTTCAGCACATGTTTATTAAACACATCTATTCAGTGAGACACAGTAAAGTAATTTAGCTCATGTAACCACTGAAATTTGTTTTAATCTGGTGGGAAGTGATTTCTGGGTTCTAGCTGTCTTTACTGGGAAAAAATAACCCAATGCCTTTCATTGCCAAGAATTTATATATGTGTTATAATTTATTTCATTGCTAATAGTTCTAAATTGGTCATGTATTTCTGTTCCTGTAAATGTATTCAATATGTCTGAAGATTACTGGGTGATTTCTTGAAGTTTTATTAATTTATTACACATTTTGAGTGGAGGAAAGTTGGTTGTTCTTCGAGTGCTTGCTCATGTCCATTCCATATTAGGTGTGTGTGCTCGCCACATGCACCGGTGCTGGAATTTTTTCCCTCAGCAATATTTGTAGGGGACCGGCTCTGACGCCCTCTGGAGTGGCACCCACATGGTGCGGAATAAGGGGCGCCACCAGCTCTCCCCACCCTCACTTCCTTCTTGCTGCCAGTAATGGTGCTGGAATGTCTGCTGCTTCAGCTAGCATTGATTCCTTCTCTGTTCTTGCAAACTTTGAAATCCTCTAAAATAGCTATACATAGTAGTTTTCTTAGTTACCCTTAGTAGTAGTTCTCAAACTCTCCGTTAGTCCCAAATGGGACCTAGCTGGGGGTCGGGGCATGCCCCAGTCCCCAAGCTTTAAGCCCTGTGATTGCTGCAAACGGCCTATGCCCATCAGCGATCCACATACCAGCTGCCTCAGGTGCTTAGCCAAAGGGCACATAAGTGACAAGTGCTGTATCTGCAAGTCCTTCAAACCTAGGATGAAGAAGGAGCGTGATATCTGGCACTCACTCCGGCACTGGATCAGCAGTCCGACTCAGTACCGTGGCCTCCATGTGCTGTGCTCACCCGGAGCCATCCATGAGCTGGCACTGGTCTCCCTCCACGGAAGCCAAAAAAGACTGTGAGTGGAAAATCTCCTATCTCCCATAGGGAAAGGAGAGGGCAGGGGAAGAGCCAAGACCCGACTAGGGCAACTCAACATTCCCCTTTGGAAGTTGGACCCCAGCTCAAGTCAAGCGGTCCAGCCCATCCCATGCCTTGCCTGCGACTCTGGATAGCGGTTCAGGCCCCGGCCAGCTTCAGGTGCCATTGACGCCCAAAGCCCTTCAAGCAGCTCAGGAGATCCTGACGCTCCTGGTGCCATCCTCACTGGCTCCTGCAGTACCCCGGTCTCGGGGAAAACCTACATTGGGATCTATGCATGTGTCCCCGTCAGTGATACCATTTCCCATCAAGAGGGACATCCCACCAGCGTTCGCCCACCCACAGTCGTCATGATTCAGGATGGGAGAGGCAGGCTCAGTGGAGCCCTCTTCGGTCCTCACACCGGGACAACGATCAAGGGACTCGAGAGTGGTATCTTGTACCTCGCTGGTAGATTGGCGCAGACCCTCTGAGGCACATGCCACCCAGCAAGAACTTGGGGACTGGCCCCAACAATCTTCTAGGGCCTGGTACTGATCCCGGGACCAATCGGGCGCCAGAGACCACCAATCGTTGGGCCATCATCGCCTGTCTCCAAAAGGAAGGTCGCCCTACTCAGGACGATGCTCCTGGCAACCAGCTCGTAATAGCTTCTGGTCTCGCTCGACACCTTGGTACTTGTCGAGTAGCATGAGGCATGGATCGCCGGGTATCCAATGCAGATCCTCCGAATGCCATCGGTCCCTGAGAGCCCAACCAAGACAGTCTCGCTCAAACAGATCAGCTTTGGGAGGCAGCAACTGGCACTGGTCGGACAAGAGCCACCACTCAGCCTGATCCTGGTTGCCCAGCACTGACTGCTCGGCTGGTAGCTCCGGCTTGGAGCGAGGTTCCCTGACTGCTGGACAAGCCCCAGTACCAACGGTACTGACTACATTATCAGCACCGAAACCTATCCCCTGGCCCCAAGTGCGTGGCCTGCCCAATCGGTGTCGGGAGCCTTGGAGAGGCCAGCGGCCTTGGTCCTGTCCCCCTCCAGTGCTTGAGGCTTGCGGGGGTAAGACCCCTGCAGGTCCAGGAGGACCCAGGGGAGCAAGCTGCTGGACCACCAGTGGACATGGATGTTCCCATTGCACCGGCATCATCCTCGTCGCCGGACAAGGCTATCACGGGGCCCCCTCACCCAGTTCCTCAAGAAGACACCAAGGCACACCAGGAACTTTTGAAGAAGGTCGCTTCTAATCTCAGGCTTCGGACGGAGGAATTGGAAGAGCCCTCGGACTCTCTGGTTGACCTCCTCTGCTCCTCAGCCCCTGTCGGGGGGCTCTACCGTTTCATGAAGGGACTTTCTAAGGTTTATTCGTCTTCCAGCCTTCAGCTGAGAGTGCCCAACCACCAAGCCCTCCTGGGCTGATATGACTTCAATATGTGGCAAGCCATGGCCAAGTTCGAAGGGTGGCTCCCTGAGGCTTCCAAGAAGGAGTTCCGAGCAATCCTCGATGAGGGCATGACTGCAGCCCTCCAGGCAGCATCAGATGCTGCAGACGCTGCTGCCCGTCCCATGGCTTCCGCTACCTCCATGCAGCGAGCCTCTTGGCTCCTCTCTGGGTTGTCCATTGAGGCTCAGCAGCCAATGCAGGACCTGCCCTTCGATGGCTGGACCCTATTTGCGGAGCAAACAGACAGCAAATTGCATGGCCTCAAGGACTCCCACAGCACTCTGAAAACCCTGGGTCTCTACATCCCAGCCCCAGCGCGTAAGCGGTTCAAACTGCAGCAATCGCGGGGCCAGGGGAGTCAGCCTTGGCAGGACCAGCCCCATAAACGAGCCAAGGGTTATAAGCACTGCCTGAGCCACCCGCCTCCACCCTCTGCCCAGCCGGGCTCGACCTGTAATAAGCAGTGGGACAAATGGTCATTTTCAAGGGTGTGCCCGAGGGCGACCTACCAGACTATTCCCCGGATCCATCCTTCTCTGTGTTCTCCAATCTCCTTTCCCTCTTCCTCCCTGCCTGGATAGCTATAACCTCGGACCAATGGGTCCTCAGCTCAGTGGAACAGGGTTATACCCTCCAGTCCAAATAACAGATCTATCAGGTCCATATAAATGTTGTGCTAGAGCAGTACTTCAAGTTTATCTACTAACATTATCCATGGAGAAGCCTGGGTTGAAACAAATAACTGCAAAATCTCATATGAAAAGAAAAAGATCCGTTACCATTCATATTTAAGGTGGATTCAGTCCATTCATATTTTGCACCATTGCAATAAACAATATCACCAACTCTTGAAATTTTACAATATTTAGTGTTTTTCTTAAAGATCCAACCTCTGGAATCACAAGAGTCTCAGCTTTCTTTTTTTTTTTTTAAATGTACTTTTCTAGCCTGCATAATTGCAGAGAAAAGCTTGAAAATATGAAGCAAGTGGCACCATAAAGGTTCAGAAACCTGAAGGCAACCCCCGCATGGTGATTTTTCTTAAATTTTTTTTTTAAAAGATGATAAATTATGATTTTAAGCCAATTTCATGATTTTTGGGGCCTGACTCATGATTCTTGCATGCTCAGGTTGACACAAAAGTGTGATGCACAGAAGTGCTGATAAGAGACTGCTCTGTATGCCTGGTCCTGGTCTTATGACATGAGTTAGTTTAATATTTATACCCCTGTCAAATGGCAACAGCTACCAGCTCCTAATCCCAGTGGCTGCTGTTTCAACCTCTTAAATTAATCCCTTGTTAACTTTTCCATTTCTGCTCACTCAAGTGTTACTGCTTACTTTCTAGTACAGATGTGGAAAGTGAGACATGGGTAGGTGCATGACTTACCCAAAGCCACTGAGCCAGGGATGGGCAAACTACGGCGCGTGGGCCAGAGCCATTTTAAGCCGGCCCGCAAGGTGCACCACATGGCTCAGCCCTGCTCCAGCACTCCGGCTGGGGTGCTGGGTCGGGGGACACACCATGTGGCTTGGCCCTGCTCCAGCCGAGGTGCTGGGTAGGAGGCCGCACCAGCTTGGCCCCACTCCAGCCAGGGCGGTGAGTTGGGAGCCGCGCCTCGCGGCTTGGCCCCACTCCAGCGCTCCGGCTGGGGTGCAGGGTCAGGGGCTGCACCACGTGGCTCCCGGAAGCTGCGGCATGGCCCTATTCCAGCTCCTACAGTCTCCAATGGTCCACTCCGGAGCTCCAATGGGAGCTACAGGGGCGGTGCCCTCAGATGGGGCAGCGTGCAGAGCCGAAATAAATGCCGAAATAAATAAGACAAATAAGTATGTTTACATTTACGGGAGATAATGCTTCCCGCTTCTTATTTACAATGTCACCAGAAAGTAAGAACAGGTTTTTGCATGGGACTTTTGTAGCTGGCATTACAAGGTATTTACGTGCCAGATATGCTAAACATTCATATGCCCCTTCATGCTTCGGCCACCATTTCGGAGGACATGCTTCCCTGCTGCTGATGCTCATTTAAAAAAAAATAATGAATTTGTGGCTGAACTTCTTGGGGGAGAATTGTATGCCTCCGGCTCTGTTTTACCTGCATTCTGCCATATATTTCATGTTATAGCAGTCTCTGATGATGATATGCCCAAATAAATTTGTTAGTCTCTAAGGTGCAACACGGACTCCTCGTTGTTTTTCCAGCACATTGTTCATTTTAAGAACGCTTTCACTGCAGATTTGACAAAACGCAAAGAAGGTACCAATGTGAGATTTCTAAAGATAGCTATAGCAGTCAATTCAAGGTTTAAGAGTCTGAAGTGCCTTCCAAAATCTGAGAGGGATGAGGTGTGTAGCATGCTTTCAGAAGTCTTAAAAGATATGGAAACTACAGAACCCAAATAACACTACCAGAAGGTTGATTTTCTTTTTTGGTTATCTGACTCATGATGATGAAGAAGAAAATGCGTTGGTCTGCACTGCTTTGGATTGTTATCGAGCAGAACCTGTCATGGACGCATGGCCTCTGGAATGATGATTGAAGCATGAAGGGACATATGAATCTTTAGCGCATCTGGCATGTAAATATCTTATGATGCTGGCTACAACCGTGCTGGAGAACACCTGTTCTCACTTTCGGGTGACATTATGAACAAGTAGCAGGCAGCATTATCTCCTGCAAATGTAAACAAACTTGTTTGTCGGAGCAATTGGCTGAACAAGAAATAGGACTGAGTGGACTTGAGGGCTCTAAAGTTTTACGTTGTTTTATTTTTGAGTGCAGTTATGTAACAAAAAAAAGCATACATTTGTAAGTTTCACTTTCATGATTAAAGAGATTGCACTTCAGTACTGAAATTTTATATTGTTTTATTTTTGAATGCAGTTATTTTTTGTACATAATTTTACATAGTTAAGTTCAACTTTCATGATAAAGAGATTGCACTACAGTACTTGTATTAAGTGAATTGAAAAATACTATTTGTTTTTCTACAGTGCAAATATTTGTAATAAAAATAACATGTGATTTAAGTTTTTTTTTTAATCGCTTGACAGCCCTATTTTGTATATTAAACCTCTCTCTCTCTCTCTCTCTCTCTCTCTCTCTCTCTCTCTCTCTCTTCCGGCCTCTCCATCCCCATAGAGCATTCAAAGCATGCACAGCCATACAGGAAAAACATTGTAAAAACCAGCCTCAGAAAACTGCAAATGAGAACAAATAGAGGAGGTCTCCTATGAGATGAATTCAGCATGGTGGATGAATGAGGCCTGGGGTAGCCCATAAATTAAACTCTTATTCTGAACAGGCTCTGTGTTAATTTTCAGATTGGAAAGCTACTGAAGACTTATTGTCTGCAGTCAGAGGTGCTGGAACTAGGAATGCTGCGGGTGCTGCCCTACCCCTTGCCTTGAAGTGGTTACCATCATATACAAGGTTTACAGTTTAGTTGAATAGGCTCTTAGCACCTCCACTATACCAATTGTTCCAGTACCCCTGCCTGCAGTCCAGTTGATAACTTAATTAGGCAGCAGCCATCCTCGGAAGGGAGAGCTGCTACTCTTCAGCATAATTGGTAACCTATTTCTCCTCCCTAAAGGGGTGTTTCACGGGATATAAAACCAGCAACAAGGAATGTTCCAAGCCTTAGGGGACTCTTCCTCTCTGCAGACAAGGACTATAGAGGTGTCTGACGGCACAGGGTAGGTTAGTTTAGCCTTGTCCATCTCCTGTGAGGATTGATACCTCTGGGCATAGAATTCTCATCACAGCCCTCCCAATTGCATTTCCCCTGTCCTTTTTATATTGTAAGCCCCACACTTGGAGGAACAGAAATAAAGAGAGGAAATTAAGTTAGTGACTTCTAAAACAAACAAACAAAACCTGCAGACAAACTTAGTTCAATATTGCCCAAAAATACCAGCATGTATAGAACATTTTTATTGGCATAGGCAGTTACTTGTAAGCGCAGATGTCAGCGAGGGGAAATCCTGCAAATCTAGAGAGGTTTATTTTTATTTTACTCTGTTGATTTCTTTTTAATTAAATCCTATGCTCCCACACTTTTTTTTTTTTAAGTGATGTGAAGGGCATTAAGAGTTCAGTATACTTCAATACACCAAAACAACTTCTCTGTTTCGCAAGAAAAAAGGGAGAAGAGGTTGTCTGGGGGGAGAGACAAGGTAGGGACACTTGTCTTTTACACCTGCAGCAAATTAGCCAAGTAACAGCAGAGCCCTTGTAAAACTCCCTGATGAAGATTTCCACTAAGCCCCTTCAAGCTGATAGCATGGTACGAAATTAAGTGAAGATGTGGAACAGCTCTAGCTCAAAACAGTTCTTGCCAGCAAGGTTTTGGTATGGTTGCTCTGACCAGTACTGACAATTTTTTCACCTGAGGATATGGCCCTGATTCTGCAAATAATTCAGTAGGAGTAATCGGATGTAATGTACATAAGAGTTTGCAGGATCTGTGCCCAAGTTAGATCCTTTTTATGAAGTCATGGTATACGTTAGAATCTACTGAAATACGGGTCTCCTGAAAACTATACTCTACTCTATTTCTCAAAGTATTCTCTTACTAATATTTGTTTATTAAAAAGTTAGAATTCTGCCAGGAACAACTGCGTTTAAACGTCGTTGTAGAATGAAAAGTTCTGCTTCCAACTGAACAGAACCTTAGTATGTACAGTCACTAGTCATCTGTGTCTGCCAAAATTAAACTCCACGAAAGGGACTGGGATATAGAATAACTGGATTTTATTTCACACTCTGTTCTGGACTCTCTCAGACCATAGGAGAGAGTCCAATTTCTCAGTAAGTCTGTATTCTGAAATTATGTGCTTTCTCCAGTTGGTTATAAGCTCTTGCTTCTTCAAGGTAGTCCAGTGTAGCAATAATACAGTGCACACATATGAAGATCTGGAAACCCTTCACAAAGTGGTCAGTGTTGTCTTCTGTTTTACAGGTAAAGAAACTGATAGATGGCAATACTTTAAAGGGACATGCCCAAGTGAGCCAAGGGCAAAATGAGGACTAGAATACAGGTCTCCTAGGCCATAGTTGGACTATTCAAACTGCACCTTGTTAGGGAAGTAATATACATGTTGTGGACTTCAGAGATAAGTGTCAGAAAATGAGGATGAGTCAGATATTGTATCTGGTCACAGGAAGTGACTTAGCTTTCTTTTGATATTATTCTGAGAGAGTTTTCACTATAGTTAGAAAGTAACATTATGCTTGTCAAAACAACAAGCAATTTTTTAATGTATTATCTTAAATCAGATTATATTACAATCATTTGGACTGTGTACAGGAGGCAAACAGATGTTTATATTCTGAAATCTGAACTCTTTCAAATGTAAATCCATATTTCGATCTTTATATATAATATACATGTGGCACCTTAAAGACTAACAAATTTGTTAGTCTCTAAGGTGCCACAAGTACTCCCTTTTCTTTTTGCGAATACAGACTAACATGGCTGTTACTCTGAAACCTATATATAGTATGTGCCTGGTCTTATTCATAAACCTATATATGCTTGTAAAAGTGTTTCTTGGAGGGTAAGGCCCTTCTGTAAAGCCAGTTTGTAGGATACGGAGTTCACAGCAACCAGTGTATAACTAGAAGTTCTCATCTAAACAGTCCTTATGATAAATTTATGTTTTTCTGTGCCCTACTGCTTCCCCAGGAAGCCAGCATTCTGCTAATGCGTCTGTCACAGATGGGAAAAGGAAATTTACACAGTTGTTGCTAAAAGAAAAGGAGTACTTGTGGCACCTTAGAGACTAACAAATTTATTAGAGCATAAGCTTTCGTGAGCTACAGCTCACTTCATCGGATGAGCTGTAGCTCACGAAAGCTTATGCTCTAATAAATTTGTTAGTCTCTAAGGTGCCACAAGTACTCCTTTTCTTTTTGCGAATACAGACTAACACGGCTGCTACTCTGAAACAGTTGTTGCTGTAACCACTGAAGAGGAGATTTAGATTTGTTTAAGAGCCTTCATTGAGGGAGTCATAGCTATTGACGTGTATCATTTGTATAGGTTTCTCTCTTTCCAGATACAGTATTTATCTATTTTTGACGGTATTTAAATATTGATCATGAAACCTACAGGTTTAGTAAATAAAACCCTACTACCCATTCTCTTCCTGTAAATACTAAAGAAACTATTTAACGTGCTTTTTAAAACTGATGTAAGAAAACAACATGAATCTTTCTTTTTAATTTTCCCGTTTTATAACCTCCCTTTTAGTACAATGATGCCTTAAAAGTTACTATTACAAATAAAACAAAATTAAAATTACATGGTTTTTTTTGGTTTTGTAAAGGAGAAAAGAAAGTTGAATATTGGTCTGTTTGTCTCAGCCTGAAGGTAGGTTAGCGAGGGATGCTAATGGTAGTGATGGAGCTGATTAGGCAGTGAAAAGTTTGGATTGTGAACTTCAGCCCCTGTGTGTTGGAGGTTTTTTTCCCCCTCAACTATACTGAATACAAAGAGTATGGGACAAGTTCTGCCTATTGATTTTCTGTAAAGTTCCAGAAGATTAGATTTATTTATGGGGAGAAAGGGAGTGAAATCATTCATTCTTTAAAAATGCATTTGTGTTTATTTTCAGAATTCCACATTTGAACTAGACGTGGTGTCGGTCAAAAACCAGAACAAAAATTCCCAAAATTTAATTGAAATTTTTTTCCCTTTTATATTTTGAAGTTTGACCAGCTGAATACAGGAGTAACTGAAAGCAGAGCATGGCTCCAAGTGTCTGGCATTAATTTTAACTGAGTGGATTGTACATGTGTACCACTGTACTGTCCTACCTAAGTATTAGCTGATGACTATTGATTGATTTCAGAGGACACTATTCCGTGCTGAACAGAACTTATAAGGGAAAAATAGTCAATAGTCAAAGGCGTTTGTAATTAAGAACCTACCAACAGCAATGTGATGAATTGAAACTGGATTAAAATGACAAGAAATCACTTAAATTATAAAGGGTTTCCTACTCCTGCTTCCAGGGCAAGGGGGCTCTGAGAAAAGCCATGTGACCTGAGTAGTCTTGGGTGACTGAAAAGAGCCAGACTGGGGCAAGGTGGGTTGTGTTGGGCATCTCTGCGTTAGGCAAACAGCCTGGTGTGGGTGGGTGGCCTGGTCTACACTTAATTTAGCAACATCACTCAGGACTGTGAAAAATTCTGCAGCATGTGCAGTGTAATTAAGTTGATCTAAACCCAGTGTAGATATGGCTAGTTTGACGAAGAATACTTCCATCAAGCTAGCTACCACCTCTGAAAGAGGTGAATTATCTACATTGACAGAAAAATCCCTTCCGTCGATGTGGAAGCATCTATAATGCAGCACATCTGCAGTGCAGTCACTGTAGCAGCTGTAGTGTAGACATACCCTTAGAGTTCTGGGTTCTGAGAAATAAAGTAGTGTTGCATTGCAATGTCCCAGAAAGTGTACTTTATGTTTTTCTTCCATTTCTCTGTACGTGTGCCATGAAAATAACAACCAGTTCAGATACAAATAACTGTGTGATTAGGAGATGGAACCATCATGTAATGAAGCAGAAATGCATTAATGAAATAAGCACTTCTGTAAGAGGTGGACTAACACTGATAGGTTATACTGTAGAAGATTGTGGACCAACTCAAGTGTTTGGGTCCTTGCTCTCTTTACTCTTTGCTCTCTCTTGATCTACAATACATGTTTTAATAGTAGTGCAGCTTATGGAGATTCTCCTTATCCCAAGGAACATGTGGAGCCAGAAGATCTTCAGTTCTTAGTCTTGCTGACAACTGCAATATCTTCGTGCCCACATTGTGATGACTCATCTAATAACTGTGAAGTCTTATTTGGCCATGGAATTGTTACTGCATGTCTGCAATACTCTGAACTCCAAGCATTCAAAAATCATGAGTCATGCCCCCCAAATCATGAGATTTTAAGAAATAAAGTTTGAAGCCTTTTTTTCTTTTGCCTTCTGCTTTTTGAACCTGTAGGAATCACATTTTCCAGCTTTTCTCCACAGCCATGAGGGCTTACAAAATGAAAACTGAGATTTTCACATAATAGTATGACTTCAGGAGCTGAAACAACACCTAATATCCTGAAACTCACAATAACCTTTCAAGAGTTGGCACCACTGTGACTATGCTGTTTAGTTTTATTTTACTATCATGATCTGGGGCAGTAATTTTTTTACTTTAAAAATAAATCCTTGACTTAATAACCAGTTTTAATTAAATATAGATTTTTTTCCAGAGCAAGGAACTATTCATTGAAGGATGGTGTGCAACTTTTGATGCTCTTTTACCTGGAGTAAGTAGCACTGCTGCAGTTTGTCTACAGCAGAGGTTTGCATTTGTGCAGCTACACAGAGGGTACATCTACAGTGCAGCTAGAGGTGTAATTTCCAACCTGGGTAGATGTACAAGTGCTGGCTTTGATCAAGCTCGTGCACTAAAAATAGCAGTGTAACCATGGCAATGGAGGCAGCTGCTCACACTAGCTGCCTGAGTCCCTGTCTTGGGCTTGGTCCACACTGCAAAATTAGGTCAACGTAAGCCACCTTGCATCTACTTAGTTGTGCATATGTCTGCACCTGAAATTTGTCTCTCACCGATGTAAGCTAACATAATAACATCACCTCCCTGAGAGGCATTGAGCCAAAGTTGATGTGTGGCGGTCAATGCAGAGCGAATGTAGACACTGTGTTACCTATGTCAATCCTAACTGTCCCACAATGCTCAACACTGACCACTCTGGTCATTATTGTGAACTCTAGTACCCAGAGATCATGGAGACCGGAAGTCCCCCTTCCCGGTGAATTTTTGAAATGTCTTTTCCTGATTGTCCATCTTGGCAAGCACATCTAGCAGCTCTCCATTGGTGTGGGCAACTGCCCAGCTGACTATGCCGGCTACATGCTCCAGATGTGCTCCAGCCTGAAATAGACAGGAGACGCTGCAACTCCTGGCCTGTGGAGAGAAGAGGCTGTGCAAGCACAGCTACAGACCAGTGGTAGAAACGTGGTCATGAAACTTCACCGCACACTCACCCCGTGCTACTGGTTTCTGCCATACCATGAATTGCCAAAACTTCCCAAAAGATGGTGCACTGGATGGTGTGAGTTGCACACTGGGGTACCTCCCCATGATGCATCGCACTGTGCATCAACACAAGCACTCCTGCCTAGTACGCGCAGCGCCAACTCAAGGAGCCAAGTATGCGTGCGCACAAACAGCATATTAACTGTGGCAGCTTTATGCCATCGTAATTTGCATTGGCAAAAGTTTGTAGTGTAGACCTACTGTCAGATGGTGAAAGTAAGGTGGTACGATAAGAAAGTGCCAACCGTATCGACTGGGCCACTGATGAGGCAGGGGGGGCAAAAGGGGCAGCTGCCCCAGGGCTCTGGCGGCAATTTAAAGGGCCCAGGGCTCCCGGCCGCCCCATAGGCCTCTCCCCTTCTGTCTGAGGCTCCACCCCTTCTGCCTGAGACCCCGCCCCTTTGGGGAGCCAGAGCCGCTCTCCCGTCCCCCCAGGACCCCGGCTGCCCTGCATACTGGTAAGTTACTTTCATCCCTGGATTGTACTCGGGCAACTGGCCTGTCCCACCACCCTTGCTGTTAGGCAACACTGCTATTTTTAGCACTCTATCTAGCACCACTATGTCTACCCAAGTTAGATATTACAGCTTCTGCCTCCAGTATAAGACATAACCTTTAGTTTAAAAAAAACCAAAAACCTTCTGTCTTACGGCTTCTGACTGTCCAGGTCACTAACCTTTTTACACTGAAATATCTTAACTCAAGAAAGCACTGCTCTGGAAAGAATCAAATATAATGAAACAATGCTACCCTTTTGTCCTTACTACAGTAACAAAATGGATTGTTGCGTTGCATTGCCATCAGGTTAGAAACTGTTTGTTCCCCGTGGTGGTGTTTGCAGGGTTCTGTGTGGGTAAGGCAGGATCTTGTGCGTGGTGAAGGGGTGGTATAGAATGGCACACTGCAGTCTTTGGGGGGAAAGCTCATGTGGTGCAAATTGCCATAATTTCCTTGTGTATGTCACTCATTAGAGATGGAATGAAATGAAGACTGAGCGCAGTGTTTTAAAATGTGTTGAGCAATGTGTGCAAGAATGGGAGAGAAGTTGGAGAAATTAGAAACATTTTCCAAGCTACAAAAGCAGTGACTTAGCTTTCCTCAGTCCTTTGCATTTTAAAAATGTCACCAACCCCTCCTAAAAGCACTGGAAGGAAGCAGTCATTTGTAAGCTGTTTTGTAAATGTTCTTTTCAAAAATAATTGTTACCTTTTTTATGTCAAAACGTGCTTTTATACAATGTATGTCTTGTATCTAATTACTCGTCAGCTGTATTCAGCCCGTGTAGTTTCATGTATGGAATGCATTTATCATTAGTTACCTGAAGGTAATTTTGGAAAAGAGATTTTCCCAGTACGTGTTCGGGGGAATTCAATTGTAGTTGATTACTTGAAGGTTTCTGGTTAGTCAATGCTGTATGAAATGTGGTATTGGATGGGCTTCAAATATAACATAATAAGGGTAGCACTTAGAAACAGCCAGAAAAGACGCCATATGTTGCAAAAGTAATACAGCGCAAAATTCCACTTCTTGTTGTTAACACGAGGCTATAGTTTTCTTTCCGCTTCCATGAGCGGAGGGTCAAGATCATCCATTAGGCACAGTCTCCATGTTTTTTTGTCTTCCTGCAAAAAGACTCCCCTGCAGGGTTTCAGCTACAGTGTTTTCGAGGGAAAGGGGTGGGATGGAGTGCAGTCAGAGAGTAGCTGATGTAGCTTCCCTTATGAGCCTGCACATTTCCAAGTCAGAAATCTGATCAGGATTTAAGGAGTCGATGAACGGCAACAGGACGCCTAGAGGAGCCATGCTGCCAGCTAGAGGGAAGGCCTGACAAGGTTGATGTGAAGAGGCACAGGAGCCCCACAGATCTCTTGCTTGTAGGTGTTGGCTACCCCCTCTCTTCCGTGTATGGGAGTGTGGGCAAATTGCGGATAGAAAGATGCCGTGGAAATTCGGGGTTTGCTAGTGTTTTTTGGTGGGACTATCCTATGCAGGGTACAATGTGGCTCTCAGCCCATTTTATTGTTTGTTTTTTTTCTAAATCTTTTCCTCTTTTGTGCTGTTAATGAGCTGCCAGACCATTTACATAAAAGACCAGGAGGAGGCTAAAAAGATTAGGACAAGCAAAAACACTAGCAAATCGGAATTTTTGAAGTATTCCTATGGGCTTCTCTGAGCCGTGGCTCACTTTCCCAGGGACATTGGAAACCGAGGCTTGCTCTGTCACATAATGTTCCCTCTTTTGGAAACCATTTGGTAGCAGTTTAAAAAAAGAAAACTTCACAAAACTTAAATAAAGCCAAAGTTGAATTTGTTAGGCCTGAATTTTATGGATGAGGAGCTTATTCTTAACTTCTACAACAGCAGGAAGTGGCTAAAAAAATCCATTGCCTTTCAGCAATATGCTGCCTTTTTGTGTCTACCTTTTTATTATCACAGCTTTAGTAGGTATTTTTAAACACACAACTAAATATTCAACTAAGAATTAGCTACATAATATTGTTCACACCTTTTCTTTGCCCTCAATCATGTTCTATCACCCTACTACTAACTAGACTATAAGCTAAGGCAAAGAAGAAAAAAAAATCTAAATGCTACAATTCTGCTGCTGTAGATTTTGTTGCAGAATCAACCCTTTGACACAGAATGGTACTCCAGAATGTAAATTTCACTTAAATAAATTTCTAACCATTTTGGTGGTGAAGTAAATCTTGTGTGACAGAAACAGCAATTTTCTGCAATATCTTTGGGAGATGTTAATGAATTAAGTTTTTTAAATAGCATTGGAGTCGATTGTATTGTAAATTCAAAGTTTTATGTATTATTGTCAGATTGAATGTAACTTCCCTAGGGGGAAGACATAGAATCATAGAAGATTAGGGTCGGAAGAGACCTCAGGAGGTCATCTAGTCCAACCCCCTGCTCAAAGCAGGACCAACACCAACTAAATGTAAATCCTAGGAAGTGTTATGAGCTTTAAAGGACTAATTTAAATATGCCAGCAAGAATGAACTTTTGGCACAAACAAAGTTAAAAGGGGGTTCCCAAGTAATCTCTAGCCAGAGGCAAATGTGTTCTCTCTGGTTATGCAAAAACCCAGCTATGCCCTAAGAGGATCTACTGATCACCTGTTCCCAGAGTCCCAAGATCAAAGGCCCAAAGGAATAAAGGAGGGACTCACAGATTCATGGGGGTGCTTGTTCTGAGCTAACAGCTGCTATGAACTAGTTAAACAGAAAACACCCCTTGGCGGTTTGAAGGATGGGTTACTTGCCAGAGCCCTGGTTGGAGTTGAGGTAATAGATTCTTCTATTGTTTTTAATGCGTTTTATCTGTAATGCTTTCACCTTTAAAAATGTGCTGTGCTGTAGAAAGGGCTGCTGGCAATTGCACTGTGTATAGCCTCCGAGGAGAAAGCAAAGTGAGCTTGTTTAGGCAGGTTTCAGAGTAGCAGCCGTGTTAGTCTGTATTCGCAAAAAGAAAAGGAGTACTTGTGGCACCTTAGAGACTAACAAATTTATTAGAGCATAAGCTTTCGTGAGCTACAGCTCACTTCATCGGATGCATTTGGTGGAAAAAACAGAGGAGAGATTTACACACACACACACACACACACACACACACAGAACATGAAACAATGGGTTTATCATACACACTGTAAGGAGAGTGATCACTTAAGATAAGCCATCACCAGCAGCAGGGGGGGGAAAGGAGGAAAACCTTTCATGGTGACAAACCTACTACAGGACAGGCCCAACAAAGAAAATAACAGAACACCACTAGCCATCACCTTCAGCCCCCAACTAAAACCTCTCCAACGCATCATCAAGGATCTACAACCTATCCTGAAGGACGACCCATCACTCTCACAGCTCTTGGGAGACAGGCCAGTCCTTGCTTACAGACAGCCCCCCAATCTGAAGCAAATACTCACCGGCAACCACACACCACACAACAGAACCACTAACCCAGGAACCTATCCTTGCAACAAAGCCCGTTGCCAACTCTGTCCACATATCTATTCAGGGGATACCATCATAGGGCCTAATCACATCAGCCACACTATCAGAGGCTCGTTCACCTGCGCATCTACCAATGTGATATATGCCATCATGTGCCAGCAATGCCCCTCTGCCATGTACATTGGCCAAACTGGACAGTCTCTACGTAAAAGAATGAGTGGACACAAATCAGACGTCAAGAATTACAACATTCAAAAACCAGTTGGAGAACACTTCAATCTCTCTGGTCACTTGATTACAGACCTAAGAGTGGCTATCCTTCAACAAAAAAGCTTCAAAAACAGACTCCCACGAGAGACTGCTGAATTGGAATTAATTTGCAAACTGGATACAATTAACTTAGGCTTGAATAGAGACTGGGAATGGATGAGTCATTACACAAAGTAAAACTATTTCCCCATGGTATTTCTCCCCCCCCATCCCACCCCCCCACTGTTCCTCTGATATTCTTGTTAACTGCTGGAATTAGCCTACCTTGCTTGTCACCATGAAAGGTTTTCCTCCTTTCCCCCCCCTGCTGCTGGTGATGGCTTATCTTAAGTGATCACTCTCCTTACAGTGCGTATGATAAACCCATTGTTTCATGTTCTCTGTGTGTGTGTGTATATAAATCTCTCCTCTGTTTTTTCCACCAAATGCATCCGATGAAGTGAGCTGTAGCTCACGAAAGCTTATGCTCTAATAAATTTGTTAGTCTCTAAGGTGCCACAAGTACTCCTTTTCTTTTTGTCAAATATCTTGACACACTCAATAAAATCATGAGATTGGCAACAATAGTTTGGCCAAAGTAGGTTTTAAATGATTATTGAAGTCTGTTAAGAAGATCCTTATTTTTTGTGTAAACATAAGTAAAACTTTTATTATCATTTAGAACTTATTTGAATAGACTTGGTGGAGGACTGAAATGGTTCCCAAGAGATTGCCAGTAGGAAACAGTGACCTCTAAATTGCCAGATTTGAATCTAGCCCAGGTTGGTAATGACCAAAAGTTACCATCTGATGGCAGTTCAGTGTCTATATTGGAGGGAGGGAGTGGTCTCTGACTGAATAAACATGGTGATTTTCGGCAAGAAGTGGGCTTCCAGCATAGGAGTGAAACACATTAGGGCTACGTTACTGGAGAAATATGAGCTGTTTATATTGTGTTGCTTCAGTGGGTAGCTGTCTTCAATTGCCAGGGTTGCCAATCTAGCACCAGGCTAACAGAAGCACTAAATTAACTTTAAAATGTTAAAGAAAAGTACATGGTTAGATTTTATTTTAGCCTAAAACCCACATAGATATGTTAAATAAAAAGGAGTGCATTCTTATTATTACTCAGTGTTAATACCAGAATGAAAGAAAGTGCCGGAAAAGTGCATACGGTAAAGAAAATCACATGAGCTTGTAGGAATGTAAATAGTCTTAAAAATCAAACTGTTAAACAGGTAGGTAGAGAAGAACCAGAAAAGTAGGGAGCAGAGGAGAAGGTGGAATCTGAAATACAGACTGGCTGAAGGCTGTGGAGAGATTAAGAGACATAGATAAGGAAAATTATTGTGTATTTACCAGGTTTTATAAGACACTTGCAAAATGGAAATATATCATTCCATGCACCCAACCTATCTGCCTACCCTTAACTTGATGATAATAGAAAAACTAATGGCATTTTACTCGCATGTCAAAATAGTGCTTGCCCCAGGAGCACAGGAAAATTGAATTTTCCAGGCTGTATTATAGGGATAGAAGGTGACAAGGTGGTTAGTCCTCTAGCCTTTTATCTTCGGGGATCTATACTCAAATCTATTTTCCAAACGAGAAAGTGGATTAAGATCTCCAAATGCCTTGTCATTTGTGCTCCACATAATAAAACCACCATGCTAATGGGCAGGATGGGCAACTTGAAATGGAAGAACAGAAGGTGCTGGAGGACAGGATTGAGATGCACTGACAGCTGTGTAGAGGAAGCTTGCGCAGTTGCTGCTTTGCAATCTATTCTAACCAGTGTTGATGGTGTTAGTTGTCAGCCCCCCACTTTCATAACCCCCAGCTCCATAGCAAAATTAAAAACCTAATGCACTACTCAAATCAGCATAAAGCAGAGCTATAATTCCACCTGGAGCTTTGCGCTCATGGTTCATGATGTCACCAGAATCCCTTGATGGAATTATTATTGCTTTATTATGTATAAATGAAAGCACATTAAACTTTTTATTATAATCCTTTAAAATAGAACTGAATCCCTTCACAAGCTGCATTTTTTTGTTTGCTTGGAGTAGGAGAAGCAGCTGGGTTGAAGAATGTTTCATCCTGTATGCAATTTCTCCCTCTTTCCTTAATGAAGAGCTAGATACAGTAAATACAACAGCTGTTTGCCATGCAGCTAGGGATGATGAGAGCAATGAAACATGATGCTGAATAAAAGCCATCTGCAACTTGTTGGCTTGGATTTTCTCACAGCAAATAAGTACTTTGGTTTTACCCAGGATCCCGATATTACTAGGGAGAAAAACATGATCTTAAACTGTATCACTTTAGAACATGTGCTTGGTATTGACAAATTGGGATTTAGACCAAGAACGGTTGTGATTAATAACTGATACATTTCTTGTGATCATGTTCAAACTTTACTGTTTACCCAAGGTAGGATCTAGCAATGAAGACAGACATTTTCAAGGGAGTTAAGAACTAAACTAAATTAAACAGTCTTTTTTTATGGGTGCAGAGCTAATAGGCTCCATAACCATTTGCAATAACAAAGCTCAGAAATTTACCAGTGAGATTTAAACCTCCCTTTGGCCTCTTCATTAGGTTTTTGTGGCCAACTGGGGCACAACATGAAACCTTTTGTATCAGGTTTGACTTATGCATGTTTGAATAACTGCAGCAAAATGCAACTTCCCATACTATGTGGTTTTGAACGTAGATGACAAAACTGTGGGAATATAAGAAATAGCATTTTTAAAAATGCAACAGTGGAACCTCCAGACAGTTCTGTAATAGGGGTTTTAACAACGCAACTGATATCAAGTTGATCTTAGGTTTTTGTATGTAAATATTCTATTGTTTGCATCTATGGATTTAGAGCTCTAATCACAGCATGCAGAGGGGTCATACTGGAAAAATGTCTCCCAGGCTCCACCCAGAAAATAACTCCACCTTTGTGAGTCATCAATATGCAATTTTTGAAGGGACTCGGTTATACTTTAAGGTATTATAATAATGCAATAATATCCCCCCCCATGCATAATTTTACCGTGGGATTTTGGTGACCAGGGGTTGAATTTGGGAAGCAGGAGAGCTTCATTCTTACATGAAAAATAAAATAGTTAACAATGTTAACGTTTTAAATGATCATCACTGAGCATCTGATTTAACACCAACCTGAGATGTGTGGGGCAGTTCACCCCATCAGAGCTATTGTTTGAGGATCTCCACACACTCACACAGAGGGTATGTCTTCACTGCAGAGTCAATTCAAGTCATCACTACCTGGGTTAGCCTAGCGTGGGTGTAAGTGTTCAAACAGCAAAGCCACAGTCGAGTTAGTGTGTCCTCACTGGTGCTTCACTCAACCAGTTGCATCACCAGGACTTATGGGGCACATCCTGTGGTTCTTAGTGCTGCAGTATGATTCTTTCCCAGCGAATTGTGGAAGAATGTGTTTGTAGAGCCCAGCGTAGATACAAAAATTTGGATCTGCATCCGATCCACGTCCACAATAATTAACTTGTATCTGACCTGCGATCCGCATGCCACCTTTTATATGTATCCACATTTGCACCCACACCAGCATTCTATCTCACTGTTGGGGCCCATTGAGGATACAAAAATTAGGATCCGCATCCAATCCACAAAGATGGTAAACAATACAGCTGCATCTGTGGATGCAGATATCTGCAGATTTAAACTGGATATCCGTGGATTTACAGGGTTCTACTTGTCTGTCCTTCTGGACGAATGGGAGAGAATTCTGGGAAGACACTGGAGGACTGTCAGCACTCGAGTGATTTAGCCTATGTCTTCACTGCAAATTGGATGGGTTACCACCTGAGAGAAAGCATCACCTAGGTTCTAGCCTACAGCCCTGGAATAGGCCACTTAGCCTTGGTTGAAAGCACCATCACACTCTGCGAGAGGGTTTTGTGTGCAGACAAGAGTGGGTTAAGGACAACGCCAGACTACTAGCCCAGGTTAATGCTGCAGTGAATACATACCCAGACATCTCTTCATCAGTTACAATCCGTTCACATTTTGAGGCTGTGATGTTCCCCTGGGGTTATCTGGATCAGTGATCTGCTAGGTCACTCCAGTCCTCGATTCTGGGAGCCAGCTTTACCCTGCTCTGCTGTGGGACCCCCCGCTCCTGGGTTGTTCCCGCACCGTCTCTAGCATATAAGACGAACATTTACAAGTATCTTTATGATACCATATCCTCAGTTCAGACAGTATGGTTTGAGGTTCATTACCCATGGTGTTCTTTGACTCTCCACTACCTCCATCTACAGACACCACCACCAAAGCGACGGAAGCGCTGATCAAAGGGGAGAGCCTGGCTGAAGGGCAGCCAGTCAGCCTGTGGTGAAAAGCATCTAAGTTTGCAAGGGCACTGAAAGTGTTTAAGATCAGCTTAGAATGTGTTTTTCTTTTATTTCATTTGACAAATTTGACTACTTGTGCTCTGACTTATAATCCCTAAAAAGCATAGAATCATAGAATATCAGGGTTGGAAGGGTCCTCAGGAGGTCATCTAGTCCAACCCCTGCTCAAAGCAAGACCAATCCCCAACTAAATCATCCCAGCCAGGGCTTTGTCAAGCCTGACCTTAAAAACCTCAAAGGAAGGAGATTCCACCACCTCCCTAGGTAACACATTCCAGTGCTTCACCGCCTTCCTAGTGGAAAAAGTTTTTCCTAATATCCAACCTAAACCTCTCCCGCTGCAGCTTGAGACTATTACTCCTCGTTCTGTCATCTGTTACCACTGAGAACAGTCTAGATCCATCCTCTTCGGAACCCCCTTTCAGGTAGTTGAAAGCAGCTATCAAATCACCCCTCATTCTTCTGTTCTGTAAACTAAACAATCCCAGTTCCCTCAGCCTCTTCTCATAAGTCATGTGTTCCAGTCCCCTAATCATTTTTGTTGCCCTCCGCTGGATGCTTTCCAGTTTTTCCACATCCTTCTTGTAGTGTGGGGCCCAAAACTGGACACAGTACTCCAGATGAGGCCTCACCAATGTCAAATAGAGGGGAACGATCACATCCCTCGATCTGCTGGCAATGCCCTACATATACAGCCCTAAATGCCATTTAGCCTTCTTGGCAACAACGGCACACTGTTGACTCATATCCAGCTTCTTGTCCACTGTAACCCTTAGGTCCTTTTCTGCAGGAGTGCTGCCTAGCCATTTAGTCCCTAGTCTGTAGCAGTGCATGGGATTCTTCTGTCCTAAGTCCAGGACCTACCCTTGGGGCACTCCGCTTGATATCGGCTGCCAGCTAGACATGGAGCCATTGATCACTACCCATTGAGCCTGATGATCTAGCCAGCTTTCTGTCCACCTTATAGTCCATTCATCCAGCCCATACTACTTTAACTTGCTGGCAAGAATACTGTGGGAGACTGTATCAAAAGCTTTGCTAAAGTCAAGGAATAACACGTCCACTGCTTTCCCCTCATCCACAGAGCCAGTTATCTCGTCATAGAAGGCAATTGGATTAATCAGGCATAACTTGTCCTTGGTGAATCCATGCTGACATTTCCTGATTACTTTCCTCTCCTATAAGTGCTTCAGAATTGATTCCTTGAGGACCTGCTCCATGATTTTTCTAGGGACTGAGGTGAGGCTGACTGGCCTGTAGTTCCCAGGATCCTCCTTCTTCCCTTTTTAAAAGAGGCACTACATTAGCCTTTTTCCAGTCGTCCGGGACTTCCCCCGATCGCCATGAGTTTTCAAAGATAAAGGCCAATGGCTCCGCAATCACATCCGCCAACTCCTTTAGCACTCTCGGATGAAGCGCATCTGACCCCAGGGACTTGTGCTCGTCCAGCTTTTCTAAATAGTCCCGAACCACTTCTTTCTTCACAGAGAGCTGGTCACCTCCTCCCCATGCTGTGCTGCCCAGCGCAGCAGTCTGGGAGCTGACCTTGTTCGTGAAGTCAGAGGCAAAAAAAGCATTGAGTACATTAGCTTTTTCCACATCCTCTGTCACTAAGTTGCCTCCCTCATTCAGTAAGGGGCCCACACTTTCCTTGACTTTCTTCTTGTTGCTAACTAACCTGAAGAAACCCTTCTTGTTACTCTTAACATCTCTTGCTAGCTGCAACTCTAGGTGTGATTTGGCCTTCCTGATTTCACTCCTGCATGCCTGAGCAATATTTTTGTACTCCTCCCTAGTCATTTGTCCAATCTTCCACTTCTAGTAAGCTTCTTTTTTGTGTTTTAAGATCAGCAAGGATTTTACTGTTAAGCCAAGCTGGTTGCCTGCCATATTTACTATTCTTTCTACACATCGGGATGGTTTGTCCCTGTAACCTCAATAAGGATTCTTTAAAATACAGCCAGCTGTCCTGGACTCCTTTCCCTCTCATGTTATTCTCCCAGGGGATCCTGCCCATCAGTTCCCTGAGGTTGTCAAAGTCTGCTTTTCTGAAGTCCAGGGTCCGTATTCTGCTGCTCTCCTTTCTTCCTTGTGTCAGGATCCTGAACTCGACCACCTCATGGTCATTGTCTCCCAGGTTCCCATCCACTTTTGCTTCCCCTACTAATTCTTCCCGGCTTGTGAGCAGCAGGTCAAGAAGAGCTCTGCCCCTAGTTGGTTCCTCCAGCACTTGCACCAGGAAATTGTCTCCTACACTTTCAAAAAACTTCCTGGATTGTCTGTGCACCGCTGTATTGCTCTCCCAGTAGATATCGGGGTGATTGAAGTCTCCCATGAGAACCAGGGCCTGCAGTCTAGTAACTTCCGTTAGTTGCTGGAAGAAAGCCTCGTCCACCTCATCCCCTTGGTCTGGTGGTCTATAGCAGACTCCCACCATGACATCACCCTTTGTTGTTCACATCTCTAAACTTAATCCAGAGACTCTCAGGTTTTTCTGCAGTTTCATACCGGAGCTCCGAGCAGTCATTGTCTCTCTTGCATACAGTGCAGCTCCCCCACCTTTTCTGCCCTGCCTGTCCTTCCTGAACAGTTTATATCCATCCATGACAGTACTCCAGTCATGTAAGTTATCCCACCAAGTCTCTGTTATTCCAGTCACATAATAATTCCTTGACTGTGCCAGGACATCCAGTTCTCCCTGCTTGTTTCCCAGGCTTCTTGCATTTGTGTATAGGCGCTTAATATAACTTGCTGATCATCCCGCTTTCTCAATATGAGGCAGGAGCCCTCCCCTCTTGCACTCTCCTGCTCGTGCTTCCTCCCGGTATCCCCACTTACCTCAGGGCTTTGGTCTCTTTCCCCTGGTGAACCTAGTTTAAAGCCCTCCTCCCTAGGTTAGCCAGCCTGCTTGCGAAGATGCTCTTCCCTCTCTTGGTTAGGTGGAGCCCTTCTCTGCCTAGCACTCCTCCTTCTTGGAACACCATCCCATGGTCAAAGAAACCAAAGCTTTCTCTCAGACACCACCTGTGTAGTCATTCGTTGACTTCCACAATTCAACAGTCTCTACCCGGCCCTTTTCTTTCCACAGGGAGGATGGACAAGAACACCACTTCCACCTCAAACTCCTTTATCCTTCTTCCCAGAGTCACGTAGTCTGAAGTGATCTGCTCAAGATCATTCTTGGCAGTATCGTTGGTGCCCATGTGGAGAAGCAGGAAGGGATAGCGATCCAAGGGCTTGATGAGTCTCGGCAGTCTCTCCGTCACATCGTGAATCCTAGCTCCTGGCAAGCAGCAGTCTTCTCGGTTTTCCCAGTTGGGGTGGCAGATAGGTGACTCAGTCCCCCTGAGGAGGGAGTCCCCAACCACTACCACCCACCTCCTTCTCTTGGGAGCGGTGGTCATGGCACCCCCATCCCTAAGACAGTGCATCTCATGCCTTCCAATCGGCGGAGTCCGTCTTCTGCTCCCTTCCCTCAGATGTATCGTCTCTAGTCCACTCTCCGCATTAGAACCCAGGGAGAGAACATGAAAATGGTTGCTTACCTGCATCTGTATTGCTGGTACATGGACACTCCCCTTTCTTCTTCTGGAGGTCACATGCTGCTAGATTTCTTCACCGTCCTTCTGTCCCCGTTGCGCAGCCTGCTCTGAATCTTCATAATGTTGTGTCCGTAGAAGTATATCCTGACGTCTGTCCAGGAAATGTTCAGTTTCTCTTATGCAACGCAGGGTCGATACTTGTTTCTCCAGACTTTGAACCTTCTCTTCCAATATGGAGACCAGCTTGCACTTTGTACAGACAAAGTCGCTTCTGTCCTGTGGAAGAAAGACAGACAAACATGGCACATCCTGTGCAAGTAACAACAGCTGAACACTCACGCTCCATATTACCTTCCTTCCAAGAGCTTCCTCGGGTGTTGTCGTAACTATTCAGAGACGCCTGCACAATGAAAGCCTCAGTGGGCTCTCCCAGGTGAACTCCCAGACAAACTTCCTCTGTTAGCCGCTCTGCTGTTCGCCGCTCAGCTGATTTGCAGCTGACTGGCTTTTTATAACAGTCAGGCCCACTCAAGGCTCACCTGGAACAAAGCACTCCCAATTCACACTTTTCAAACAATCAAGCACACGGTCAAACTGTCCCCACAACAGACACTCAGATGCTCAACAACACAGCCCCACTAATGCAACACTTACCATACCACCTCTCAGACAGATCCCAGGCAAACTCCCTCTGTTAGCCTCTCCACTGTTCTATCTTTGTAGTTAATCTATCTTTTTAGTTAATAAATCTGTTTGTTTGTTCTACCTGAAGTAGTGCGTTTGGTTTGAAGCATGTCAGAGACTCCCCTTGGGATAACAAGCCTGGTACATATCAATTTCTTTGTTAAATTGATGAATTCATATAAGCTTGCAGCGTCCAGTGGGCATAACTGGACACTGCAAGATGGAGATTCCTAGGGTTGTGTCTGGGACTGGAGATATTGGCTAGTGTCTTTCAGTTGCACAATCCAAGCAGTGGCTGGCCAAAAGTGCTCACTCAGTTGGCTGGGAGCAGCTTAAATGCTAGAGGCTGTGCGGGAACAGCCCGGAAGTGGGGGTTCTCACAGCGGAGCAGGGTAAGGCTGGCTCCCAGAGTCGAGGATTGGAGTGACCTAGCAGATCACCCGTCCAGATAACACCAGGGGAAAGTCACAAAGTCTTTCTTTGCAATTATAGCAGCTAGAAACTTACACTTTTCTTTTTATATGAAAGATGAGATTGCAAGGAACAAGGTAGCTGTTTCAGAGACAGGCCAGCATGCTGTGCTACCCTGTACCGGTTCAACCCAAGACTTGTCACATGTGCATTAGTCTGCTGAGGAAGAGGCAGTAAACATCACATGTTGAGCCACTGGAGGTGTCTCCTCTTCCCTCTTCCAGTCCTGCTTTCATAACCAAGTCATTTTATATTCCCTTCTTTCATGGGAAGGATGAGCTTTTACTGTGTCTCTGATTCCTTCTAGAAGAAGGGGGGGTTGTGCCCATTCTTTCCATGCATTTCCTCCCCCTGCCTTCCCCCCCCCTTTTTAGATGAATTATCTTGTTCTTATAGCATTAAGAAACAGGCAGGAGACAAAACATTTGGGGCCAGATTTTTCAAATAGCTCAGCACATCGGTACCGAACTCTTTTGAAAGAATGGCCCAAAGCATCTCAGCAGGAGCTGCCAGAAGCTGCACACTATGGACAATCTTGGATCTTATAGATTTATAGATTCCAAGGTCACAAGGGACCATTGTGATAATCTGGTCAGACTTCCTGTATAACATAGGCCTTAGCATTTCCCCAGAATAATTCCTAGAGCAGATCGTTTAGAAAAACATCCAATCTTAATTTAAAAATGGTCAGTGATGGAGAATTCATCACAACCTTGGCAAGTTGTTCCTATGGTTGAATACCCTCTCTGTTAAAAATTTATGCCTGAATTTGTCTAGCTTCAACTTTCAGCCATGGGATTGTGCTATACCTTTGTCTGCTAGACTGCAGAACCCATTATTAAATATTTGTTCCCCATGTAGATACTTACAACTTTATTAAAGTTATCTCTTAACCTTCTCAAAATAGATTTAACTCTTTAAGCCTATCACTATAAGTTTAAAAACCTGCAGGGCTGGAATCTGGGAGTTCTGTGTTCCAGATACCACCACATTGCTACGGCAGGCTTAGTATGGGCTCCCACAAGATGACCATGTGAGGCGAGGCTTGGAAGGAAGTACCACCCAGCAGGACCTGAGTGGCAGCCCCTCACGGCCTACTGATTGGCTGGTACCAGTACTTAAACCAGGAAGTCATGATGGGAAACTGTCTGAACAACAACACAGACTGCCTGCCTGTCTCTGCTCATGATAGCCCCTTGACTCTGGCTTCTGATCCTGGTTTGTCCTTGGCTTTGCTCTTCGATTGTTGTCTGCACTGGTGCCTGATCCTGCCTGCCTCCTCACACCTGACATTTGGTTTGCCCTCTGACCTGTCTTGGACTCTGACCTACCGGTACTTGACTCGGCCTGACTCCATCTCTGACCACTATGTCTGACCGCCTTTGTTACGGTCATGACGGTTTTCTCAGACCATCTCTGGGTGCCCGCCCCGATCCATCAAACACTTCCACAGACAATGGAAGGGGCTCGCTGCCCTCCAACCAGTGGCTCCCCAAGTGTCTGGCACCCACAGGACCAAGTCACTCATCTGCAGGCAGAGAACCTTGGACTACAGATCATGCTATGCAGTCTGCATTCAAAGCACAGACCCTGCACAAGCAGCTAGCCCCATTGCAGGCTCAAGTGGTGCAGATCACTGCTAAAGCATAGACCCTACACAAGCAGCTTGTACTCTTACAGGGAGAACCACCCCACACTGTGCTACGTCCCAAACGGTTCAGTGGGGATCATTGGAAAGTCTGGGGCTGCTCTTCATGCTCTGCCCTCTACTGTATCCCACAGGCCAGACTCAGGTGGGGCTTGTTGTCAGCCTGCTCTCTGGCGAAGAGCTTGTTTGGGCCTCCCTCTTTTGGACAGAACAGCCCAGATCTCTCTGAGTGGGAAGCCTTCCCAACCATCTTTGATGACCCTTATTGTATCTGCTCTGCAGAGGCTGCCCTTTGGAAGGCTTTGCCAGGGGTAAGGACTGGCTACCTCCTACACTGCCCATTTCTGACAGCTTAGGGCTGATGTTGAATGGAATAATGTAGCCCAATTTCACCAGTTCTAGTGGCAGCTCAGTGATGAGGTAAAAGATGAGCTAGCCCACGATGAAAACTCGATCTGTCTAGGCACTGTTATTGACCTCACCCTGTGCATCGACTCTCTGCTGTGTGAGCGGAAGGAGGAAAGAGGAGGTGGCCCGACAACACTACACCTGCCCTCCACACTAAGGCCTGTAGAATTGAGTCCTGAATCCATGCAGGCCAGCCTGGGTCGCGGACATCTGACTCTGGAGGAGAAAAAGTGTCTATGACCACTGAACCTCTGTTTTTTGACTGAGGGGGACCAGGACACGCCCTTACCTCCTGCCCAGCTCAGAAGAACTAAGGAAATGGACCAGCCCAGGCCTAATGTGCAGTTCAGCCTGTGCACCTTCAGAGCCCCATGCTCTGAACCCACTCTTACCCCTACCTCAAGTAGCACCCAACCTGGGAACCATGGTGTCTTCCTTCATTTCCAGTTGCTACTGTGGTTGCAGGTCTTTGGGTAAGTGCAGCAGATCTCCTCACAACTAGCAATGATAGACTCTGGGGCTGTGGCCAACTTTATAGATGTTGAGGCAGCCAAAACCCTCCAGATCCCCCTTCAGCCAAAACCCACACCATAACTGGGGAGTTGATTGATGGGTCATCCCTATTGTCAGGATTGGTGACTCAGGAGACTGTCCCCTTAGAGCACTGAGAAATACTATGCTTTGATGTGATGTGCTCTTCATTCTTCCTGATGATTCATGACATTCCTTGGTTCAAGCAGGATGACCCATGTATCTCCTGGTGGTGGAGAACCATTAGCTTCCCCTCCGAATACTGTCAAAAGGCATGCCTCCAACAAAGCAACCAATCCTCAATTGACCTGAATGCAGGGCCATGTGATGGAAGGAGACCCCTGGAAGTGGAACCCCGGACAGCTGTGGCTAGCCAGTCATGAGCGGCTCCAGGCCAGAATCTCAGCCTCCCTGACAAGTACCACTGTAGCCCATAAGGCTAGCCTGCTTGCTTGCTTGCTCATATATCCTTTTTTATGGGTTTGATTGTTTTATTATAATAGACTTATAGATTCATAGTAGAGTATTTTTGGCAATAATGCAAGGAAGCTAAAGGCTACTTCCTGTATGTTGAGTTAGAGCATAAAGTTAGCCTATATATGTTTGTGACCTTTAGCATAGATCAGTGAGGATGAGTTCAATGAAGTAAGACTTTTGGCATAGATAGATGGCGACTTAAGTTCATGCCCCCTACAAACATATCAGGTACACCACAAAGAACATGGAAATAACCGGTTAGGCCAGAAATAACAGATGTGAGAATGAGCTAATGGTCATTAATACGTATGAACATGCCAGTCTATAAAGTAAGCATACCCTGATATTTTGTGGGTGAGGAAATAAAGTTTGGACATAGAAGATGGGCACATAGTGCTCAGGCTCTATAAGAGGGGCAACCCACCATGTTTAGTTTTGTTTTTAGTTACCTTCTATAGTCTTTCTGTAGCTTTTTAGGTCTCTAGGTTCTCCTAAATTCTTCACGTCCCACTTGAGAATTGAGGAAACTGGACCATCAGACTCTTTTGGCATGCCAAGGCAAGGCTGGTCCTTTGGCTCTCACCAACAGGTTGTCAAGGCAGAGTATGAGTATGTTAATCTAGGAAGTTTTATAGTAAATAGTACCATATGTACCTCTAGAACAATATTATTTCCTTTTTAATTCTGAATGGTTAATTTTCCATTTGATTACTTTCCATTTGTCTCAATAAGTGTCTTTAAGGCTGTATTTTGTTCTCAGTGTAAGTGTCCTTGTCATACATCCCGACAGTCCTTGCAAAACTCTGTGTAGCTTGCTTCTGGGACAAGAATCTTTTCTTCTAATCAGATTAATTTATCGAGCCTATAACCAATTTTATATAAATAGTATTAATCCCCTAAAAAATTAGACAACACCACAACTCCCTGGATGTTTTCAAAAAGAAAAATACAGACTCACTACCCCTGCATAGAGACTACTACTGCCCAATAGATCTCCAACCTGGGTCAAAGGTGCCTTACGGACAGATACACTCCATGTTCTAACCAGAGCTGGAGGCACTATGTGGGTATTTACAGGAAAACATAGTCTATGGCTTCTTTGGCAATTCACTTCTCCAGCAGAGGCACCAATCCTCTTGGTGAAGAAGGAGGATGGCTCACTATGTCTCTGTGTAGACTATCACTCATTGAACCAAGTGACCATTCATAACGAGTACCCTTTGACCTTCATTCTGGAATTGCGGGATTGCCTGAGGACTGCCAAGATATTTATAAAACTAGATATTTGGGGGACATAAGGGCTGGGGACGAATGGAAGACCACTTTTCGTACATGATAAAGAAATTTCAAATACTTGCTAATGCCCTTTGGCTTAACCATTGTCCTTGCAACATTTCAGCATTTCATAAATGATGTGTTCAGGGATATCCTGGACCAGTATGTGATAATCTACCTCAATGGATATACTGGTATTTTCCAAAAACTTCAAACACGCTGGTAGTGCTGCTCCATCTGTCTTGGAGAGGTTAGGGATGCCTGGTTTGTACGCCAAAATTGACCAGACCACCATTGAATTTTTGGGGTACACCAACTCCCCAGAGGAAATACAGATGGATCCACAAAAGGTGGAAGCCATCTGCAACTGGATAGCACCCCAGTGGTGCTGTGAGAACTTCAGCACTTCCTGAGCTTTACAGATTTTTATAGGAGATTCATCAGCAAACTCACAACTCATAACCCACCTGACTTCCCTCGTCCTCAAAGCCATGTGATTCACTTGGTCATCTGAAGCCCAGCTTGCTTTTGACCAACTAAGGGCTGTCTCCACCACATCCCCAATCCTGGAACACCTGGACCTGACTCATCCCTTCATAGTGGCAGCAGATGCATCCAATGTGGCTATAGGGACAGTACTCTCACAGTGAATCAGACCCCAGTCAGTTCTGCACCCTTGCACATTCTGTTCTCAAAAACTTACCCCCACAGAGATGAACTATGAAATACTGGACAAGGAGCTGCTTGTTATAAAACGGCATTTGAAGAATACCTTAAGTATCTTCTTAGCAAGACCTGAGCATTGAACCAGAGGCAGCTAAGATGGGCCCTGTTCTTTTCTTGGTTCAATTTCACAATTACCGACTACCTGGGAAAGCGAAATGGAAAAGCTGATGCTCTGTTGTGGAAGGGGGAATACTACTGGGCAAGCTAAGAATCAACTTCCAAGCCCCCATATCTCCTTGAGATTGGTAACTTTGCCAGTGCCACAGTTCAATGAGACCTGCTCTCCTTCATCTGAACTGCCTCAGAAAAAGACCCAATTGCCCAAGGGACACAGTCCATGCAGGATGGGATAATGTACTTTGACAAGCTCATATATGTGCCCCCAGGGCACCCCTGACTGGAGGTGCTAGGGCCCCCTTTACTATTACATCCTGAGATCTATAGTTAATCACTTTTTAATTCATTTCATATATGCTACATTAATTTTATATTATTCAATACTTTTTAATCAAAATGTTTTATGGTACCAAGTCTAATGCTGTAGAGAGTCTAAGTAGATTATGTCAACACTATTACCTTTATCAACCGAATTTGTAATCTCATCAAAATAAGATATCAAGTTAGTATGACAAGATCTATTTTCATCAACGCATCTTGATTCACATTAATTACTTTACCCTCCTTTAATTCTTTACTAATTGAGTTCAGTATCAGCTGCTCCATTATCTTGCTTAGGATTGGTGTCTGGCTGACAGGCCTATTGCTATCCAGTCATCTCATTTATCTTTTTTAAAAATCAGTATTATAATCACTTTCTTTCAGTTCCTGGACTTTCACCATTATTCTAAGGCTTATTGACAATCAATATTAATGGTCCAATGAGCTCCTCAGCCAGTTCTTTTAAAATCCTTGGATGCAAGTTATCTGTACCTGCTGATTTAAAAATGGCTGACTTTAGTAGCTGTAGTTTAACATCCTCTAGAGATACTAGTGGAATTGAAAGAGTTATTGCCATATGCTGAAACTATATCATTGTTATTTATGTGCCTAAATGGGAGTTTAGCTCTCTTGGAAACTGGACCTAAATGTAGGTGTTGAGTATTGGATAATCTGGCTCTGAGCTCTTTTGAAAATCTTGTATTTGGAGGTTTAGGACCCTGGCAGTCAGGAAGGACCCTGGCATTTTGGAATGACTGTGAGCAGCACCTGTGTTGTGTTGGTAGGAGGTGCTCACTTGACTTACTCATTTCAATATTTTTAAACTAATTCCTGCATATTTTGTTTCTCATGTTGTCTTTTCAGGTTTCTGTGAACTACAGGGGATAGGAAGTCCTAATTTAGGCAAATTACACCGTGTATCAAATTATGTGTTTTCTCTTGGAAGACCAAACCAGTTTGAGGGTCTCAGCTCTCTCCTATTTTTCCTTGCTTTAGTGCTAGATGTTTTGACAGGCCATTGAAGAGTTTCCACTGTATCTTGTGCAGCTGGAAGGTAATTTTGGAACTAGCTTGAGAAATGGGAATGGGTCCAGAGGCTTCCATGTGATACACTTGACTTGGTCTCATTTTATCATCTGTAAAACATGTTTCATTTACTCCAGAACTGTTTTGTTTTTAGTTCCTGTTTATTTTAGCACAAAAGTGGGGTGGCCACATACATACTTCAAATTATTTTCACACTCCTGTTCAGTATCTGCTAAGAATTTCTGTCAGTTGCCAGTTGCTAAATATATTTTCCATAAACTAATCATCACTGATTTTTTTCCCCTTAATCTTGAAATAAAGCAAGAAATATCAATTTAAGGAAACATTTCTGGTTTTGCAGTATTTGTTCTCAGATGTGGCATTGAAATATATTGCTGTAAAATTCAACAAGATAAGTAAAATTAAATTTATTTTTAGGCTGAATAACAAAATTCTCTAAGATTTTTCTCTTAGAAAACGTTATCGCTCTGCATCAGGGTGAGGAGATTTATTTCCTGATACACTGACATGATGTACAACAACTTTCAGCCCTCAGTTAAACAAAGCAATTTGGTTGTGATTTCATTTGTGCAGCAATTTTTTTTCTTTTCTTTCCACCTCCCTTTCTCCTTATGACGACTGGTTTGGTTGGTTGCTTGCTTGGTTTTTTACTGTGTAGTTTTTTAGGTCAAATTTAGGATCTATCTTGACGTTTATTACATCTGGAAAACTTTACTGTATGGAAGCTTTCCATCTGCTTTTTTAAAACAAATCATTGGAGGGAGGAAAGGAAAGTATACAGTTTACTGTAAGCCTAACTTTGCTCTTTTCCGATCTGAGCCAACTGGGTTCCAATCAGAGAGCAAGTAACAGGTGGGAATTATTAATTTTCATCCAAATTGGGTTCTAATATCTGTATTCTGGGAACAATAAGCTCTTAATCTTTCCTTATGAAAGAAGCCAAAAAGAACAGAAGTTGAACAGTTGGTTGAAGAGGGAGTAAGTGATGAGTATGTAGGACAATCTAATGCTCTAATGAAGACAGGATGGTGCCGGAATGCAAATAACTAGTCTGTGATAGGTTGGTATTTGTGAGTATTACAACTATGAAGCCAAATCCAGAGGTGCAGTGTATTCAATCCTAGGCAAACTCCTACTGATCTCAGTGTGGGGTTTACCTATTCAAGAACTAAGTACAAGTCTGAATAAGGTGCTGAGGGTTTTCCTCATCACAGCTTTTTCTTTGTATGCTCATTATTTTTCAGTTTAAACAATATCATCAGTCAGGATCCCCTTGTGAGCACCACCAGCAACATACTGCACGGTGCACTGAATGTGGAAATCAGCTGTGGGGACAGATAAAACAAAACAGTTGTTTCTAGCCTCCTGCATCCATCTTTATGGTTTTTTCCTTCCTGAGGGTTTCAGGTTGAAGTATTTACAAAAGGACAAGACAAACTGGTCTGGTATTGCCTAGAAACATAATAGGAAAAATCCCAGCCTAGCTCACCGCACAGCCCTCCTTGCTTGCTTGTCTCCCAAGCCAGTGGAGTAGCTCTTTTTCAGTGTCCTCTGTTATTTGATTGCCCTGAATTCTCCAGCCTAGCTAGCTTCATTATCTATGGTACTTATAGAGATCCCATTACTATTGTATCAGAGTGCCTCATAATCTTTAATATATCTATCCTCACAACACCTGTGAGGTAGGGAAGTGCTGTTATTCCCATCTTACAGATGAGAAACAGAGGCACAGAGAGACTCAGCGTAGTTCTTCAAAGGTAATTTGAATTATCTACACTCAAATGAGCTGAGCTCACATGAGTCCAACTACATTGTGAAGTTACGGTTGAGCTGAACAGAGTGATTCTGTTAGTGACATTACATCATATTAGCAGCTGACAGGTAGTGCTAACTCAAGCTGTAGCCTATACCCCTAATGGGCCAGTCAGCTCAAGTTAAAAGCATCATCACCACATGTGAGTTAAGAGTTTGTGTGGGGGCAGGACTAGAGTTGGGGACAAAACTAAGTTAACTTGTCAGTGAAGACAAACCCTCAGTGACTTCCTGCAGGTTGCAGAGGAATTCTGGCAGAACAGGGAATTGAAACTGGGGGTCCCATGTCCCAGGCTGGCTCCCAAACCACTGGAACATCCATCATTCTATCTTCTCCTAGGCACATGTGCAGGGTAGTGGGATACTGAGCTGAAATTAACTCCTTGCTTCCTGGCAGCCAGGAAGAGGCCTCCCCATCATGTCACAGAAGGGTACCTGTTTTTTTTAACACTGACTCTAAGGTGCCACAAGTACTTCTGTTCTTTTTGCAGATACAGACTAACACAGCTGCTACTCTGAAACCTCTAAATACACGCTTGAGGATAGTGAGAAAAATTATGTTTTAGGGGTGGGAGGGAGTGAGAGAGAGAGAGAGAGAGAGAGAGAGAAAAATGATAGCAAGTGCATGTGGAAGATGGAACCATTGTTCAGGTTATATTCATGCCTAAGACATGTGGCTCTGCAGATGCTCATGCCATGTACAGCTGTGAAAGGCATCTGTTGTGGCCGTACATAACATTTTGTTGTCAAAAGAGCCAGGAAGTGTGTTTGTGTAATGTACTCCTGAGACCAAGGGGATATGAGGCTAGTATAAATCATGTCTGTAATATGCCCTGCCCACCTCTTTGGATACTATGACTTTTTCTGAGATGTCTGGATAACAGCATAGAGACCATATGCATTTGTAGTAGCACTATCAAGGAAGCACAGAATTCCAATAGATCCTTGCTAAGTGCTTGTGAAGCACATGTGCATTATTAAGGGTAGTTTGCATCCCTATGCAGTTGCTTATCAGGGAGCAGAATTTGGCCTTTTGTTTGGTGATTTAAAAAACGTAGACTGATTTGCCTCTTCTGTTATAGATTGGACTTACTGCAGCAAGATTTTACTTTGCTTCTCGTGAGGTAGAGAGGCATGAATCAGCCATCTGAACTTGTGTGTTGCAGGACCATCTCACTGACCAGTGTGCAGTTTTGTCTGTGTGGCAAGATGGTGACTTTCAGGTGGACTGTGCTCAGCTCCAGCTTTGGCTATCCCAAGGGAATATATCCACTACCCACTTCTGTTATTTTAAGACAGCAATCAGAATTCATCTGAGGTGCCACTACCCACCCTGTTGAGTATATTGCTAGCAGGAGATCTAATTAACATTTTGAGCACTGGCAGCCCCGTATGGAAACTACCATTCAGCCACTCATGTAAAAACTTTAGTGGTTCCCTTCTATTTAATTTAAAATACAATCAAATCAATTACATCATGATAGTTTCCCAAAGTTAAAACACCAGATGTATGGCTAGGCAAATGCATACAATGTCAATTGATTGGGTTGCTCAGAGGTGCATTACAGCTCCCCCATTTGTCAGTTTATCTATGGGGGATTAGTTGCATTCTTTTTCTTCCCCAGTAAGAAGAAAACAAGGAAAAAAATCCTGTTTTTGCTTCAGGAAGAATTGATATGTTATAGAATTTGAGAGTTTAATTTAAAATCACATTGATAATCTCAAAAGTGACTCTTTAAACCAGAGGCTCAAACATTTTACCATTCAAAAGAATTTTCCAATCAGCTCTAGAAACAAGCAGCTTCATTTACTTTGTACCAAGTCCAGGAGTTATTGTTCTTGTTGGTGAACTGGGATAACATGCAGCTGCATAAACATGTTGATTCTGCTGGGTTGGAGACCATGACGTCAAACTCTGGCACCCTCTAGCAAGACTGTATGTGAAGTCACATCATCTTCAAAAGAGGATTTGAGGTCTCCATATACCAGTGTCTTTTGTAGCATATCCTTTTGCGGAGAGAGGGTGAGATCAGAGGAAGCAAGAGCAAGAGAGAACTATATTCAAAACTGGATCTCTAGCAGACTGGTTGATAAATAATAAATATACAAAATACTAAGACATAAATCCACAAAAATTAAGTAAGTCTGATTTCAGGCTGGCACATCCTCCGAGCCTGAAATCAACTCTTTTATGGTTAGACATAGTAGTTCCTACGATGATTGATTTAAAAAAAAAAAAAAAGTTCACCACACTGAGTTTAAAAGTCATTCAGCTAGGTACTAGGTCACTCAGTGTTCCCACTTCTGGGATACAATCTATCAGCAGTCAAAGGCAGTCTTCCCATTCACTGCCTCAGATCCATGCCACACCCTCAGTGGCTGGTGGGGAACCTGGGCCCACCCTGTTCTCTGGGTTCCAATCCAGGGACCCTCAGCTCAGCAGTTCTTGGCTTTTCTCTCTCAGCTTTCGCTGCTCCTTCCCTGGACTGCTTTCTATAACTCTGGTTCCCCTTCTCTCTGGGTGCACTAGCTCTAAGAACCCTCTTCCCAGGGAGTGGCTGCTGCCTGCTTTCCTGCAGCCTTTCCTAGTAGTCCTGTCTGTAGACCACTACCTGGCTTTATAGGTGAGCCTCTCTCTAATTAGCTGCTTCCAGCCTAAAGTTCCCATTTGCAACCTAATTAGCTGATTGGGCCCACCTGGCTTAATTCAGCTCTTGCAAGGACAGTATGGTGTGCACACCCCATCGCACCGTGCATGGATGATTTTTCATATGTGGTGTTCAGAGGGAATGCAACAACTATTTATGTGCATTTCCAGTCTTAACCCATATTTTTTAAATGAATTATTTGACAGCGGTTGACCTAACAGAGCCATATGAATCTAATAGAGGTGGGACCAGGAAAGACCACATGAATCCAATCCATTTATGAGATGTTCCAGCAAGCTGCGTTTCTGTAATAATGTTTAAACAAATGGGGCAAACTTCAAGGTGCTGTAGCAACCTTTAGTCCAATTACTTTGTTTTTTGTGGGCTGAAGTCTTAGCATTAGTGTTTGTATTGCTATTAATAATAATTAATAATGAATTCTTCCCTACCACACAGATTCATTAGTTTAGTAAATGCTTTGTAAAGCACCATATAAATGCTAAGTATTATTAGCATTAAGTGCCTTCGCTTCAGAATCTCAAAATCCTTCTTCACAATCAGTAATTAAATAAGGCTCACAATGATTTTTGTGATCTATGTAAATCTTATCCCCATTTTGCAGATGGACAGACTGTGGCAGATATGGTTTAAACTGTCTTGTCCATGGTTACTTAGAGTCAGTGACATAACCAGAAACAGAATTCAGAAGGTCTGATTCCCAATCTTATGCTCTACTAGACTATTACTGATGTAATTGTAATTTGATGTAATAATACAGTCTTTGTACATACGTTTTGCTCCTGTAGCTCAACATATACATGCATAATGAAATCTCTATATATTTGCGTACTATACGTTTTGCTTAATATTATCTTGGTAATGCAGTGTCTCTGTAGGATTTAATTAAAATGACATCCAAACATGCATTGAAGTTAGCCATGTAACTCAAAGTTCTTTTCGTATTAATGTGGAATTGCTGTTTTAGGTGGAGAAGAAAAGGATTATTAAAAGCAATGATGTGCAAGTTCAATAGCCTTCTTTTTTTGTAGAAAAAATTCTTTGAGTACACTGTTTGTTAGCTACTTCATTACTCTTCTTTTATATTCCTTTTTAGTGAGCAATAACTCAAGTTACTAAAAGCAGACTATAACCAAGGAATTTTCAGTTAACTACTAAAAGGTGGCTTTATTCTAAACAGTGACTGTAAATATGGCATGGGGTTGTCCCATATTTCCCTAAATTATTCCAAATAAAATTAGTTCAGTTTACAAGTAAAAAGATATTTTGGTTTTGTAGTATTAGCAGTTAGGGGGAAAAAAACAAAACAAACTCATCCCGGCAGCAGATATTAATGATGAGTTGCACAAACAGCATAGCTGGCTCTCTGTTACCCGGCATAGGGGGCGTGCTTAGGATGGAGCATGGCCAGAGCTAGGGCCGGTGCAAGGATATTTTGTGCCGTAAGCGAAACTTCCACCTTGCTCCCTCCCTCCCCCTGGAGCATCGCTTATTATTATTAAACTTTCAAAAATGAATACTGCATAATGTGGCATTGTTCCTTAGAATTAATACATGTTTGGTTTGAAAATTTATTAATTTCATTATTTAGTCTACATATTTAATGAAAATAAATGAATAACCTGACAGTGTTAACATCATTATTGTTTTCACTTTGCACACCATAGCATGGATCTTAAAAATAAATCATATACATTATATACAATACACTGTCACAGAGTAACACGTTATAATTTAGAATTTATTTTTCCGCGCTTTCAGTTTAGCAAATTTAGAAACAAGTTCCTCCAAGTCAATGCTGCGAGCAATGTTATGTTCTATTGACAAGGTAGATAGCCCAACAAGTCTTTGTTGCAACATTGATGTTCGTATGTATGTTTTTATCAACAATTTTTCTCTATCTGCCATGAGACTGCATCAACTGAAAACAAAAAAAATGAAATTTTTTTCCTATCCGTTTTTTTTTGTTCACTATTAAAAGTAAAGGATATAGAATACATGTCACTTACTAACTGTGAGTCACTATTTGAATTTCATCAATTGTTTGATGTAAACATTGATTAAGAGATCAAGATGACTTTTCCTTAAAATTAAGCAATGTTGATAGTAATCGGAAATGCATCCTTTTTAGACATGTTTACTTCCTTCCTTCATTTTTTCATATCAAAATCTACTACATTTTATTCTACCTTTTTAGAATATCCAGTTATTGTTAATAAAATTTATAAAATTAGAATGGCGGATACTCCGTCATACAACAACTGACAATTTCAAGATGACAGATTTCAACAACCTACACACGGATATTTGCACATGATAAACATATACACTCAAATACTGAACATACACACACAGTGGACACAAAGTATTAGCGAAATGATGCAGCAGCAATTGCCAGAGTGTTAGATCTGAAAAAACTCAACAAAAATAGTTAGCCTCAGTCGACAACCTCCGAAAACTAGTAAATGTAGCATGATAAACAGCCTGTCAGAATGGGTACCGGCTGCGTGTGACGAGAAAAATGACGTCATTGCCACTTTGTACCGTAATGAAGCAGTAAGCTTGTGCATGCAACGCAGAGCTGGCATAGGCTATAGCTGTAAAGTACCAGAGAATGACAAGTTAAAATGCAAGTTCAACGACGTTTCTCTTTTTCTTTATTCATTCATTTTCCAGCAATAGTGGAAGAAAAAAATTTGGGGGGCACCGCTTTTTGGCACCCCCAAATCTTGGCGCCTTAGGCGGCCACCTAGTTTGCCTAGTGGTTACACCAGCCCTGGCCAGAGCATTTCTACACCTTGGCTCTCCCTGGCTGCTGGAGCGACCTGTAGGGGCCATTAGAGCTGAGGTACAAGTTTGGGCAGCACCTGAGGCTGCTCTAATGTGTGCTGGCAGCACCAGGCTCAGGGAGGTGCGTTGCTTCCCTTCTTGGTTCCTACGGGTTAGCTCATCACCAGTGCAGGCGTGAATCCGGCTTTTAGTTGATCTTTAACAATTTGACCTTTTACAAATCTTAACAAAATAGAAAATGCTTAGGATGGCAAACTTCGGCTTGGCACACTTTGAAATAGCCAATATGTTTAGAGATCAATATTATTTATAACGTTGATTTCCCTTGTAAATAGTCCTAAATCTTTTGCTTCACTGGGTTGACAGGTCCCTGATAATGTCAGCTTAAATGATGTATTTCTTATCACTGAGAGAAATGCACAAATACAGATGGCTGTCACACTGTGTGCACCATTAAAAGTCAACATTTACCCACTGTAACGGATATCCCAACCTTGCAAGTGGCTCTGCACAGGCAACCCATGGGCCCATGCAGCACTCTACTGAACTTGGTGGGGCTTCATGAGCGCTCAGAGATCTATCCTTGTGGAGCTCGGAGCTCATTGCAGGATCGGGGCCTAAAATACTGCTGTGTGGTAACATTGGTTAATGGTTGACTTTTAATGGCAATCACTTTGTGTCCATAATGTTTGTCAAGTGCTCTTTAATAACGAATATGTTCTAGAATTTCCCAGTAGAGGTTCTATTCAGGAAAGCACTTAAGGATATGCTTAAATGCTTTCCTGAATAGATTTAAGCATATTGTTAGGTGTTTTCCTGCACTAAAGCCAGACAGAGGGAATTTCCTTGCGTTACTGTTTTCCAGAAATGAATTTCAGTGAAACAGCATAAAAATGTTTTAAGTGCATCTAGTTCTCCAATAGTAAAACTATTTTGTCAGCTCCTTCATTTAAAATGAATTGCCTGTCATTTTCTCCTGCATTCAATGGAATTTGCCACCTAAGCCTTCAGATGAAAAATCTGTAGATGGGGTAAACAATTGAAATGATGTAAACTAAATCCATGCATATTATATTGTCAAAAATCCTAACGTCAGACTTAATAGATGACCATTATTGAGTGCAGGTGAGTGGCTCACTAGCTTTTTGACGATGGGGGAGAAGGCAAAGGTTACCAGATGTGCCCGTTACTTTGGGTATGCTCATTTATTAGGATTATTCTTCAGGGGGGAGAAGGGGGGTTCTGTAATTCTATTAATGTACTGCTTATGTCACTTGTGTGTTCATATGGAGCTCTACTCCTTCCTTCTGCAAGTCCCCTCCCAATGGAGCTATCCTGCAGGACCTATGTTCCCCAGGCCTGGGTTCCTCCAGCACTAGAACCAGATGAACACGCAGACACACACACTAACAGAGCAAGTCTGAGCAGACCAGGTCAATCAGCATTCTCAAGCTGTCACCCTTATGTGCCCCTGGTCTCAATAGGCTGGGCCGAGCAGCACTTTCAGCTGCCCCCCCTTATATGCCACAGGTTTAACACATCCCTATCCCACTTTCGTGTCACAATTGTACTGGTAGTAACCCACTTGATGAGCAAACCCCACAGTATTTTTGGGTGCTACAGGGATCTTTAGCTTCGGTAAAAGAAGCGTTGCTGCAGAGTAAATGGGGGAAGCTAAAAACACAAAAGAGTAAAGTTCAGAGAGAGAGAGAAGCAACCAGCTTAACCATAAAAGTTATTTATTGAATAATAGTGATAACTACACAAGCAGAGCCTAAACCAACATAACAGTTACATTATTAAAGGTTAATACCTGAGGTAGAAAGAAAACAGAGAGAGAGGGATCTCACCAGTGGTGAGCTGGAGCTGGTTCGCACCGGTTCGTTCAAACCAGTTGTTAAATTCTGAAGCCAGTTTAGAACTGGTTGTTAAAGGGGTGGGCAAACTCCGGCCCGCAGGCCACATACGGCCCGCGGGACCATCCTGTCCAGCCTGCCTGAGCTCTCGGCTAGGGAGGCTCTCCTGAGAATCCCTTTTTAATTTTTACTCACCCGGCGGCGCTCCGGGTCTTCGGCGGCACATCAGCGGTGGGTCCCTTACTCGCTCTGGGTCTTCGGCGGCACTTCGGCAGCGGGTCCTTCAGTGCCGCCGAAGACCCGGAGCGACTGAAGGAACCGGTTCTTCAGCTTTTGGCAGCTCATCACTGGATCTCACCCACTCCATGAGGCTTGAACTGGTCAGGGTTCCCAGCTGATGGTAGTAGCTCAGGGTCTTGATTGCTGGAGATGGGCAGAGCCCCCAGCATAGTCAGTCAGGAGATGGAGTCCCAGTGAAACTGATACAGAGTTTGGATCCATGCATCAGAACACTGACTGGAGGGTGAGTAGGGATTTTTGTGGAGAAAATACAATGGTTGAAGGGAGAACACTAGATTTGTTTATAGGTAAACTGATGACTTAAGGGTTTTCTTTAGTCTAGACAATAGGAGCTGATCTCTCTTGGCTTTGGGTGGTGTTTTCTTCCAGGGAGCTCACAATGCAACTAGGCTGCTTCAGTATTTTGGATATCAGTCAAGGATTTATTACTAGAATTTGGTCTGATAATTGCTGAGATGGGTGTGTGCATAGGTTATTAACATCTGGAGCAGAGATTCCCATGATGCCATGCTTCCCTACTTTTCTGGTCCCAGAGTTCAGTGCAGTTCTCTGTTGTTCATTTTTTATGCTAATCGCTGTCCCATCTTTAATGCAGATGAGGCTAGGGGAGTTGTCTCTGTTCTTCATTATATATGATATTGGAGATGTCTTAATCTTGTCACCCTTGTCAGGAGGGGTCTAGGTGTGTCTCCCAACGCCCTTCACTGCTCTCTGCGAGCCTTTTCTCTGATTGGTTTTGGTTCAAGCAGAGACTGGTGACTGGGGAGGGGGTTGTCTTTCATGAGTTAGACAGGCTAGATACTACCCCCTGGTTCCCCAAAAACACAGAGCTGATTGGTATCAAGTCCCCCCATAAGGTTCCAGAGTAAAAGTGAGAGAGCAACATAAGTAACCAAACAACATCCAGTCACGGAAAGTTAAACACCTACTCATTAATCACTGTAAGCAGTACATTTATAGAAGGTCCATGGGCACTTGAGGTAAAAATACACCCTTTGATGTATGACATCTAAAGCATACAGTGTAAATCTTAAACACCAATTTCCTGCAAAGCGTTACAAAGTTGAAGAGAAATAGTTATGGGGAAAAAAATTCTCCATAAATGCTCTGGAATTTCACTGTGAAATAGCTTTCTTCCTGGTGGTGTGTTAGTTTGAAATCAAATGTGTTAATTTATTATTGCTTTTTAATTGGAATGCTGATATTTTCTTCAGCTCAGAAATTTTACCAAATACCTCATCATGGGATAATTCTAGAAACAGCCTGCAAGGTCTGGCCATCCTTATTTGTTGCAGCCAGTTCTTTGCTGGGTTGCCTTCAAAATGAAGGAATGAACATGGGGCAATTGTTTATTAAATGAGTCTTCTCCATATAACTTCAAAAATATTTGATTTCTGAATCCTGTTTTCAAAAGTTGTGTTTTTTCCTGTATAGTATTTGGAGCTAAATTGATGTTCTTATTTGTGTATGAAAAATGTTTGCTCATTTGAAGGAGAGGAGTATTTGTCCAGTTAAAGCTGATGGTAAAGCTATGTTACAGAGCTAAATGTTGCCCTCTAGGCACAGCCCTATGTAGGGGCCAGTGCAGAATTATGTTGCTCTACAGGGCGCTCTAGGAGCCCCAGTATCTCCATGAGCTCTCCAGTGCATAGAGAGTCTACGGAGGCTGCACCATCTTTTAGGATGATGCAGCCTGCTCACTGGAATGGGCTCCAGTCTGTTCTTCAGGCCAGTGAAGAAAAGAGCAGGCCATGATCGTACCTCCTCCCTGCTGACTTTGGGTGTACAAAGGATGCTGCCCTGCAGTCACTTAACTCTGTATAAACCAAGGAGCTACTCACTGGCCCATGTCCCAAAGACCACTCTCTAGTCTCAGGATTCCAGTCCCTTTTCTTCAGGTCTTCAGTTCTGTTTCTTCCGACTGTTTAACGTATCGCTATGCCCTTTCCTCCCTGACCCAGGTTCTCCTGCAGGGTTACATTCACCTGAGAGTCATAAACTAGGTTCTTTGCTCTGCCCTTGAAACTCCTGTAGGAGCCTAATGACGCCCTGCAGTTCTCATTCTGAATTGCTTTCTGTGAGAACCATCTGATCTTCCAGCAGTTCCTAGCCTTGCAGCCTTAGCTGGGAGGCAGCTGATTAGTCACTGACCGGGTTGGGCCCAACTCTTCTTAAAGGCCATTCCACCTGTGAAAGACTGTAACTGTGACTGGCTGCCCAGGATAGCCAAGTGGGGAGACCACTTGTGTCCTCCCATCCTGTGGCCCTATGCAAGGGCCAGTCACAGTCTGGCTCTAAGGCTGGCAAGCTTCGTTAAAGCCAACTGTAGTGGCTTTTCTATTTTACAAATACTCAGGTTGTCCAAGGATAACACTTAAATAAAAACTGAGTGTAGAATTACCATTCTGAAGCATTTAAATAACAGCAATTAAGCTGGAAAAGCCCTTTTTATGTTGTTTGTTCCATCTTCCTGCTCCTGCAGGATTTATTACATTTTATGACCTAATTTGTTCAGGTTTATTGATTTAAATACTACATATTGGGCCAAATTCATCCCTGCTTTTAACTCCATAGATTTCAATATAGTTGGATGAGGGATCAGTTTGGCCAAGTGTCTTTTACAGAATATTGGAAATAATATTTCTTGCCTTCAGATTGGCTGACATCAGTGTTTCAAAATTCTCCCACAGCAAGGAATTTTTTAAACATCCAAGGTCAATACTGAAGTCTTGGGCAAGTATAGATCTTATCAAACAAACACTGATTGCCTTGGAACTATGATGTCAAGAATCCATACTGGTGTGATGGGCCAGAAGCAGCATGGGACAGTAGACAGGGCACAAGATCAGCTTTCAGGAAATCTGGGTTCTTTTCCAGGATCTACCACTGGCTCACTTTCCAACCTTAGAACTAAGCACTTAATTGTACTGTGCCTCAGTTTCTCTCTCAATAAAATGGGGATAGCACTACTCCCCCTCCCCTTTGTAGAGAACCTTGAGATGTACAGACTGTGATTATTATTATTGTCAGTGGTGGCATCAAGTGTTGATCCAGTTATAACTGGAATATGTAAATAGACCAAAGTACTAACAGAAGCCATTCTCCCATAAACATGCATGTGCTTAACTCTATATGCATAAACAATTTCAACTGATTTCAATGAAACTACGCACATAGCATAATTAAACACATATTTAAGTGTTTGCAGGATCAGGCTAGAATGTTTTACCTGTTGTCTTCTGATTCTTAAAGAAGCCTCTACTGTAATAAGAAAAAATAATAATAGACTTCAAAGTGATATCATAGGGAAGTCTATGCCACACTATACATTTAACTCTACACCACCCCCTCCTGCTGAATGGTTATTCTTAACTGGGTCCACAAACCCCAGCATTAAGGTTACTTGTTAATATTGGCTCTGACATTGATATTGTCAATAAATCTTTGCTGACCAAACCCAGTAATTCTTATTTGCATATTTGCCTACAGTATTTTGGATTTAGCCCCAAAAGCTTAGTGTTAAATTCTGTTTGTTAATAAGGAGCCTTAATCATGACAGACTCCACTGTGAATTACTGACTATGAAGGATATCAAACTGACCTATTTCTGAGTGTCCCATTCCATTGCCAGAATTCTCAGTATTAGAGCTGGGTGAAAAACTGATTTATTTTTTCTGCTAAAATTTTAACTATGGGAATTGTTCCAGTTTGCAGGGGAAGATTTTTCCCCCCCAATCTCTGGGGGTGGGGGGGGGGGATCACACATTTTTGTTGAAAAAATGTTGATGCTTTTATCAGAAATATTTTATAACAAAGTTCTGATCAGTTCTAACTAGGCTATTGAACGGTTTTGGAACAAAGGGGCCCAAAATGATTGCTTTGAGTCCACTGAAACAATCTCAATCTGGACTCAGAAGAGAGTCCACTCACATTGCACTCTGCAATCTAATAACATTCAGGTTTAGATTTAAAATGACTTCCCTGTCCTGCTTGTTTCAGTAACATTTTACTTTTCTTCTTTATATAGTTGATGGATTAGACAAGGCTTCAATTGCAAATTCTGATGGGCCAACCCCAGGATCCCAAACCCCTCCTTTCAAGAGAAAAGGCAAACTCTCTACTATTGGCAAAATATTTAAACCTTGGAAATGGAGGAAGAAGAAGACCAGTGACACATTTAAAGAAACATCAGCAGGTATGTGTATAGTCATTTGTTAACTGTAAAAATTGTTTTCATAGATTGCTCGATTTTTAAGGCCAGAAGTGACCATTAAATGGTAATGCTTCAAAAGGTACCGAAGTTTATTAGATGCTAAGCAGACATTGTAAAGAGTTTTAGGCCCAATATTTGACATGCCTTAACTGATTCTTACCAGGTGAGGAATAACCTAATTCAAATTCTATCATCAGTTCTGTCACTAAGAACTTTGCTAAATAAACATTAATTTTTTTACCTCTGCATTTCATATTCTTTTAACGTAGAAAATATATGTTTGTTGATGAACACAAGGCCATATGCTACCTTCCCCCAGAGAAATTTGGGATGGACAGGTAAAATATTCCCCCACCAGTCAATGTCTCTGTACTCTAGGATTTGTTCTGTAGCTGCTTCCAGACAGAATGTGTAATATGTGACTGGGATGGGTTGGGTCACAGAAACCCCCTTGGGACTGCCACCTGATGTGCTGAGACTACCTCTAAGCCTGTTTTCCCTGGCATCTTGGGACTTCAGTACCTTGCTGGTTGTGCCAGACACATTAGCCTGATACAAACACAGACCCAGGTCTGAACTACGTCCCCAAGAAGCTGCAGGCTTAACTGAAAACAGCTTAAGAAGTGCTTCTGTCTCCAACACCCAGATACCCAGTTCCCAATGGGATCCAAACCCCCAAATAAATCCGTTTTACTCTGTATAAAGCTTATACAGAGTAAACTCATAAATTGTTCGCCCTCTATAACACTGATAGAGAATTATGCACAGCTGTTTGGTCCCCCAGGGATTAATTACTTGCTCTGGGTTAATTAATAAGTAAAAAGTGATTTTATTAAATATAAAAAGTAGGATTTAAGTGGTTCCAAGTAATAACAGATAGTACAAAGTAAATTGCCAAGCAAAATAAAACAAAAACACGCAAGTCTAAGCCTAATACAGTAGGAAACTAAATGCAGGTAAATCTCACTCTCAGAGATGTTCCAATAAGCTTCTTTGACAGACTAGAGTCCTTCCTAGTCTGGGTCCAGCAATCAGTCACACCCATGTAGTTACTGTCCTTTGTTCCAGTTTCTTTCAAGCATCTCTTTGGGGTGAAGAGGCTATCTCTTGAGCCAGCTGGAGACAAAATGGCGGGGTTTCCAGGGTCTTATATAGTCTTTCTCTTGTGGGTAGAAACCCCTCTCTTTTCCTGTGTAAAATCCCCTCAACAAGATGGAGTTTTGCTGTCACCTGGGCAAGTCACATACCCATGCATGACTCAGTTTTTACAGGCTGCCATTGTTTACATGTTAGTTTGAACATTCCCAGGAAAGCTCAGATGTGCATTGGTGTCTCTCAAGGTCCACTGTTAGCTAAGTACTCCCAATTACTTGAATAACCCCTTCACGCTATGTTGACCAAATCTGCCTTATGTGCTTCCTACAGCAAACATTTTAAATACAAGCATAGAGCCAACGCTCTTAACTTCAGATATAAAAACGATACATGCATATGAATAGGATGAATACATTCAGCAGAACATAACCTTTGCAAAGATATGTTACATGGCATATCTAGCATAAAACATATTTCAGTTATGTCATATTTACCCTCAGAAGCATATTTCTGTAAAGCATTATTGGGTGCAACATCACAGTGACCACAAGTCCTCATCAGCAAACAGCTGATTTAATACACACTGTGGGTTTGAGCTATACATATAGTTCATAAAATCAGTCAGAATTCATAAGTTGTACATAGATAAATTCCTCAGACTGTCACAATTTATTAACACATGGACCGTTACAGGCTTTATTCCCTCCCTTAAATAATAAATTGTATGTACCTCAGCAGATATTTTTCACAAAATCATACTATTAATACATCTGTAATTAAATAACATTCTGTATTCTATATCAACTTCCTTCCTTCAAACCATTTCTATGAGAATGGAATATCAGTTCTCAAAACACCCATGCAAGATAGATAAGTATTATTATTATTCACATTTTACAGATGGGGAAAATGAGGCACAGAAGTTAAGACCTAACATTTTCAATAGTGTCTACTTAGCTTCCTTAGTTTTTTTGAGGGCCTAACTTGAGAGGGCCCAGTTTTTCAAAGGTGTTTAAGACCTGTGATTCCCATTAACTTGGCTCAGGCCCGGCCTGTCTCAAGATGGATGTCTGTAAACTCAATTACCCAAAATTAGTGGATATTTGAAAATGTTGGCCTATGCACATATTTTTCAAAAGCATGTTCATAATCTCACATGGACCAGTTTATGTACAGGAAATACCTAATATTGAGTGCAAATCAGAGCTGTTTCTTGCCTGGCCAGTTGCTGGGCAGAGAATTTGCCTCAAAAGCTTGATCATGCAAGGTGATGAGATGAGATGCTTGGCAGACATGTATCGTAAAAGAAATAAGTTCCTATTTCACTCCGTTTATAGCCATGTAGAACAAAGTCTGCCATATTTTGATGGCATGAACTCTGTCCCTAACTGAGCAAATATATGCATATAGTTACTATTGGGTGCGTTTTCAGGACCAAGGCCAGAGTTCACACCATCAAAACATTGCAGGTTCTGCTCTAAAAGGAGTGAAATGGGAAATTGTTAGAACATAAGAATGGTCATACTGGGTCAGACCAAAGGTCCATCCAGCCCAGTATCCTGTCTACTGACAGTGGCCAATGCCAGGTGCCCCAGAGGGAGTGAACCTAACAGGTCATGATCAAGTGACCTCTCTCTTGCCATCCATTTCCACCCTCTGACAAACAAAGGCTAGGGACACCATTCCTTACTCATCCTGGCTAATAATCATTTATGGACTTAACCTCCATGAATTTATCCAGTTCTCTTTTAAATCCTGTTATAGTCCTAGCCTTCACAACCTCCTCAGGCAAGGAGTTCCACAGGTTGACTGTGTGCTGAGTGAAGAAGAACTTCCTTTTATTTGTTTTAAACCTGGTACCCATTAATTTCATTTGGTGGCCCCTAGTTCTTATATTATGGGAACAAGTAAATAACTTTTCCTTATTCACTTTCTCCACAGCACTCATGATTTTATATACCTCTATCATATCCCCCCTTCGTCTCCTCTTTTCCAAGCTGAAAAGTCTTAGCCTCTTTAATCTCCCCTCATATAACGGGACCCGTTCCAAACCCCGAATCATTTTAGTTGCCCTTCTCTGAACCTTTTCTAATGCCAGTATATCTTTTTTGAGATGAGGGGACCACATCTGTACACAGTATTCAAGATGTGGGTGTACCATGGATTTATATAAGGACAATAAGATATTCTCCGTCTATTCACTATCCCTTTTTTAATGATTCCTAACATCCTGTTTGCTTTTTTGACTGCCGCTGCACGCTGCGTCGACGTCTTCAGAGAACTATCCACGAGGACTCCAAGATCTCTTTCCTGATTAGTTGTAGCTAAATTAGCCCACATCATATTGTATGTATAGTTGGGTTTATTTTTTCCAATGTGCATTACTTTACATTTATCCACATTAAATTTCATTTGCCATTTTGTTGCCCAATCGCTTAGTTTTGTGAGATCTTTTGGAAGTTCTTCACAGTCTGCTTTGGTCTTAACTATCTTGAGCAGTTTAGTATCGTCTGCAAACTTTGCCACCTCACTGTTTACCCCTTTCTCCAGATCATTTATGAATAAGTTGAATAGGATTGGTCCTAGGACTGACCCTTGGGGAACACCACTAGTTACCCCTCTCCATTCTGAAAATTTACCATTTATTCCTGCCCTTTGTTCCCTGTCTTTTAACCAGTTCTCAAGCCATGAAAGGATCTTCCCTCTTATCCCATGACAGCTTAATTTACATAAGAGCCTTTGGTGAGGGACCTTGTCAAAGGCTTTCTGGAAATCTAAGTATACTATGTCAGCTGTCCCCTTGTCCACCTGTTTGTTGACCCCTTCAAAGAACAGTAATAGATTAGTAAGACATGATCTCCCTTTACAGAAACCATGTTGACTTTTGCCCAACAATTTATGTTCTTCTATGTGTCTGACAATTTTATTCTTTCCTATTGTTTCAACTAATTTGCCTGGTACTGACGTTTGTTTGTTTTTAAGATTGCATGGACATTTGCTCACAATTTATTTTTTTCTTAGTTACTAGTTCATTCCCTTGAAGGGCCCTGAAATTCTGAAATGCACTTTACTCCTAGGTGTCATATTTTTTCTAAGCGCCTTCCTTATTTCTTGAATCATAGACGTTTCAGAGACCTATCATCATCTGCAACTTTCCTCTAACTAGGGCAAATCTTCTCTTTATTTCTAAATTGCTTTGATTGTTAGTATGTAATGGGCTATTTTCCTATAATTTATTTAAAACAACTTTCAAATAACTCAGTTATTTCAAATAAATTGTACTGTGGTAAAGGTACAACTAGGATATGGGGTAACTTAGTTATCATGCCGATATAATGGAGCAAACCATATAGTACTAGAATTTAGGTTAAAATTGTGTTTTTAAATTTACACTACAGGTAACATTCCAGATTCAGGATCTGTTCCTATGTATATGTCAATAATCATTGTCTGATTAACAACTATATTTATTAATATTAATGAGATTATTATGAAGCAGTGACCATTTTAAATACTGAATAACTAATTCTGATGTGTTCACGTAAAGGATAATTGCATCAATTTTCACTTGGCCCAACTTTTAAGTTCCAATTCCTGAACTGTGGCACTTCTGGTTTTAAAAGCCTTCCTTGTCTGGATTTAATCAAGCAAATAATACAAAGCAGCTGTTTACCCTATGATTAGAGTTAAATTTTAAATTGGGTCTAACCTAAAGCCTAATTCTAATAACTACACCGTTTTAAAATCTAAACAGCCTACCCATTCTTTCCCCAAACTTTACAGATTAAAGAGAGGATATTTTAATGACTGGGTACTTCTAGTCCTACAGACCTACTTTGGCCAAAACTATTTTTAGTTTAACTTCGTTTATTTCAGCGGAATTATTTCAGCAGTGAATTTGTCCCTTTGTGGCCAAGTTGGAGGAACTCTTCTCCTTGTCCCTGCGTCCAATTTATGTAGGGATAGATTGTACCTTTTAGGAACTGTCCTGAGTATATGAATGAATGCATTGCGGGGATGGGATGTGTCGGGTTGTGAACGTCACTGTGTTGTGTCGTGACATGATGTTACAATCCGATGACATTTCACCTGCCCAAAGACATTTCAGGACCGAACCAACATGCAGGATATACGAGAGTCCCATCAAAATTGGTCCAGTCTGCTGATAACTAGGACAGATGGCAACTATCAAAGGCACAGCACCAAGTTTGAGGCAACAGCAGCCATAACGCCAGGCTCTGACCCAGCTTGAGAGAGAAAGCAGAGGCTGCTGAGTCAGATCTTGATTCATATTTGATCTGCTATATAAGAGCTATTTGTAAGATGGCTACTGTTGAAATTGGGTATTTACATGCATGTATCATTTTTCTTTAGCAAGCAGGAAATAAGAAATCCAAAGATTATTTCTAATGTTGCCTGATCCCTTAAAATGTTAAACCCATACCATTGATAGGCCAGCAAACAAAACCCCACACAACCGTACATCACAATCAGTAAACACAATGTACAGGGATCTCGATGCGCAAATGTTGGGTAATTGGATATGGAACCTTCAATTTCTATGACAGTGGTTTGACTCCAGACCAGGAGGGAAGCGACAGTAAACTATTACCATGTAAAGGCTGTATTGTAAGGATGAGCCCAGTAACGCAGATGCATTATAATTGGAAGTTATCTTTGTAACTTGTCTTAAAATGGAAACTGTGATTAACATTTAAAATGTCTCAAAAATGGGGAATATTGTGGCTAGGGCCATTGTGAGTCTGAAAGGCCTGTCTTGCCCCATATGGAAAAATTATATGGAATGGCCCAGGAATTAAATGTATGGAGTACTGTAAAAATTAATAGGGTCGTTATTATTATGTATCATTTATGATTTGTGTTCCCAAAGCAGCTAGGATCCCTAGTTATGGAAAAGAAGCTCGTTGTGTTAGGCGTTGTACAAATATAGAACAAAAAGATGGTCTGAGATTACTTTTAAAACATATATAATAAAACAGAGGGTGATCTCTTTTAAGTAGTTTTTTAATCATTCTTAGAATTCTATAGAAGGACTATAATTCTCTATCATTGTGTATCATGGTGCAAAAAACACATGGAAAGTGAATCAATTTCTGTTAAATTCTATAACACTTTTGCATATTCTACACATTACTTGTGATTTTGAATACTCTGCTCACACTGGCTGCAGAAGGAAAACATTAGGACAAATAAAAGTAATCTATCAGACTTTTTTTAAGGACAGAGAGGAGAGGGTTTGAAATAAGTAAGCTAACTTCTTTTTACAAAGACCACCTCTTGGACTTCTATTCTGGCAGTGTGGCTTTGTTTGGATATAGCAGAGTGCAGCAGAGAGGAAAAGCAGAATCACTTTCCTGGAACACTTTTAAATCATGCAAACTGTTTTCTTAATTTCAGCAGCGATTTCACAACACAGTCCTTCAGGTGTGAGAGACCAAAACCAGTATTATAGATTAGGTTTAATTTTTTGCCTCTTCAGGATTTCAATTTTTTAACTTTTTCATCTTCAGATTACAGAATAGAGCTCTATTCTGCAGGTAGAACTCACATACAGGTTAAGAGATTTTACATTGAAAAAGTGGCAGACACTCAATGTGCTTGGTAATGAAGGAGTATAGACCATGGGTATGTGTTAATAGATAATTACATGGATCTGAAAGCTCTTGTTTGAGAGCTCTGTCAACCAGGTCATTGTTTTCATCAAACCCATTTTATAAGATTTTTTAAGTCTTCTAATGAGCTGTGGAAATTAATGACGTGAAAAAGGTAATGCTCATGTAAAGATCCCTCTGGCAGGGAATGACAGAAATAGAAAAGAGTTTAGGATCTGACACCTGCATGGATGATATTCCCTTTCCCTCAGTGACAAGGTTGGCAGCTGAACTTTTCTATTAACTTGGCTTTATTAGCCACAACCAAATAATGGACCTGACTGTAAAGCACCTCCTGAACTAAGTTTCCTCCACTCCCAAAAGGACTTTCAGGTGCATGGAATTTTTCAGAAATGGGTCCAGAGTTGTCTTTTGTTAACTTTTATTTCATCATCTTGACTTGGCATTTGGCTAAGGCTTCCTACTACAAGCCCTTACAATATGCAATTCAAGCCAGTATACAGCATTCTGGCCTTTTTTTTTTTAAACCTTTTTTTTTTTTACTGAATGTTTACAAAAAATAATGCTAAAAGCAGAAGTTTTTGTATAACCCAACACTTTAGAATTTATAATATTTCCTAGCCTTTCTTATTCACAAAGTGCCAACAGAGAAAATTCTCTGCATATTATAGAGAATGAAGTTAACCTTGTAAACAGCAGACCCAGGAACTTGTGGTATTTGCTTTAATATTTAGTAGACTGGTTAATTTTTTTTATTTTTCCTAGTGAGTACATATATTCTATTTTAATTAAAGACTACGGGCCTGATTTTCCACTCTTTCACTGATGTTATGACTGTGAAATTCCATTTACTTCTATGCAATTACACCATTAGGATAGAATGGAGGATCAAGTCCCAGATTTTTAAATGTATTTTTTGTATTAATTTGTACATAAATGTGTATTTTATTTATTTGTAGTGAACATATGCACAAAAATGCATTGTTGCCAATGTTTACACCATTTACTGGCTTTTTTTTAAAGCCCAAACTCCTGGAGGCATGTTATTACCCAAGACTCTCAGCTTTCACTTTAAAGAAAATTTAGGTAATTAGCCCTCTTGGTTTCAGAGAAAAGCTTGAAAATGTGAACCTGAAAGGCTCAAAAAAGTAAAAAGAACCCCAATTTTTAAAAAAGTTGTATTTAATACACTCCATGATTTTCGGGAGTCTGACTCACGATTTTGAATGCTTGGGTTTTGCAATACTGCATATGTACACTACTGTAGCTTGTGTGTTGTTAAGATAGGTTCACAAAAAATGGTGTGTGAACTTCGGAAAATCTGGCCTGAAGTATTTAACTTTAAGAAAGAAAGCATAAAGGAAATACACTACCTCATTCTACATGAATAAAATAGTTTATAATATGCATAGAATTTTAATAAATCTATAATCATATAATCTATAATCATAGGGCCATTAGGTGATCTATATTTGCTACTTTCTTATTGTCCTTATTCAAACAAAACTCTCATTGGGTTCTGTTGGAGTTTGCCTGATTAAGAGCTGCAGAATGCAGCACTAAACAATCAAATAGTGCACATCTTTAAATATACACTATAGAGTCTTCTAGGTTTGTTACTGTCTGCAAATATATTTTCACAGCGCAAAACATATCAAGAAGCAGGGGTTGAACTGAGGAGAAAATGGTGCTGGTACGCTTCCAGCCTCTGCATACAAAATAAGATCTACCCTTGCAAGTCACCAAAATGAGATACTGCTCACAGTACATTGTGGAAATATCACGCATGATCTCTCGGCTCTTTCAGCTTGAGTCCCCCTTGGAATGGCTTGATTATGCCCCTTGGATCTGCTACATTCCTTAGACTTGGCTTCTTGATTTGGGGCAGGGAATGAGGGGTGATAGTGTCTCAAGTGCATTCCACACATGATACCAAAGTGAATATTCATTCATAATAAATTGCACAGATTTGTGATATTTTTGTTTTTTTACATGAGTAATGAGTTAGTTAACTATCAGGACATTTAAATAATCACTATGAAGACTGGGCCCTTTCACATCTTAGAGCTATTGTTCCAGACTCAGGAAAAACATTTCTGCATCAATTACATTTTTGAGGTTTTCTTCACAACCATAACAGTGAGAGAGACTTGCTTTATTAAAAAAAAATGAAATGCTGAGATTCTCGTCAACAAGATAGTACATTAAGAGAGCCAGTGCCAGTGTGCTATACTGTTTCCATCAGAGCCCTGTCAAGAAAATATTCCACTCTGATTCACATAAGTTGATCCATTGACAAGATATTCTTAGTTTTTCCCTTTTCTTTAAGATTTTTAATAGAGATGAGCCCAAATAAACCTCTAGAATGGAATATGGGAAAATTTAGAACCAGATTTAGAGCTGAACATTGTGGCTCACGCACGTTGATGTTTAAATAAAGAAATGTCAGTTGGGAAAATAGGATTGCAAACCTCTCATCCTCCCACCACTCAGATAGCAGTAATGATCAAACAAAAATGCTCATAAGAAAGGAGTTAGAGGCAAAGCTAGAATGTCTAAACCTATACCATTCTAAACCCATGCTGTTACATCTCTACCCCGATATAACACGGTCCTCGGGAGCCAAAAAATCTTACCGCATTATACATGAAACTGCGTTGATTCGAACTTTCTTTAGCCTTGAGCATTTCCGTTATTAATAGTCACTTTCCACCCCCTGACTGACCCCTCAGAACCCCCAACCCTACTCCCTGTCCCCTGACTGCCCCGACCACTAGCCACACCCGACAGGCCCCCCGGGACTTCCATGCCCTATGCAACGCCCCCGTTCCCATCTCCTGACTGTCCTGCCTCCAGAACCTCCGAACCATCCAACCCTCCCACTCCCTCTCCCCTGACCGCCCCCCGAGACCCTCTGCCCCTTATCCAACCCCTCAGCCCCAGCCCAGCACCCTTAACACACCGCTCAGAGCAGCATGTCAGAGCCAGACACGCTGATCTGACGGAGCGAGCAGCCCTGCCCCCCCCCCCGAGCGCTGCTTTACCGTGTTTTATTGGGTTGCATTATATCAGTGTAGAGGTGTATTTGTACTGCATTTTGAAAGTTGTAAAGTATTATTGAACTGTTTAATATTAATTAGTTTGTTCCCAAGTGCAGCCACATCTCCTTACACTGAAGACTCTTAGGGTCTCTCTTCACTGCACAGTTACCTCAGGCTCTTACTCAACTGTTGTCTCAAACTTCCGTCCTGTCTACATACAAAACCTCTTCAGCTGAGTGTGGTGGTGCTTTCAACCTAGGCTAGCTGGCCTGTCTGAGAGCGGCAGGCCAGCACTCAGGTGTTGCTATCACTTGGGCTGGTAACCCACCCAATCTGAAGTAAGGACATAAGCTAAATCACTCCAGTGCTAATAATCCTCCAGTGCCTTCCCACATTTCCCCCTTTGTGCCCAGAAGGACGGACAAGTTCTCCCACAATTCACTGAGAGAGAACCACAGAGTGGCTCGGCTTACTGCAGCACAAAGAACCATGGGCCATGCCTTCAGAAGTCCTAGCAACACATGTAGATGAGCACAGCGCCAATGAGGACCTAGTAACTCGGCTAGGGGTTTGCAATGTGGCTGCTCCCACCCAGCCTAGGCCAACCTGAGTGCTCAAGCCCAAGTGCCAATCACCCAAGTTAATGCTGCAGTGAAGAAATATTCTTATCTACTATGGAGCCTGTTGTCAAGACGTACGCACACAAAAGACCTGGAATGACTTGATCTGCTCTTAAATTTTCTAAATAGATAGAATAACTTTTATAGACTCATTTAAATTCTATAGTTATTTTCCTTAAAGGTGGGGTTTGAAGTGAAACCTCATTCGGGCTGAATGCATCCTATCACAAGCTGCTTCCTAGAGATAAAAAGTTCATCCTTATACCTACTGAAGAGAGATTCCTAGGAAAAGCAGAAGTTAAAATGTTGCATTTGCTTAGCAGGTGGCTCTTGTTGCCCCACTAATTAACGCAGCAGGAAAGACATTACCTGCTGATCTATAATGGAAAAGGAGCAGGGAGGTCACAGGTGCAGGGCAGAAGGGCCTCTTCCCCAAACAGCTGGGAGGGGAGATATACCTGTGTTTTGGACAAAGGTGGGTGGGTGTGTGTGTGTGTTACAACTATGAAGGTAGCACTTGGCCTAAGATTATTAGCAGAATTATTGTCCTGTTTTTAGTTTGTTCTCTTAAAGGCCTAACAAATATCCTACCCTGGTAAATATGTGTATAGGGAGAAGGCTTTTCTTGTCAGTCTGAAAATAGATTCATAGATACAAAGGTCAGAAGGGACCATTCTGATCATCTAGTCCGACCTCCTGCACAACGCAGGCCACAGAATCTCACCCACCCACTCCTACAAAAAAGCTCACCTATGTCTGAGCTATTGAAGTCCTCAAATCGTGGTTTAAAGACTTCAAGGAGCAGAGAATCCTCCCTCAAGTGACTCGTGCCCCATGCTACAGAGGAAGGCGAAAAACCTCCAGGGCCTCTTCCAATCTGCCCTGGAGGAAAATTCCTTCCCGACCCCAAATATGGCAATCAGCTAAACCCTGAGCATATGGGCAAGATTCACCAGCCAGATACTACAGAAAATTCTTTCCTGGGTAACTCAGATCCCATCCATCTAATATCCCATCTCAGGGGATTAGGCCTATTTACCCTGAATATTTAAAAATCAATTAATTACCAAAATCCCATTATCCCATCATACCATCTCCTCCATAAACTTATTGAGTAGAATCTTAAAACCAGATAGATCTTTTGCCCCCACTGCTTCCCTTGGAAGGCTATTCCAAAACTTCACTCCTCTGATGGTTAGAAACCTTCGTCTGATTTCAAGTCTAAACTTCCTGGTGGCCAGTTTATACCCATTTGTTCTTGTGTCCACATTGGTGCTGAGCTGAAATAATTCCTCTCCCTCTCCTGTATTTATCCCTCTGATATACTTATAGAGAGCAATCATATCTCCCCTCAACCTTCTTTTAGTTAGGCTAAACAAGCCAAGCTCCTTAAGTCTCCTTTCATAAGACAAGTTTTCCATTCCTCGGATCATCCTAGTAGCCCTTCTCTGTACCTGCTCCAGTTTGAATTCATCCTTTTTAAACATGGGAGACCAGAACTGCACACAGCATTCCAGGTGAGGTCTCACTAGTGCCTTGTATAATGTACTAAAACTTCCTTATCCCTACTGAAAATACCTTTCCTGATGCATCCCAAAACCGCATTAGCTTTTTTCACAGCCATATCACATTGGCAGCTCATAGTCATCCTATGATCAACCAATACTCCAAGGTCCTTCTCGTCTTCCGTTACTTCTAAATAGAATGTAAGAGTGTCTTTCAAGTGATTTCACTGGGCTTTGGATCAGTCCTTTGAAATAGAACCGTGGTATAGGCTTGACCAGGCTGTATCATGCAGTTTTGGGGTTTTTTTACAAAATCTTCACGTAATTGTATTGTGCTAAGAGCTGAAAAATCTACATAACATATGGTGCAAATATTTAAAAAGATGGAGAACCAGATATGGAAATATTTGTACTGATGTGGGAATGATGGTTGGAATTTTTCCCTTTAGCAACATATTTTCCATGCTGTATCTCATAAAATCCATTCACTGTGAACCCAGTTGTGCACTTTCTGTATAAAGGGCTTTTAAAATAATGTTAAAACAAACAGTGAATGGCATCAACTCAAGATTTTTCCTCTCAGTGTCTATTTGCTGGAGAGGCAGCAGTTTATATCTTGGCATGAAGCAGCTGCCACTTCAAAGCCCCATGGTAAGAGTATATGGAATTGAGGCCAGAAACCATTTTTAGCCTGATTAGATCAGGATTAAGACCAGAGAAAAACTCAAAACTAAATCAGAATCAGCTGGGGCTCATCTTGAAAAGACCAAAACAAAAAAATTGGCAGGTATCTAGGCTCTCAGATTACTTTTTAAATGCAAGAATGGGGTTTTTAAGACTGCTTGAGGCTTATTGTTACTGAATGGCACAAAGCATTCTTTTTGCAATAAATAAATAAAGTTGATTCTTCACCTTTCCATGAAAAGTAAGTCCTATGTTAAATTGGGCTACTGCAAAAAATATAGTAGTCAGTGGAATCCCTTGCACGAGTAGGGTTTACTGGGGTGAATGGGTGTTGCAGGATTCGGTTTACACAAAATATGCTATATTCACGCACTGTCTCACAAAACCCAACCCTTCCCATCTAAGGATGAAGCCTTGGACTTGCTGAAATCAGTGGAAGTTTTGCCATTGAATTCAGTGTGGCCAGGACTTCACCCTAAGATTTTTTGCGTTTGCTGGAGAAGGGTCTCTGGGAACTGAGTTTATATCACATTAGCATTTCTTAGCAGGCAAGCACATTATGCTTATGGAATTGGTTGCATTTCATAACATGAGTATGGGGCACAATGCTATCTAGTTTACTAGAGCTCCAAACTGAGTTTGCATTTCTATAAAACCACAAGGATCATATCATCAAGTAAAAGGCAACTATGCTATAAAGATCTCACCTCTAAGGCCAGTTCTTATTAGATTTGCATAAATATTGTCGACAAGGTCAGTTAGACTAGCAAACAACACTAAATTAGTTATACTGCACGAGTATATAAAACATGCTATATTAAAATACTGTATATTTCCATATCTGTTTCACATTAATATTGTTTTTAAATCACCATATTTGATGATGGAATTTAATATAGAAGAATTATTGTGGTTTGCGTTACAGCTTCCAGAAATGTGCTAAGTGGATTAGGTAGAAAGCCCTGGTGCCTTGTCCCAAAAAACTGTATAATTTAAGGCCCTGAACCTGGAAAGAGATTTATTGATGTGGACCCCTGTGCCCGCAGGGAGTCCTTTAGACTTCAACAGGATTCCAAGTAAGTGTAAAGGTCTACAAGGGCAGATCCCTTTGCAAGACTGGGGCTTTAGTATCAGACATGGTGCTTGGAGTGGGGATAAAAAACAGTAAAGAAGGGATCTAAGGGAGAACAAAGGTAACAGTAATAAGATCTGGTGGTCACTTACCTAGTTATATGTACATCCTGGTGGTTAAGTTTAAAAGAATTTGCAAGGATAGAATTTCATATTGTGACCACTCTGAATGAGGAGAAGGTGGTAGCTTGGAAAATCAGAAAAAGGAGACATTTCAAATGTGGGAGACAGCATGAATAAAGATACAGAAATCTTGTGGGAGGATCAGCTGAATAGTGGCTCTGTGGCTGGTGGTGTCAATGGAGCAGGAGGGGATAGAGTTTTATGTTGGGTCTGCAAGGCAAATTTAAGAAACTTAAGCTGAATGTATGACAGGTTTCAGAGGGGTAGCTGTGTTAGTCTGAATCAGAAAAAGAAAAAGGGGAGTCCTTCTGGCACCTTAGAGACTAACAAATTTATTTGGGTAAAAGCTTTCGGGGGCTAAACCCACTTCATCAGATGCACGGAATGAAAAATACAGTAGGCAGGTATAAATACACAGCACATGAAAAGAGGGGAGTTGCCTTACCGAGTGGGGGGGGTCAGTGCTAATGAGGCCATTTCAATTAGGGTGAATGTGGCCTATTTCCAACAGTTGACAAGAAGGGGTGAATATCAACAGAGGGAAAATTACTTTTTGTAGTGCTAACAAGGCCAATTCAATCATGGTAGATGCGGCCCATTTAATGAAGGAGAAAGAGCCTGCAGAAGTATTGAAAGGTGTGGGTGGGGACAACATGGTTAAATCAACAGGCAAGGAATAAAGGTAATAGTGTATCAGAAACTGAATGAGAGTTAACAATGTGATGATGTTGTGAAAAAGGCTAATATTCTGGAGGATTGCATTTCAGATATTGGAGGTAATTGTCCTACTCTGCTCAGCTCTGGTGAGGCCTCATCTGGAGTACTGTGTCCAGTTCTAGGCATCACACTTTAGGAAAGATGTGAACAAATTGGAGAGAGTCCAGAGGAGAGCATCAAAAATGATAAAAGGTTGAGAGAGCCTGGGAGGATAAGAAAAGGAGTACTTGTGGCACCTTAGAGACTAACAAATTTATTAGAGCATAAGCTTTCGTGAGCTACAGCTCACTTCATCTGAAGTGAAGCTTATGCTCTAATAAATTTGTTAGTCTCTAAGGTGCCACAAGTACTCCTTTTCTTTTTGCGAATACAAACTAACACGGCTGCTACTCTGAAACCTGGGAGGATAAGGTTATTGAGGAAAGGTTTAAAAAAAAATGGGCATGTTTAATCTTAAGAAGAAGACTTAATTTTATCAGATTTCCCCTCATTCTTTAAATATGTTAAGGGCTGTTATAAGGAGAACAGTGATCAATTGTTCTCCATGTCAGCTGAAGGTAGGACAAAAGGTAATGGGCTTAATCTACAACAAGAAAGATTCAGGACCAATATTAGGAAAAACTTTCTAACTATAAGGGTAGTTAGTGCTGGAATAGGCTTCTAAGGGAGGTTGTGGAATCCCCCTCACTGGAGGTTTTTAAGAATAAGTTGAACAAACACCTGTCAAGAATAGACTAGGTTTACTTGGTCCTGTCTCAGCTCAGGGTGCTGGGCTTGATGACCTCTTGAGGTCCCTGCCAGCCCTACATGTCTATGGTTCTGTAATTTTAGCCACTGCATTTTTAATGGACTGAGTATCAGGGAAGCCTTGTTATAATCAAGACAGGAAATGATCAGACCTGGATGAGACTTCTAGTTGTGTCCATATTCCCTGGGTGTATTGTAAGCGGTGTCCATCGCATAGCCTATAGCTTGCCTAAAACATTCCATTACAAGACCACTATTTTTGGTTATTTATAACTTTGCCAAACTTAAGCTGTTTTGGGCTCAAATTTTCCATGCTGGGTATCTGACTTGATCTGAGTTTGTGTTGGGGCTTTTTGTTTCTGTTTTAAATTTCATCCAAAAATAATTCAGCCATTTCCGAGAATGAGATTAGGGAAAATATATATTGTTTTGCCCATGTTTTAAAAAAAAAAAATCTCAAATCCATTGAGAAGTTCTAGCACCTTTGTGATTTGAGTATGGGCTTGAAATTTGGTGTGTTGGGGGGGAGAGCGGTCACGCTGGTGTCAGGAATGTTTATCATCCCATGAAAAACCAGCCAAATTTGGCCAAATTATAAACCCCTGAAAACTGAAGTTCGCATATGCTCAATGGAGACTTCTTGACATTTGGAGGCTACATTCTCCATAGAATCTGTCTGCACTGAGCATACTCCATCCTCTCACAATAAGATCATAAGAATGGCCATACTGGGTCAGGTCAAAGGTCCATCTAGCCCAGTATCCTGTCTTCCAACAGTAGCCAATGCCAGGTGCCCCAGAGGGAATGAACAGAACAGGTAAGCATCAAGTGATCCATCCCCTATGGCCAATTCCCTGCTTCTGGCAAACAGAGGCTAGGGACACCATCCCTGCCCATCCTGGCTAATAGCCATTGATGGACCCATCCTCCATGAACTTATCTAGTTCTTTTTTGAACCGTTATAATCTTGGCCTTCACAACACACTCTGGCAAGGAGTTCCACAGGTTGACTGTGCGTTGTGTGAAGAAATACTTCCTTTTGTTTGTTTTAAACCTGCTGTCTATTAAATACCTGTGTGCTAGTTGAACTGGATTTGTGCCATCCCCACAGAGCAACTGATCTACACTAGTGGCCAGGTAGCATGGAAGAGAAGGAGGAAGAAACCTGAATAGCATGCAGGGGATGAGAGAAGTGGAGGGCATGTTTAGTAAATTTAAAACATGACCCAGGCAGGAGCAAGAGCTGAAAAGTAGGGAGCAGGAGCAGGAAGGAGGGAAACAGCATAGGGGAGGATAGGAGCAGTGTGTACAGGGGCAGGGATCAGGAATGGAAGGACATATGCAGGAGGATGGATGGAAGGGGGATGGGAATAAAGGGAAGAGGGGGAAAAAAAGGGGAGTAGGAGCCAGCTGAATCAACTCTAGGGAGAGGATACAGGGGTAAGAACTAGGGTAGGAGGTAGGATGGGAGGGCCCAGGGACAGGAGCTAGAGAGGGGGCAAAATGGTTTATAACCATTAGACCATGCCCTCCTCCCACAATCTGGACTTGAACTGAGGAGATTTTTGTCTTGATAATTCTCTGCTACCAGCAAATAGCAAAACCCCCTAGGAAACTGCATTTCATCCCACCACCTCTAGTGGCTGGGCCACATAGACAACAGCCTGATACCGCTATCAGTAACTCCCATAGCTCTAATGGCGGAGGTCTATGCAATGCAAGGTTCCCAGCCTGCTTATGAACCACATGGCTGTCAATATGGTTCCACATGACAGAATTTCTGGGGGGTTTTCAGTTTGCATATTTAAACTTAGGAAATTACATTCAAAAATATCTCTGAGAATGGTTGGATTCTTTTGACAGTTCTGGCCTTGTTCTCTCTTCCCCGTTTTACAGATGAGGACAATAATACCATCTGACCTCACAGGGGTGTTGTGAAGGTAACTTCATTAATATTTGTGAAGCACTCAGATTCTGTGGTGAGATCACCACAGAAATGCCCATGAGGAAATTAATAATTTTCAGAGCAGTGTTTGAATGGTGTGCAGTAAACAAGACCTAGGGCCACACATTGAATAGTAAATATTAAAAGAAAAAGAAAGAACAACCACTTGTTCAGTGAGCACCATTCATCCCAGGCACTGAATGAGGCAGAGATCCTATGGAAAAAATAGCATGTGATCATGTAATGAAAGGTTTTGTCATAATGCATAGGCACAAGGGGGCTGAAATAAGGCACAGGCAATCTTAGTTCTGGCATTTCCTAACTTGAGTGCTTGATTTGTGCATTCTTAAGTCTTTTCTAAAATAGTTTTTTGGATTTAATTATTGTCTTAAGCGAATGAATCCCAGCATAAGTGCATTTACTTTTTGAAAATATTGGATCGTGAAATGCACAGTAATGAATAATCTAATATCTGTGATATGCCATAAATTATTATTAAGATTCAACCTTATTAGATGCTGGCGTCCCTTCATATTAAGGTAACATAAGTAGTCACAATATACCTCTTATACAAGAGTACAGAATCTTGGTCGGATGTATTTGTTATGCAACCTTTTTTGTACATAGGAACTAAATTCATAGCAAATATTAACGTGATTTCTAATGTTCTTTCCAATAATCAAATAAATTGAGAACATTATATTATCACGCTGGGCTAACAGAACATAATTTATTTAAAGTAATTTATAAAACACTGTCAGTTAATACTAGGAATGATGAAGGATCAAGACCATAGCCTCCTTCTGCATGAATTTCCCAGTCTTTAAAATGGGGATAAATATATTTAAGGGGTGCTGTGAAGCTTACATAATCGTAGAACAGGAAGGGACTTCGAGAGGTCATCTAGTCCAGTCCCCTACACTCAAGGCAGGACTAAGTATTATCTAGACCATCCCTTACAGGTGTTTGTCCATCCTGCTCTTAAAAATCCCCAGTGGTGGTTATTCCAGTGCTTAACCACCCTGACAGCTAGGAAGTTTTTCCTAATGTCCAACATAAACCTCCCTTGCTGCAATTTAAGCCCATTGCTTCTTGTCCTATCCTCAGAGGTTAAGAAGAACAATTTTTCTCCCTCCTCCTTGTAACAACCTTTTATGTACTTGAAAACTGTTATCGTGTCCCCTCTCAGTCTTCTCTTTTCCAGACTAAACAAACCCAATTTTTTCAATCTTCCCTCATAGGTCATGTTTTCTGACCTTTAATCATTTTTGTTGTTCTTCTCTGGACTTTCTCCAATTTGTCCACGTCTTTCCTGAAATGGGGCGCCCAGAAATGGAAACAATACTCCAGTTGAGGCCTAAACAGCGCGGAGTAGAGTGGAAGAATTACTTCTCGTGTCTTGCTTACAATACTCCTGCTAATACATCCCAGAATGATGTTTGCTTTTTTTGCAACAGTGTTACACTGTTGACTCATATTTAGCTTGTGATCCACTTTGACCCCCATTTTTCCACTGAATGCATCCGATGAAGTGAGCTGTAGCTCACGAAGGCTTATGCTCAAATAAATTTGTTAGTCTCTAAGGTGCCACAAGTACTCCTTTTCTTCTTACTATGACCCCCAGACCCTTTTCCGCAGTCCTACCTAGGCAGTCATTTCCCATTTTGGATGTGTGCAACTGATAGTTCCTTCCTAAGTGGAGTACTTTGCATCTGTCCTTATTGAATGTCCTTACTGAATTTGTCCTTGTTGAATTTCATCCTATTTATTTAAGACCATTTCTCCAGTTTGTCCAAATCATTTTGAATTTTAGTCCTATCCTCGAAAGCACTTGCAAACCCTCCTAGCTTGGTATCATCCACAAACGTTATAAGTGTACTCTCTATGCCATTATCTAAATCATTGATGAAGATATTGAACAGAACCAGACCCAGAACCAATCCCTGCAGTACCCCCTTGTTATGCCCTTCCAGCATGACTGTGAGCCACTAATAACTACTCTCTGGGAATGATTTCCCAACCAGTTATGCACCCACCTTATAATAGCTCCATCTAGGTTGTATTTCCCAAGTTTGTTCATGTGAGACAGTATCAAAAGCCTTACTAAAGTCAAGATATACCACATCTACCACTTCCCTCCTATCTACAAGACTTGTTACACTGTCAAAGAAAGCTGTCAGGTTGGTTTGACATGATTTGTTCTTGACAAATCCATGCTGACTGTTACTTATCACCGTATTATCTTCTAGGTAGTATGTGTAGTAATGGTAGTATTGTGCTTTGAAAGTGTAAAGAGTTGCATCCTAATATGAAAGAAAGTGTTTCATGGTTCTTTTTATTTTTCATTTAAAACAATTATAAATTCAGGTGTTACCCAGTAGCACTGGAGAAACATCATCATGAGAAATGAAGAGTAAAACCAGATTATGGGTCCAATCTAGTGCCTACTGAAGTCAGTGTAAAGAATGCGATTGATTTCAGTGGAGATTGGATCAGGCCCTATAAGCAGAAAATGATACTGATCAGTCTAGTTTCACTGTCCAGGGCAAAGTGAAATGCAAAAAGGAAGCAGTAAGCATAAATGGTAAGAACTAAGTGAATTAGGTTCTGAAAACTGCAAGATTTTTAATCTAAATTGTTATTAGTAAAACAGGTAAGCAATTTTTTATGTGCCTGCATTATTGTCTCTGGAAACTATGTGATAGAATGATGCATTCAGTGCAGTACTATCATCATAAATAAACCTGCTTACTATGATGGTTAAGACCCCAGTCATTCAACAGTATGTGCACAGGTGGCCTTTATTTCTTTGTCATGTCCCATTGACTTTAATGGTACTCTCCAGAGGGCATAAGTGTCCACCAACACACATCTCTTTGCAAGAACTGGACATTAATCTGTATGCTTGTCATGGCCATGATTTTTGTGAATTTCAAAAGAACCTAAGTTCTGTTTTCAAAAGTGACTTAGACCATGTCTACACTATGAAAGTACTTCGATTTTACAGAAGTCAATTTTTGGGAACAGATAGTATAAAGTCGAGTGCATGTGTCCACACTAAGCACATTAATTCGGCGGTGTGCATCCACAGTACTGTGGCAAGCGTCGACATTCCGAGTTGTGCACTGTGGGTAGCTATCCCGCAGTCCCCGCTGCCTAATGGAATTCTGGGCTGAGCTCCCAATGCCTGATGGGGCCAAAAATTTGTCATGGGTGGTTATGGGTAAATGTTGTCAGTCAACCCTCCCTCCCTCCGTGAAAGCAACAGCAGAAAATCATTTTGCACCCTTTTCCCTGGATTGCCCTAGCAGACGCCGTAGCATGGCAAGCATGGAGCCCATTCAGCTCACTGCAGCAGTTATGACCATTGTAAACACCTTGCACATTATCTTGCAGTTTATGCAGAACCAGCACCTGAAAAATCAGGTGAGGAGGCGACGGCTGAGAGGTAATGAGGACATGAACACAGATTTCTCTAAAACCGCGGTCCCCAGCAATTTGGAGATCATGGTGTTACTGGGGCAGGCTCATGCCGTGAAACGCCGATTCTGGGCCTGGGAAACAAGCACAGAGTGGTGGGACCACATAGTGTTGCAGGTTTGGGATGATTCCCAGTGGCTCTGAAACTTTCACATGTGTAAGGGCACTTTCATGGAACTTTGTGACTTGCTTTCCCCTGCCCTGAAGCGCAAGAATACCAAGATGAGAGCAGCCCTCACAGTTCACAAGCAAGTGGCAATAGCCCTGTGGAAGCTTGCAACGCCACACAGCTACCGGTCAGTCGGTAATCAATTTGGAATGGGCAAATCTACCGTGGGGGTCGCTGTGATGCAAGTAGCCAATGCAATCATTGAGCTGCTGCTATCAAAGGAAGTGACTCTGGGAAATGTGCAGGTCATACTACATGGCTTTGCTGCAATGGGATTCCCTAACTGTGGTGGGGTTGTAGACGGACTGCATATCCCTATCTTGGGACTGGACCACCAGGGCAGCCAGTACATAAACCGCAAGGGGTACTTTTCAATGGTTCTGCAAGCACTGGATCACAAGAGATGTTTCACCAACATCATTGTGGGGTGGCCGGGAAAGGTTCATGACGCTCACGTCTTCAGGAATTCTGGTCTGTTTAAATGGCTGCAGGAAGGGATTTACTTCCCAGACCAGAAAATAACTGTTGGGGATGATGAAATGCCTATAGTTATCCTTGGGGACCCAGCCTACCCCTTAATGCCCTGGCTCATGAAGCCATACACAGGCACTCTGGACAGTAGTAAGGAGCTGTTCAACTATAGGATGAGCAAATGCAGAATGGTGGCAGAGTGTGCATTTGGACATTTAAAGGGTCGCTGGCGCAGTTTACTGACTCGCTCAGACCTCAGCAAAACCAATATTCCCATTGTTATTGCTGCTTGCTGTGTGCTCCACAATCTCTGTGAGAGTAAGGGGGAGACGTTTATGGCGGGGTGGGAAGTTGAGGCAAATCGCCTGGCCACTGAATACGCGCAGCCAGACACCAAGCTGATTAGAAGAGCACAGCAGGAAGCGCTGCGCAATAGAGAAGCTTTGAAAGCAAGTTTCATGACTGGCCAGGATACTGTGTGACACTTCTGTTTGTTTCTCCTTGAAAACCCACCCCCTTGGTTGCCTCTAAATTCCCTGTAAGCCACCTGCCCTTCCCCCTTCGATCACAGCTTGCTTGCAAAGGAAATAAAGTCACTATTATTTAAAAAAACATGTATTCTTTATTAATTGATTATAAAAATAGGGAGATAACTCGCAAGGTAGCCTGGGTGCGGTGTGGGAGGAGGGAAGAAAAAGGCCACTTCAAAACTTGTTGAATGACGGCCTTCTGTTGCTTGGGCTGTCCACTGGGATGGCGTGGTTGGGTGTCCAGAGCCTTTCCCCTCCCTGCGTTCTTGGGTGTCTGGATGAGGAGGCTATGGAACTTGGGGAGGACGGAGGGTGGTTAAGCAGGGGCTGCAGCGGCAGTCTGTGATCCTGCTGCCGTTCATGAACCTCCATCAGATGCCGGAGCATATCCGTTTGATCCTGCAGTAGCCCCAGCGTTGCATCATGCCTCCTCTGATCTTCCTGCCGCCACCTCTCCTCACGTTCATTGGCCACTTTCCTGTACTCTGCTATTGTGTCCCTCCACACATTCTGCTGAGCTCTGTCAGTGCTGGATGACTGCATGAGCTCAGAGAACATTTCATCGCGCATGCGTTTTTTTTTTTTTGCTGCCTTATCTGAGAGAGCATTTGGGATGGAGGAGGGAGGCTTGAAACATTTTTAGCTGCTGGATGAAAAAAGGGAGTGAAGTATTTAAAAAAGTACATTTTACAGAACAATGGCTATACTCTTTCACAGTGAACAACACTATTCACATTACATAGCACATGTGATTTTGGTAAAAGGTCGCATTTTGCATCTTGTATTGAGTGCCTGCGGCTTTGGTGTTAGAGATCACACACGCAGTGCCAGGCAACAGAATTAGGCTTGCAGGCAGCCATGGTAAGCCATAGTCTTTTGGCTTCTGCAACCTTCATAACAGCAGCGCCCTCCTCTCCCATACCAAGCAAAGCATGTTGAGTTGGCCATTTAGTGCTGCGGTTTTCTTGTTAACCAAACTAACCCCCCCCCCCATACAGTTCTCTGGGATGATTGCTTTACCCCTCACCCCACCCCATGGCTTGTATCAGGGAAGATCCTACTAGCCAAATGCGAAGAGCTCAGCGCCAGTCCCCCCCCCACCACCATGTGGCTAACTGCGGGGAGGATTTCTTTTCAGCCACAGTGTCCCCTTAATTAAATTCCCCTATTTCAACCAGGTTACCATGAACGATATCACTCTCATGAGGATAACACGGAGAGATAAAGAACGGATGTTGCTTGAATGCCAGCAAACACCGGGACCATACGCTGCCAGGCTTTGTCGTGCAATGATACCAGATTACTTGCTACTAGCATGGTGTAGTAAAGTGTCCTACCATGGAGGACGGAATAAGGCTGCTCTCCCCAGAAACTTTCTGCAAAGGCTTTTAGAGTACCTCTAGGAGAGCTTCATGGAGATGTCCCTGGAGGATTTCCACTCCATCCCCAGACACAATAACAGACTTTTCCAGTAGCTGTACTGGCCACGAATGCATCCCAAGTCCTCAGGGCTACTTAATCATTAAAAAATGCTTGCTTTTATAACGTACTATATTTAAAAAGGTACACTCACCAGAGGTCCCTTCTCCAGTTTGGTTGGGTTGGGAAGGTATTTCAGTCAGGGTGATAAAAAGATCCTGGCTGTCAGGGAGAACAATATGCTGTGTGCTCTCCTCAAACTCCTCCTCCTCATCTTCCCCATCCGCAAAATCCTCAGGCATGGCGGAGAGTACCCCATCATTGGAGTCCATGGACGGGGTGGGGTAGTGGTGGCAGACCCCCCCCTTAGAATTGCATGTAGCTCAGTGTAGAAGCGGCATGTCTGGGGCTCTGTCCCAGAGCATCAGTTTGATTCTTTGGTTTTCTGGTACGCTTGTCTGAGCTCCTTAAGTTTCATGCGGCACTGTGTTGCGTCCCTGCTGTAGCCTCTGTCCCTCATGGCCTTGGAGATTTTTTGAAATGTTTTGGTATTTCGTCTTTTGGAATGGAGTTCTGATAGCACAGATTCCTCTCCCCATACAGCTATCAGATCCAGTACCTTCCGTTCAGTCCATGCTGGAGCTCTTTTTTGATTCTGGGACTGCATGGTCACCTGTGCTGATGAGTTCGCCTAGCCAAACAGGAAATGAGATTCAAAATTTCCCGGGGCTTTTCCTATACACCTGGCCAGTGCATCAGAGTTCAGAGTGCTGTCCAGAGCAGTCACAATGGTGCACTGTGGAATAGCTCCTGGAGGCCAATACCTTCGAATTGCATCCACACTAACCCTAATTCAAAACGGCGATGTTGATTTCAGCCCTAATCCCTTTGTTGGGGAGGAGTACAGAAATCAGTTTTAAGAGCCCTTTATGTCGAAAAAAATGGCTTTGTTTTGTGGATGGGTGCAGGGTTAATTCGATTTTTTGGGGTCGGGAAGGAATTTTCCTGGAGGAATTTTCCTCCAGGACAGATTGGAGAGGCCCTGGAGGTTTTTTTGCCTTCCTCTGTAGCATGGGGCATGGTTGACTGGAGGGAGGCTTCTCTGCTCCTTGAAGTTTTGAACCATGATTTAAGGACTTCAATAGCTCAGACATGGGTGTGGTTTTTCATAGGAGTGGGTGGTTGACATTCTGTGGCCTGCGCTGTGCAGGAGGTCGGACTAGATGATCAGAATGGTCCCTTCTGACCTTAGTATCTATGAATCTATGATTTAATGCTGCTAAATCCGACATAAACTCGTAGTGTAGACCAGGCCTTAGACTCCTATGTGCCTAAGTTCCATTGACTTTCAGTGAGACCTAGGATTTCAAAGGACCAGATTTTCAAAGGTATTTAGGCATCTGAAGATGCAGGTAGGTGTCTAGTGGGATTTTCAAAAGGGCCTAGGCACCTAACTAATTTGATTTTAATTGCAGTAGGTGCCCAGGTGCTTTTGAAAATCCCAGTAGATGCTATCTGCTTCTTTAGGCGCTTAAATACCTTTGAAAATCAGACTGTAAGTGCCTGGCACTTTTAAAAACGAAATTGAGGCTCTTAAGTCAGTTAGGTGCTTTTGAAAATGTCACTCATGGTCTCTTTCATCCTGCACTATCTGCTGTTAACAAGATGTCTACATCAATTTTTACCCTGTGCTCTATTTTGGTGTGTTTTGTTTGTGTGGGTATGTTTATGTTTTTAAATTACTACAAAGCTATTTATTTTTAATGAAAAATAAACTTAATTAAAATGCGTGCCATGATTTTTTTCCCCCAACCTAAAAACACGACTTTGCATTTTTTGCTGTGACAATCAGCCCAAATGATGATTTTGTTCCTGTTCATAACAGGCCATATTAACTTCTTTTAAAGCTGTTTTTCCCATACAGTTAGGGCACTGCACAGGTTATGCTAAGGATATTATTATTGCTGAGGATATTGGTTACTGTCTGACTAATAAAATAAAGAATATTTCCAGTGTGTGAGATCTGAAAAAATAACCCTTTTTTCTAGCAAAATCAAAAAGTGTGCAGAGTGTTGTTTTGTTTTTTTAATTTTACATTCAGTACCAGAATGGATGTATTCTTAACTGTGCTTTCTCTTTTTCTAAGTGTTGGAAAGGAAGATTTCGACAAGACAAAGCAGAGAGGAGCTGATAAGAAAGGGAGTTCTGAAGGAAATACCTGAGCAAGGTGATGACAAATAACCTAATATTTAGATCTTAAACTCTAAGCATGGACATTATTGTCATGTTGTTCCATTTTATAATGAATATCAGCTATCCAGCTATAAAAAGGCAGATTTGGTGAAACACTGGCAGCAAGTGGGAGAGGCAGTTTGACCAAGTGGATAGGGCACCAAACTTGGAGTCTGGAGACCTGGAGTTTGTTCCTGGTTCTGCTGTTGACTTGCTGTGTGTTCTTGGTCAAGTTACTTAACCTTTCTGTGTTCTCTGTAATACGTAGCACTTTTATAAAGCAAATTGAGTTCTGCAGATGAAATGTGCTAAGTAATTAATGTTACTTTTTGGAATCAGTGATTCAGAGGATATTTTGAGTTGAGCAATTCTTTCCAAAACAGCTGGAGGATGATATGGTGATTATGGATGAAAAACTAAAGACTCTGGGGCCCTGCCACTTACCATTTGGGGTATGTGTACACTGCAGTTAAAAACCATGACAGCTCAGAGTGCAGCCTAAGCCCAAATGTCTACACAGCAGTTAAACAGCCTCTTAGCCTGAGCCCTATGAGCCCAAATGAGCTGACACGGGGCAGACACGGGTGTCTGATTGCAGAGTAGAAACACCTTATGTGTCACAAGTGTAAACCAAAGCAAACAACTCAACAGCTGGTGTTTCCAATATTGAGAGGTAGCAGGTGTAGTATCGCACACACCACCACCATCACACATGCTACGTTCAAATAGCAGAGACATAAGGAGTTTTGAGGAAAACTCCCTTTATTTAAAAACACAACCAGGTTTAGTAAATGGTAAACATAGCAAGATGTATTATGTAAAGCTTGGGTAAAGCATTATTACCTAACTCCGATTATACCTGCAGATTTTCAGCAGTATGCACATCTCTTTAAAATGTTTGTTTCTGCTGTTCACAGTGGTAGTGTTTGTATTATTCTTGATTTTAATAAAAAAAAATCTAGATCTAATATAATCTTTGTCTAATATAATTTTAGTAACTGCAATGCTTTTCCATCTCCTAAAATTAATCCATTTGTCATGAAGACTAAAAAGAGAACAGTAAAAGGAACTGACTTAGAATCTAGTGGACTATAAAAGTCTTAGAGGACAGGTTCTGATAATATTTCTAAAAATAGATTTCCACTAAAAAAAAAAAAAAAAGGTTTTACTCTGACTGACCCGAGGAATCAGTGTAATGAATGTTAGGTGTGAAGTCAGGGATAGCTTACTATTTATATTCCCTGCAGCCTCATATACATTAATATTTAGAAACGGAGGGTTATTTTTATATCAGCTAGTGCTGGGGCGTGTGTGTATCAGAGCATGACACTCGGCACATCTGGGTTTTAAGCTTGTCTTTGCTACTGTCTTGTTCTGTGGCTTAGGGCAAGGAACTTAATTGCTCTGTGTATCAGTTTACTCATCTGTAAACCCAAATTTTTAAAAATACTTTTCTTTTGTGATACTGTGAGGCTTAGTTGGTTGGTGTTTGTAAATTTCATTTTGTGAGAAAGGGCAATAAGTGCAATGTTTTTTAATCTCTAACTTTGATTAGAACAAGATTTAAAATAAATGAGCTAAAAATGGACATACAAAGGCAGTTATTTCTTTAGCCTGCCTTCCTTCCCTGTACCCCAGAGTGAGTGACCAGTCAGCAAATGTGAAAAATCAGGAAGGGGGGGGGGGGGTAATAGGAGCCTATATAAGAAAAAGACCCAAAAATCAGACTGTCCCTATAAAATTGGGACATCTGGTCACCCTACCCAGAGTACTCGGTATTCTGTTATAATACACATTAAAGTCTCATTCGGATTGGGTCAGTACAAAGAGAGGAAAAGGATAGGAAGGTGAAATATTTTCTTCCCTGTTTAAGAAGGGGTATCTGTTCATTTTTATGCTTCCTAGAATGCTTCTTGCTTTACATATGATAAACATGTACGTTTTAAAGAGCAATCTAAAAGAAGACAAGGTAGATGCTTGAAGCTCTGAGAAAGAAGGCACACAAAGATAGGAGAGTAAAAGTTGGAAGGAAGGGAATGGTTAAGCAGGATAGAGAGGAGGAAGGGATGAGAACAGAGATGTAGACAGGTTAAAGGAATTGCCAGGTCTTGAAGGTGAGAATAAGAAGTCTGAACCAGATGTGGAAGGTGGTCGGGGGAGTGGCATGATAAGGCCAATCGGTGAGGGAGATAATTTTGGTGACAGCATTTTGTGTAGCTTAAAGAGTGGATGGGGGGAAGTGGTGAGGCTAGTGAGGACAAGTTTATAGCGGTGAAGACAGCTGGTGAACAGCTTGTGGGGGAAGGTATTTAACTTTGGAGGTGGAGAGGAAAGGATGGGTTTATGACAGTCTCAGTATAAGAAGGACTGAAGGAGAGACAGAGGAGTCAACTATGACAGCACAGTGAAAAAGAAGATTGTGGAATTATCAGCAGTAATGAACAAGGAAGGGACAGGAATTTAAGAAAGTGGAGTTCTATTTTTATCACGTTGAGTGGGAACTGGTATCTCGATAGCCAGAATTATAGAATCAGAGTCATAAGACTGAACAATGGGGGAGATCAAGGATAAAGACCGAGATCTGAGATTCATAAAGATGGTAAGAAAAACTATGTAAGAGGATGAAATAAAGGGAAGGCAGGGTAGGCCAAGAACTGAATGCCACAAGACTCCAGCAGAGCAGGAGGAGGAAAAGGAGCTATTGGAAAAAGTCAACAAAGCAGGAGTTGGAGACAGAAGACGAGAATTGAGATAGAAAAAGTAATAAATCTTAGTAGGGAGAGAATTCAGTAGGAGGGGAAAGACAGGAGACACCTGAGAAGAAAGGTAAAAGAGAAGGTCTTAGAAATGACCAGAAAGAACATAGCTGATTATCTTAATAAGGACAGTGAAGTGGAGGAGTGGAAATCAGATTGTAGTTAGTCAAGGACAGCATAAGTAGATAACATCCTCCAGATGTTTGGAGGCAAAGAGTGAGGAGCAAGATGCACTGGAGGGAGCGTGTTTGTGTTAAGGAAAAGTTCTTAAGAGGATTGAGGAAACCATAGTTAAATATTAGTAAGTAAAGATAATCTGTTGTAAGAGGTAGGGCAAAATTTGGTCTGCATAATCTTTATTACTTGTCTGATGCATGACTTAGAATTCAGTTTGAAGGGTGGGAAATTGGATGATAATAATCTATGTTACTTGTTAACTGGGCACATGTGATCTGGAAGTCACAAACTCAGTGAACAGGGAGCCTTATAACATACTATTACAGAGTTGCTTAGAGTAGAACTTCATCAAAATGTTGTTTTATACATAAAATAAATTAATGTGAAATTGTGCTTTTCTTTCATGGAAACTTAAAACCTGAAAAATCATTGAGTTGACAACAAATGGAGAACTAGCTCTTGAGCAGGTTGTAAAATTGGATAACGGCTTTTTAATCTTCATTTTAGCTGGTGATGTAACAGTAAATTTTGAAACCTCAAATGGGCACACCATAACAATCAGTGAAGAAACCATCCAGGAAGAAAATGTAATAAAGACCACAGAAGACAATGGCTCCTTATCAGCCAAAGCGTCAGCTGTGGAAGGAAAAAAAGAAGATAAAAAAGGTAAACAAACAAATCTTCATATTCTCACAAACCTTTATAGGTCATAAAGGGGAAAGTGGTCTGAGCACAGAAGTGGGAGTCAGGAAGTTCTGATTTCTAATCCCTGACTCCAGTGCCGAGTCCATTTCTGGCTTCAGGCAAGTCTCTATTTCAGATTCTCCTTCTGTAAAATGGGGATAATAATACATAGTGTAAGAGTGCATCCTCACCTCATGGGTACCCCCTCATGGCTGGTCACAGCATTGCACAGAGCCCTTGTCTCCGGCACTCTCTGTAAGGCTTTTCCTCAAACCTGCAACTGTCTAAATCCCCCTCAGGGCATACTTAGCTTGGCCTTCTGGTCAAGTCCCATGAAAGTCTAAAGCCTTTCTAAGGAAGCATAAGTTAGTCCAAATGGAGGTTCAAACAAGTCTTCAAACTAATGGCCCTTCCACCCCTCTCACTAGTTCCCCTGTTATATCCTGTCTGTTAAGACTTAGCCCAGGGCTTCTCCCCCCACTAGAGAGATCTCTCTCTCATAACTGAGCTCCCTCAGGCTACTTATAAGGCCTAATTTTGCCTTCTCTAGGCAGGAGGTAATTAGTTAATCACTTCCCCAGCTGCAGAGCATGACTAATTGGGGTTCTTCCCCTTGCCTTGAGCGGATGGTGGTTAAGCCCCATTATACATACTCATTAGCCTTTTGGGATTGTTGAAGAAATTAGTTCATGTGTACAATTTTCAAAAGTGCTCAAAGTGATTTATGAGCTTATGTCTTGGTGTCAAAAGTAACTTGGAAGCTAAATCCCATTGACTTTCAATGAGTCTCAGCCACCTAAGAGTCTAAGTCACTTTTGAAAATTGAACTTCGGCTCATAAGTCACCTTATGTGCTTTTGAAAATTTGATCCCATGTCTGTAAGGTGCTTTGTAGAAGGCAACATACACATGCTAAATATTATTATTTGGCCAAATCGTGAAGTCAGTTTAGCTTATACTGTCTTCACTCAAACTTCTGTTGACTTCATTAGAAGTTTGATGGAATAAGGAAGAGTAAACACTGAGTGAAGATCACAGGATTTGTCCCGTAATTGTTGTTTCTTTTCCATCATAACTGGTAATGCACACTGCTATTTCATTGTCAGTGAAAATTACTCTTGAATTACAGCCTGTTTGTTAGACTTTCCTGAAAAGTATCAGTAATGCAAAGGGTCAGGATCTCTCTATTTCTGGCTGTTTGATTTAATAGCCTTTCCAAAATATTCTTGTAGGCTTGTCTAGTGAGAAGTGCTCCTCAGAAGGTTGAGTGTGTCAGTTCAGCTAATCACACAAAAAGTTTGGATCCTTCTCCAAACTGTGCAAACCTTTTGGAGCCGCAAAACGTGGCTGGAAATCTGACAACTGGCTTTCTTGTGAGATATCCAGTACTTGCTGCCCTCAGTTGAGCCAGAAAAACAAGACCAGCCCTTCTCATGGTATTTTGGCACATCCCGCTTCTGGTCCCAGCCAGGACTAGGAATGCGTAGATTCAGTAGAATGGAAAATAATGGGAAGGGAAAACTCACCAAAAAAGAGTTCACATTGATTTTGGGGCTAAAGATTATGTCAATTTTATCCTTTCCTACTCGGGGGTTTTCCTTGAAACATTTAAGAGCAAAATAACATTTTATTTTAATTGTGATTTGATCCTACATGGCTGGTCCTGCAGAATTTAGAGTTCTAGTTAAAATAGAAGGTTCAAAGTCTACATATGTTTGCTACCTTCTATACCTACTGTGACTGCTTTGTAGAGAGCCATTCCAAACCCTTGCCACACAAGCTATCTGAGAATAGAGGAATACGTAACTATGATACCTCTTCTCTCCATTTCCTCTGAGAAATTGAAATGCTTTGGGGAAACGATGTAATAAAAATAAGAAAAGTGGGATTTTGATCTTCTAGCTTCAGTAAAGTTTTAGTAATATTACACAGGGGATATAAAGCACTTTGAATTTGAATAGTACAATGGAAATATTAGAGGGCCAATCCTGAAAGAAGTGGTGAATGCACTCCTCCCACTTACTGAGCAAAAGCAACATAAGCCCATTGCACTTCACTGGAGTTACTCTTGACTTACACCACATTAAGTAAGAGGACAATTGGGCCTATTGACTTCAGTAGGAGTTTAAGGGAAATGATGTGCTCATGGCCTCAGAAAAAGTCTGTGTCAGAACTGGAATTGCAATACAGGAGTTCCTGACTCACTGTCCTGTGCCCAGGTCATGGAACATGCTGCTCTCTCTGATGACAACTCCCACTCCATCATAAGAATCAAGATATGAGAGCTTCAAAGTTAGCTAGAAAATTCAGGAAAACGTATTCAGAAAGTACAATCCCATGGCAGATACTCTTAACCATTTTAGAGGTACTGTACTTGTGCATAAATCTTAAAGGAGAGTTTTTTTGCCCATTTGACGTGCATATGAGGACTGGAGGCAGGATTAATTCCTTTCATTTAGTATCAGGGCATGCTGCAGTAATCAATATTGACAGACGAAAGTGTTTTTAAAAAATCATGACATTAAAAAATGTGGAGGGTTCTTTCTACCTGTCTTCTGGATTTTGAGACTGTAGAGTTCATGTTTTCCACACAACCGGGAGGGCTAGGAACTTTTTTTTTTTAAAGTGAGATTCTCACATGACTCCAGGATCTGGAGCTTTTAAGAAAAACAACAAATATCACAAGACTCTCAGTAAAATTGCCAGAGTTGGCAACACTGTGGAAAATGGAATATGTTAGGAGTTAAAGGAAGAACCATCCCATGGTGATCTGTAGAATTAGAGAAACGGGGGCAAACAATAGACTGAAACATACAATGTAAAATGAGTTAAGCAAAAGTGTATGAAACAAAAAAAAAAACCTTCCAAGCTGTCCTGTGTGCTGCCAAACAATTCTGTAAACTATAAACCCATCTGCTGCTTGTCAGTTTACAGATGCTTCTAACATTTTGTGAAAAAATTCCCTTTGGCAGCTTAATAATGTAACTGTTGCTATTTGAAATAATGATGGGGTGTCAATCATCCAAGTGGCATGTTTAAAAGGAAATGCCTCCCTGTCATAAGGATAATGAGGAGCTGCTGACAGTTTTTACATGCAACGGGTAATTGATTATTGAGCCTTTGCAGATGAGAAACCTGGATATTGTTATAGATCATTTATTTATTCTGTGAACTCGTGTTTTTTAAAAGGAAAATGACCCAGCACCTTCCAAGGAAAATGAAGAGCTTAATTATGGCTGTCCTGTGTAGGTACACGAGAGTGGAGAAGAGGGAATAGGGAGCTTCTAAGTACCTCCCTGCTCCAGTTCACCCACACAGAAGGCAGATGTAATTGGGTTGCTGGAGCTATGGAAGTGCTAGGCAGAGAGATTGCCAGTCTGGCTCCAGATTGGGCAACAATGTGGAGGAGGGGTATAGCGATGGATTTGTGCTTTTCCCTCCCCCTCATCTGCATTGTCCCACCCACAGACAGGACGCAGCACTAGGGAGAGCACAGGCTACACTTGTAGAAAAAGTGTCAGAATTGTAACTGCTAAGGACAATCCTCCCATCCCTTCCCCAAGCACTCCTGAGGCAGTGTGCTTGCTCCTCACTACACAGCATAATACCTCCAGTGCCCCTGGCAGGATTGCTCTTCCTTCTCCGTCTCTGGCTCACTTGCTTAGTTTAGAACCTTAAGCATTCAGTTCAGTTTAGTTTACAAAACTGATTCAATCTGTTTTTATCCCCGCTAGTTAATTTCACGCTTGGTGGTTTTCTTGGGCTTGAGGAAATATGTGGCTGAATACCCAGGAGCAAGATAGTGATGGGAACGGAGACTGAAGTTTAATTTTGCAGCCTGGTAGCCAGCCATTATGATTAGTGCTGAAAAAAACTATAGTAATGTTGGAAGCCAGGGCTGGTGTCTGGATGCTGTGAGACTGAGCACAAGCTTCTGAAATGTTCCTAAGCATTTACAGTAGATGAGCTGAACAATACTGTGTATTCTGGTGGATTTCTCCATGTCCCCCACTGCAGGAAATTTGCATGTTGATTTCTGGCTGGATTTCACAACATCTGAGAGTCTTTTTCCAACGGAGAGTTCTATTCCAAGCTTCAACAAAAGCTCTGCGTTTTAACTCATTGTGATGTAGCTTCTTACCCCTTCTATTTGTCCACCGATCCCTTTATCTCCCTTTAATTTAGTTTTTTATTTGAGCATGTAAGCCAGTGGGCTAACTCTCTGGCCCATGCATGAAAAAACACTCTCCAGCCACAGATTTTCAGTTCTGTTTTCTTCAGGGCTTTGGTTTCTTCAAAATAAAACTATTTAACACAAGTTCAGCATATCAACCACATCCTTTTCCCCTCACCCAGTGACTTCTGCAGGGGCCTATCTACCCCTTAAAGGATTCCAGACCTGTGGAGCCTGAATCAAGGCAAGCGTCTCTGTCTCCTTCTCGTTCATAACTTGCTCCTTGCAGAATTACACTCTGCAAACCATTCCACTGAGAGGCATATGTAAACTAGCCTCTCTCCCCAGACCGAAAGACTCCTGCAGATTCCCTTGTACAAAGCCTCTTGCACACCGTGCTGCTGATACAAGTGGTGACATAGAGTTAGAAGTCCACAAGTGGCTACCCCCCTGTTCTTAATTAACCATGTCAATGATCTGTACGCAAGCAGCCATAGGGAAAAATCTCTCTTCTTCTCACAGCAGTTTCATTTTTGCAGTAAGCTGTAATAACCATATGCTGTTTGCAACATTCCTTTTCCATAGCATCACCCACTGAGTTACACTTCTCTTCCTGGAGGGAATGACTTTGCTGTTGATGTGAATTAGATGCCTGAGTTGCAACTCTAGCTGTTCTCTCTTGTGGTGCTCCTCTAGCATTAGAAATAATACTACTAGAACAGTATGAGATAATGCTGTGATAGATTGAGAAAAACATTGGTCTTTTATTATTAAATATCCCCAGCAATTAACAACAAGTTAACAGTAAATTTATGAATATGCAGGGAGTTGTTTCTAAACATTATGGCCAGAATTTTCAGAAGGGTTTGACAGCCACCATTGGGACCCTGGTTTAAAAAGACTTCAGTTATCAGTTATAAAATAAATAGTCAGATTTTCAAAAGAACTCAGCATATTTGGGTATCACATCCTTTTGAAAATCAGGTCACAGTGTCACAATGAAAGCTGCTGGATGGTGAACATTTTGTAAACCCGGACAAACCTGGAAAGCTTTCTTTGGCTCTAGTTGTGGGTGCTCAGCATCAGAACATCTGGCCCTTAGGGAAATATATTCTAAATATAAATGCAATATTGATTGAAGCTCTGAATGAGGCATTAACATTTGCTTTGTTTTTGTTTGTTTTCTAAAAGAGTAATTGATGGGTGGATTGTCTTGGTCCAAGTGATTGCTCGCTGTCCGAATCTGATGCAAGGTGATAATGACTAAAAGTTACTCCCATCTGATGGCTGTTTCAATCATTTTATAAAATGAGTTGGTCAACTTGGTCCAGTTCCAAGTGGACGGATGTCCAAATCAGAAAATAGCACCTCATAGCTGGTGCTGACATACCATGGAGATGGGTTTGGAGAAACAGACAGATAGAGTTGGCTATGATGGCTATTGCTGTTGTCAGTCTCAGCTGAGGTGTCAAAGAATGAATAGTCTTGAAGATTAAGGGCCCATGTACAAGCAGAATCACACTGGGGGACTCAATTAAGAACGGCCATGCTGGGTCAGACCAAAGGTCCATCTAGACCAGTATCCTGTTGTCCAACAGCGGCTAATTCCAGGTGCCCCAGAGGGAATGAACAGAACAGCTAATCATTAAGTGATCCATCCCCTCTCGGCCATTCCCAGTTTCTGGCAAACAGAGGCAAGGCACACCATCCCTGCCCATCATGAAACAAGCTCAGAAACAGCTTCCTTACCTTGTAAAATGTCTTTTTTTTTAAGCTTTCCCCCCCTTTTTTTTAGTAGTTTACGTTATAACACAGTGTACTGTATTAGCCTTTTTTTTGGCTCTGCTACTGCCTGATTGTGTACTTCCAATTCCAAATGAGGTGTGTGGTTGACAGGTCAGTTCGTAACTCTGGTGTTCGTAACTGAGGTTCTGCTGTATGCAAAAAGAGATGTGACATGGTCAAAGTGATGACTAGAGAAATGATCCTTGCAGCAGCATTCTGAATAGATATGACTGGGGCAAGATTGCACTCATCAAGACCAGAGAAAATGATGCTGCAAGAATTGAGATGTGAGACAATGAGATTTCTAGTTGTGTGGATGGATGGGACTGTGGTATTAAAGACCAATCTGTTTGTCTGCTTCCTGAAGACAGTGTGGAGCTAATGGAAGATATTTTATTAATTGATTTAAGTTCTGCACCCTTAGTCCAGAGCTGGGGGAATTGAAATTCATGATTTTTTTAAATGGCTGACATCAGAAAGGGTTCAGTTGGAAATTTCACTGAACCAGCTATAGGTCTGAAATCTCTCATCTGATTTTTCTCTCCCACTGACAGCTTCTTGCCTTTTTTAAAAGTAGGTGGGCTTCCTTCATGTATCTTCTACTGCCATCTTGATACTTTCTTCCACTGCATCAAAGTAGAAGTCATCATCAAAAAGGGAAGCTGGGGAGAATTTTGAGGCAGATGCATAGGTGCTGTAATGACTAGGTAGATATGCACAGAAAATGTACTATAAAAGAGGAAAGGAAAGCTTAATAAATATATCTCCTCCTTCTCCCTGAGTGTGTCTGATCCAGGAACAAAAAGCAAGAGAGCCGAGAGATAGTTCAAGGGGTCAGTGAGCAGAAGTAGCCCTCAGTTTAATAGTTGCAAAAGGTTGTCATAATTTATCAAATGTATTAGCAAGAACAGCCAAGTCCATAATGTTGTAAGCTTAGGCTGGAAATAAAGAATGACAAAATCAACAGTTAGTGTAAACTGATTGTACTAGATAACCCAGTAAGGGAAAAGGAATGAACTGTTTGTCTTCATTCCCACAACATGTGAAAACCGATAAGTGTGCATGCTGTGTGTAATGATGACCAATGACACACTGGCTCAAGTTCACCATTGCTAGACCACAGCATTGGTCCTAATCTTTTATCCCTGATCCTGTGATAAAGCAGTGTAATTGTTGTCTAACACGTTATTTGTCTTTCATCTACTAATCTTTACAGTGAAGAAATGCTGCTTATTTTTTGGGAATGGATTAGAGACTTAGTAACATAGAGGGTGGAAGGCAGGACAAAGAGATCCAGAAATGGTCACTTGACATGCAGAGTCTGGTTCTAATATGATCTTAATTTTAAGAGCTGGTACACAGATTGCCACTGATTGCCAAAAATAGCTACCTCCAATATCAAAGGTAGCTATTTTTAGAAATACTTTAACTATGCCCTTTGCTCCTATATTTTCCCAAACACTCTGCTTGTCACTAACGGGCAAGTAATACATTTGTGATTTTTGACACATGCTTACTGTTTATATATAAAGTGTTTTTCAAAAAGGTCAGGAAGGTTACCTTGAGACCGAACAAGTGCTGGGCTAGAATGATGGAGTAGAATAGAATTTCCATCTGGCAAGCACCTAGACACAACCACACGATGCAGAATTTTATGGAGACTACAAAATCTACTTTGATTTAGGAACTATTGATTCTTGACAACACTGTCAGTGCTGGCAGTCACAATCAGAGTCCATGCAAGGGTGGGTGAGTATTCCCATGCCAAATAACATTCCATTTAATTTGGCTTCAGTTCTGCCTGAAGAATAGAAGTACCGTGAGGAAGATGCCCGAATAAAGTTACCATTTTTAGCAAACATGCTGTGGCACAGAAGAATTAGCAGCTGCAGCTGAAATTTCCAGCCACTGCCAGGTTTGGTAACCACTGAACCTGTGACTGTGGAGATGCCCCCGTTTATAGAACGGTCACAAATTTAATACAAAGCTATACATATTGCTGCTCTCAAGGGAAGGAAAAAGAACCTCGGGAATTTGTTTGAGGGGAGAATGGAGCTCCTAGATTCTAACACTGGCTCAGACTGTAGTTAGCAGACCAATCAGTGCTACTGCAAGTCAAGGGTGGAACTCAGAAACCTATGGGATAGATTAAAATTGAGAGAAGCAGGCAAGTGCTCCATCCTCCATAAAAAGGTTTTCAGTTGAGATCTAGTATAACATTTCATTAGTGTGATGCATTGTTATTAAATAAGAGAAGAGGAACTCTCTTCCGATTCCCAAGAGGTTAAGCAGCAGCATCTAGCTTGTCATTGCATTTACATTGTGTATGTCTGTGTCAGTCGGCTTCTGTTCACTTTCTTCTTTGTAGAGAGCACTGTTAACAGTCCTGAAAAACCAGCATCCCATGCTCCACTGCCACCTAAGTCTAAGTCTAAGCCTAAACCTAAAAAAGCATCAATACCTCCAAAAAATGCTGCTGCTGCTGCCGCTGCCACCAGCCATAAGAGTAATGAAGCACCTCATGTTAAAAAAAAAGTCAAGGCTCCTGCCAAGCAGCCCCCTGTCCCACCTCCCAAGCCAACAGGTCACAATGCAAATCAAGAAGCTGGTGAGTACTGGGTAGGCAGTGCCAGAATGGTGGGTGCATGTGCATGGGGTTGCTTGTGCTAATTATTCTCTGTGTAAATTGTAATTACTAATGAATCTGCACCTTGCTAGTTTTCCGTTGGGCTCATACTTTGCTGTATAAAAGCTCCTCTGAAAATGGAGAAATCACTTCGCTGTCTAATGTCTGGATATGTGAGATTAAGTACTATACAGAGGTGATGTAGAATACCCAGTTAACTGAAAAAACTGAGGGTAGAGATGTTGGGAGAAGCTGCAGAGGAAAGGATGAGTTCCAAGACAAAATTTATCTTAGTTACTCCCCCAAAGCTCTGGGAAATGTATAACTACCTATTTCTCCTGGAAATAACTAACATTTCAGTAAATTTTATAAGACTACAAGTTCTCTTAAGAGGGCAGAATCTAAAACCACTAACTTAGCCCTAGAGACTGAAATATATTTGCTTCTGGCTGCTAGAATGATTACAGCTTATTGAAAAAGTCCAACTATTCCCTCAGTTGATGGATACTTTTCAAAGATACAGAATACTCTTATCATGACAAAATATGCTGCCAGATAAATCGCAGATATACCTACCCATTGAGATTCTGTTTATCTATCAGTTAGCAATGATATTGTAAGCAGTCAAACCTACAATACTAATATCCTTTGACTGAGACTGGTTATAAATTATAGGATGACTTAAAAAAAAATTAAAACCACCAGAAGGCAATTAAAACACTAGTGAGTTTATAATCAGTGCACTTTGTTTATGCTCTAGGCCAACTGGAAAGCTCATTCAGTGCCTGCATTTTTCTCTCCAAATATATCACCATTGATAGATTGCAGATGTTGGCAGGTTTTGCGTTTGAAGCATGAAAGAAGAATCCTATTGAAGACACTACAAAGCTGCTAAAGTTTTGATAGTCACGTTACCAGAAAAAGTCTCATTCATGAACTTGACATTAACTACACCAGTTACCCAAATGTTCACTTTTAACCCAGAATGCATTGCTTGTATTCCACATTCAGGTGGAAAACTAAGTTCTTACAGGGTTGGGAAACTTTCTAACAAGGTAAAGCTAATAGATTTTTTTACAGAAATAAAGCAATGGATTTAGGTGAAGAAAGGTGATTAGATCCATATTTTGAAATTAGGTAAATAATTATCTTACTTGTTTGCTTAAAATAGGTGCTATCCTGGGGCCTGATTCTGTCCTCAGTGATTTTGGTACAACTCATACTCCTGGGAGAATTCTGTGCCAGAAAATTAAAAAGTATGCGCTAAAAAATTTAAAATACTGCGCCAAAAAATACTGCAAAATTCAGCAGATTTTATTTGTCAAAATAATGCAATATAATCACTCCAGTTTCAATTGTTTTTTGGTAAGTTATTTAAACTACAATACAGAAAAAAAGTCACAATAACTGTTCATCATTTCCTAAATACATGAAAGTTAAGTGACAAATACTTGATAACTAATACCCTGCGTTCCAGTTATAATTCTAGATTTTCATTTAAATTACATTACAGAACACCAAACGGAAAAATTAAAAGTAGAATGTCATTTTAAGGACTAGTCTACACTGGCAATGCTAAAATGCTGCAGCAGCAGTGTTGCCATGACAGGCCTTTAACGTGGCTTGTGTAGTCGTGGCAGAGCGCTGCGAGACAGCTCTTCCAGGGCTCTAAAAAAAAAAACACCTCCAGGAGGGGCGTAGCTACCAGTGTTGGTGCACTGTCTACACTGGTGCTTTACAGCACTGAAACTTGCTGCACCCAGGGGGGTGTTTTTTCACACCCCTGAGCGAGAAAGTTACAGCGCTGTAAATTGCCAGTGTAGACAAGCCCTAAATTGCTCAGATTTTTCACACATGAAAGTCGTACAGTTTTGCTAATCATTGTCCTGGACCTAGCTGAGTACTTTGGAAAGTGCTTGGTTCTGATTTTACTGACATTTTATTGACTGCTTGGTAAATGTTTTATTTGCCCTCTGAAGTCCTTTTATTTTATTTTTTTTAAAATGGGTAAGTAAAAATATAATCCCATTATGCCACTTTGGCACAGGAAAAAAGTGAGCGAGCACATAAATCTTCCTAGCTGATTCCCTTACTGTCATTTATAAGGCTTACATCACTCTGGCAGTGTAGGGGCCTTAAAACTTTTACAGGTTTTTATGCTGGTGCGGGAATTGACTGAGACTGAGAACAGTTAACTAACAATAGAATAATTAACAATGTTACTATGCAGACAGGTTGCTACATTTCTGCCTCAGAGAATGAGATCAATTAACCATCAACAGAAACATTAACAAAATGTGGTTATTTTTACAAAAGCTATTTTCTTTAATTTAAAAACAAACAATTTTCAGTAACATAATACTAATATTTAATTGTTTTTTTCAGTTCTCAAGAAGTTATATTTTACTGGGCATGCAGGCTGCTACACTTCTGCCTTTGGGACAGAGCCTTCCTCCTGCATGACAAAAAAGACCTATCCTCCTCCACACCCCTCAAGCCGCAGTATCAAGAGAGAAGGACAGAGTCTCTCGCTTGTTGGCTAGCCCCGCCCCCTGACGGTGATCAATGTCTGCCCCGCAGGCACGCATGCCCAGTCCCCCTCTCCCTGCAGTGATTTGCGTCTCTGAAGCCGCTCCAGGCACGCTGGAACAGACGCGCTGCCTGGGTTGCTGGGGAAGAGACGCATGTCCCCCCACAGATTTCTTTTGCATTTTTCTGCATGGGCGCCACAGAAATATGCGGGCCAAATGAGGGTACCCCCTCATGGGTGCAGAATTCTGTCAGGAGTAACTCCATAAAATTATTTAGATTGCATGAGTATAACTGAAACATGCATTTGATCTGTTGGCTATTAAAGTAATACATTCTGTGCTAATAATTTATTTCAACATTAGGTGTATCATGTTCCTTTAAAAGATGGTAGATACTAATTTATCTGTTTTACACTGGTGGCTTTCAAAATATTTAGCACACTATACCTATTGTAAGGCCTCAAGAACACTTATGGCAATACATATAAATAGAGCTGGTTGAAAATAGCGAGTTTTCCATCACAAATTATGATGAAAATAGAAAAAAATAATTTTCTTTTAAATTTTCCATGGAAAATGTCGATTTATTGAAAACGGAAATATCTTGCCCCAAAATTGCAATGCTGCTGTGGTGCCTCATGGGAGTTGTAGGGTTCTCTGGTTGGACTGCTTCTCCAATGAGGAACCCTGGTCGTGCCTCCTGGAGAGGAGAGGCAATGCATCATGGGAACCCCCAGCCACGATACATCTTAGAATATATAGTCCAGCCAGGGAGCCCAACCCATGGAGGAGAATGGGGACACGAGTCAACTGAAAATACACTCCCTGCACAGTTCTCAGCATCAGCCTTGTTTCCTGGTGCTACATGCAGTGCAGTGCAGAACAGTTCACTCGCCTACCCCCTTCCTTCTGGGCTGCCAGTGCCCCAAAACGTTCCTCCACTGGGAACATGCTTTGCATCTGTTGAAGACCAGGGCCTCTTAGCGCAGTATTCCTCTATTCCCCACCCTGGTTCAGTGTGGGGCCTGTTGACCCCATTCCATACTCAGAACGTTAATCAATTGATCTGGTATGTGATTCTTTTTTAAATGCTCCCATTGTCTTAATTTTAGTGCATTTCCTCTTACCAAAAAAAGTGTTTGACTTCACCAGTGTTTTGATTAAAAGGTTTTAATTGTATGTTTTGTTTTGTTTTTAAATGAGAGTCAGAATTCTTGTATTCTCTCCCAGTTTAGCCACTGACTCATGGCAGTATTTCTAAATTGGAAAAAAAAAATCTGGTTTTAGCTGAACTATTTATTTATTTATTTATTTATAGATGAAAAATTGAAATTTTCCATGGAAAGCAAACATTTTTCACACACAAAAAACGTACTTAGTTGAAAACCCAATTTTCCATCAAAAAACCAGTTCTGATGGAAAAATTTCAGCCAGCCCTAACAATGACAAGAATGATAATACTTCTGACTCAGCTGAAATTAGGCAGGCGGTGTCACAGGGAAACATTCTTGCAGTTTTCCAGACTGATTTCAAGTCCAGAGAGGTTCTAAGAAAGAGACAAGATTTTTCAATACCCTCACCTTTTGAAGTTTAACCAGTGACCATTATAGATTGATTGTAGATTATGTTGGGGTTTTTAACTTTAAGCTTGTCTAGCCTCACTGATTTCAACCCTGTGCTTAATGCTTTACTGGATCAAGCCCTATGCTAGATCTCAGCATCTTGCAGGATTAAGCCCTTTGTAAGCACCCTTCACCTTCACAGAAAGGTTTCTACTAAATATTGTGCAGGAATAAGATACTATTTGTTTCCATTGCAAATTGCCACTTCTGCCTTTATATTTCTTTTCTTTTTGATTGATTGATTTGTAAATTAGTTACCCCTAAAGCTCTGCTTATATGCAATACCTGCTTTACAGTGAGGTCCTGCTTTTGTGCATTTTACAGCTAGTTTGTGACATAAAGAGAGCAGCAAGTGATTTGCCTAAGGTCGCACCCTATACCAGAGAACCTTCTAAATGTCTGTACTCCGTAATATTGTGTTAGAGGAGAAAATGGCATAATAGGCTTTCTCTATTACTTTCCTGTTTCAGACTTCATGCAATGGAAGCTGTTTTTGTATCATGAGCTTATTTCACTGTAATAAGTTTGGCAAATAGCTGTATTTTGGTTCCCATCATAATCTACTGTTTTAAAGATACAGTTAAGTGAATTTCTGTTACACATTGTTAGCCTTCTGTTCTACTCTGTAGCAGGAAGGTCTGGTGACCATCTGGCCTAGTGGTCAGCTCATGACTTTACAAGTTCTGCCAGTCAAGTCATCCCAGAGGGAGCCCCAGCTGCAGCCTCATTCACCCCCTCATGTTCCAGTTGCTCCCTCAGAGCTCATCACTACAAAGGAGCTGGGGGGGGGGAGGCAACCTGGGGAGGACCCACACTCCAACAGATACCAGCGCAGAGCCCCAAGGAGTCTCTCAGCGTGGCCAGCCCAGTTACAAGTTACCCCAAATTATGTATCCCCCTGGTCATTTCCTGTCAGTCTGATGCTCTTCAGTTTGGGGCATGGTTGCGGGCTAAGCAGACGCTCCTCAGCCTCTTAGGGTATGTCTACACTGCAATTAAAAGCCCACAGCTGGCCTGTGCCAGCTGACTCGGGCTAAGCGGCTGTGTAATTGTAGTATAGATGTTCATGCCTTGGCTGGATCCCGGGCTCTAGGACCCTGTGAGTGAGAGGGTCCCAGAGCTAACCCGATCTCTGCAATTAAACAGTCCCTCAGTCTGAGTCCCAGGAAACCAAGTCAGCTGGCATGGGCCTGCCCTGGGTGTCTAACAGCAATGTAGACATGTCCTCAGTGTCCAGTTCAGTTAGTCAGTCTGTCTCAGGGCTTTCAACTCTCAAAGAGCAAGGGATCCCAAATTCCCCTTCACAAAGCTGTTGCCACTCCCTGCACAGTTCTCAGCATCAGCCTTGTTTCCTGCTGCCACATGCAGTGCAGTGCAGAACAGTTCATTCCCCTACCCCCTTCCTTCTGGGCTGCCAGTGCCCCTAAAACATTCCTCCACTGGGAACATGCTTTGCATCTGTTGAAGACCAGGGCCTCCTAGCGCAGTATTCCTCTATTCCCCACCCTGGTTCAGTGTGGGGCCTGCTGACCCCATTCCATACTCAGAATGTTAATCAATTGATCTGTTATGTGATTCTTTTTTAAGTGCTCCCATTGTCTTAATTTTAGTGCATTTCCCCTTACCAAAAAAAGTGTTTGACTTCACCAGTGTTTTGATTAAAAGGATTTAATTGTATATTTTGTTTTGTTTTTAAATGAGGGTCAGAATTCTTGTATTCTCTCCCAGTTTAGCCACTGACTCATTGTGTGACCTTGGGCAAAATAGCTAGCAGTTTCCTCATCTGTAAAATGGGGGAGAAAAGCCTTTCAAGAACATTGCAAGACATAATTGGATGATATAAAGGTGCTATGGAATGGCAATAATGATGACAGTCTATAATACTCTGACAAAAAAACGTAATAGGAAAGGTTAGTGTTGAAGATTATTAGCTTTAGCTGCAGACTAACTGGGGTTATTTGTATCTTTTTGGGGCCAGCATTGTTTAGAAAAGAGGGACTAGGGAAGTTTTCACTGGAGCTATTTCTCCACAGAATGCATGCAACTAATTCTCACAAATGCTTTACATGCATGTACATCTACAGGAGGATGTACAGTACAATAATCCTTTAATGATTGTGAATCAAGATTTATACACAGACATAGTAACATTTTTAAAAGCCCCTACATGATTTAGGAAACTAAGTTTCATTTTCAAGAGTAATTTAGAACTGATATGCTTAAGTCCCACTGAAAGTCAGTAGCTCATAAGTCTCTGAGTCACTTTTGAAAATGAGACAGGCTTCTGTCACCCAAGCACTTCTGAAAATTTTTCCTGATGTGTAGCTAGCTATTCAGTCAGGACAACTGTGTTATTATTTTAAACTGGATTTTTAAGATTATTACTAGGCATTGGCCTAGCGGTCACCACACAGTGATGACCATCAGGAACTCTAGCCTCAGCTCTAATGACCTTGGGCAAGTACTTACACCTTCTGCCTCTACCCACCTCTAAAACTGGAACTAATAAGACTTACCTGCCTCACAGGGGATTTGTGAGGATCAATTAGTTAGCTGATGTTTGTCAAATGCTTAGAGTTATAGAAGTACTAAGTATAGTTGCTTTATTATTAAAATATCAAGTCATGATACAGTTCAAATGGTTTAAAGAAAAACTGCATTTCTGAGGTTGTAAAATGATTGTCCTTTTTTATTTTAGCTAGTTCCTCTCACGTAAAAAAATCATCTGTCTCCAAGTCATCTTCTTCACAGTCTCCTTCATCCACATCATCTCATCCAAAAGCCTGTAAGGAGACAGCACCTAGTAAAACGGGCACATCAGGAACTTCCAAGGGCAAAAGGAAACCCGGGAAGCAGTCAACCCCACGAACCCATGCAGACGGAGACGTTTCTTCCTCCTCCAATGCAGCAGCAGACAGTTTAGAAACAAACTTGGAAAACTCTCATTCAGAGCAACCTCCCGTCATAATTTCTGAGGCTGAAGATACAGACCAGCAGAGCAAACTGATTGTCCCTCCTCCTCCCACGGCGCCGCCGCCACCGCCGCCGCCTTCTCCTCCTTCAGCCAGTCAGTCCACTGACTCTCCAGAAACACCAGATGTACCCATTAGCAGCGAAGCAGGCCTGTCCGTCCCAGGCTCAGATTCTAATCCTCTTCTCCAGACTGAACATGAAACAGACAATGAAAACCTTAGCAGGGCAGCCCTAGACAGTAGCCTGGATAGGAGTGAAGAAAACACAACATGGTAAGACTCTACTGTCGTTTATAAGCAAGAAGGTACTCAGCTCATTGTTGGCGTGGCGAAACGATTCAGATAAAGTAAGAAATGCTTGCAGTCTTGCATCTTTGCCTATCAGATCCAAAACTTTAGTTAACTTGTTTTTCATTATTATTTATTTTCACTTGCCTTTACACTTCCATGTCCCAGTCGAAAGTAGAAGTGGCAAAATATATGAACAAAACTCAAAAATGCTTTCCCAACATAACCAGAATGACATTTGCAATGGCAACTGCTCCCCTCTGCCACCCTTTTATAAGAATAATAATAGAAATGTCTGCTTGGGGTATTTTTTTTTTATCAGCCAGAAAGGAAGAGAAATCAGAGACTCTATAAAGTCCAGAAGGGACTTCACTATTGCCATTCTGCATAACAGGAAGGTGCCCAAATATTACAGTGATGGGTATCAATACCAAACCCTAAATAACCTTCCCCCGAGGCCCTGCCCTTGCACCACCTCTTCTGCCAAGGCCCCGCCTCCCACTCGCTCCTGTCTGCCTCCTCCCCTCCATCGATCACCCTTAAGGCATAGCTCCCCGACTTTTAAAAGTGATGGGGCCATAGCCCCCTGGCCCCCCTGCTCTGGTGCCCCTGAATCCAGTCACTGTCAGCATTAAACAGTGTTAAACAAGGTGTGGAGTTTGGTATCCAGAGACCTTAGCCTGTTTAGTACCATGGCAAGCACAGTTAAAAATCATTCAACCTTTTATCAAAGATACAGAGAAGAATGAAGAACAGTTAAAACACTGGAAACGTAAAGTATTAAGAAAGGCTTTAATTTTAACAACATCCCTTCTCCCTTTCCCTTCCCTTTAGCTGGAGAAAATTTAGAAGGAAACCTCCACCCCCCTTTGTTTGACAGACTCTTAGATGGTATCAAAGATGGCAATAATTGTCCATTTGGGGAGAAGAGAAGTTCGCTGAGATGGGCTGGAGCTGCTGTTGTTGCATCTGTTGTTAAAGTCTGATCCCATTTCATCTAAAGCAGTGTTTGTGATTCATCTGGAGTGGTGATGTAACTGGGTCCCTCTCTCTGGCCCAGTTTGGTCAGAATATCCCTCGGGATTAGGACGAAGAAGATCTGGGGGGTCCCAGCATATGGTGGAGTTGGCAGCCATGAGGGTAAAGCTCACTCCAGTAGCCTCCATCTATTCTTCCACTGACCCCCACCTCCACCCCAGTCTCTTTCTTTTAAGGACCCAAAAAGGGAATGATGGTGGAATAGCCCATCCCTTCATTATTTTGTCCACCAATTAGGCCTAGTATCCGACACACCAATTTTGGCTCATTAATTTCTGGTTCTGCAGCTTCTATTTTTATCAAGCATGATTTCAACATAGTTCTTGAATCATATCAATGTGGTCTTTTTTTTTTTTGTTTGGACTAATTTTGTGTCTATGTCTGGTTCTCTTGCACCTGTATATAACATTAATTACTGAAATCAACTTGACCAACTTTTCATCAACATTTGTTATTTTAGGTTATTGTAACGTCTTACTGACTGAGTTCACAATTAGGGTAAACTTGTCAGCCCCATTATCACAACCGTGCTCTGTTTTCCTCACAAGAGAAATCAACATCATTCACAACCACAATAAGCAGTTCTAGTTTCTGCACTTAGATGGCATAAAGGGGCTGTAATCCAAATGTTAATCACCAGCAAAGAATTCCCCAGGCATAGAGAACTCCCGTCTAGCACATCTGTACCACGATCAAGCCCCTGTGCCTCTGTCCTTCCCCCTCATCCCACACAGAGAGTGGAAGGGCACTGGGCATGGTGCAGCTGTGCTCAGTTGCCCCAGTCCTCCACTGATATAGGCTCCACTAAGGAGAGGCATACACGAGTGGTGTAACTTAGAATTACCTGGTAGCAGCAGTCAGTGATGGAGCCAGGCTGGCCTTCAGATCGGGGAGCTGGAACTGGCCCTTTTGTACCATCCCATCCCCCTACCACAAGCAGACTTCTGGCTCAGGAGAGAATCTCCTGCACTGTATACACCTCCAATTGTTGGCTGTTAATGCATTTTAGGTATTACTGATGCAGCTCATCATTAAGACCATTTGCATCTCTTTATATATAAGATTAAGTCAGTCTGAATAAAAGAGCTTGTATTTTCATGCTTGCTTATCCAGGCGGTCTCCTTTTGGTGTTCTGTGTTGCTTATCTTAATGTTACAGCATCTTTATTATGTATCAACAGTTCAGTTACCAAAGAAGACCAGGAAGAGGAGACTCCTAACCTAGCAAGTCCTCAACCAACAGAAGAACCTCCTGAGCCTATGGCCAATCCGGAAAGTGAAAGCAGCAAAGAGAGCCACACCAGTGACTCTGATTCAGATGGGCCAATACTCTACACTGATGATGACGATGATGACGACGATAACACAAGTGCAGAAAGTAAGACAATTTAAAGAGGGATGTGTGGGGGATAGATGGTCACTTTATATGAATGGCAAAAGTAACCCATCAGTGAGCAGGTAGTTTAACTCAGCTATTTTCTGGAAGAGCCTCCCTCATCTTTGGTTATGGATTTCTCAGGCATTTGACTCTCTTAGCACAGATGATACACTGTGTGTGTGAAAGTTTTGAAATTTAATCGGAGTGACCTATCTTGGAATGATCAGGAGGAAGCCGTTTGTCACTGTACTGAGTTGGGATGCAGGGGAGTGGCAGTCTTGGTTATGCGATTACTTGAGTATTTCATTCATTTGGCCATTGGTCCAATACAAGGCAGGCAGTATTCAAAATGTTATTCATAGAGGTACGGGGTAGCTCAGTTGATTTCTTTTGAGATTGGGTCCTACCGTTAGTTTAAGTATATTAATGGGGCAGTGTTGAGAGGCTTGCATTGTCATTGTCCATGCTGTATCAGGTTTTTAATGAATAGATGATTACAGCTCCCACAGCTTTCCATCTAAAATACTTTACATGCACTAAATGCACTTTTAAAAGATTTGCTGTTGTGTGATGATTTCACAGATTAGGTCATGTCTGCAGAGTGCTTTGAAGAGGAAAAGCACTATAAAAGTGCTAAGTAGCATTAAAAAATGAGGGGGAGTGAGGGAGAAGAGGAGAATTAGACTGAACAGTGTAAGGCTTAAGAAAAGAGAAGCAGTTTGCTAAACATGCTGTTTTTAAAAAAAATAAATAAAGTAATCTGTAATGTACCAGATTTCAGGTAGATTCAAGACCAGATTTCTCATTTTTATCATATCACTTCACAGACTATGGGTGAAGCTTGTAAATTCACTCACTACCTTTGAACATCTTGGCGGTCAGCTTGTTCTTTTCTGAGTCCTTCAGCCTTTTATTGTCATGAACCAAGTTGGAACTCTTTTTCTTCCGATGTTAATTAAAATTCCTCTCTTGCATGTGGAAAAAGCAGCCGCTGTGGGGATGTATTAAAAGTTCTTGCGATAGTTTGCATTTGTAACCTGAGTGTGAATGAACTGACTGTCCCCCTCCTTTTTTCCCTCAGGCTCTTTGGCAAGTAAAATCCGTCGTAGGGATACTCTTGCTATCAAACTTGGCAACAGACCATCTAAAAAAGAATTGGAAGACAAAAATATCTTGCAGCGTACCTCTGAGGAGGAGAGGCAGGAAATCAGACATCAGATTGGAACGAAGCTAGTGAGGTATCCATTGCAATCTGAGGGTGGGTTTGGGAGGTAGAGAAAAAACCAAGAACACTGGCATCACATCTTAAATGCAGCCACGGTATTTGGTGCAGGATATTCTGGGTTGCCAGGTCTGTGAGCATCTGATGCATTCTTATGGCATGAACTAAATTATTTTGTGTACTTGAGAGCCATATTAAAAACATATTTTATTCCTTAATGGTAGGTGTGATGCATCATGTGTGTGGAATTCATGGGGCCCTTTCCCTTTAATAAATAATAAAAATAAAATAATAATAATAATAATTAATTAATCATATAGGTGTGTGGTTCTTATCACTGCTGTCCTGGCCAAATTCCAACTCCAGTAATCATATTCTGCTTACCTACATTTCCTCCATAGGTTAAAATGAATACACTGTTCTTAACTTCTTGTCTTAAGATGCCTTGCATAGTAGTGGTGGTACTGACGTGCTCCACTCCAGAGGTGGCTGAATTTTGGCCATGGATAATAGATTATACGTCACCTTAGTGGCTACATAGTTATGTTCATGTAGAGCTTTACACTTAAAGGGGAGTGTAAACCTGTGTAAGCACTATGAAGTTTAACACTTATTCTTATCAAACTTTTTAACATTTCAGTCAGCACCTGGCACTTTAAGGGTCTGATTCAAAACCCACTGAAGTCAATGAAAGTCTTGAGAACTACTGATGAAAAGCACTATATAAGAGCTAGGTACTATATTATTTTATATTATTAATATTGTTGTTATTCAATGGGTTTTGGATCAGGTCCAAATTTTCTATGTACTTTTCACAACGAGTGATTGCTAAACAGATTAATATCACTCATTTTTAACCCTGTCTGACTTTGTTCAAACTCTGTAAGCTGGAGATAGTCATGTGCACACTTGAAAATTTGTACATAACTCAGTCCTCCATTAATATATGCTACTTTAATATATATACACAGTTATTGCAGCCTATTGCCTTAACAGGTTTCTTCTCTACAATGCAAATCAATGGAATACTATGTGTTTGTGGGGAACTTCCATTATTCAGTGCCAGTCCCCTGTAGCTACATCTCACTTGCTTCTCTTACCAGAAAGTCCATCCTGCGGAGCTCAGCTGCTCAATCCCACTTTCCAGCCTACCTCTGTGGCTCCAGCCCCTGCTGAAGCTTCATGCGCTCACCCACCCCTGTCTTTGCCCCTTCCTTCCATTTTCCCACAGACCGGCTAAGGTTATCTAATGCAGTCTGGTGGACACAATGAGATTAATTATGCCAGTGATGCTCCCTGGTGAATCACAGGAGTTTACTAGACAGAGAAGCTGCCTCTGGGTCTCCTAACTTGCACAGATACCCAACATTAACTTCCCTGTTGAAACTTCTTCTGCTTCTTTGCAGCCCAGAAGTGAATTTCTTTAGTAAATTTATGGCAATATTAGCCATGTTTTGTAGGGTACAAGCCTGAAAAATAAGTGGTTTTCAGACATTTTTTAAATGTTCAGATACTTTTTGGCATGTAGGTAACTAACATAGTTTTGATTTAAATCTCCAGACTTTGCATATATGCAGCAGTCAGTCAGTAGTGTGCATTTTGCTGTGTTTAAAACAAATGAAATTGAAAGAATTTATAAATGCATGAAAATATTCCAACAGTTGCACAGTATATTACAATACAGTACAGGAGGTTTTTTGTACAGATTATTCCATCAAACTAGATCCCAAAGTGGAGTATTTTAGAGTCTTTTTTTTTTAAAGGTTTGCACACACAGTTACCATGATTGCATCCACACATTGGTCACTGGCATGTCTAAGTGGCCAACCATGCCTCAAACTAGACTTATATCTGCTCAGTACCCAGTGTATGTGCTCCGTTGTAGAAACTACATTCAGATTAACCGTGCAGTTGCACACCTACCCCTCAGTGGAAAATGAAGAGTATTAAAAGACTGATTAAAGGAGTTGCATTGGAGACTTTAACAAAGCAACCTGCTGTTTTTATTGTTAACCTTTGATTGAGAAATCTTGGTTTATAAATGGTCGTGTAATTTGTACTCATAGGAGACTTAGCCAGAGGCCCACAACTGAAGAGCTAGAGCAGAGAAACATCCTGAAGCGTAAGTATTCTGTGCAGATTAGTGTAATTATTTATTCAGCAAAAAAGCACAACAACTGTGGGATTCATTAGGAACCTTGACTGCTAGTATAAAATGCTAGATTCATGCCTGGAGAGAGATTGGTGCTTGGTGAAGTAGCAACTTGACATTAGACCCATCATAAATCTGTAATGGCAGCACTAAATATGGGCTGTAGTCAGGGAGACAAACTGAGTTATTGGTCAGACTCATACTCTTTCCCTTGACTTCAGTGGAGCTTCATGAGTGTAACTGAGCGCAGAATCTGCTCCTACTGTTATAAAAATCAGTCAGACAGGTACTCCTTAAAGGTATTTTTAATTCTTTTAATCACTCCCCACTAACTTTTATAAGGAGGAAGAGAAATATTGTGCCCCCCAAACAGGGGTAGACATGAGTGAGTAAAGTACAAATAGCAAAAGAAAGGTGAAGGGTCTTGGAAGAGAGGAGACAATACATTCCAGCTTCTTGAAGATGTAAAAGAAACCATGTCTCCCTAAAGCTGTATTAGTATTGCTGGGTTCCTTTGTAATGGGCAGGGAGCAGGAGAGGCAGCATGCCACCAGTGATGTCAGCCCTGCCCACCCTCAGATCTGCTTCTCCCATATAGTTATGCATTTTTCCATATTGCCCCCATGCATGGAACACCCTGGAACACCCTCGCTCAACTGATCCGTAAGGCTGCCACTCACCCCTCAGGACTCGGACCTTCCCTGACATCTATAAGCAATTGGCCCATTATCCTGAATAGGTTGAGTATAGCTGATGTGTTGTTTAATTGTTGAAAAAAACAATGGGTATGAAGTATATTGTACATACTTTGATTGTTTGCCCATCTTCACCCTTATTTATGTTGCTTGCCTACTCAAACGGATAAGCTCTTTGGGATAGAGACTTGTGTCTTCCTTTGTGAGTGCCCAATACCTACCATATTACGGGTTCTACCAGCATATGAGTAATAAATGACAGCAATAATAATAGGAAAACTAGTCCGTTTACAACCAAAAAAACCCACCATGTAGACTAGATGTGTAGAAATTTTCTAACCATGACATAAATGATACAATGTGTGTAATGCTACGTTTTCAAGCACATATCAATCATTGCATGCCTGGAATCCATCTCGATATACCTACACACAATGTGCAAGTGAAAGAGAGGAAGAGAAGAAGGCATGGATGGCATGCCTTGTGAAATCCAAGTGACTTTGGCAACATTACTTGACCAGGCCAACAAATCAAAAAAAAAAAAAAAGTTATCAGCTTTCAGGGAAACCATAAAGCTGATAAAATACCAGTGATGTCATCCAGCCTTTAGGATAATTACTAAAACTGTAGCTTCTGGTTATCTGCTATGCATTGTGGTACATAAGAGGGTTCAACAAACTCCTAGCCAAGAGATGATCTGCAGTATATTTTGTAATAAGGAAAATTTTGAATCTCTGCATTACACTATCAAATGTAATAAAGATAAACTGTGAAGTATAACCATATTAATCTGATAACCAGTCAGCAAACACTGGACTACATGCAGGGTTTAAAATCTCATATAGTATTTCCTGGAGCCCCAGGGCTGGGGGTTTCTGCCCCGCGGGGAGTGCCGGGGCTCGGGGCTTCTACCTAAAGCCTTTGAAAAAATTTACCGGAGCTCCGCTCTGGACAACTCCAGCTGAATTTAAGCCCTGACTACACGAGAAAGATAATTCCAAAAACTCGTACCAGTATAACACAAGCTACTTCTGCTGACTTTGAGGATACCAGTTACACTTTCCCCATCCAAGTCTAATAAACGTGATATATCAACATGTCAAAGGACACAATCAAACTAAAAATTACACCTAGAACTAATTTTTTGACCTACTACTGTTACTCATAACACAAAAGATGAATATAGATGATCGAGATTAACAGAAGATAAATATTTTCTCTGTCGTTTCAGCTTGTTTATCTTGTGGGTTTGACAGCACTTTGTGTATAGTAACTTTCACTGTTTTCATAGAATAAACAGTCATTTTCCGTCAAAATTTATAACTCTGCTGGACACTAAAAACCATGGTTTTAACAGAGACACTGGTTTTGTGGCTCATTACAGTTTGTAATACACCCTACTGCCTGCTAACTCTCCATTGTTCTACAACTGCAGAGATGTTAATTGCCCACTTTGTTTTAAGTTGTCTCCTACAACGTGTGTATGTAGAATTGTTATGCTTAACAATCTTTACCACCTTGAATTTAGCTTGAACACTCAGGTTACTTTCCCCAGACTTGAAGAAGAGCTGGTCTACAATGAAAACTTACATAGGTCTAACTTCCTCTCCCAGGGGTGTGAAAAATCCACACCCCTGGTGACGTAGCTATGCTGACCTAACCCCCTGCTATGCGCACAGCGGTAGGTTGATGGAAGAATTCTTCCGTTGACCTAGTAACCACATCTCAGATCAGGTCTGCACTAGCGCTTATGTCAGCAAAACGTTTGTCACTCAGGGGTGTGAAAAAAACACACCCCAAGCGACATAAATTTTGCCAACATAAGCATTCATGTGCACAGTGCTATGTCGGCGGAGCACACTCTCCCACCAACATTGCTACTCCCACTCGTTGAGCTGCGTTTATTATGTCAATGGGAGAGCTCTCTCTCGTTGGTATAATGTGGTTACATGAGCACTCTTACGGCGGCACAGCTGTATCGGTACAGCTGTGCTGCTGTACGCTTGTAAGTGTAGACATGGCCTCAAAGAAGATGGATTAACTATAACAATGGGAGAATCCCTCCCATTGCTGTAGTGAGTGTCTACACCACTGTAAAAACAACAAGGAGTCCTTGTGGCACCATAGAGACTAACAAATTTATTTGGGCATAAGCTTTCATGGGCTATAACCCACTTCATCAGAGATGGATGGAAAATACAGTGGCAGGTATAAATACACTGCACATGAAAAAATGGGCATTGCCTTACCAAGTGGGGGGTCAGTGCTAAGGAGGCCAATTCAATTAGGGTGGATGTAGCCATTCCCAAGAGTTAACAAGAAGGGGTGAATATCAACAGAGGGAAAATTATTTTTTGTAGTGACCCAGCCACTCCCAGTCTTTATTCAGGCCTAATTTGATGGTGTCAAGTTTGCAAATTAATTCCAGTTCTGCAGTTTCTTGTTGAAGTCTGTTTTTGAAGTTTTTTTGTTGAAGAATGGCCACTTTTAAGTCTGTTATTGAGTGTCCAGGGAGATTGAAGTGCTCTCCTACTGGTTTCGTGTTTTAAGTGTAAACATATCCTCACCTACCTGGTCTCTCTCATTTTCCTGTGGTATTTGTGTGGGTCTTGCTCAGAGAAGCAGGAGAAAGAAAAACATTTCAAAAATTAGGAAATTTTTATTGTAAAAGGTGGTGTGGGCACTCAAGAGCACATGTAGTACGTGAAACTACTTTTTATTCATTTTTTAAATTTACCACATTTCAAATCGATGGTGATCTTTTAAATGCCAAATAGGTGTGTTGCTTATGTTGACAGTGCCCTTAGCCCATTACCAGTGTAGGTTTTCTGAAATTCTCTTAGCTCTTAAACCAAATGTATTGCTTATGGGTTTATTGTGCCCACTTCCTATGGACAGTTCTGAAATGTTTACATCCCTTACATTCCTGTATTGTTTTTGTGTGCGGGATTTGTGAATGAGTTAGAATTTCTTTCATAAAGCTTCCTTTCTGCTGTGATGGGTTGTGTTAGTGTTAGAACTGCCCCTAAACAGAGCAGTACTGTAGCTGGAGAAAAATTGTGATTTGATTTATTTTTTAGCATACATTTTGGATAGATTAACTGATGCACAGATCAAATTGATCCAAATGTTTGCCCCAAAATTAAGTTGAATCCAAACCTTTCATAAGGTTCAAAAAAGTTTTTAATACTTTGTTTTTTTGCACCTCTAGCTAAGCAAAGATTTATTATGTCAAAAGATATTTTTTTATTTTTATAGTTTCAGCTAAACCAGGGAGTACTGAAAATCCTGTGACAGAGATTCTAGCCTGATTTCTAGATCACAGAACCTTGGATAAGTGTATATAAGCATCCAGACTTTTGTACCCTTCCACATTAAAAATGAAAAGTTAAGTAGTAACTTGAATGAGTTCTAACTCGGGCTGGTTTCTTGCATGCTGATTTTGAAACATTTTAGACGTGCATCCTTGAATCAATTATGGTGTTGCATTACAGCAGGGAAGCTTTTTCAACTCTCACAAGGAGTCAAGTTTACAGCCATTGTGTTTTTCTGTAGCTGTGACGAATAGCAAGGCTTTTTGGACCGTGTGCCTATCCTCTTGCCAAGCCTTGCTTTTTAGAAACGTGATGTAGCTTTTGGTGCTAGTTAGGGAATATTAATGATCATCTTTGTATGTGAAAACAGAAACTGCTTTTTGTTTTTGACAGTATTCCAGGATCCTAGTGCTTTTGTTTGTCGTCTTTTTCATTTCCCTAGCAATCCTACAAAGTAATCTAAACATAGCTAATCCCCACAGGGACTCAGTGGAAAGTTCAGTTTTACGCTCCTGAATTACTTTATAGTTGAAAACAGAACAGTCCTTATGCGGAAAGATTTCTCTCTTTTTCTTCCTGACTTTCTGTGGTGAATTAAATGTCCCATAATGATGCCAGGGTCTAAAATGCCAATATTTTCTGTCACAGTAGTGGCATGGGTGTTTATTTCTCCAAGGTCACTGATTTAAAGAGACAACAAAATATCCCATAATTGACATCAATTTCAAATTCCTCTAATCTAGGAACAAATTCTGGCTTGGGCAGTGCCTTCATCTATGTTCCAGAAGCAGCAGCCAGAAGAGGAAGGAAACCATAGAATAGTTTTTCCTGTCAAATTCCAGCTGCCCTTCAAACCAGAGGAGATCACTCTGCCGGTCATCCATAGGTGGAGCTGCAGAGGGACATTCCAGGATAGGGCTTGCAGATTGCGAGCATGGTGCATGCATTTAACTCTCTGCCCCATACAGATGATTTCTGCTCCTAGGGTGGAGAGCAGCCAAACTGTGGTCCCATGAACACTTCTTTTGCAGCATGAATGTGTGTGCCTGTTTGGGCAAGTCAGCCACTTTCATACCTGCAGCCAGAATTTGGCACTGAGGAGGGATTTTCTAATGTGCCTAAGTGAGTTAGGAGCACATCCAACTTTCAGTGGTACTCATGCTCCTAAATCACTTAGGCATTTTTCAAAATCTCACCTATATGGCCAATTACAGAAAACAAAAACATTATTCTATTGCTGAGAACTGTTTTAAGGACAGTATTTATGTAGGAATTACACTAAAACAATGTTTGGTCTTCTTGGCCAACTATCTCCTATGCATCCTCTTGTGGTCTAGGGTTTTGCTACAGGCAGCCTGTCTCAGTTTTTCCCTCTTGGACTGTTCAAATAAAGTTTCACCCAGGCATTTTCTTGGTCAAAAATATCCCTTCCTGGAGGATGGGTTTATTAATATAAAATAAACTCTAAATAAAATTTAAAATCCCAAACAAAGTCCATTCATAATCCCATAAAACACCAGGTTTCTCTTCCACCTCCCAGCTTTTCCTGCTTGGGGCCTTTGCATTGTCTTTCCTGCATGGACTGGATCTTTTCCATGGGTCCCTATGATGATCAACTCCCATAGTCTGAGGGTCTTCCTCACAGAAGCTTTTGCAGACTCCACAGCTTCCTGAGCTTCTCCCCTTCATTGCAGAGCAGCCCATTGCTGCTCTTTATAGGGCAAACCATCCGGAATCCCTAATCTCCCCAAGATGGGGATCATGCTGTAATCAGGGTTGACTAGACATAGCCCTCCAGCCCTGAAGGGGCAATCCATCCTGTTACAGTGTGAAAAGGGTATTTTATGCGTGAGTTACAGTGCTGAGTGCCTTAAGTCAGTGAGCCAGCTCCTCAGCCGGTGTATCAAAGAACTCTACGTAGCCACAGGATTTCAGTCCTTTTTCTTTAGGGCTTGAGTTTTATTTCTCCAAATAAAACAGTTCAACATATAAGCCACGTCCTTTCCCCTGACTGCAGGGTCTCCTGATGGAGCTCATCTGCTCAATGCAGGCCTCGCTCCTCACACCCTCTGTGTGGGTATAAAGGAGGGTCTCTATTCCCTTCTGCTGAAGCTTTCCTCCAACAGAGCGGTTTCCAGCTAGAGCTGTTCAGGATTTTTCGACTAAACATTTCTTTGGATTCAACAAAACCAAAATGTTCTTGTGGAAATGTCTCAGTTTCCACTAAAATTTCAGTGGGAAGATTTCTTCGGTCCGGGATGAACTTTCAGGTGAAGGAACAAGGGTCGGGGGAGAGAGAGAAATGGACAAACACACACACAATAGCCAAGTGATTACAGTACTCCTCTGGGATGTGGGAGACCCACATTCATGTCCCTGCTCCAAATCAGGCAGTGTAGGGGCTCAAACCTGGGTCTCCCACATCGCTAACCACTGGGCTATTACTAGTGGGGGCAATCTCTCTTGTTAATAATTTTTCACAGAAGAATTCAAAAGGTCTCATTTTCACTCGGATGCAAAACAAAAACAAATATCCCAATCTCAAAATTATTCACAAAATGGAATTCTTTCTGGCCAGTCCTACTTCCAGCCTTCCTAGCCTGCTCCCTTCAAGGTGCGCACTCCCAGGCCTGGTTGCTAAGGAGAAACTCTCTGCTCTTTTCTCATCTCTAGCCTTCTCCCTGAACTCAAGCTTCCCAACAGGCCTAGCTCTGAGTTACAATCTTCAACCACGTGACCCCAGAATTTATTCCCTTCATCTTGGTGGCACAGGGGCAGCTGAGCTCTGACCCCCTTAAAAGGCCAGCACATCCTGTGCCTACTGCCAAGCAATTGTATCCCCAAATTTAAAAGAATTATGGTCTAGAGAAACATAGATCAGGTAGACTAAATGATTAGTAATGGTTCCCTGTGATATAAATTCAGAGACATGATCCCAATATTTCTCATATGGAGGTTCTTACCATGCTTTAGGACATAGTGATTTAGACAAGCAAGAGAATTCAAAGTTATGAGTAATAACTAATTCTAGAAAGAAAATAACAAAAACAGGCACCAGTACAATGTGTGTGTTCACTTACAATCTCCTCTGGGCTCTCTCTTCCCTCATGAAGAGTTTGCAACAGAGATTACACCCGGAGATCCAGTTCCTGTAGGGACCAGTCTTCTCTAAATGAGCTAAAACCAAGTGAATTAATCCCTAATTTAATAGATCCTGTTTAGTTACCTTAGATATTGTGGTTATTGATTACAAAGGGAAGTTTGTTTAAAAGTAAGTCATTTCCACGTGAGTTATCATAAATATACTAAAACAGCTAATAAATGAGTAAAGGTAAGTGATCTTGCTAAACTCTATGAAATACAGTAAAGGAAAGAGAGCTTTAGTTAGACTACTTAAAGAAGTCATATGAAGAATATTCACTTCCATATCTCAATATATGTAATTTCAATCATAGAGTTAATCTAGCCTTGGCAGTCTTTGCAAGATTTTATCTCGCTTGAAGCTTGAAGTTTGGTGGCAAAATCTTCTTGAGGAGCAGTGCTGGTGTTGACTATTTCTTTGTGATTTTCTTCTGATGCTGTTTTTTATTGTTTGTTTCTTTCTCTCCATCTCATGCTTTATCAAAGGAAATTTACGAGTACTGAATGATGTTCTGTCTTCAGTGATACGCCTGTGAAAACGTGTACAACAGGTGTATCTGTTGAACAACCATAAGCCTAACACCTACGCGAGAGTCAAACTCCGTTTTGGAAACACTGTATGTTCACACAGTTTGGCCATTTATTATGGATGAGGGTAAATCATACTGAACAAGTGTTCAAAACTGTGCTCTCACCTTCTTCTAACACAGTTTGGTCACATCTGCAGTGGACAGATAAACTCCTTTAGAACTAGAGTTGGTCGTGAACCAAAACTCTCAATCCAAACTCATGAGCTTGGGGAATTGTGGATCCAGATCTGAGCTTTGCAGTTCAACCAACATCTCTGATTGGAATATTTCATCCACAGAAAAGATACACTCAGACATAAGCAATAGAGCTGGGCAAATGATACAAACAATTTTCTGCAAACATTCATCAGTGTAAAATAATTTGTTTCACCCATGTTTGTACCCCTTTTTAATTTGCTTTCCACAGACATTCAGGCACTCTTTTCACTGACGCAAAAGTTTCTGGAAAGCAAATTTCAGTTACATGCACAAATATCTGCAGAAATTTTAAAGTTGCGTATGCAATTATTTGCCTTATCTGACCAAGGAACAGAAATAATAAATTATGATTGGTCTGACTAATCACAGTTAACCAAGACAGCTCAAATTATGAAAATCAGATACTCACTGAGAACTATTAATGATCAATCCATGGAATCTAACAAAAAAACAACAACAAAGCAGTTCACTGTCTAATTTCCACTAACAAACAAATTTGTGGAATTTGCTTTCTGCTCTGGATATTCTGGGAGCAAAAAAAAGAGGTTAGGTTCATCAGGTAGGTTATTCACTGCAAATTATTTTCTCTGCCCTAGTAAACACAATTAAACTCTGATCTAGACTAAGGTAAAGGGGACCTTGGGAATAAAGGCAATGATGATCTTAGTCTCTTGGCAGGTAGGTGAAGCAGTTGTGCAACTCCTTGTTTGTTATTTCACAGAGTGGAAATGACTGTAGCCTCTCTGCTATATTCCAGGCACAAGGTGATAGCTACAGAAGGCTACAGAGTTGGGAATCGGAGAGGACAGATAAAGGCAATGAGAACACACACACAAAAATAGGATAGCTCAGAAATATGAGTATGCATGAGCCAATATTCCAAGGCCTGAAACTTACTGCCAAGGGAAATATACCATATACAGTTATAGCCCCCTAGTCATCCCCTTTATTCCTCTCTTCCAAAAACAGAAAAGAATGAAGAAGAAGAACAGGAAGCCAGGAGGGAATTAAAACGCAGACTCAGCAGAAAGGTGATAAAATGTTTTATGTGTAGTATACTTGTATGTATAATAAAGAATGATAATTTTTCTTTATACTATTCTAAAATATATTCAGATATACTGACAAAATTCCCTCTCCATCTCCATTTCCCCAAAAGGTAAACCCTGTTTAAAAGACAGAATGGGCCGAAGTCATCCTTGGTATAAATCCAGTCTGTCCAATTTTCCCTAGCATTTTTACAGGGCAGAACTGCCATCTTTGAAGGAAATGTAGGGCCCAATTGTGATTAGCCTTATGCATGTGTGTGTGTAAGGAGGGGGTGTGAGTACCAGGAGCTTTCCCGAGTGTGCGCGCACGCACACCCATGCAACCACAGGTGTAGGTACTTGCCTCTTTTGGAAAAGGAGGGTGCTTGAACAGCCCTCCACCACTATCCCATACACAAGCCAGCAGAGCTTGCCCATCACAGATGGGAGCACATACTGCATTCTCCTGTTCAGGGTTGGCCTAACTGTTCCCATTGAAGTCAATGGTAAATCTCCCACTCGCTTCAGTGGTAACAGACGTAAGCCAACACTGAAGGTTTCTGAACATCCCACCCACAGTGCCTCAGTGATGCACAGTGTCTCTCAGAGCTCTTAGTGGGATAATGGCATGGTCCTGATCATCGAGTGTATCTAAATCACTAAAATTGATAATCAAGATCAAAGTGGGTAGTACCATGTAAAACATCGCAATGCAAGACTCTCTCAACAGGTAATGTATAACTTTTTGCTTGTCTTTCCTAGTCTAGTACAAGAGAGAACCACAGTATACAAAATATTTATCATTGTGCCCAAGTCAATTGTTAAATTGTGTTACTTTTTGGATTGTGATCTTCCTGTTAATCTCATGGATGTCTCTCTTTTTCTGAATAATGAGAAGTTTAAAACCTTAAAACATAATTTTATATATAATATATATATATATATATATATATATATATATATAAATGCACATATTTGATTTGTGTGCACATATATAATTAATTAATAATTAATTATAATTAATATATATGTGCACACACATCAAATATGTGCATTTATATATTAATTGTGTGTGTGTATATATATATATATATAATATGTGATCCACAACAATTAATGTTTTTCTAATTGTGTCTAAATTGCTTGTACACATGTGCATGTTATGCAGATTAGGGCTATATTTGCTCTCAATTAAACCAATGCAAACCTAATGATTTCAACTGGATTTTGGGAATACAGGAATTGTCATACTAGATCAGACCCAAGGTCCATTTAGTTTCATATCCTGTCTCTGACAGTGGCCAGCACCAGATGTTTCAGAGGAAGGTGTAAGAATCCCATAGTAGACAGATGTGAGATTATCTGCCCCCTATCCTGAGCTCATCCTGGTCCCTAACAGTTTAAACAGATTAAACCCCCTGAAGCAGAAGGTTTAATATCCCTTCCAAAATTGTGTTAATTGCAATAATGTTGGATATTCTTGCTATCCATACAACTATCCAGTCCCTTTTTCAAATCTTGTTTAGTTCTTGACCTCAGTGACTTCCTGTGGCAATGAGTTCCACAGTTTAATCAAACATTCTGTGTGGAAGTATTTCTTTTTATCGGTTTTGAATTTGCAACCTTTTAATTTCATGGAATATCCCCGTGCGCGTGGGTTACAAGAGAGGGAGAATAGAAGTTCCCAGTTTACCTTCTCTATTCCATTTGATATTTTATATATTTTTTTTATCATTTCCCCTCTTATGGGTCTCTTTTCTAAGGTAAACAGTCCTAGCTTTTTCAATCTCTCTCCATATGAGCATTTTTTTCCAGACCCTTGATCATTCTCATTGTTCTTCTGTATACCCTTTCCAGTTCTGCACTATCCTTTTTGAGATGAGGAAGCCCCATAATATGACATACAATTTCCCTACACTTCAAAAATATATGTGCAATGGCAGAATTTTGTTTACTGTGACAATCATTAGTTCACATTAGTTAATTTGTACCTTGATTGGGGTGTCTCAGATCATTTGGTTCAATATCATAATAAAGATAGACTCTCCGATTCACAAATTCCTTTTAGTTAGAGAAACGCATCAAAAACCTGTTCTCTTTTTGTAGTGAAAAACCGTGTAGTGATTGTAGTTATTAATGTAAATACTAGCATTGTCTAAGAGGGTAAATAGAACCAGTGTAGCAAAGTAAAATTAATGTTTTAGAGACTATCTGTTAAGATTCTTTGTGGCCTGTCTGACAAAGATTAATTTTATACTCTAAGAAACTAGGTTGCACTGTTTTCTAATTCCTGTTTGATGTTCCCTAGATGGTGCCTTTTTTTAGACACCTGAAAGTGACCCTGATTAGAAATACCATTAATGTTCTCTTCAGGTTATTTCATACCCTAGGTTTTATTTTGGCTTATTCAATTTACTCTCTTCCACCTCCTGTTCACAGCTCAGTCTGAGACCTACAGTGGCTGAACTGCAGGCAAGAAGAATCCTACGTTTCAATGAGTATGTGGAGGTAACAGATTCCCCAGATTATGATCGCCGAGCAGACAAGCCCTGGGCAAGGTTAACTCCTGCAGACAAGGCAAGAGACAAATAGAGATTGAATTCTATAACTTTCAAAATATTTCTCCGGTCTTATTTTCAGTCCCTCCACACTAGTATCATTAATGACATCTTCTTGAGGCACTGACATTGTCATGGTGCCATGCATTGCCCACACATAGCAGAACCCACTCAGGTGCCTGTTAAAATTGTACTTACCAATTCAGTTATGGCAGTTCAGAGATCAATCTCTCACATTTTTAAAATCCCTCCTAGGCCAGTTACATCACTGCTATCAGCTTTTAGTTGTAGTCCTTGGAATTCAACCAATGTTTCTGGCAGTTAGAGGCCTACGTGCTGGCCCTTAAGTGCTGCTTTTAAAGCCAGTTACAGTGAAATGTAACAGGCTCTCCCATTACTGTAAAAATGTTTGGCCACATCAATACACCATCACTACAGTTGTCAGGTGACCAATTGCATTCATGCACCATTGGGGAATAAACTCAGCCTTCAGCGTCAAAATCCTATGTCTTTACTCTGCAATTTAACAGAGCAGTGAGATTAATTCGGTAGTAGAGAGGACTTTAAACAGTGAGAGAAGCTACCAGGTTTCTTATTTACTTATAAGTAGAGTTTTAAAAATTAGGTAAAATAATTCTGAAGAAAAGTCATGCTTTTTGGTGAAAAGTCATAAAATATTTCAGGCTTACTTTGCTAAAAGATGGATTCAAGTCTGAGAACAAAGTGTTTTCATTCTTTGTGGCTGCAGATAATTTCAGAGGGCAGAGCATAAGAAACCAGCTCCCACTCAGAAGGCAGTGGCAGCTACTAGTCTTAGCTTCCAAGTGACTTTAGCAGTTCGCTCCAAGTACAGCAAGTTACACTGTTCTAGCCAGGCGGGAACAAAGGCCTGAGTGGCTGTAGAGCGTCTGCATCAGAGAGGAAAGGGTTGTCCATGCCAGCCACAAGTGGGGAAAAAAAGGTGGCTGTGCCCATGGGTGCCATCTGAGCATCTATATGCAATGGTGTCACTAACTAAATCCTGATATTACATTCTGCTTTCACAACAGGCCTTCCTCAAAGGAGGAAGCAGTCATGTACCTTGCCAGATCCTCACAATATTTTCAACCAGCATTATCGCTATTTTCAGAATTGCGTTTAGGTCAACTGGCTTTTGTTCAGGCCCCATCTATGCCAGATTTTGGGAGAGCATGCAGACTGATACGTCTGAGTCTGATGAAAAGGGGCCCTAGAGCAGAAAGTCACCAGTACATTGAATTCACTGTAGACCGTATTTCCTCATGATCTCCCCTCGTGGTTTTATAATGGTTGAACAGTAGGGCTGTCAGAACTGAGCCCTGCAAGACCTCACAGTTGAAAGCCCTGAAAGAGAGGACCAGTCACCCAACACCATCCCCTGTCACTATTCCTCTGAAAGGAATAAGTGGATGAATTATCACATCCCATCTACTCTTGCCAGCCTGCAGTTACTTCAGCAGCCCCTCATAATCAACTATCTTGAAGGCCTCTGAAAGATCAAGTAGAGTCACCAAAGACATTTGGCCTTAAGTCTCCTTAGGAGATCCTCAGCCATGGTGTTTCCATGCCATGCTCAGGTCTGAAGGAATCCCGGGTGCTTCACATTATTGGATATCTCTAACCTGTACAAAAGAAGGGGGCAAGTTGAGAGAGGTGAATGTAGGGGTGGGAAGAGAGGCAAGAGAAGCTGGCTTGAATCCTCAGATTTTTTTGTTGTGAAATGGCTGTAAAGTGCAGGATCCAGTTATGACATTAGCCCATGAGGAAAGAGCTGGCCATTCCTGTTACTGTTGATCATACTGTGAAGAGCACTGTTTTCTTCAGGAACTTTGTACCTTACACATTACGGCACACTGTTTGGGTGCAGTTCTGTTAAGCTGCTTGTTCCTCTGCCTTTCTGAAAGGAATTACTTTTCTTTTTTTTTTAAGACATCAGTAGGGCATTTCAGAAAAACCTACTCAGCTGTCCCATTCCCCTCTTTGACCACCACTCCTCCTGCAAAGATACCTGCAGGATTTCTCTACTAGAAACAGGTGGTTTACCAACCACCGTTTCTGGACTAAATTGTGGAGAAAATTCAAGATGCTGCAATACCAAGTAAGGCAGAGGTTCTCAACCTTTTTCTTTCTGAGCCTGCCCCCCGTCCCCAACATGCTATTAAAACTCCATGGCCCACCTGTGCCACAACAACTGGTTTTCTGCATATAAAAGCCAGGGCCCGCGTTAGTAGGTAGCAAGCAGGGCTATTGCCTGGGGCCCCATGCCACAGGGGCCCATGCAAAGCTGCATTGCTCAGGCTTCAGCTTCATCCCCGGGTGGCAGGGCTCAGGGCCCCGGGCTTCAGGAGGTGAACATTCTCTATTCCCCATGAAGTCTTCAGGAGCTTAGAGCACTCAGCACCTTGCAGGAAACTGAGGTGAAAAGTCCTGGTGCAAATAGCAGCTTTATCTATCAACTTTATCGATCTGCATTGGGAGTTGCACCAAGCAAACTACACTGGTAGCTAGCACTGATAGGTCAAATCAGTGTAGATGAGGCCTTAAGTCACAGTAGATCAGAGTGCCACATTTAGAAATGATACAAGAAGGGCTTGATTGTTCATGATAGTGGAATTTTTTCACTCGTAGGTCATGTGCTCAGGTCTGGCTAATAGTGGCTGAAAGTCATTATTCACCACCTGAGAGACAAGGACCAATAAAAAAATATTACCTCACCCACCTTGTCTCTCTGATACCCTAGGACCAACATGGCTACAACAACAACACTGCATACATTATTACCCACCTGAAGTACATTTTTAGGCTCAATACATTTTGTAATGAACAGGTTTCCACAGCACAGTTGGAACAAATTGGTCTCCATGTTTTCAGTCTCAGACGACAGGGTCCAGTGAATCTGAAGACTCCATTACCTCTTTTCCGTAGAAGTAGTTCCTCTAGGTCCAGTTGAAGCACATCAGTGGAAAAGAGGTCTCCTGAGGTCTCTTCCAACTCTAATCTATGAGAGGCTTAGGGAATTGGGGTTATTTAGTCTGCAGAAGAGAAGAGTGAGGGGGGATTTGATAGCAGTCTTCAGCTACCTGAAGGGGGGTTCTAAAGAGGATGGAACTCGGCTGTTCTCAGTGGTGGCAGATGACAGAACAAGGAGCAATGGTCTCAAGTTGCAGTGGGGGAGGTCTAGGTTGGATATTAGGAAAAACAATTTCACTAGGAGGGTGGTGAAGCACTGGAACTATTTCATTAGGGAGGTGATGGAACCTCCATCCTTTGAGGTTTTTAAGGCCCGGCTTGACAAAGCCTTTGGCTGAGATGATTTAGTTGGTATTGGTCCTGCTTTGAGCAAGGGGTTGGACTAGAGGACTTCCTGAGGTCTCTTCCAACCCTAATATTCTATGAAGCCTGCGCTATACCAGTTCTGTGGATTCAGGACTCTGATATCTTGTCTATCAGTATGGCATATGCTTAAAAACAATGAAGGGTGCAATATCTGAGCTGTCTCTTTCCTTACTATTTCAGCAGCCTTGTGCTAGTGTATCATTGGGGTTAAGCAGGACAGTCCCCTGCTGGAATGTGAAATTTATCATTTAGGAGATGGCATTCTGATGACACAGCGTAAACTTATCACACTGGAATTCTGTCCTGCTTTGAAAGACATTGCTCTTTAATGAGCTGCTTTTTTAAAGGATTACTCAAATGCTATTACTTGTATTTGAAACACAGAAAGTAGAAAGAGAGAGAATAAACCTTTCACTGAACAGCGTGGGTTTGAAAGCAGTGGTTTAAAATGTTTATAGATTTGGACCAAAAGCATTTATAGCAATACCTGTGTGTGTAGAGTGGCCATTTAAGAAATTATATGAATTACATAGTGAAGTAAATTGATTACCATTCTTTTTACATAGGCATTAAGGACTGACATTTTAAAGTATGCTGAATTTCTGCTGTTCTTTAGTATCTACCAGCTGAAAACACGGCCCTGGAATGTCCAAACATCTCACGTAATGTTACATAAAATCGATCAGACAGAGTGACTAATTTCCATTTGAAAAGTGGCATTCATCTAGCATTCCTAAAATCTTGTCTCCAGTCGGGAGCTATAGGAATCTTGTAGTTTATGCAATTGCTATGCATGAGGTATGACTCATCCTCCCCTCCAGGGCTGTATGCTGTGATAATCCCTTTGCAGATGCATACTAAACAGGTGGCTGTTGAGGGTGACAAATTCCCTTTCCCTGCTTCTTTTGTAGCAAATGCCATATTTTGTGAGAGGGATTTTCTGGCCTCAGATATTTTTTATGGCTTTCCTAAAAATGGTTTTACTGCTTCAAATAACCATAATTGAAAGAGCCATTATGTTCTTGGGATCAGAATTGTGCAAGAATGATGGAGTAACTGAAAGGATTTAAGTGAAAAGTAAATGGAAAACAATAGAGATGAGGGTATTTTGCACCTCATAGGAGTGGGAATTTGTTCTGTTAATGTGTTTTTACTGGATGTTCACCTTTCTGATGTTTGTGCATGTTTTTAAATTAGGCAGCAATACGGAAAGAACTGAATGAATTTAAAAGCACAGAAATGGAAGTACATGAGGAAAGTCGACAGTTTACAAGGTGAGTAAAAGTACCTTTTGGCGTAAAGCCAATGAGAGGTGAATGTATCATATTAGTCTCTGCCTTTCCCAAGTCCTCTAGAGCTGTACTGTAATTAATTCCTTGACTGGTGGGATTTCCCAGTGTTGCTGATGTGATCACTGAAACCACTTAATCGATATGGCAATGAGGGTAACGAGAATTGAATAGATTTTAAATGGAACAGATTGCTTATGAAATCTGAAAAATAATCCTTTCATACATTTTATTGGATTCAGCATGTCCCAGATGAAATTCACAGTCTGCATGTGTGGGAGGAGAGCCCTGCTTCCACAGAACCACTGCATATGAAAGTATGTGTTGGTGGGTGCTTTGGGACACTGGAACCAAGCTAGCAGTCTAGCAAACTTCACAAAGTCCATCCCCATTTTGGAGAACTTCCTAACAATTGCCAGAGTTTCTAGCATTCTTTAGGAAATTTGCCAGATTCAGACATTCCATTCTAACATTCCTAATTTGACACAAATAACATTGTAATATACATCTCTGTTTGGACCTGTGCCGTAGATCTCACCAAGATATTTCAAATAAGCCTCGTTTGAAGTATTCAGGATATGTTATCTTGAAGCTAGGATGTGGCAAAAAAGAACTAAAAGAATTTTCGAACTATGATTAATACCTGTCTTTCTTAAATCCCATATCTTTAAAAGGGCACGTCTAAATAACCTTAAATTTGGTCTAAAAATAGTTTGCTGGCTACAGATCAAACAAAACAAATGTGAAGCTAATAGGAGTTTTAGTGTGGATTTTAAATTAGGGATCAGAAGGTACTAATAGTGTAAACCAATTTTGCACTCAAGCTACTCCAACTCCGTAAGGATTACTCAATATAGTTTTATTGTATTAATAATAAACAGGGCCCTGATATTTTTAAAACCACTATATAATTATCAAATAGATCATTATAGAGAAAGTAGTAGCCTATATTTAGGTCACCTAACAATTCCCATTATAATTATTTTTTTCTGACAGTTTTTTGAGGAGCTCTAATGTCTATGATTTGCAGCAGGATTTTGAAATTTGGCAGAGGGTTATTCCAGAGGTCAGGTGTGTGCTTTTTGCTGTCTCCATGAAAATCTGTTCTGATTTATTCAAATTCTAAGCTTCTGAAGATTGCATTTAGCAGTCTGCAATATGCTCAGTAGAGCTTGCTGCTAAAATCATTCAACCAGGGCTTGATTTGTAATGAAAAAGATGCCGGGGCTCAAGCAATTTTTTTACGTTCATAACGGATGCAGCGAGCCTACAGGTGCTAGGGCTATGAACTGCCAGGCCTAGAGGTGCTGGGGCTCAGCCCTGGCAAGCCCTACCACAAATTAAGCCCTGCATTCACCATTGCATACACCAGGCTCCCCTTGTCTGCAGCAAGGGAGATTTTGGTTAGATATTAGGAAAACATTCTAACTAGAAAGATAGCTTAGTACTGAAATAGGTTATCAAGGGAGGTTGTGGACTAGATGACCTCTTGAGGTCCCTTCCAGCCATACATTTCTATGATTCTATAAAAACTGAACCTTCAGATGAAACACACACAAAAGTTGATCCATAACTGGGTTCCTTCCTTCCACTGCTATTGCTGCCACCACTCCGTGATTGTGTGAGATGCTGTAGCTAGACCAGGGGTCTCAAACAGGTGGGGTTCTTCCCTGCGGCCTGCCAAGCTCCCCGCAGTCCCTCCCCAGCGTGCTGTGTCCCCAGCCTACCTCCAGGCCAGGGGTGGGCAAACTACAGCCCCGGGCTGGATCCAGCCCCTCTGGGCTTTGGATCTGGCCCGCAGATTTGCCAACCCCATGGTGCTGAGGGCCCGCGCCACTCCGGGAAACGGTGGGCACCGCTTCCCTGTGACCAGGGCGGGAAGGGGAGAGGAGAACTCCGTGACCTGTTTTTGCCTGTGGTTACCTCCCCTGAAGCTCCCATTGGCCGGAAACGGGGAAGCGCGGCCAACGGGAGCTTTGGGGAAGGTACCCGCAGACAAGAACAGCTCACTAAGTTCTCTGCTCCCCCTCCGCCCGGGGCCGCAGGGACAGGGTGCCCACCGCTTCCCGGAGCAGAGCAGAATGTGGCCAGGGCAGGCAGGCAGGCGCCCCTACCACCCCGAAGCTGCTCAAGGTAAACGGCACCGGGTGAGAACCGGAACCCCTCCTGCATCCCTCCCCCCAACTCCCTGCTCTGTGCCCCCTGCCACACCTCACACCCCTCCTGCACCCCAACTCCCTGCTCTGAGCCCCCTGCTACACCCCACGGGTGGGGGTGGAGTGGGGGGACAGCTGTGGGGGGGTGTGATGCGACCCTCGGGCCAACTATGAGTTCTCATGTGGCCCTCCTGGTGATTTGAGTTTGAGACCCCTGAGCTAGACTGTATCAGAATGCATACTCACAGAGAGACTGAATTGGTCTAAATGATCAACTTTAATTCTGGCATTTCCTAATTTTTGAGTGCTTGACTTTACAACTTTAATAACCTTTTAAAATAAGGTTTTTAATATAATTATAACAACACCTAGCACATCAGTGCAGTTTATAAACATGAACTAATTGATTCTCATAACATCTCATAAAGCAAGTAAGGAAACATTGTCATTTTTACAAATGGAAAAACTGAGCCAAGGATTATAACCATACATACAGTTAGGGATTAGAACCCAGTGTTTTGCTTAGACTATTAGAAAATGCCCATAACGAATATGGATACAGATCACTAGGCCAAGTGCATAACTCGTGTATCTCCATTTGGCACCCTGTGTCTTGTATTCCTTGTATTTGTTAATCTTTAGGATATGTAAAAATACAGGTTTAGAAAAGTGCAATATAAAGTAAATTGCAAGAGACTATTCTTTGCTATGAACTGATACAATTGAAATGTAACTCCTTGATTACATCATTACAAATTATATGGCAAAATTAGCACATATTTGTACAAGAGACACCAAAGAGGAACTTGAAAGTGTTTCTCACCAACACTGAAAACAGCAGTTGATGGACACACATTACAGTAGGATTCTCAGAAGCTGGGCCCAGAGGTCTGAAGTGATCCAATACTTCAGCAAGTCAGTGAGAAAGGTATTTAAGGGAGAGGCTTGAAACAGGGATGCCAATCCTATCCATGGTACACGTAACCAATGAGTCCAGGTGGTCCACAAGGAAGCTACTACATGAGGAAGATTCGGCCCCAAAGTGTCCCCCCCCGTAAGAATCATAGAATACTAGGGTTGGAAGAGACCTCAGCAGGTCATCTAGTCCAACCCCTTGCTTAAAGCAGGACCAACCCCAACTAAATCATCCCAGCCAGGGCTTTGTCAAGCCAGGCCTTAAAAGCCTCTAAGAATGGAGATTCCACCACCTCCCTAGGTAACCCATTCCAGTGCTTCACCACCCTCCTAGTGAAATAGTGTTTCCTAATATCCAGCGTAGACATCCCCTACTGCAATTCGAGACCATTGCTCCTTTTTCTGTCATCTGCCACCACTGAAAACAGCCGAGCTCCATCCTCTTTGGAACCCGCTGTCAGGTAGTTGAAAGCCGCTATCAAATCCCCACTCACTCTTCTCAGACTAAATAAGGCAAGTTCCCTCAGCCTCTCTGCATAAGTCATGTGCCCCAGCCCCCTAATCGTTTTTCGTTGCTCTCCACTGGACTCTTTCCAATTTGTCCACATCCTTTCTGTAGTGGGGGGCCAAAACTGGATGCAATACTCCAGATGTGGCCTCACCAATGCCGAATAGAGAGGAATAATCACTGCCCTCGATCTGCTGGCAATGCTCCTACTAATGCAACCCAATATGCCATTAACCTTCTTGGCAACAAGGGCATACTGTTGATTCATATCCAGCTTCTCATCCATTGTAATCCCCAGGTCCTTTTCTGCAGAACTGCCACTTAGCCAGTCAGTCCCCAGCCTACAGAAGTGCATGGGATTCTTCCATTCTAAGTGCAGGACTCTGCACTTGTCCTTGTTGAACCTCATCAGATTTCTTTTGGCTCAATCCTCCAATTTATCTAGGTTACTCCGGACCCTATCCCTACCCTTTAGCATATCTATCTCTCCCCACAGCTTAGTGTCATCAGTGAACTTGCTGAGAGTGCAATCTATCCCATTGTCCAGATCATTAATGAAGATGTTGAACAAAATCGGCCCCAGGACTGACCCCTGGGGCACTCCGCTTGATACCGGCTGCCAACTAGACATCAAGCCGTTGATCACTACCCGTTGAGCCCGACGATCTAGCCAGCTTTCTATCCACCTTATAGTCCATTCGTCCAATCCATACTTCTTTAACTTGCTGGCAAGAATACTGTGGAAGACCATATCAAAAGCTTTGCTAAAGTCAAGGTATATCATGTCTACTGCATTCCCCATATTCACAGAGCCAGTTATCTCATCATAGAAGGCAATCAGGTTGGTCAGGCATGACTTACCCTTGGTGAATCCATGCTGATTGTTCCTGATCACCTTCCTCTCCTCCAAGTGCTTCAAAATGGATTCCTGGAAGACCTGCTTCATGATTTTTCTGGGGACTGAGGTGAGACTGTAGTTCCAGTCTCTAGTTCCCCAAGTTCTCCTCCTTCCTTTTTTTAAAGATGGGCACTATATTTGCCTTTTTTTCAATCATCTGGGACCTCTCCCAAGCACTACGAGTTTTCAAAGATAATGGCCAATGGCTCTGCAGTCACATCAGCCAACTCCCTCAGCACCCTCGGATGCAGCGCATCCGGCCCCATGGACTTGTGCCTGTCCAGCTTTTCTAAATAGTCCTTAGCCTGTTCTTTCACCACTGAGGGCAGCTCACCTCTTCCCCATACTGTGCTGCCCAGTGCAGCAGCTTGTGGGCTGACCTTGTCTGTGCAGAACGAGGCAAAAAAAAGCATTGAGTACTTCAGCTTTTCCTCATCATCTGTCACTAGATTGCCTCCCCCATTCAGTAAGGGTCCCACACTTTCCCCTGACCATCTTCTTGTTGCTAACATACCTGTAGAAACCCTTCTTGTTACCCTTCACATCCCTTGCTAGCTGCAACTCCAGTTGTGCTTTGGCCTTCCTGATTACATCCCTGCATGCTTGAACAATATTTTTATACTCCTCCCAAGTCATCAGTCCAAGTTTCCACTTCTTATAAGCTTCCTTTTTGAGTTTAAGCTCACAGAAGATTTCATTGTTAAGCCAAGCTGGTCACTTACCATATTTGCTATTCTTTCTGCACATCGGGATGGTTTGTTCCTTGCACCCTCAATAAGGCTTCTTTGAAATACAGCCAGCTCTCCTAGACTCCTTTCCCCCTCATATTAGCCTCCCAGGGGATCCTGCCCATCAGTTCCCTCTGTTCTCTCTGATTGGCCTGTGAGAGGAAGGAATAATTACACTGAAGTCAGTGGAGTAACACTAGAGAAAAACCATTGCTGTTAAGAGCAGAATCACGCACAGATGTTGTAGGATTGCAATTCTGGGAGAAAGGAAAGAGCTTCAGTCTCCTCAAGGCCCTGTTGTTAAAAGGAATGTAACTCATGTAGTTCACTAATAACACTGGACTGAAAAAGCAAAAGTAGGCTTAGGTCTAATAGTATCATGGGCAAGTGACTCTGCAGCAGAGAATGAATTATTCATTTAAAAGAAAAAAAAGAACTATTTAAGAAATAAAAATTAAAAATAAGTTGCAGCCTGCAGCTAGTCAGAACAGATTTGCTCATAAAATTCAGTGGTAGGATGAGAAGACAAAGGAGCTACTTCCTACAGGTTATTATTAATCTGTTTTCACAGTTCCTTTTGCCTTACCCAGATTTAACACTGAGCTTTGGATACAGAATAAAGAGAAAATATTTGACATTTATTTGTCGACAAAGTATAATGGCCAAAGCCTTCCTTTTAGTCCTGATAATGTAGCCTGATTCCTTGTGTAATTACACAATTACACTAATTAGGTCATTTTAGATGTACACCTAAGAAAGTGAATTTCTAAAATTATAGTATTTTATTAATAGAATAATTTACCAATTGTAACATGCAGATTTGGGAAGACAACATAGTGTATATTTATACAGTGCTATGTGTTATTTTTAAAAAGTCTCACCCTCACATGAGTTTCATCATTCAACCTCTGCAGTCATGAGACACCATTCTAATTAATATAAATACTAAAATCACACATCTGCCTTTGCAAATTAGTATAACATCAGCTAGTTATCCACCTGCTTAACATGCAAATACTGGGTTTTGCAGATAAACCCATTGTGTCCATACTTTAAAAAGTGACCCTATATATAACTATGAATTATATTATATTGCAGTAGAGTGTAGCTTGTTTTCTCTTGCCTTGAAATATCCTTCTATACCAGAAGAAAACATATATAATCATATCTACCCAAAATTTAATATTTTGCCTGCACTGGATGAATTATTCTCAATATAGTATTTTTATCTTTTCCATGCGTGTGTATACATTTTGAAACTATTTAAACAAATTCATATCCTTGATGATAGGTTATATTACCAGGTCCTGGTGCTCTTCTAATACTTTATCTGGCATAACTGACTGAACTAATAAGAAGATAATATTGTGCAAGTGCAAAGTATCTTTCATCCTAAGATCTCAAAGCAACATGCAAAGATGTTTAAGTATTGTTATCCCCCTTTTACAGATAAGGAAGCAGACTTAAAAGTAATGACCTGTTTTTCAGAGATGATAAGCTTTTCTGATTCCCCATCAGTTGTTTCAAACATGAGACACAATTGATCTAGTTTGGATCTCATTTACATCAGTGAAAGTCAGGAACAGCTCTGTTAAGTCAATGGAAATAAATAGGTGTGAAATCAGAACCAGGCTCAATGCTATCATCTCATGAAACAATAACACTTATAACTTTCTATTTGATTTTAATGTTTCAGGTTTCATCGTCCATAATTGTTTGACAGTATCTCATACTTCACACCCGTTTCCTTCGGGAAAATCATTGCATCATGAAGACCTGAGATTGCACTGGAACTTGAACGAGTGTGAGCGCGTGTTGCAGCTTACCCTGAGGTTAATGATGAATGTGGCCCTTATCTTTATTAGAGAACAAGAGATTTGACTGGGACCAGAACCTAGGGAAAGTGGGGATAACATTCCATTTTAACTAAGCAATGTCTTGATAGTAAGAGAGATTGTGGTTCTGTGGCTAGCTCACACAGATATGTTGATATTTTTTCATCAAAGCTTGAGAAGACAGGAAGAGCTGAAGACAATCGTTTGAGAGCCTGTGGCTAGAAACCCGTCAGACTTTACATCATGGTGACTGAGTGTAATTGTGGGTACAGTGGGAACACAGAGAGAGGCGGGGGGGGGGAAGAGACTTCACCTGTAAGTTAACAGAAAAAAGTTAGAACAAACTGATAGTAAGTTCTTTGTGAAACTGGTTTAATTGTATATTTGGATGGCAAGAGGAAAAAAATTGTAAGTCTGGGAGTTTGAGCAACTGTGTGTGTGTGTGTTCTAGAGACCTCAGCCTGTCCTAGCAAGACAGTAAGCCACCAAGTCCTCATTTCATCAGTACTTTAGTGAAGTACAGTAATTTGTGGTACCAGTGAACTTACTTGCCAGAAAATATTCTTGTTATAATTCAGATGTATTTTTTAAAAATTCTGAAAAGCATGCTTAAAGAAAATACATTGAGTATTCATATAGCATAGCTAAATATGGTTGGTATGTTTTTATACAATTATACCTTGGATTCTCCATGATGATGCATCAGAATTACACAAGTAGGTTTCAAAGGACAAATAACGAGAAATTGTGAGTGCAATGAAAGGATTCATGTTTTGAAACACTCTTCTTTTGTTTGTCACTCACGTTGTTGTCAAAGTAGTGGCACCAATATCTCTGTGAACTATGGCAGACAGTATTGACAATCATGACATTCTAATTTGAATCCAAAATTAAAACTGAAATTGGCCATGAATTTGCATATAAGTAGGTTTGGAAAGTGGTTAACAATGTGACTTTAACTTTAAGAGCAACATTAGATGGATCCCTTGGATTGCTTCTAGAAAGAATTAACATGTGGATCAATACATCTTCATCAAGGGTCTTGTAAAAACTACAGAAAATCCTTAGTATCCACAGCCTGTTTTTGTTGTATGTGAAGAATGCTTATTAACTCATAACTTCTGAAATTGCATTTGCGAATACAGTACTATTAAAATTAAATGGTATGGAGCGTGAAAGGCAATATATGCTTTTGTTATGTCAGCCCTAAGGCCTATTACTAGCCTTTGGCATTGTTTACACTAAAAAAATTCTCTGTCTTATATTGGCACTTATTTATCCTTTGGTTTATGTACACAATGATTTTTCTGGGCCTGGAGTACACATAAACATACATGTAATGCAGTATTACAGTATATATACTATTTATCCTTTTTTTATATGTGTACATAATTACAATTTATTTTTGTCTTTTATGTGCCCTGTTTAGTTTTTAATTATGAAAGCTAAGTATTTTTTCAGGCAATAAAAGGTTTGTGCAGAGTGATTTTTACCTCAGATTCTGCAATAGGTTCTTGCGGAGTGTTTTTAATTTATAAAATTGAAGATTGTCATTTTTAGATGTCAGCCTAAAGGTGGAATGCAATTTAGTGGCTAAAATTAGATCTCACTCTTTACTGATATTTACAACAAGAACAGGTTTGCCTAAATGGGATGGATTATTTTTGTAAAGGGCATTCAGGTAATAGCAGAATGCTTGCCATGAGCTGGCTTTCTGTTTTTTTTTTTAAATAGATTGATTTAAACATTTTAAGGAAATAGGTTGATAGAACCTTTTAAGAACACTTTAATTTTGGTAAAAATCCTACAAAATGCAGGGTATGAACTCAAAAATATCAATAACTAGTAAAACATCCAACTACAAGCTTGTAGCAAATAAAAATAATCGGTATCATTCTGCCTCTTACTGGAATCAATTAGGTGTATTAAAAATAGAATTAGTAGGAAACAATTCAGCTTCTGCAATGCCATCATTTTGTAACTATGGAAGCAGCATTTTTACATCAAGGAAGCAATGAAAATGCATACAACACTAAATCATACAGCTGTGTGCAAGCCATTAGTTGTACTTGTGACAGCATTCCTATTAAAATCCCTTATTTTCAGGGTTTAAAACCCAGCCATAAAAATGTACCCCGGATTAAAGCTCGGCAAAGCAATACTTCTCCGCAGACTGTTTTTTTGTTTGTTGCCAAATTTCGAAGAAAGTGTGGAGTGCAAAATAGTGTAGAAGTTTACTATTTTGACATTGAACAATATAATTTGAAGTTTTTGTTTCAAAAAAATTAAATGGGACAACTGACAGGTCCTTAATACGACCTAATCACTTTGATAGTTTAAAAAAAAAAATTACCGAGGGATTAAATTTAGAAAAGTGAAAAGTGGCTATGACATATGTTCTGTAAGAATTTTCACAAATGTGTGGCCTGACCCTGCAAATGCTATGTGGGATAGTAGTCCCATGGATATCACTGTGTGAGTAATGACTACACATGTAAGTTAAAGCCAGCAGGACTGGGAATTTAGGGCCCCTTTCTACTCTCAGTGAAATCAGTGGTGGGCTTTGCCATTGAGAACATATGCCATTTTATATATTTGACTACTAGGAGCAACCGTGGCCTTCACTGTTAAAATAAGGTACAAACTATGGCCCTAATTCAACAAAGCACTTATCCACATGCTTAAAATGGGATAAAGGAAGTTGACCTCAGTAGGACTTATGCAAACACTTAAGTGCTTTGCTAAATTAGAACTTACAAAATGTTTATGTATGATATGCATACACGTTTAACCCTGTACATATATTTTATATATTGTAAATAGCAACGGGTTTGGAGGACAAAAGCTGTAAAGTATTGACCAAGCGATAGACAAGTTAATGAGATTGTGATACATTGTAGTGTTTGATGAGGCAAGTTTGCTTTTTCTTGCTGAGCTGCACAGCTTCAGATTTCAGATATGTCTCTTGGTCCTTTGTACAGGTTGCCTCAGAGTCTTTTTCAAATCGCTGTCGTGGAAAGGAATATGGTGCATATCTAAGCCCCAGAGGGAATGGCAGCATGCAACTCAGCAGGAAATAATCACAAGTACTGTAACATGAGGCCTAGAGAAGGAAAAACTGGTTGGGGAGGGTCAACATGGCAGTCCCTACAGCAGAAAATGAGAGGGGAAAAAAGGGGGAAAAGTTCCCACCCTGGTGCCAAACACAATCCAGTTAGCTGAAATGGGTAATGTGATCAATGTTAGTTCGAACTTCTGTCCAGATAGAGAATTAATACAACTCTATTTTAGGACACTTGACCATGGCTTAGTGACCTTATTGTGTTCAGCAATCCAAGTGGACATAAATATATATTAAGACACACTCAGTAGACTGGAGTAACAATTTCAAAATTATTGGATATATAATAGACTCATGTCTCAACCTTGCATTTGTCTTGCACGAAGACATCCCACTGTATTGTACTTGAGGGTACACAGGATTGGGTCCTTAATAAAATCCTAAACTCTTATTTACAAAGCAGATTGAAATGTCTGAAGGAGTCACTCCGGCCTCTTAGATGACATTTATATCTCCAGGTTTCGGAGTAGCAGCCGTGTTAGTCTATATTTGCAAAAAGAAAAGGAGTACTTGTGGCACCTTAGAGACTAACAAATTTATTTGAGCATAAGCTTTCGTGAGCTACAGCTCACGTCATCGGATGCATTTGGTGGAAAATACAGAGGGGAGATTTATATACACAAACAGAGAACATGAAACAATGGGTTTTATCATACACACTGTAAGGAGAGTGATATATGCCATCATGTGCCAGCAATGCCCCTCTGCCATGTACATTGGTCAAACTGGACAGTCTCTACGTAAAAAATGAATGGACACAAATCAGACATCAAGAATTATAACATTCAAAAAGCAGTCGGAGAACACTTCAATCTCTCTCGATTCTCTCGATTAGGTCACTCGATTACAGACCTAAGAGTGGCTATCCTTCAACAAAAAAACTTCAAAAACAGACTCAGAGAGACTGCGGAATTGGAATTAATTTGCAAACTGGATACTATTCAAGCCTAAGTTAATTGTATCCAGTTTGCAAATTAATTCCAATTCCGCAGTCTCTCTGAGTCTGTTTTTGAAGTTTTTTTGTTGAAGGATAGCCACTCTTAGGTCTGTAATCGAGTGACCTAATCGAGAGAATCGAGAGAGATTGAAGTGTTCTCCGACTGCTTTTTGAATGTTATAATTCTTGATGTCTGATTTGTGTCCATTCATTTTTTACGTAGAGACTGTCCAGTTTGACCAATGTACATGGCAGAGGGGCATTGCTGGCACATGATGGCATATATCACTCTCCTTACAGTGTGTATGATAAAACCCATTGTTTCATGTTCTCTGTGTGTGTATATAAATCTCCCCTCTGTATTTTCCACCAAATGCATCTGATGAAGTGAGCTGTAGCTCACGAAAGCTTATGCTCAAAAAATTTGTTAGTCTCTAAGGTGCCACAAGTACTCCTTTTCTATTTATATCTCCTTATGGGTGAACTGCGAAGCTTATAAAAATTATATAAAATCCTAAATAATTAATAGGAAATACATGTAGACTTGTTTTAAGACAAGATACCTAGAAGCTAAAAATCATTTTGGACAGGGATTGCAGGTCTAAGTCTGTTAGGGCCGATCCTACAGCACTACCAGGGACAGAGATTACTGCCATGAAATCAATGAGCTTATTTGCCGTAATAAGACGGAGAGTGGGTTTACGGGGAGGTAAGTGTTTGAAGGATCAGGCACTTATCTAGAAACACCAAAGTTCAAAGTTCCATGTGTGCTCTCCTATAGTTGACACTATGAACTCCTAAAGCAGTGCAAAAATTTAAGGCCATGCCCTGCCCTGCTTTAGTGAATCTTACGTCAATTATTACAAAAGAAATACTGAACTCGCTCATTAACAGCTACAAATCTTTTCAGATCAACTCTAAAGAATGTTTTTTCTTTAAAAATCAAATGAAAGCTGTGACCCAAACTTAAAAAAATCCTGAAAATCCAAGAGTAGATGCCCTTTCTGAACTCACTTTCATCAGTATTCCATCTTCAATAGAATTGCTTCATACGCAAGTCTTGTCAACATTTATGCTACATTCATGTTAAGGAACCTGCTTACAACATAGTTGTCCCTCAACCTAATTACAAACCTGGTCTGATCAAGGATTTAGCATGAATAAAAACATATTTACAGCTAAGTCTATATTACAGTATATGGGGGAACCAGAGCACCAATCCAGCGTCCACTGAAGTCAATGGAAAGAATTCCCTTCACTTTGGTAGACATTGGAGTCGGTCCCATGTTTGTAATCACGTTAGTGACCAAATGAGTTGTAATCAGATACCCTGACATGACTGTCTCTGTGTAGTATAGATATAGAATTTTATGCTGCTGTATCAGAATTTGGCCCTTTGTCCTTAATTTCCACTTCACTACTTTTGTCAGATGGTATCATGAGTTAAAGGCTTATGCTGTATCCATCAGCACAATGGTTGTCCTGGCACAACACAACTGCATCATTTAATGCTTTAATGCCCTTTTTATTTGTATCTCAAGGAGTTAAACCTGTGCAGCTGCTCTAAATCAAAATTAAGATGTTCTCAGGGTGAAAAACAAATTTGCCTCCTGCCTTTAGGAGCCACCAGATTTAGCTCTACTGTTGTTGATATTGGTATTTTTATTGTACAACGCACAGTGCAATACTCACTGCTGGCACTTAAAAACTAGCTTTTGGAGGACAAGAATGGTATTTAGGAAACCAGTTGTGAAAGATGTTTTTAGGTTGCTAGTGAAATATTTTGAGAATAAAATAAAAAGGAAGGAAAATAAATCACCTTGAATAGCTTAAATTGTCTGCTTAGAAATAGGCATCTGAAAAATCTTATGAAAGTGTAGATATAGATCAAGAGGGAGAGATGCAGTGGAAAAAACTTCAATATAATATTATGGCAGGTTTCTATTTATTAATTTTAAAGAATGAGGTCATGTTTTATTATGTCAATCTCTATATCTTATTCCAGAACTTTAATGAAAATACAGCTCATGTGAGCTACTTGTAGCAACGCAAGAAAGTTGTTTTTATACCAGTAGGTTTCTTTGTGTGTTTTTGTTTTTCCATCTAGAAGCTAAATACTGTATTGGGTAGGAACAAAGGGATTAATGATATTCTATGCCTGTCTTTACTCTATCATTATTTCTTGATTCACTATCTTGCAATACTATGTCAAATTTAACCATGGTTAAGTATTGTTATAATAGAGTAAAATGATACTGAACATATCTTCTCTTCCTTTTGCTATTCTGTGTGGTGGTATTTTGATTTGTAAATTTGTGTAAATTTTGGAATTAAAGAAACGTGTTTTGGACAATTATTTTAATTGGTATGATTTTGAGCCACACAACATCATCTGTGATGTAAATGCATTGTTTTGATAGACAGCTAGGTGTACCAGTTTTTTGATATAGCAAAAGCTAATTTAATATCTCCATTAAAATAGAATTTTTATTATGAATTTTTATTTTTCTTAAAGAGAAAAAGAATTCTATTTGCAGCAAAATGTTAAATGTAGGCAAGTTGATGGATTGCCATGGACATTGCTGTACATTGAAGAACCAACAGTTTTGTGCCACTTGCCAATGTATTTCTTTACTGACCAATTGCTCTGGCTATTAGCATAGCCTGGCCGTATCAATATGTCATTGTGTTGCAGACCTAGTGCACTGGACTTTCAAGAAAAAGTATTCTGATGCAGAACTGAAGTGCACCACAGTTAGGGCTTGATGCTGCAAATTTTTGCTCATGTGACTCTTTCCACTGAAGTCCACTGGGACATTTCAAAGGGATGCCTCCCTTGCAAGGGAGTTGCTGGGTTAGCCAAGCATTAAAACAATAGAAAGGAATAAAACCTACTATGTGCAACATCCAACTAGAGCTAGTGATAGAGTTCCTACAGGGGCTGATTGGGCTTTCATTGAAGTCAATGAGAGTTTTGCCATCTGCTTCTCGAAACAAACTAGGACCCATAGTCAAATCTTGGCTCCACTGAAGGTTTTGTCATTGATTTCATTGCGATCAGAATTTCACTTGCAGAATATAATTGAGATTGTCATTATATGACAGCAATCAAGGTTGTTATCTATATCAACAGGCACTAGGACAGTGTTGACACTTCACTTTATTATTATTAGTTGGATTAAAAACACAAACAAAACATGTTCAGTTGTGCTCAAAGTATCCTGACTGAATTTCACCAAAGTTCTATACTTAAAACTCCAAAGAAAGAAGCAAATAACATTCCAGGGTTGATTTTTCCCCTGCCTTGCGAGTTGCGTAGTCATTGGTATCTATGCCAAGTAGGTGTAAAATGTCACCAGTTCAGAACTGTGGCATATTACACTCATTTTGCACAGCTATAAGAGACCATACAAAGTGCAAAGCAATGGAGAATCAAACAATCAAGTCTTAAACTTATACAGAGTACTTAATATCATTGTGATTGTAAAGTAAAGGCATGTATGCCTCCCTCTGTATCATAATAGCTTTGGTTAGTGACTGACTATGGCAACTTTGATGAAAATCTCAGACCAAATGAATGACTATCATTTCCAGTGACTTATCCAATACTCCATATTATACAGGTGTATTCATATCTGCAAATGTAAATAACTGGAACTATACATTAATTAATAGCACAGTTTCTTCTTGGTTCTTGATCTGTTCTGCAGTATATATTTTCCACTACTGTCATCGGGAAAAGAGTATGTATTACTTTTTTTTAAATACAGTATCCATCTTTCTTTTGTGTTTATGCTGTTATTTAACAAGCAAAAATGTGTTCTGCCTAGTTGTACAATATTGTAGGATACTTCGCTGTGCACAGTTTCAAGTGCCTTAGAAAACTGTTTAGCTCTTAATTATATATATATATATATATATATATATATATATATATATATATATAAATGAAAAAATTACCTCAATAAAACTGTTCAGAAAACACAAACATTTTCTTCTTGAATTTGTAGTAAGTACATATGCAAGTGTAATGGATCTGGTTTCTGATAGGCCTTATTTTGTAGGAAGTTTACCTCTGACAGTTGTCTTAAAAGTGACTCTACTGCAGATGAGGGGGTTCATTTTCCCCACACATACTAAGTGAAATTAGCTTTCTGGTCTCCATTTTAAGTTTTGGAATCTCCTCACACATCTTAGATTTGACAGCTCTTCTGTAGATAGTTCTGCCCATTAAAAGCTGTGCTCAGTCACTCTGGTGAGTTAATATTTAGATAGTATGATTATATTCAACTGAATTGAGGGGCACGATTCTACTCTGTTTCACTAGTTTTATATCTGTTTGACTCCCTCCACTGACTTCACTGAATTAACTCTTGATTTACATCAATGTCAGAGCAGAATTAAGCCCCAGGTATTTAACTTGGCAATGTTTATCTGAACTACATAAGAGCTCACAGAAGACCACTGCATGCCTGCCTCTCTTTTGACATTTCACAAGCAGCAGCATTCATTAGGTGACTGAAAGAGAAAGAACAACTCTATGCTTATGAGCATGGCATTAGTATTATTGCAAGAGTTAGCAAAACAATTACTTTAGCAAAACAATATCTTTAAATGGATTTGTCTCAGAACAGGCTGTTTCTTGATGATATATATGAGAAATGTATGCTTAGCAACCTTATTCTCATCCTCTTTGCACTGAAGTAAACTATAATAAAGTTAAGAGTTTCTCTGAATTTGCCTGAAATCAGAAAATGGGGCAGTATACTTGAGGTGTCTTTTTATTATACTAATAGTACATGTTTTTTTTTACCCATAAGGAGTAATACATACAATGGAGGAAATGTCTACTTCCCCCTCCTATTAATTATGTATGTATTTGAAGTTTAGGTTTTTAAAGTAATCTATCAAGTTAAAAATATAGAAAAATTATGCATATGAACTACCCCAAAATGTTGTTTTACAAGCCACTGCTACAGTCAGGAAACCCACCGGAGCTAGACTGCTTTTAATATTGAACTTTCTGCACTGTTAAGAAGAAGGGAACTTGCACCCACAAATGGTGTTTGGAAGAAGGCAGGAAGAGCGTAATGCCATGCTCCTTCTTTCTTGAAACCTCTTGTGCTGCGTTCAGACTGCAACTGGCGAAGGAAAAAGGATGGGGGAACAGGAGGCATAGTGATACTGGCAAGTCTAGATATCAGTGAGGCCAAATGTAACAACTATCATAACTTGCAGTACACTGCTTCCTCTTCTACTTTGTGAAACACCCCTCCACACACACTGTAATGCCCACATGAAGGGAGGCTCCAAAGATAGCCAGCAGTTAGGGAAGTCGCTGGTAGCACGCTCCTAAAGGAGTAGCACCCTTCTAGGGTATGCAGAGAGAATACAGGCAGCAAGGCCATATTTGCTAACACTTGTAATATTTTCTTGGGGCAATTCTGAAGAGACACAGCTCTAGGAGCAACACAGGAAATGAAGGGGGTTGTGTGCAAATCCTGGGGAAACTTAAGGTGATTTGAATATAAGTATCAATACTCAAGCTTCAGAAGGTTGTGGCTGGGTAGAGTTATTGTACAAACAGTAGAAAGACACTATTTGGAGGGATGGTCCTGACTGGCTAGCTAGAGATTGAGTAGCAGGGCAGTTATGAATGGTAGGGTTTATTAAGGGAAGACAGTTAATCTGGGTGCAGAAGAAACTGAACACAGTGGGAAGACAGTGAATGTGGGGAGAGTTGATTTAATGGGGATGGGGAACACTCAGGGAGACAGTGGAATATGGGCAGGGATCACACAAAGGTGGCAGTGGGGTATCCTAAACCTCCCAAATTTGCAAGAGAGAAACAGGAGAGGCCCAGCTGCTACAGAGCATGCTATCTAGTGACATCTTGTGGGAGATGGGCCTACTGTTCCTCCCTGAAAATGTTGGGGCTAGGGAGAGAGGGCACATCACTAGCCACCCCTTCCCCCCTCCTCCCCAAAAGACAACTACTGGTAAGGAGAAGAAGGAGCCTGTTGGGGAAGGACAAGGTCTCCATGAGTTCAGGTTGCTTTGCTGAAGCCCAACTCTTTGGGACATTGAGAATTGAAAGGTTCATATGGAAGTTGCAAAAAACTCCCCAGGTGTGAACAGCACACTCCATTCCAGCAATTCCAGCTCTAGGTTCCTTTCTGTTTGTTATACAAGGAAATTTGCTTTAGATGTTGCCACCTAAATCAGAGTTGCCAACTCTAACAATATTATTGGGAGTCTTGTGATTGAATAGACTTTGGCGGGGAGGAGGGGTTTGGGTTTTTTAAAGTCTTTTACCATTTCAAAAACTGTAAGGCTTCTCTTGCAAGGTTTTGCCCTTATTCACCATGCTGAATAAAGCCAGCATGCCCTTAGGGTCACAGATTGGACAGGGGCCTGAGGGGACAGGGGAATGTGTGGTGTGGGAGAGTGACCGATGGGCAGGCTTGGGATGAAGAGGCAGAGATGTCGAATGTGAGCATTAGGAAACTGAAAAGAAGGGAAAGGAAAATATAAAGGGGTGGATGTAGCAAGCAGATGAGGGACTGGAGAAGAAAGGAATGATGCCATCCACATCCCAGGGATTAAGTGAGCGTAAGTAGAGCCTGTGGCCCAGCAGGCGGGAGGGTGGCCTGCATTTTTGTACGTGCATTTTGTGTACATGTAAAATTGAATTTTGAATCTCATATGACCACACGCTGGTGGAGGCAGCTGAATTCCCCGTCAAGTTTAACAATTAGAAGGCAGCCCAAAAAGCCATGTAATTTAAGTATTATTTCTATTTCATTATTTCAAAACAAATCTCCTAATTTATTATTTGGATTACAGTTTCACCCAGAGGCTCCACCCAAGATTTGGCTCCCATTCTGCTAGGCGCTATACAAACACATAGTAAGAGACAGTTCCTGCCCCAAAGATTTTACACTATAAGACCAAACAAAGTGACATAGGTGAGGTTTTTCGTAGGAGTGGGTGGGTGAGATTCTGTGGCTTGTGCTGTGCAGGTCGGACTAGATGATCAGAATGGTCCCTTCTGACTTTAGTATCTATGAATCTATCTATGAAAGTGTGAAGATGGAGGCAACACAGAGATGTGAAGTGCCCAAGATGCAAATGTGACTGAAAGTTACAAGCTAAACAAGGATTAGAACCCAGTTCTCCTAACTTCCAAGGCAAAACCCTACCCCCTAGACCGTGATTTTGGGGGTTAAGTCATTATTTTGAACATTTAGGGTTGGCCATATTGCAGTAATGAGGCTGAGAAGCAGAAACAATGAGGTGGGTTGCACTTGCTCCTGTTGTGTGAGAGCCTGAAAATCCTTATTTTAGCAATAGTCATTATTCACACAAGTAGTCCTATTGAATTCTTGCCCAATGACTTGCAAAATCAGGTCCCTATTTTGTGAGCTCCTTGAGAGCAGGTCCTGTGGCTCCTCCATGAACTGTATAGCATCAACTATAGTCACCTCCCAATAAATAACAGTAATACAGGAGCTATTATAAAATCATTACCAGTCAAAACACAGCATCAAATCAAATTAATTAATCCATTTCCATAAAGCTGAATATCTCCTGCTGAAGAGAGCACATAGCATACTGAAACATGGTAAAGCTTCCAGACTTCAGAAAAAAGAAAAGGAGTACTTGTGGCACCTTAGAGACTAACAAATTTATTTGAGCATAAGCTTTCGTGAGCTACAGCTCACTTCATTGGATGCCTGATCCGAAGCTTATGCTCAAATAAATTTGTTAGTCTCTAAGGTGCCACAAGTACTCCTTTTCTTTTTGCAACTAACACGACTGCTACTCTGAAAGACTTCAGAAAGTATCAACAGAGTAAAAAGAGAGAATATGTGGAAGCTTATGAAGTTCTGGTGACAGCTACTGAAAAATAGTAAAATACACTCGAAAGATCATTCAACCGGTATTAATAATTCTCAGGTGCATATATAAAGTAGCAGATATGTGAACATTTATTCAAAATTAAGAATGGTCATCTCTTCGTTTGCAAGAACTAACATTCTTTTATTCTCTCTAGACACATGAAAGGTAAAAAAATTCTTCCACTTTCCTTAGGGGCACGCTGTGTGTGCACACATATAAATCATATGCAGCGATATTATCATCAGTAGGGTAGGAGATAACTCGTTATCCAAAATGGGTCAGAAATACCAGTAATAAAGGTAACATAGTTTAAGTTGGATTGAGCCTTTAAACTCAGTCCTGAACATGGGATGGTATGGTAACTGTACTGGGCAAGAACTGTGCTTAGGGTGATTGTAGCAAAGGGGTGTGGTCTCCCTCGGAGACTGACAGCGAGAGAGAGCCAGATGCTCCCTGATGCGCGGAACCCAGAAGGCTTAGGCCACCACGCCAGAAGCAGAAGGGCAGGACTGGAACAGGAAGTATCAGAGGTGGGCCCAGCAGCTCAGTTGAGCAGGAGCCATTGAGGGAGGCAGATGCTTCCAGCTTGCTACTGGAGCCGAACCCATGGAAGACTTTGGCTATCCTGAAGAGACCGCCAAGGTACCAGGACTGCCACTTGCAGTGTACCCAGGGGAGATGGAAGACAATCCTTGGGGCATTACACCTGAGGGAGAGTATAGGAAGCAGCCCAGGGGAACCAGACTACCATCTGGCTAGGGGAGGCAGTACTCAACTTTCTTAGGTCAGGAGGCCTGCACTCCATGGGTGCTCAACCCTCTGCCAGCGCCTAGACTATTTGCTGGGTGCTCAACTTCCTGTTGCAGCAGGAAGGACCACTTGAACCAGGTGGCAGCTATCCTGAGAACCCTAAAGGGGGCAGGTCTCACCACAACCCCCAAGATGTGCTGGATCAAGTGGAAAGAGACAACCTACCTTGGTTGCACCTTGGGGCGAGGTATGTTATGCCCCCTGCTTGGGAAGGTGCAGGCTCTCCAAGACCACCTGACTCCAACCACTAAAAAACAGGTCCAACAGTTCCTGGGATTGGTGGGATATTACTGGCACTTTGTACCTGACTTTGCCAGAATTGCTGCCCCCTTAACTAATCTGCTCGCCAAAGACCAACCGCAGCACATCCAGATGGTCCTGACTGGGAGAAAGCATTCCGGGCATTGAAGGACCACCTGTGCCAAGAACCGTGTTATATACCCAAACTTTAGATGCAGTTTCATTGTCCAAACCGATGCCTCGGCAGTGGGATTGGGAGCTGTCCTCTCCCACAACATAGTTGGGGAGGAACACTCAGTCCTCTTTATTAGTCAGAAGCTATACCCATGAGAACGAAACTATTCGGTGATCAGAAAGAGGTCCTAGCTGTCAAATGGACAGCAGGGGCCCTCTGATATTACCTCCTTGGGAGCCCCTTTGTAGTGGTAACTGACCACACCCTCCCCCCCGCCCCGAGATGGCTCCAACAAATGAAGGACACCAATGCCCGATTACAGCGATGGTATCTGGCCTTGCAGCCATTCACCTTTACTGTATAATGTCGAGCCAGTAAGAAGCATGACAACACAGATGCCTTGTTGCGGCTGGGGGAAGGGAACCTGACCAGCCCTAGAGACGTGTTAAAGGTGTCAAGGGGCGTGGTGTCCCTCAGAGACTGATTATGAGGGAGAGCCAGATGCCCCCTGGTGGGCGGAACCCAGAAGGTCTAGGCTGCCACGCTGGAAGCGCGGGACAGGAAAGTTAAGTACAAGAGGCAGGCCCTGCAGCTCAGTTGAGCAGAAGCCGCCAAGGGAGGCAGACACTTCTAGCCACTGCTGGAGCTGGAACCCATGGAAGACATCAGCTGTCCTGATGAGACCGGCCAGGACTGCCTGACACTGAGGAGTTACTAGGACTGCTGCTCGCAGTGTACCCAGGAGACTCGGAGAACGACCCTTGGACACAGGTATACTCAAGAGGGAATATAGGAAGCAGCCTCGGGGAACCACACTACCATCTGGCTGTGGTGCTGCCAGAGACACTGTCAGCATGTTGCGGGTGGATTCCCCACTGACCCAGTGGCAGACCACTCTGCTGCTGTTTGGGCTCTGGGCCAGGACACAGTGGACTTGAGCAGGCCCATGTTCCCCCTGCCATCCCACCCCTGGGGTGGCAGTGGTCCCCCTCCTTAGGTCAGGAGGCCTGCGCTCCACGGGTGCTCAACCCCCTGCCAGCGCCCTAGACTGCTTGCTGGGGTTCCCGCCTTGGCTGAGGGCCTGGGCCCCCTGAACCACTTGCAGCTACCCAGCCTAAGGGTTAAAGCCTTTGACTGTGGGGTGCCCTACCCTGGCTGAGGTCCTTGGCCCCTGAACTATTTGCATCCCTACTCTATCAATGGTTTGGGGCCGGAGACTGCTAATTTCCCCATTTACTTAGCCTATTTCAGGACCGTGTGTAGCAACCTGTGTAGCAATGGGGGGGGGGGTGGTCTCAGGGATGTGTAGCAATGGGGGTACTGTGCAGGCAACCAGGGGGTGGGGCCAAGCAGGAGGGGACATCATAACAACAGCCCTACTGGATCAGACTAAAGGTCCATCCAGCCCAGTATCCTGTCTACTGACAGTGGCCAATGCCAGGTGCCCCAGAGGGAGTGAACCTAACAGGTCATGATCAAGTGATTTCTCTCCTGCCATCCATCTCTACCTTCTGACAAACAGAGGCTAGGAACACCATTCCTCACCCATCCTTGCTAATAGCCATTAATGGACTTAATATCCATGAATTTATCCAGTTCTCTTTTAAACCCTGTTACAGCCCTAGCCTTCACAACCTCCTCAGGCAAGGAGTTCCACAGGTTGACTGTGCGCTGAGTGAAGAATTTCCTTTTATTTGTTTTAAATAAATGCTTCCCATTAATTTCATTTGATGGCCCCTAATTCTTATATTATGGGAACAAGTAAATAACTTTTCCTTATTCACTTTCTCCACACCACTCATGATTTTATATACCTCTATCATATCCCCCCTTAGTCTCCTCTTTTCCAAGCTGAAAAGTCCTAGCCTCTTTAGTCTCTCCTCATGAGACCCGTTCCAAACCCTTAAACATTTTAGTTGCCCTTTTCTGAATCTTTTCTAATGCCAGATTATCTTTTTTTGAGATGAGGGGACCACATTTGTACACAGAATCAAGATGTGGGTGTACCATGGATTTATACAAGTGCAATGAGATATTCTCCTTCTTATTCTCTATCCCTTTTTTAATGATTCCTAACATCCCGTTTGCTTTTTTTACTGCTGCTGCACACTGCGTGGACGTCTTCAGAGACGTATCCACAATGACTCCAAGATCTTTCTCCTGATTAGTTGTAGCTAAATTAGCCCCCATCATATTGTATGTATAGTAGGGGTTATTTTTTCCAATGTGCATTACTTTACATTTATCCACATTAAATTTCATTTGCCATTTTGTTGCCCAATCGCTTAGTTTTGTGAGATCTTTTGGAAGTTCTTCACAGTCTGCTTTGGTCTTAACTATCTTAAGGAGTTTAGTATTGTCTGCAACCTTTGCCACCTCACTGTTTACCCCTTTCTCCAGATCATTTATGAATGAGTTGACTAGGACTGGTCCTAGGACTGACCCTTGGGGAACACCACTAGGTACCCCTCTCCATTCTGAAAATTTACCATTTATTCCTACCCTTCGTTCTCTATCTTTGAGCCAGTTCTCAATCCATGAAAGGATCTTCCCTCTTATCCCATGACAACTTAACTTACCCAAGAGCCTTTGGTGAGGGACCTTGTCAAAGGCTTTTTGGAAATCTAAGTACACTATGTCCACTGGATCCCCCTTGTCCACATGTGTCAGGGTTCCTTCCCCACTCTGAACTCTAGGGTACAGATGTGGGGACCTACATGAAAACCTCCTAAACTTATTTTTACCAGCTTAGATTAAAACTTCCCCAAGGTAAAAACTATTTTCCTTTTTCCCTTGGACTTTATTGCTGCTACCACCAAGCGTCTAACAGATATATAACTGGGAAAGAGCCCTCTTGGGAACGTCTTTCCCCCCAAAATCCTCCCAAAACCTACACCCCCTTTCCTGGGGAAGGCTTGATAAAAATCCTCACCACTTTATATAGGTGAACACAGACCTAAACCCTTGGATCTTAAGAACAATGAAAAAAGCAATCAGGTTCTTAAAAGATGAATTTTAATAGAAGTAAAAGAATCACCTCTGTAAAATCAGGATGGTGAATACCTTACAGGATAATCAGATTCAAAACATAGAGAATCCCTCTAGGCAAAACCTTAAGTTTCAAAAAGACAGGAATATCCATTCCATTCAGCACAGCTTATTTTCTCAGCCATTTAAACAAACAGAATCTAACGCATATCTAGCTACATTACTTACTAAGTTCTAAGACTCCATTCCTTTCTGTTCCCAGCAAATGCATCACACACACACAGAGGGAGACTTTGTTTCTCCCTCCCTCCACCTTTTGAAAGTATCTTGTCTCCTCATTGGTCATTTTGGTCAGGTGCCAGCAAGGTTATCCTAGCTTCTTAACCCTTTACAGGTGGAAAGGGTTTTTCCTCTGGCCCGGAGGGATTTTAAAAGTGTTCACCCTTCCCTTTATATTTATGACAACATTTGTTGACCCCCTCAAAGAACTCTAATAGATTAGTAAGACATGATCTCCCTTTACAGAAACCATGTTGACTTTTGCCCAACAACTTATGGTCTTCTATGTGTCTGACAATTTTATTCTTTACTATTGTTTCAACTAATTTGCCCTTACTGACATTAGACTTACCGGTCTGTAATTGTCAGGATCACTTCTAGAGCCCTTCTTAAATATTGGCGTTACATTAGCTATCTTCCAGTCATTGGGTACAGTAGCTGATTTAAAGGACAGATTACAAATCACAGTTAATAGTTCCACAATTTCACATTTGAGTTCTTTCAGAACACTTGGGTGAATGCCATCTGGTCCCGGGGACTTGTTAGTGTTAAATTTCTCAATTAACTCCAAAACCTCCTTGAGTGACACTTCAATCTGTGGTTTCAGAGTGGCAGCCGTGTTAGTCTGTATCCGCAAAAAGAAAAGGAGGACTTGTGGCACCTTAGAGACTAACAAATTTATTAGAGCACAAGCTTTCGTGAGCTACAGCTCACTTCAATCTGTGACAATTCCTCAGATTTGTCACCTACGAAAGACGGCTCAAGTTTGGGAACCTCCAAAGAAGTCATTTAGTTTCTCTGCGCTGACTTTATCATCTTTAAGCGCTCCTCTTGTAGCTCGAGCGTCCAGGCCAGCCCTGCAAAGGCAGGAAGCAGGGAGGGCTTGGGTCGGCCCCATGCCAGGGGGCTCGAGCTGGCCTGGGAGTATCCCATTTTCCCTTTGGGAAAATACGGTCTCCCTACTGACTCTGACCGTGCTTCAGAGGCACGATTGTTTCGGAGCTCCCGTTTAAAAGCTGGGGAGCGGCCTGCGTCAGGGCTACCCGAGCCTGCTCCCGCCTGCTGCTGGGGGTGACGAGCATTGGCCCCACCCCGAGAGCCGAACTCGGGCCAGCTCCTATGTCCCCCTTGCACCCGTCGGGGCTGGAAGCGCAACACGAGCTAGGGAGGCAGGGCGGGGGCGGCGCCGCGCGGGGAACCCTCCCTGAGACCGGGCGGAAAACAGGCTCGGCACGTGACGGGGCTGCCCGTGTTGGGGGGTGACGTAGTTGGCGGGGCGGGGTTACCCACGCGGATTGATGCCCCCCCCCGGCGTGTGTTGCTGGGGGAGGTGAGAAAACGGGACACGTCACGCCGACCCCACAACATCACAGCTTCAGCCCCGCCCGGCCGGCGCTGCGCGCGCGGGGCCTGGCCCAGCCGGGTCGAGGCAGGCGGAGGGCCCGCACTCGGCGCGCTGAGCTGGCGGGAACGTCGCGCCGCTGGGGCGCCCACCCTGCACATGCGCGGCAGGGGGGAAATCCGCGCCAAGAACCGTTCCTCGGCGTCCGCATGCGTCCGAGAAACGCCGGCGGGTGGGGCGGGGGCTGGCGATCGCGCCTCCCTGAGGAATCTGCCCCGCCCCCCAGTCCCACATACAGCTGCCTCCCTTCCCCCAGTGCGCATGCCCGCTGTCCTCTGTGGGCTCCTCCAATCCTTCCCCCTCCAGTGGCGACACCCCGGCGGGCAAAACCATTCACGCAACGTTGGGGGCTGTGTTAGCGCCTGCGTCTCTTTAACCCTGCCTTCCGCGAGAGGGCTTCCGTCGCCCCCGACAGTTTTTGACTCTGCGGCAGAAGGCTCGTTTACTGCCACTATTTATGTTGGTTTGGAGTTGTCTGTCCGCCTTCCCCACCCCATCCCTCACCCCTGGACAGTAGCTGGTCTATCCCAAGATGGCGGCGGTTCCGGAGCTGCCGTAAAGCACAGTTCCGGGCTAGGCCGGCCCACGTGGGAGTGAGCCAGACTCGGGGCCTCCTGTAGCGAGGCCCTCCCCAGTGCTGTGCAGAGCGTGCGCGCGCCGCTGCACCCGCTTCCGCGCCATGGTGAGTAACGGCCGCGGAGGGGGGGAGGGGAAAGACTATGAAACCTTCCTCGCGGGAAAGGGGCGCGCGCTGTATCACTCGCTCCCCTCCCCCGCCCGCGCTTGGCCCCAGGGCGCGGTGAGAAAAAACCTTCCCCGTGGGACCACACGTCATGGCTGCCGAGCCCGCAGGGAGGGCGGAGCGACCCGCGCCTCGTCTCAGCCGGCGTTAACTCTGGAACCTAACGGTGGCTGTGGCCACTTAACGCCCTAATGCTGGGGTGGGGGTTGGCCTCTGCTGGGAATTAGAAGGAGCTGCTGAGGAAGACCAGTGTCTTTGATCAGTTGTGGTCTGTCAGGTCGTACCTAAGACCCATCACCACCGGGCCTGCATTGTGCTAGATACTGTACAAACGCAGAGGAGCAGCCGCGCGCTGCCCCGAAGTGCTCGCAGTCCAAGTAGCCAAGACAGACACAAGGTGGAGGAAGGGGTATATGTACAATCAAGTATAGCTATCCCCAAGTATTCAAAAATCATCAAGCAGGCCTAAAAATCATCAAACTTTTTTTAAAAAATCATTTGGGGATCTTTTAATTGCATTCTTGTTTCTGAGCACTTGGCTTGTATTTGCTTCAGAAGTTCAGTTGTTTTTTTACATCCACGAGGACCGGACTAGACATTCAGAGGATTTTCTAATGACACCTGAGATTCTCAGCTAATCCTTTGGCTGCTGGAGAGTGCCTGTATTTAATAAAAACACCAATATCTCAAGCCTTGTGCTAAAGTCAGGAGAGTTGGCAACAGTGATAAGTCACAGGGAGAAAGGAGGTGGAGAGACCCCAAAGAAGAGGAAAGACTGGTAATGAAGAGAAACCAAAGGTAGTAGTGGTAGCCTTAAAAAGAAGCATAACTTTCCAATGTGATAAAATACTGAACAGATATTAACTAAAAGGTATGTTTGTTACATACACACAATACTCTACCCTCCATCTCTGTGGAAACCTCCCACTGACATTAGAGGAATGTATATAAGGATGACATATAGGTCTGAATTTATTTCCTGGCCCTATACAGACCATAATTATAAGTGGAATTCTGCCCTCTCCACAGAATGGGCTTCAGAGGCACACTTAATAGTTTCAGAGTAGCAGCTGTTTTAGTCTGTATTCGCAAAAAGAAAAGCAGTACTTGTGGCACCTTAGAGACTAACAAATTTATTTGAGCATAAGCTTTCGTGAGCTACAGCTCATTTCATTGGATGCATTCAGTGGAAAATACAGTGGGGAGATTTATATACACACACACAGAACATGAAACAATGGGTATTACCATACACGCTGTAAGGAGAGTGATGGTAATACCCATTGTTTCATGTTCTCTGTATGTGTATATAAATCTCCCCACTGTATTTTCCACTGAATGGAGCTGACGAAGCGAGCTGTAGCTCACAAAAGCTTATGCTCAAATAAATGTGTTAGTCTCTAAGGTGCCACAAGTACTCCTTTTCTTTTTACTTAATAGTTTAACTCACAATCTACTGGGCTGCAAGAATGGGGACCTGGATTTTAAACGTTGCATTTGTACCACCATTCTCCTGGAAATTTTCAGTTAGCAGTAGTGATGATATATGTCTGCATACTCAGTCTTGCATCTCATTTTTTGATAATTCCAGACATAAGATTCCAAAATGCAAACAATATTAAAAGCATATCCTGGCAGCTGATACCTTCTTACACCAGTGTATCCCAAATGCTACATAACATGTTACATTATTTGATTTACATTTTAAAATTAAAAAGCAAGGAGGGGAAGGTTAAGGTTATATTGTAATTTACATGATGAAAACGTTCTTATAATTTTTTTAACCTCTGAGTTCTCAAAAGTAGAGCTGATTGGAAAATGTTATATATATTTTTTTCACACAGTTGTATAGAGAGCTGTAGAATATATTTCCAACAAGATAATGCTTCAGATTGCTGAGGAATTCAGGATGCTGAGAGGCTGAGATGGTTTATTGTATGTGGTAGTGATTCAGTTGACAATTTCATTATGAATAACCGGGCTAGAAATAAATATTTTATATAATATATTTTTAATGGACTGTTGTCTAACAATATATGGGAAGCTACATTTGCCTGTCCTGAGGAATTTCCAGCTGTCCATTTCCCTGTTTCGCAGCTTGAACTTTCTGTCAGACATGCCCTGATGTTCAGAGTGCAGTTACTTAAGAACACCTATGAGCGCACAGCTGAAAATCATGTGCTGTAATCAGTCCATAATTCAAGTTTAATGTATAATTCTACAGAACACAAATACCTATCTGCGGTTGACACTTAGAACTTGGGAAGTGTGCTTCTTTTTGATGATGCAGTGCATGTGGCAAGAACACATCTAATTTTGGTTTGCTTTTTAAGCCCAGCTGTTCAAGAGTATGTAACATTTTCTGAAATTTTATAGCAAAGAGTGTGTGTGTGTGTGTGTGTGTGTGTGTGTTCTGGGGAGGAAAGGGGTTCCTTAGAAAAGTTTTTAATGTTTTTTTTTTTATAACCAGAACATAACTTTCATTTTGCAGCCTCACAGAAGGAAGAAACCCTTTATAGAGAAAAAGAAAGCTGTAACATTTCATCTGGTACACAGAAGTCAGAGGGACCCTTTGGCAGCTGATGATACTGCACCTCAGAGAGTTCTGTTGCCTTCGCAGAAGGTAAATGCTCACTTCTGTCACGGAAGCTTGGATTAGAAATTAATATTGCAGGAGAGTAAAATGATTATAAGATTTTACTATTCAGAGTCATAACTTGAGAAAAAGGGGGATGTTTTGGAAATAGGTTTTAGTTAGAAGATTGGACTGAAATTTACCACAATGTAAGAGGCTGGATGTTTGTGTTGTTGAGAACACACTCAAATCTTTATAATTTTTTACACTCTTATACAGACAAGTCCTCAGCATTTTACTAAACACTTCCTAGTGAGAGAATTTTACCTAGCCAGAGGTAGTTGTGGTGGATGCTAGGGAGGGGGGTGTGCAGAACCCACCAGGGAGGTCCAGGGACAATGTACCATTGATAAATCCTGGAATTTAGGAGTTCAAGGCTCCCAGCCTCAAAATTAATCCATGCTGCCTCTGTGTAGTGAACAGTCATAACAAATCTCTATGCACTGAATGTGTGTTTGTATAGCTTCTGTACACACAGAGATTTGCAAAAGTTTTGTAAGTAAATATTTTGCTTATGGGCACTCATGGGCTGAGCACCTTGTTAAGTATGTGTTGGATTGTTTTTGAAACAAAAGTTTAGTTATACTACAAAACTGATTTTTCTCTTATGTGTTTTTATAAAAAGGTTTCCTCCTCAACCTTTAGACTAAGGTTGTTTAATTTCTGTTTTTTCTCTGTTTGGGTGGGGTTTTTTTCTGTAAGATGTCCTTGTTTTTCAAGGTGAGGATTCCCGGTTATGTATTTGAGATCCATATTATTGCTAATGAATTTGAATCTGACCTAATTTATTAATCCTAATCTTGTTTACAATCTCAAGGGAGATGAGGAACAGAAGAGAGAAGAGCAGAGGAAATATGGGGTGTTTTTTGATGATGACTATGACTATTTGCAGCATCTAAAAGAAGCCTCTGGTCCCTCAGAGCTAGTCCTGTCTGATGTGTCTGGTCAACAGAACAGGATTATAGTGAGAGGGGAAGGAGAGAGAGAGGAAGAAAATCAACAAATTCCAGTAAGTATGGTATTTGGTGCACAGTTGACCATTCTTGTGTTGTATCTTGCTGAGTTTAACATCCTGCAAATCCAGCTACATGTTTAAATTTAATAACCTTGTTCAACAAGCGTTCATATGGTTATAAGTTACTTATGAAGGATTCTGTTTTTCCCAGGCACTTTTGCCTATGATCAAATAGGAAATTTAGTATGCCAAAGTATTATAATGGCAATTAATGATCCATTCGTTATTTAGAAGCTGCAAAGCACTTATATGATTTTCATATAAGTGAGGGGTCTTGTGTGACCCAAAAGGGACGGGATCCCATAATAGTTGTATGAAAAAAAAGTGTGAGTTGCTCACACTACTTTTGCATTTGTTTATAATTATTATAAAACACTCAGATACTGTAGTAATGGATTGTGAAGAAATCTTAAATAAGTAGTAATAGTTTCTAGTTTGTCAAATATTGGTAAAAAAATAATGAAACAGAATCTGGGGAAAATACAGGTGAATACTTCCAATGTTTGAGTACAGTGAAGTCTTGACATTCAGTAGTGTGCCAGAACACTGTGTGTTACTGGTTTGGAAAGCTATTAGGAACCCCTGACACATAGTGGAGTATGCAAGAACAGTGTACAAACTGAATCAACAATAGCTTATTTTAAGGGCCTGAGAAAGTGTGGCTCTACAGAGTTTTTCAGTATTGATGAAAACTGGCATATATGACAGTTTTAAAAACGTATAAAAAGTTTCATAAAATGAATTACTTTGGAAGCACTGTTTTTAAGTTTAAAGTCTTCCAGATAGAAAGGGCTTTAGAAGGGAATCTTAAAATGGTCTTTAGTAATGCTTATGCTATTAAGGAAGTAGAAAGTTGCCTCTGGTTATTTCCTGCACAAATATTTCCTCACTTGCATCTTGAAAGCTTTCAAACAATCTTTGTACTTGGGGAATATACATACTAAGGGCAAAAATTCTTCATTGGTTAACTTCTATTACTTAGTCCAGTAAAGAAACAAGGTGAATGAGGTAATATATTTTATAGGACCAACTTCTGTTGGTGGAAAAAGACAAGTTTTTGAGCTATATAGAGTTCTTCTCAAGTCCACTAAGAAACTTAAGACATCAGTTAAAATCCTATTTTCTCCAGGTAAGTAAGGAGTAATTTTCAAAGGTTTGTCTCTTTGTCAGAGTGCTCAAAACATGATCACTCTTGCATCTTTAAGACTATTTTAAATAACTCTTGTTTCCTTTTTTGTTTAAAGGCTCCTGCTATTAAGTTGCCTTCCTCAGTGTTTGCCTCAGAGTTTGAAGAGGATGTGGGACTGTTAAATAAAGCTGCTCCTGTTTCAGGTACCATACAACTCTTTACCTGTTCTTCTTTTGTGAAGCTAATGATCCTCTTGGTGAAATTATTTGTGTTAAACATTACGGTTGTTCATCCATTGATTAATATGAACCTTGCATATTTGATATTCTTGTTTTGCTTCAGGTACTGCTCAATAGCAGAGAGAAGAATTTCTCCAAATTGAGGAGAACTGAAAAGTGAATTCAGATTTATTTTCCTCAGTAATTGAGTTTAGTGCCTTTCTTTGGCATTACATAATAACTGGTTGTAATCCTTAGCTTTGTTATACTGTGCAGGAAACCCTAGTTGGAAAAGGAAGAAGAGAGGGAAAATCCTTCCGAGGGCTTTTTCTAGGGATTTTGTCAGTTTTTTTTAATGCCCTATTCCTTTACTGGGATATGTGCAAGTACATCTTTGTGCACCTGTAGATTCCCACTGATGCAGAAGTTCATATACATGCATCCCAGTATAGAACTGGGGCTTCACTCTCAAAGTTTGTCTTCCTTTAAAGGAAAGTAAATTCCATTCAACATTCCAGTGTTAGTATTGTAGTCTTTAAACTGGAGCATGATTTAAGTCTTCAGTTTTACAAAGATGCACAGTGTGCTTGTGCTTGCATAATATACCTATGTGTGCCATTCCGCTATAGCATCTATCACACTTTCTCTGCTTGGGGGTTTAACAATGGGAGTTTTAATGACAACTATGCCACAAACTGAAGTAGAGGATTAGTTTTGTGTCGTGTGTGTGTGTAATTTAGAAAGTTTGTTGTTGTTTTTTTTAATATTGTCTGCAATGGAGGATGTATGTACTCCAAACATAGGAGAAGCAGTCATCCAAATCAGAATAAATCATGTATAATTGGTGAGAAAAGTCATATGTTATCATGTGTTCAGATTATTAGACCACACATTTGTCTGACTTCTAATGAGCAGAGTTGTTTTTAACTGAAATATTACACGCTGTCAGATTCAACTCAGCAACTTTGCGCTGTGCTTCTAATGAATTCTTAAAAATTCTTCCCGTCCTCCCCAAAAAGGGGTTATTATCTGAGCTCAGCAAATAGCTCCACTTAGTACAAATTAGCATTTATAGTTGGGAACCCTTGTTTCAGGGAAGTGGCTTGTGGATGTGATGCCTATTTTAAAGCACTCTTTTCCATTGTAGGACCCCGTTTGGATTTTGACCCTGATATTGTCGCAGCTCTTGATGACGACTTTGACCTCAGTAATCCAGATAATCTTCTCGAAGATGACTTTGTGCTAAAGGCCAATGAGCCAGGGAAAGAGGACTGGAAAGGAGAGGATTGTCGGTATATGGAGCTTTGCAGAACTCTTTAAATTCGTAACAAATAATGCAGTATTGTTCCTAGTTTTTGTGGGTTATTTTGGTGTTGGGTTTTTTTTTAATCTGTTTGAAACAACAGCACTAAATTTACTAAGTAAATTCCATATATTTGTGAACGGGATTGTGGGATCTAACCTGTGTTTCCAAACCTAACGCAATCTCAAAACACTTACAATATTATAGGCAGTAATATTACAGGTGATCATTGTAGTGTGTTTATAAGACCTTGGGAAACATCTTGCTATCCATGATGCTAGAAATAATATGAAGTGAGGTATTAGCTACTGGTACCACTTCTTTCATGAGGACATGCATAGTTTTACTTGTATTAATATTCCATATTCCAGTATTCCTTTGCTTTCTCTCTTTTTTCTGGTCCCATTTCCTGATCTATAACTAACCAGAAATACTGCATTTGGAACACCAAGGGAACGATCAAGTGTGAAAGCATTTCTTTCTGTCCACCCTAATCAAATATTTATTGGTACACTGATTTTAACTTTGAGAGCACTTTTACTACTAAACATTTCGACTTCTTATATCTACATGAGAAGAATCTTTTTTTTTTTTAACTTAATTGGCATAAGTTTATGAAGTGATAAAATAACACTGGGTAGACTGAGAGGCCATATCCATTTCTTAAGTGGCTGATCTACATATATATATATATATATATATTATACTCAGGGGCTCTGATACTGAGGATGAAGATGAGTGGGAGGATATGGATGATGATGGAAAGGACAACAACGGTAGTGATGAAGATTATGATTCAGAGGGTCCTTTGTCAGATGATGAGGGAGTTAGTGGAGAGATGAAAGAGTTTCTTTTCATGCAAGAGGAGACCAAGAGCCGTTTCACAGAATACTCCATGACTTCATCCGTAATGAGAAGGAATGAACAGTTGACCCTGCTAGATGAGAGATTTGAGAAGGTAAGGCAACTCACTGATAAAAATGCTAAGAAGCCATAAACATGAGAGACAGGACATTTTTAAAGCTATTTCTCTGTGCTTTTTGCCCCATCCTGCTTTCCCTCACCCCAAATCCTGTAAGCCAGTGGTTTTCAAACCTTTTAGGCTGCTTACCCCTTTCCAAATAAGGTAGTCTACTGTACATCCCCATCTGAGTTAGATGGAAGTGATGTTGGGGTGTGGGGAGCCATCCAGGGTCATGCAGACACACACATTCATCGTTCATTTAGCTTTGTGTTTTTTCCTTTTTAGTTCTTTGAACAGTTTGATGACGATGAGATCGGAGCATTGGATAATGTGGAATTAGAAGGCTTTATTCACACAGACAGCACTCGGTTGCAAGAAGTCCTGAATGATTACTACAAAGAGAAAGCTAAGGAGTGTGTAGAATCACTTTTAGAGCTACTTATGTGAATCAGAACTAACTGTAATTACAAGTTACTAACTCTAGTTACATGTCTCACTTATTAAGATAAAATCTATCTAAGTTTTAATTTACTTTGGAGACAATATTTTCGTTTGTAGAATGTAATTAGTTTAGTGTTTGTAAAGTATTCATATTTTTATTTAGCAGTGGATTTCAGTTGAATTGCGTGGTGATGCATCAAAGTGATATGGAGTGGGTTTTTTGATGCTTGAAGTCTTGTTGAAAAGGGAACATAATTGTATCCCACTTAATTACAGCTAATGTTCAGAGGCCACCTTAGCCCTTCTGATTTGCAAGGAAGTTACTGATTTTGGACCGAGGTTTTCCCCTACCATGCATCTTTCTGTTGTTGCTGTTGTAATTGACCCTGCAGCAGAGTATCTTCATCCGCTGATAGGTTTCAGAGTAGCAGCCATGTTAGTCTGGATTCACAAAAAGAAAAGGAGTATTTGTGGCACCTTAGAGACTAACAAATGTATTTGAGCATAAGCTTTCGTGAGCTACAGCTCACTTCTTCATCAGAAGCTCACAAAAGCTTACGCTCAAATAAATTTGTTAGTCTCTAAGGTGCCACAAGTACTCCTTTTCTTCATCTGCTGATGTGGTACAGCAGAACCTGTTAGGTACATAGTGGAATGATTTGTGTATCATACCTAATTGAACACTTATGACCCAATCCTTTGCATTCAGATTTGGGGGAGACGACAGACAGTTGGTTCACTGATGTTTCCTCCTTCCTGCATTAAGGTGCCCCAAATATTCTTGAGAGTAGAGGCAGCTTTCTTAGCAATCTACCTCTGGCAGTGCAAATATTTAAATAGTCTGGTTATTTTGGAGATTTGTGGGGTAGGGGAAAGGAAAAGAAATTCCCATGTCGTATTACTAAGTGGTTTGTGTTTGTTTGTTTTTTAACACATGTAGGAATGTTTTTCCTGTCCTTTTGGGTTTTTTTAATATAGTCACAGATTTAAATAAAAGGGGGGAGGGAAAGGGCCAGCCCTTCATTCTTTTTTTCAGTGTTAAGAAGTTATAGTGAAATTCTTATTTTTCTTTTCCCTGACTCCCACCCTCTCTTCTTATCTTCTTTAAAAGCTGTGTGAAACCTGATGCTCTTGAACCAAGAAAGGATTTAGATTCTCCCCTTAATGAGAAGGGTGAGGAAGAAGAAGAAATCATAACTTTAGTTATTGAGGAACCCAAAGAGAAGTGGGATTGTGAATCCATTTTGAGTAAGTATGTGAAGCTCTTACCATCCCTGTAAAAAGTAAAGCAGATGGTAGATTGTCTTGTTACTTATAGCAAGGTTTCTAGTTAAATAGCTTCTGCATTTCTCTGTGCTTTTGAGAGCGCATAACAGCATACGTTCTCATTAAATAAATTTGGCCAGGGGTGTATTACGTGCACTAAAAGATAACTACTTGCCACGAGTCTTTCAAATTTATTGTATTACTTTTTTAAAAATTGCTATGTAAAGTGGAGGTGGTATTTTTCAGCGTACAACCCTCCCTTATCTTTTTTCTTTCTTGCCTTAGGTACATACTCAAACTTGTATAATCATCCAAAACTTATTGAGGAGCCAGCAAAGGTAAAATCATTAGGCTTATTTTCTATATTACATGAAGCTTACAGAAGTCTAAGCAGCAGCATGGCTTGTAGAGTCAAGACAAAGACAGTTACTTTTCTGTTGGCTATATTTGTCTTTGAGTTGACCTGCAAATGGGGTGTTGAGGTAGGAATGTTGTTCCGTTTTGCTGCTTCATGATTTATAAAACATTTAGCAGGTGGCTTTTTTTTTTTTTTTTTTTAAGATGGGGAAGTGTGTAAGAGAGGAAGAATAATTTTTACATAGAAAATTCAAAATTTGCATAAACTGTTTTTCCTGGAGAATTAGTAAGATTATATCACAAATATCAAGAGTACGACCTGCACACACTTGAGAGACATCAGTTCTTTTGGAGGTGGATCTCTATTGTCCCTTTGAGGACTGAGAGCACACACCACAGTTCTTTTGTCCTCCAAGGAGTTCCCCAGCAAAATTTAAAATACATCTTGATATTTCCAAAGTTTTTTAAAAAAAAAAAAAAAAGCAAACCTCATTCTTTTTGAGACCTCCTCATAAAGAAGCAAAGAGGATACAACCCTAATTTTTTCCTTACTCTAGTTACCTTTAAGTAAAACTTAAATAAAAGAAGGGATGGAAAGTAATGTTAAATATAACTTTTTACCTTTAAGGCCAACTTCTGCCACAGATATGTACTTGTAGTTCTTGCTGAGTTTGATGGGAAATCACGTACATCTGTCTGAGGGCAGAATTTGGCTTGTGTGTTCACTATTGGAAAATTTGCAGCATTATTGGTGGTTCTATGCTATTGCTGATAAGCAAGGGTGATCCATATACCTTGGAAGAAAAGCAGAGGGAGGGGAGAGGGTTAAAGACAACTAATTCATTGGCACATTGTCTGTCTAATTTAGGCCAAACCAATCAAAATTTCTCAGAAGAGTGGAATCCCACTGGATATCTTGCCTCAGAGAGGTCTTACGGCTAAGCAGACTGAATGCATGCAAATGATTGATCAAAGTGATCTGCCAAGAGTATCCACACAGCCACGTTCCAAAAATGAGAGCAGAGAGGATCGAAAAGCTAGAAAACAAGCTATAAAGGAAGAACGAAAGGTGAAATCTAGTCTTGAATATTTTAAGACAACCCCTTAGGAAAATGTGTTGCTCTGTTCTCATTATTCTGTTTTTTAAAAAACATTTTTTCTTTTAAACCAATTTATTTTGTTTCTGGGAATTATTGGGAAAAATTCACTGGTCTTCAAGGGTTGATTTCTGTATCTTTCTGGAAAATACCATCCACTGGAAAGTTTGATATATTTTTTTTCCCAAAAGTAGGAAAATATTTTCTTGTCAATCATTCCGCAGAGATTCTCAATTTCTTTCAATATCCTTGTTTCTCTACTTAGTTTTCCTCTTCTATCTGCTCTTAGTTACTCCCTCTCTTGTCTCTGGTCTTTTTTTTTTTTTTTTTTTTTTCCTTCCCATCCCCCCCCCCCCCCTTGGGGCTGTTACTACAGAAAGTAAATTCACTTCCTACTTTTAATCTTTTCTCGTACTGCCACCATCACCACCCCTGTTTGATTTATTCTGACCTATAAAAGTTGGATCATGCCAGCTACTAACAAAGGAAAAACAGAAGAGAGATCTGAAACTGGAGTCTTTTATATAACAAAAGTCTCTAACTTGTTTCAACCTAGGAAAAGAGGATGTGAAGCATCATGTCTCTAAAACTTAGATATTACTCCTGGGGAAATTCTGCGTCACTGCGCAATGCAGAATTTTGCAGAAATTCATGTGCACGCAGAATTTCCTTTTCCCCCTCAGAAATGGGCTGCAGTGCTGATAGCTGCCACCAGGGACCACTGGACTCAGCAGAGCACAGCTTGCACACAGAAGACACTGCTGGGGGGAGGGAGAGGGAGAGGGAGCTAAAGGGTTCCTGGCAGCTACAGTTCCCAGCATGCCCTGTGGGAAGGAGAGGGCAGCACGCAGGAAACTGCAAGCCTGGGACCGAGCATCAGGCTGTTTCTCCCTGTAGATCCTTGCAGGATGGGAGAAGGGTGTCTGGGGAAGGGAAGGCCCCCTGCAGCTGGGCTCTAGGGGGGAAGGGAGTGGGTATCTAGGCCAGGGATGGGGTGTGAGTATCTGGGCTGGGGGGCCCTGTGACTGGACTCGGGAGGATGGGGCTTGGGTGAATGTGGGGGGGGAGAGACAGAAACAGGAACTGGGTTGTCATAGGGGTTTATTTAACTCTACTCCTGGGGAAAATTTTGTGTGTCTGAATTGTTACAAACATACTTGCTGACAGGTATTTTGAAATAAATTACCAAAATAATTGAAACTGGCATGATTATATAGTGTTCTTTTGACAAATAAAATTTGGAGAATTTTTAATTTTTTGGCACCGAATGCCACCAGGAGTAAGATATGTGGGGCACTCTACACTACAGGTGCTACAACCGTACTGTTGCAGCACTGCAGCTATTCTGCTGTAGTATAGACCCTTACTTCCATCAACACAGTGGTGACTGCACTGGGGCATAGATTGTCTGAACTATTGAATTTTTCATATCTGTGAGCAAAGTTGCTAAGTTGACCTAAGTTTTGTGTGTAGAGCAGGCCTTATTTAGCATATCTCTGAAAGTTATGTAGATATCTCTTTTGGATTGTAAAGGTGTTGGGAGTGAATTATATACTTCTCTGCAAATCTCGAAAATAGGTTTTTAATGTGTAAGTCATTCATGTTTGCAGGAACGCAGAGTGGAGAAGAAAGCCAACAAATTAGCCTTCAAGTTGGAAAAAACAAGACAAGAAAAAGAACTGCTCAATCTGAGACAGAATGTCCAAGGGCTCAAGCTGTCATAGTGGAACTGATGACTTTCATATTGTGGGAAGTTCTTTGCGTTGTTTTGTGCTAGGATCTTGGGAAGACGCTGACTCTTTTAACCTTGTCTGATCATGGATAGAAGTTCATAACATGGTATTTGAATTTTTCTATAACCAGATCAAGTAATTTACCATCTCTTTTTAAATGTAAACAGCTGAAACAATTTTTGGTTACAAATTAAAATTTACAGTAGTATTTTTCTGTCATGGACATAACATGGCAGCTATTTATAAACTGAGTTGCACTGGGAGTGTTTTATGGTACTTAAATTACAGAAAAATATATATTTTCTATGCAGCAGGTTTTGTACATATTGAGAATTTTACTATTGTGATTCAAGAGATCTCGGTGCTGTTTCTGAATTAGATTTACCTATCTGAATGTGCATAAAATAATTCTTTTCCTCCCTTTACAATGGTATTTACATGCAGACTCGGTTGGAAACCATGCTTAGGCATTAGTACGGTTCTGTACATCAAGAATATGCAGTATTTTCTCCCAAGCCCTGTCTGAAGTATCTATTGCTGTTTGAATACTATTGTGAAGCATATTGGAAAATCGTATTTTAAGAGAGATGTTTAGAAAACAGTTGTGAATTTAGACAACCCTTAAATTTAAATAAATTTCCATTTCATTTGGCGGGTGAAATAATTAAAGATATTTAATGGAAGATTTAGCTTGTGCATTTAAAATCAAAGTTAGCAACATTAACATCATAATTTCCTCATGAAATTAACTTGGCTGTATTGAACAGTCTTGCATACAGTGTTTGCTATAAAATATTCAAAAAGAAATAAGTCAAAACTATACACAACCAGAAAAAAAGGAGTAGAGTATGCTACATGTATGTGATACAACAAAAATTCTGTTGCATTTCCTGACTTTCTGGGACCTTAACTCTGAAGCCTTAGAAGTGCACTGTGAGGGAGCTAAACTAAAATGCAACCTTTGGTGCTGTATGGGGTCTAAATCCTCTATGTCCTAGGCAGGAACCTCTTGGAGATAGGCGGTGGCTCATCCTAATCAGACACCATAAACACCTTTGTTCTGACTCTAGCATTGAATCTGCATTGGCTTTGATGGCTGTCATTCTGTTGACGGCAATGGACCTATACATCTCAGAAAGGTGAGCAAGCGTTGCCCCTTTATGAGCAGAAAAGGGAAGTACCTCATCTTTGTAGTTCCACAGGACCACAACACGAACATTCGTTTATGCCATCTTGCCATGGCAAGCTCAATGTAAAAGTCTCTGTGTATGTGGCTTATGAGTGGGAGATTCTGGTAGAATCATAACCTGTTGCTAGGATTTCGGGTGCTATTTTTGGAAGAGTTCTGGATTGGTGCCCAGGATATAAGGGGAGAGAATTTAAATTACAGTTAGCTAAATCCTGAGCACTTTAGGACTGGTGCCTGTGAGGCTTAAAAACGAAAAAATAAGGTTTTTTTTCATAGTTTTTAAGTTTTTGTCAGGTTGTTTTATTGCTTTTGGAAGTTTCTTTAAGTTCTTCAACACAAAGTTTCTCTCCTTGATGGGTCTGATGCAATTGTTTAAATTTCTATCGATCCCTAATATGAACTGACACAGCAGTACATATATTTCCCTTGTCCTTACGAACACTAAATGAGGGTGAGCAAATAGCAGAAAGGAGTGTGAATCTTCTGTGTATAGAAACTATTAGAAGTGCTTTGGTTATAACAACTGAAGTGCTTGTGAGATTGAACTATTGAAATTCAAACCTAAAACCAGTTTCCTTTTCTCTCAGATCTCTTCCCATGTTCTATATTAACCAAATCTGTAGAAATTAGCCCACCAAATTATGATATCTGGGGAAAAAAAATTGTAGAAGTCCTGTATGACAAAAACACCTTTGTTCATGCTTTCATTTGACTTTTAGCTATACTAGTTTTCATGTATATCATAGGATAGGGCAGGATGTATGTGTCATAATTGTTAATTATTTGGTTGCTAATAACTGGCAACTTGGATTATTGCAAACACTTGAACTGTGTAAGTAAAAGTTGACCACCTAGCACCCATGTTGCCTGAAAGTGTTTAAAGAGCAAATTTGAGAAATTTGCATATAGAGATGAGTCAGATGCATGGAACAGGTGAGTAACGTGCAAAGCTTAATATTTTTGAGTTAAGTGTAATTTTGTGGGTTAGTGAACATGAGTTTATTAGAAATATTGCCATGTTCTAAAAGAGTACTATGATCTATCTGCTGTTGTGTACAGTTCTGAAGTACACAAACCATAATCCTCTGCAGTTGGATATTATGTTAAGTTGCTGAAGCACAGATGGGAAGTCATGAAAAAGGGTATTGTGCTTATAGCTAGGGCTGTGCTGCCAAAACTCTGAACCAGGTCAAGCAAGAAAATCTTAATTGATTTTGTCCTACATACCTAAAGAATAATCACAATTTCTTTAGCTATTCTGATATTTGATTTGCCACAGTCAGTGTCATGATATGCCTTGCATTATGCCATGAGAATGTTGGTAATACCCTATAAGCCAGTCTGGGAATTTTTCTATGCTCTAGTTGCCTACAGGAAGGTGAAGCAGGCCTGTTCTTCCTATTGCTGCTTCATTACTGCATTAGTTTCCTTTCTCTCTTGGTTTACCACCTCTATAGAGCAAAAATGAATGAAAGGTAAGGATAACAAGAGCAGGCCAGAGCAGGAACAAAGACACAATGGGGAAGTCAAGAGGGTTTCTAAAAGAGAGAGAACAGTTGGTAGAATAGAGGTTAAAAAGATGTTGGTTGGAAACAATGAAATTGAGGAGAGCTAATGGTATAGAGCAAAAAGTTATAGAATTACTTTGGTCCTCCATTGTTAACAATGTCACTGCTAATCATTGTAATCAAGTTACTATATATACCACGGTATTCTTTTCCTAATGTCTGCTACGATAAAAAAAACTTGCCAAGAGTCTCATACTGCTGAGTGGCAAACCTTGCCTTCACTTCTGAGATCACATGCAGTCCCTTAGACCTGCAAGTCTGTGTTTTGTTTTTCTCCCTCCATAAATAAGAGGGGAGCGGGTTGGACGTCTTTACAGGTAAACTTCAGCAATCTAGTTTTTTTGCCTAATCCTGTGTTCAGTGTAGAAAGACTGATATGAAATCAGAATTGTGTTGTGTTAAGACATGGTGGTATTGTTGGTTTGAAAGAAAACTTTGAGAACACCATTTTCCCCTTGAAAAATGCCATTCAGTCAAAATTGAGATGCTTAGTAAACATGTCAATTTCACTGAAATTTTACTTTGAAGGAAAACAGTGACATTCTGACAGTTTCAAAATAAAACTTTTTGATATTTCACTTTGAAATTACAGTACTTTGTTTTGAAAATTTGTATTTTGTGTGGTCTATTATAAAATTGAAGTGTTTTGATTATCCAATTTTTTTTGTCAATCTTCTGTAGAGAATATTGAACTTGAAGGCTTTTCAAAATTATAATGAAAACAAAATGGAATTTCCATCCTCCACAGCTCTACTTTCCACTGTCATATTTTAGTTTGAATATATCTTAACTAATTCCCAAGTTTAGATTCATTAGATTCTGACATTGTACATGAATAGTTTTTGGGGGGGGGGGGGGTTAGGCCATATTTTTCATCTTTTATATAATCAAGTTTGCAATTTGCTCTAAGAACATGTTTTGGCTACCTAGGATTTTTTTCAGGTATTCCCTGAAGTCATAGGAGAAATATTTCATGTCTTCCCCCACCCCACCCCCTTTGCTCTGTTGTTCTTTGGTTCCCTGACTTTCCAGTATACAGCTTTAAGCTGGCACTGACCAGCTCTTCTGAACACCTATTCAAGAGCACTTGAAAATGGTTTTGCTTCCCTCAGAAATTTGAGAAATTAGGGGTAAGTACTAATATACACTGCTCTCTTCTTTCCTTGTACCTCCAGATCTTCTTATGACACAAAAGATCATAAGGACACTATTAGGAATATGGCATGTGAGGTTTTATGTTTAATTTATACTTTTATATGTGGAACTGATCAAACGTTTGTGGCTTCCCAAAATGCCTGCAGTTATCTTCCATATTGGGTTTGGTACAGCATAACTTTAAAATAGAGAGGTGGCTTGTGTCTAAATATATGCAAACTTGTAATTTATTGGGGTTGTGATACAAGCTGTTAGCTGATACGCATTTTATATATCCTTATTTATTAATGCACCTACTACTTGGCTTAGTCTGGATCACTCCCAGTATTTGAACAAATACTAAACTTCTGCTAGCCCCTTAATACAAAATTAACTTGCAAATGAACATTATTTATCTGCTACAAAATATAATCTTTCTTTAACATTATTTAATGCATCTATTAAATATTGTCTGCTAAAGAAAAAAGGTTGTCACATTTGTAATAACCACAAAATGTGTCTTCCTGCTTTTAAAAATACGGGCAATCCATCTTCAAGTTGACTCAGTCAGTGCATCATTAAGGATCCTAATTTTTTTTGTTGCTTATAAATTAAAAGGGTTGGAATAAAGCAAAACCTCAGTGTGGACATCCAGCTTCTCCTTTTACTGTTGGTTGAGCTGTAATCTCTGTAGTGACATACTGTCTGGAGATGTGATACAATACACTCTCCCATTATGATGTCATAGAATGACCTTGTTCTTTGCCATGCTGCAGGCAGCATGAGGAAGATCAGGTCGACTTTAATCTCAGGATATGGTTTTGCAATACTGATTTCCTTTGTAGTCTGAATCAAAGGTACCCCAAAATTTGTTTCATAGTGTATATGGCAATTTCAGCTTTTGTTTGTAAAAGTTACTGTTCCAGTCTCGTACACTACATTCCAGATATTAAAATACTAGGAAATCAAAAATGAACACCTTAACAAATGTTAGTTACACCACTCCTTGTTCTAGGTTTCTGTAAAGTCTCAATAGCACTTGTTAAAGATGGTTTCTGGATGACTAGATAATTGCCTAGAGAGCCTTTCAACTCGTGTAAAAGACTTGATTCCTGCATGGTCACTGGAAGTGGCTAACTTTAAAACAATAATTTGATTTTTGTTTTTTACACATTTTTGTTTTATGAGAACACAAAATGGAATTTCTCAATGAAAAGTTTTTGTGTTTTTCAGAAAACAGTTTAGGTTTACAGGGTTTTTCCACCCTTTTCTCTCACCGGTGAACTCATTTCCCACTAGAAAAGTCAGGGGAAGCAAAGTAAAAAGGTACTTTCTCACTTAATTTAAAAAAAAATGTCACTGCTTTCTGATGTGGGAAGGAAGTGAGTGGGGAATTTTCTCGCTGTTTTGAAAAAGAAAGCTTGAAATGTTAAACTTCTTGAAATTTGTTTTGAAAACTAAGAGCATATTCCAATGCCCTTTTTTCCCTTAAAAAAATTAATTTTCAATGGTAAATACTCAGCAAAAATTTGTTGACCAGTTCTAATGGGTAATGTGCTACTACCTCATGGCTGTTTTGGCCTATGGAAAATAAACTGTTGTAGTCAGTTCTTGAGGGGAAACTATCTGTGTCACCACGAGCGAAATTGGCATGCTTGTGTGCAAAATCAGTAGAGAGACTAAGGACGCGAATTGCCATGGAAGATTAACTGCCTCAAGGTGGCCACTCCACATCAAGGTACTTGTGCTGTATTTGCCCCTACGTTTCAGTCTCTAGGGTTGCCAATCAGCCACCTTTCACAATGAGTAAATTTAAAAATTTTTATTAAAGGTAAAGTTAAAATAATTATGTAATACATAGGTTGAGAAAAGTGTACATCTGGGTACCAGTGCCTAGATTATGCACAGATACAAAGTTTGTTTTTAAGTCACATGCTACATAGAGTACATAATCACCAATAACCCAAATTTAGGTGGATAAATTTAAGAATACAATTTAGATATTAGCATCCAAGTATCCAGGTACATAACTCATGAGAAGTTGTACAGAGATTTTTTACTAATGCACAAAGCAAACTATAGAAGAGGTGTATCCACATGTCTTCATTATGCTAGGAAAGCTGTCAGGGGAGTACCAAATAAAACTGACTGTCATCAACTACTCCCTTTACTTCACAGCCCCATGCTGCATTTCTATAGCTGTGGTAGGGAAAGTCAAAGAAGAATGGCAAGATCCCCTCCCTCCCCATGACTGGTGTGGGGGGTAGCTGTATACCAAAGCCCACTGGCAAAATCTGAATTTGTGTGGATTTTAGACAATAAAAGAAGGGATAGAGAAAGACACATGCTTCCTGCACTTAATCAAACACAAAAGTCTTAAAAGTTAGATGTTATCCCAGCCTTCTAGCAAATCCCCCTTGCTAAAGAATCTATATGTTAACTATTCTCATCACCCCCTTTAAAAGGTACTGTTTGAATAATTTTCCATTTGGCATATCTTCAGCACCAAAACATTTCCAAAAAAGACTGTCTCAGATTGCATCAGGTTTGCTGGTGTCCTTTGCGATGCAGATGATGTGTTGGTATATGGTAGAGATAAAAATGAACACTGAGTGACTACATGCAGTTTTGAGATGTTTTAACAAGTTCACTCTGAATGACAAATGTGAATTTGGAAAGAAGCAGATAAAATTTATAGGATGCATATTTAGCAAACGGAATTCAGCTGGATTCCAACAAACTAAAGGTATTACTCACCTTACCTGACCCCAAAGCTGTTTCTACTGTAAGAAGATTCCTGGTCAAAACAGATCATTTTGGAAAATTCTTACCAATTTTAGCTCCTCTAACAAAATCCTTAAGAAATTTTCTTAATGATCATAATATGTGATCTGGTGGACTGCACCACAAAATGCATTTAAGTGTATAAAAGAACTACTGATATCTCTGCCTGTTCTGACACACTATTCAGTAAACTATCCATCAACAGTAGCAGCAGATGCCTCTTCATATGGGTTGGGATAGTGCTCACAAAAAAGCCAGGAGACCTGTTGCATTCATATCAAGAAGTGTTGAAACTGATCAGTGGCATACTCGGGTGGAAAAAGAAGCTCTAGCAATCCCTTGGTCCTGCATATCTGGCTTGAATTTTAACACAGAAACCAACCACAAGCCCTAAGGGAATTATTGGGTTCAAAACTACTGGATGACCTGTAAGTGAGGGAGCCTCTCAATGCCAAGTGGCAGAGGACACAGCATACCATTCTCATCAGGCCTGATACATTCCGTCCCCCAATTTGCCAGCGTCATAATCTGTATCTTTAAAGTGTCACATGCAAACTGGTAACCTGCTGGTCATTAATAGTAGTGTGTGATGTAGGTGCAATATAGAAATATTTCTAGCACACAGCTATAATTCTGTTCTTAATGTGTTTGGCGAACAGTGCCTAAGCCCAGGCTTTGTCCTAGACAAAGGAATGTTGTCCTGGCTTGAGTGAGTCTCCAATATAAACTAATCAAGGTGAGACCAAAAACAATGAAATGACATTTACATGCAAGTCAAATAAACCCATCAGGCAAGCAAGTCAGGAAAGCTGACCATTTAACAATTGCAAGGGGTGGATGGAGGCTGCACCCCAGAAAGCCTTCCTGCCTTTTGAAACAGATTCAGTGATATTTAGGAAGGTACAAACAGAAGCAAAAAATACATATGTTTTGGTTATCCATTGCTGTGGTGGATACAAGGGGCCAGAGCTCTTGTAATCTGAGAGAGCTGGATCTTTGAACCAAGGGGGTTGACATCTCTGGGGTTTGAAACCTTGCTTAGACCAAGATTACAACTTGCTGAAGTTACGGTTTTGTTACTAGAAAGCATGTTTTTGTTTTGTTTTTACTTGCAACTATAACTGTTTTCTAGTCTTTCTTTCTTATCACATAAATATCTGTTCTTTGTTGATAAACATACTCTTGTTTTGTTACAAAAACATCTGAGTGCTGCATATTAAACTGAAGAATAAAATCCTCAGCCAAAGTAACAGGCTGGCATGGCAGTGAACTTCTGTGAGGGTCCAGTGAAAAGATGACTCTGGGAAACTTGGCAATTGGGATGGATTGTGTGTTACTTGCAAGGAAAGGTTTGGGCTGGCAGAGTCCTGAGCAGTTTTCTGGAAAGGTGGCCAATTTGGTGTATCAGTGGACTGATTCATAGCTTAGCAGCAGCAAGGCTCACTTGCTGAGTCAGGTAATGCATCCGATGAAGTGAGCTGTAGCTCACGAAAGCTTATGCTCAAATAAATTTGTTAGTCTCTAAGGTGCCACAAGTACTCGTTTTCTTTTTGTGAATACAGACTAACACGGCTGCTACTCTGAAATGAGTCAGGGTGGTAACACAGTTCTGGGTGACGTGAGCAGGGTGTCATATCTTCCACCTATGATTCAGAGATTTTGACTGTGGGTGATGTAAATTTTTTTTCCCCCCCAACATTGAACACATACCAGGAAAAACACCCAGAAACAAACACTTTGTCTGGAGCCCCAGTTGAGCAGCCAGCACCAGAAGATGAAAAGGCTTTAGAGAAACATGTCAAAGGCTTTAATGACCTTGTTCTGGCAGCAATTCTAGCATCTGCCAGCTAACGGAAAATTAGAGATGAACAATTAAAGGATGAGACTTGCCAGAAACTGACTCAACTCTGCCAAAGAAAGTGAGGTCAAAGGAGTCACCTTCCAGCAGACCCATATTGGGAGTACCAAAATGACCTTCACACCGTGGATGGTGTGTTTCTGAAAGGACAGTGCATTCTTATCCCTGTGGTACTTCAGAAAGAGATGCTCGCCAAAATTCATGAAGGACTCCAAAGTATAAACAAGCACAAGCACAACAATCTATATGGTGGCCTGGTCTGAGTGGGCCAATTCAGACTTTAGTAGAGGGCTGCAAGATATGCAACAGGAAAAAAACAATCACCAGAACCATTACTTTCTGCAGAGCTACCTGACAGACTTTGGCAGTGGTTAGCCACAGATTTGTTTTTCTGAAAAGGCACACATACATTTATTGTAGTTGATTACTTTTCTAGATATATTGACAGACTTCATCAGCACAGGTCATCCAGAAACAAAGTCAGTAGTTGCAAGATATGGAGCTCCAGAAGTCCTCATATCCTATAATGAGCCTCGGTTTACCTCTGAAACCTTCATAGCATTTGCAAAAGACCTTGATTTTGAAGATTGTACTCATAGTCCCATTACCCCAGACTAATGGGGAAGTGCAGAGAGCAGAGTGGACTCCAAAAAGACTTCTGCAAAAATCACTGGACCCATATAAAACATTCCTTGACATATCGGTCAACACTGTTTGTATCTGAATGATCTCCAGCAGAACTTCTGATGGGAAGATGATTCAGGATGCCTTTACCTGATTCAGCTTAAACCTAAGTGCTGCAACCTGAAGGAATTTAAAAAACAGTATGCCAAAATAAAAATTCGGCAACAACAAAACTTGAATATTCAGCACAGAACAAAAGCACTACCTGAACTGAGACCAGGGAACAAAGTTTGGCTTAAAAGCTCCGAGACATTTGGAATTTGGCAGAAATTCCCACATCCTACCTAGTGGGAACTCCGCAAGTACTTCTCTGGAGGGATCAGGTACATCTGCAGTGTTTCCTGACAACAGAGAGAGGATCTGGAACCTGCAAGTACTTTGTCAGGAACTCCTGCAAGTACTCCACAGGGAACTCCCTGCACAAATTCAATATGGAAATGAGAACATGGCCTGGAAGACTGATCCAGACTTCAAAGATTTGAACTTTTAGAATACTGCTCAGGGCTATTTAAATGCAATTGATAAGGGGTCATAGTAGTGCAAATAGTTTTAAGGAATTAGAAGTTCATTTTGAATTGTGGTGTGTGTGTGTGTGTGTGTGTGTGTGTGTGTGTGTGTGTGTACATTCTTAGTCTTAATCTTTCTTTATAAAGAAAGGAAGATATGGAGGGTTTATAGCATACCTGGTTCTCCAGAGAGGACCAGGATATGTTGCAGCTGGGAGTTTAGTAAAGGTAGGAATTTTCTGGTTGAGGAGTTCTCCAGTTGGTGCTTAAACATGGCTCTTGTGTTTGTCCTCACACTACACCATCTCCCAAGAGTCACAACATGACCTGTCCATCACTCCTTTCTAGGGCAGGGAACAGTGGAGAGTTAAAACGGAGCTGACAAGTGGGCAGGAGAGAGGGGGGCTTATGAGCCTCTCCTTCCATTGGGCAGTGGGGAAGGAGCAGGACTGGGAAGGAAGTCAACAGCTCGGATGGTGAGATGTCAGACATGCCAAAGATACTGGTCTTCAATAGCAGAGAGTAGGACATTAGAACAAGTATATAGCAGAAGATCAGTTGGCTTAGAGTTAAAGTTACAATTTTATCATCCTAGGATCTAAATATGCCACTTAGGGGTTACCATTCAACTGAAGATTTACTAACATTTCTTATATTAAAGTTTCTGAAAGTAACTGTCGTATGGAAATGAGGAGCCAGCTTCACCCAGTTAGTAAGACAAACAGAGGCAAGGGATACCTGTGGGGTATGAAATTTACCCCACCACTGAGGTGAAGAGATCACAAAAGAGGGAAGAAAAATAAAATCCATGGGTGATTGTATAAAGGGTGCTTTCTCACAACAAAACAATCAGTTCCAGAAATCATAGGGCCTGCTCTTACCATTTTTTTGGGGGGGGGGGGACCTTAAGAAATCCTGTGTAACTAATAGTTTAATATGTTGAATTTTATACAGCTTCCGGAAGTCAAGAATTGCTAGTTTGTGAAACCTGTGGAAGACGTTTTGCACAAGATGTTCTGGTAAAACAAAGGCTCCCCCCCACCCCCCAAGATGCATAAAACTGAAAGTAGAGGAATTGTGAGGGTTTGGGTGGGGGGAGAAGGGGCAGTAAATGCCAGTAGGTTAAACACGGATGTTTAAAAGAAACTTTCACTCTGTGAAAAAGGAGACAAACTGATCTGATCAGTGTTCAGAGTACTGACCTGTCCGGTGGTGTAAATAAGTTATTTGTGCTCTCTCATCTAGCAATATTCCAGAGTGTGGCAGAAATAATTATAATGCCTTAGACAGAAGCAGCAGTAGCAGAACACAAGGGTTTTGCCATAAGATTTTGTTTTTTCTTTGCATCCCAGTTAAGGCATGAGCTAATATGCAAGAAAGTCTTCACCAAAAAGCGGAAGCCTTTCAGTTCTTTGAAACAGAGACTGCAGGGAACTGAAATTCCCTCAGTGAAGAAACAGCCACCACCAAAGGTATTGTTTAAATTGTAGCAGGCATGTTGACTTCATTCTAATATCTTTGGTCAATGAATGTTGTCATCCACTCCAGCGATGAGTGAATGAGCCTAGGGTTCTTCGCTGTGCGTGGCATTCTTTCTTGGGAAATGATGCCTCCTCGACTGTAAGTCTGGCTCTGTTCTTGCCTTCCCCGTCCCCAGCCCTAGGCTTTGTGCTTTATCAAGTGCTAATAAGTGGCTTGTTGCCTCCAGTAATTTGAGGCATCTTCTCAGTGCAAGAGCCATGCTGGTGCACAGTGAAACCGGTAGGAACACACGGAGGCCTCAGCTCTTATAAGAGTTTTCCTTAAAAATGAAACATATGAATAACATACAAGCTTCTTACAGCTTCCTCTCTAGTTAGGTCAGTGAGAGGAAGTGATGGCAGGACACTGATCTGGTGCAGGAATGGTCAAGGTTCAGCTCGAGCCATCTGTGGCCTGTAAAGTCCCAAGGACAAAGCTGCAGAGTTTCATTGCTATTAAATTCAAACAGTAAGCAATTTTTATTCCTTTATTCAAGGAAGATCATTATCTGTATTGCTGTGGTAGCTGTATTGTAGCTGTATTGTGTGGTGTTCGCTGCTGCTGATCTAGGAACAGCAGCAGGCTATGGAGAAACTAGTTTCAGACTTTGATTGGGGGAAAGAGGCAAAAAATATAAGGAGATCAAAAGGGGGGGGAAGGGGGAGAAGGGATTATCATGTTAACTTCCATATTTCATCCAGTATAACCTATAGTCCTCTGTGACCTAAATGTCTTGATATGAGAGGGTATTCTTTATTGTTCCCTTGGAGAACTGGTTAATTTGTGAGGGTGGGGTGGGGAGATAGTAAGACTCAGGAAAGTGGATTTGACCTAAGATTTGTTCTTAATATTTTTTTCCTTTTGAAATTTATTTAGAAAAGAACTCTCAGTCAAAGTCTTTATATAGCCTCATAGATGGATATATAGAGTTTGTTGCCATACGTTTCCTTTACAGAAACAACCAGAAAAGAAATCTAACTGGAGACAGCTGCATGAGGACTTTATTAATGCTATTCAATCAGCCAAGCAAGTCACAAAAGCCATGAAAGAGGGCCGACCCCTTCCTCCTCCTCCACCTCCAAGCATCAATCCAGGTTTGTGATTTAGTTTCACTTACTGCTGTTCTTGTGCTTGCTTCTCCTTGGTAAAACAACAAGTTCCTGTTATTCACAAATGGGCTTCAGCTTTACTCCATTCTCTGCAACCCAAGGTAAACATTAACTCCCTCATTCCTGATTGTTTTTAAAATGTAGTGGTGGATTAGAGCATGAATTAGGGGCAGCCCTGGGAGCAGCTAAAAAGGGTTTCTGCATTCAGTGAGTAGTAGCATCAGGGAGAAGTGGAGCAACATAGATGAATTGCAGAGGAAGCAAAATAATTGGACCTTTCAACCTTAATAGTAGCAACTTACCAGTCTAGTATAGGGTGACCAGATGTCACAATTTTATAGGGACAATCCCGATTTTTGGGTCTTTTTCTTATATAGGCTCTTATTACCCCCCCCACACACACACACACCTATCCCGATTTTTCACATTTGCTGTCTGGTCACCCTAGTCTAGTAGCAGAGCTCTGGGGTTGGAGTTTGGATGCTTGGGTTCTAATCCTGACTCTGCCATTGACTAACAAAGGGTGAAATTCACCTCTTACTACTTGGAATAAACTGTAAGTCAAACATAGGCCTCATGCTGGCCCTCTGCATTGGGATGAATTTCACCTTTTGGATTTTCAGAGGTCAGTGAGGGAGGTATGGGTGCTCAGCGCCTTTGAAAGTTGAGCCTCTTGCTTCTCATAGATTTTTAAGGCCAGAAAGAACCCTCATGATCATCTAGTCTGACTTCCTCCTGCACATCACAGGCCACAGAACTTCACCCACTCCTGCAACAGGCCCATAACCCCAGGCTGAGTCCTCAAATTGTTAAAGACTTCAAGTTACAGAGAATCTACCATTTACTCTAGTTCAAACCAGTAAGTGATCCATGACCCATACTGCAGAGGAAGGCAAAAACCCACCATGGTCTTTTCCAATCTGTCCTGGGGTGGGGGAGATTCCTTCCTGACCCCAAATGTGGTGATCAGTTAGACCCTGAGCATGTGGATGAGACCACCAGCCAGATACCCATGAAAGAATTATTTTAGTAGCTTTGAGCCCTCCCCATCTATTGTCCTATCTCTGGTTGTTGGAGATATCTGCTAATACCAGATGCAGATGGGCCATATGTCTTTTTAGGCAATCTCATCATGCCATCCCCTCCATAAACTTATCAACTCAATCGTGAAACAAGTTAGGTAATTTTCCCCTACTACTCCCCTTGGAAGGCTGTTCCAGAACTTCACTCCTCTGATTGTTAGAAACTTTCATCTACTTTCAAGCCTAAACTTGTTGATGGCCAGTTTATATCCATTTGTTCTTGTGCCAACATTGGGCCTTAACTTAAATAACTTCTCTCCCTTCCTGGTGTTTACCCCTCTGATGTACTTATAGAGAGCAATTGTATCTCCCCTAAACCTTCATTTTGTTAGCTAAACAAGTCAACTCCTTAAGTCTCCTCTTGTAAAAATAGGTTCTCCTTTCCTCTGATCATCCTAATAGCCTTTCCCTACACCTGTTCCAGTTTGAATTCATCTTTTGTAAACATGGGAGACCAGAATTGCACACACTATTCCACATGAGGTCTTGCCAGTGCCTTGTACAATGGTAACACTTCCCTGTCTCTACTGAAAATACCTCGCCTAATGCATCCTAGGATTGCATTAGTTTTTTTTCATGGCCACATCACATTGGCAGTTCTTAGTCATCTGTGATGGACCAAAACACTCGGGTCTTTCTCTCCCTCTGTCGCTTCCAACTGGTAAATCTCCAGCTTGTAGCAAAAACTCTTATTGTTAGTCCTTAACTACATGACCTTGCGCTTTGCACTATTAAATTTCATCCCATTTTTATTACTCCAGTTTTCAAGGTCATCCAGATATTCTTGTGTGACATTACAGTCCTCCTCTGTAGTGGCAATATCTCCCAACATGTCATCCATAAATTTAATTAGCATGTTCCCACATTTTATGTCAAAGTCATTTAATGGTTAAAAGACTGGTCCTTGAGAAACTCCATTAGTAACTTCCCTCCATCCTGACAGTTCACCTTTCAGTATGACTTACTGTAGTCTCCCCTTTTAACCAGTTCCTTACCCACCTTTCAATTCTTATGTTAATTCCCATCTTCTCCAATTGAATAATTTCCAAGTGGAACTATATAAAATGCTTTACTGAAATCCGGATAGATTAGATCTACTGCATTTCCTTTGTCTAGAAAATTGAGGATATGCTCAAAGAAAGAGATCTGGTTGGTCTACTTTTTGTAAAACCATGTTGTATTTTATCACCTTTACCATTTACCTCTGTCTTTTATTACGCTGTCTTTCAAAATTTGTTCTAAGACCTGGCATACAACTGAGATCAAACTAATAGTCCCCTTTAACTTCCCAAATCATTTTTTCCCATTTCTTAAATATATGTACTATATTTGCAATTCTCCAGTCTTAGGTTATGACCCCTGAGTTTATGGATTCATTAAAAATCCTTTCTTTTAGGCTTGCAATGTGCCCGTTCATTTAATGTTCTTGTATGGAGATTATCTGGGCCCCCACTTTGGTCTCATTAAGATGTTTCAGTTTTGCTTTCTCCTTGGATGTGATTTCTACTTCTGTATCCTTGTTCCCATTAATCACCTCGTCATTATCCCCAAGCTCATCATTACTGTTGTCTAATACTGAGGTAAAGAATATTTGTTTAGGTGTTGGGCCCTACCTAGAATTATCTTTAATCTCCACCCCATCCTCTGTGCTTAGCAGTCCCACTTCTTCTTTCCTTGTTTTCTTTAGCCATATAACTAAAAAGAAGCTTTTACTATTGGTTTTAATGTCCTTTGTAAAGTTTTTCACATTTCTCACTTTATCCTCACATTTTCTGACCTCCAAGAGGTAGCTTTCCTTGCTGTTTCTCTCCCTTTTTCCATTCCTTGTAGGCTTTCTGCTTTCTTTTAATAGCCAGTTTGAGATGCTTTTTGAACCAGTTTGGTCTTGCAACCCTTCTGTATGAGATTTCCCCCTTACCCCCCGCTTGGAATGCAGGCTTCAGATTAGGAGTACTTGTGGCACCTTAGAGACTAACAAATTTATTTGAACATAAGCTTTCATGAGCTTACAGCTTCCTTCTTCGGATGTAGCTCATGAAAGCTTATGCTCAAATAAATTTTAGTCTCTAAGGTGCCACAAGTACTCCTTTTCTTTTTGCGAATACAGACTATCAGGGCTGCTATTCTGAAAGGCTTCAGATTGTTTCTGCAGCTTTGACTTAAAATGATTCCAAGGCTCCTCTATATTCAGATCCTGGAGTTCTTCAGTCCAGGCAACTTCCCTAACTAATTCCCTTAATTTTGTAAAGTTTTCCTTTTTGAAATCAATGACCCTAGTTGCAGAGCTACTTCAGTTTAGCCTTCCATTTAGTTTAAACTGAATTAACTCACGTACCTCTATACCAGATGAATGGAGGATAGCAAATGTAATGCTGATTTTTACAAAAGGCTCCAGAGGCAATTCTGGCACTTACAGGCTGGCAAACCTAACTTCAGTACCAAGCAAATTGGTTGAAACTATAATGTATATAATACAGTTATCCTTTTGGTTAATCACATTGCCATTTTTTGTTAAATGTCTGTTTTTTCTAGAGTTTCATTCCATTTTATTTTTTAAAAGCCAAGCATAATATAATCCTCCACATTTATACGAAGTAATGCTACTCTCTGATCCATGCTACATATCTTCAATGTGGCACTCTCTTGCCCAATCTGGATTCATTCTACATGTGGAATTCCAGTTGTGCTCAGTGAATGCAGGATAGAGATTTGTAGTGCAATATCAGAGGGGAGAGAAACTCCCATTGATTTCAGTGGGCTTTGGACCAAGCCCGGTATGTCAACAACAAAAATCTCAACACTTTGCAATTGATCACGGCACCCAGCCTTCACCTCCTACAACAAACAGATCAAATGAACATAGTTGCCAAGGTGTGTGGAATTTTGCCAAGGGCAGTTCTTAGCATTGATGGGGAAATTGAGGCACAGTGAGGGAAAGTGACTTGCCCAAGGTCACCCAGCAGGACAGACAAAGCTGGGAATTGAACCCAGGTCTCCTGAGTCCTAGTCTCCCAGAGAGTAGTCAGTTCTCTCTCAATATCTTATGAGCTGTTGATTCAATCATACCCATTCCTTTGTGTAATCAGACTATATTCAGTGTCCTTACTGCTTGAGAAGGTTTAACGAAGCTGCAGTAGAGAGGCACATCAGTTTTTGCAAAGAACAAGCTACACGACGCATTTCTGCACCAGGCCAGAAAGCAGGCAAACGGGCCCCGGTAAGTAACACGCTCGCCTTGTGTTTTCTTGCAGACAGGCTCACCAAACAGAATGGGTTGTGATGTAGGGAGGGAAGATCCATATTCATATATAGCTTTAAACCACAGAGAAGTTAATGATATTTTTGGTTTTTGAATTAAATGCAATGCGAGTTGCTTCAAAAAAGAGCTCCTTTCTCTGCAGGAAGTTATAGAAAGGTATGGTAGCAAACGCTGAGGAGAAAATAGCTTCTTCAGACTCTTCTCTAATCCGATTCCAGGCAAGCAACTGTAGAGTAATGGAAACGAATATAGCTTCCAGGCTGGATACAGAGTACTACTGTACTATGCTAAGGGATATATCAAAGGCCGAATTCCTTTGGTAGTCTCTGAAGTGGGTTTAATCCTCTGTGTCTTGAGCTGTGCTGCTGTGTTTATTAAATGTTTATACAACTTCTACTGAAAGATTTTGTTAAAAGATTTTATTAAAACATAAATTGTTCATTAATTAAAAAAAGAGTAAATAAGTGACAGACGGAGTTAGTAACTAGTAATCAGCAAAGTAAAAATCTTGTTATGCCCACCAGTTCATTTTCTTTTAAGTATTTCAATTTTCAAGGAGGGTCAGCTTTCTGATGGAAGGAAAGGTAAATCCAACAATGGAGGGGGAAAAAACAAGGATAAAATCGTTATCTACCACCAAAAGGCTTAAAAAAATCCATAGTTAAGATGGTGTCTAATAAGGGAGTTCCTGGAGAACCGGGTGTCTCAAAGGGATGGTGCTGTTGAGGGGGAGATGCCTACGTGTGTCACTGAAGGGCTGCTTCTCTGAGTGTCTTGGCTATTTTAGGCTGGATGGAAGAACAAAGCTTTGGGGAAGGAGCAAGCTACTGGTGGCCTTTCCCTCTGCTCTGGCCTGCTGCTGCTGTTGCTGAGGGGATTAAGAAAATGGACTCCTCTCAATACCTCCATGAAATCTCTGCTGGAGTTGAGTCCTGGTCAGTTCAGTCATGAAACTATGTTGACTGCTTGTGTTATTCTCACCAGGGCAAGCAACAAATGACTCAAAGGAGAGAACCAACCTTAACAAGTGCTGTGGAATCACTGCTTCAGAACAGAGTCCAAGAAGCTGCCATTGCAGGTAAGGAGTTGCAGTCGGTTGGGCGAGTGAATATTCAGAAATACTTGCACAAGGTCATTACTACTCTGCAACTGGGCGCCAGTTACTGCTACTGCTCAAATGTTGCGGAGTAGCATCACCCTGTCCGCACTACCACTCTTAGCCAGTTTTGTACCCAGTTAGTGACCTGATTGGCTCTAACAGCGGTTTGTGTCCTCCAGCAACATGCGTAAGGTTATTTTAGTAACCCTGGCAGCTAACAGTGTTACCTCCTGCCAGCAGCATAGACTAGTTACAGTAGATGGCTGTCTTCCTGTAACCAGTCATCACTCACTGTCTGTGCAGTCTAAGCCCAATCCTGCAAGGTGCTGAGCAGCTCATAAGGCATCAAGCACCTTCAGCTCTCATTGAATTCAGTGGGCCTTGAGGGTGTTCAGCAACTTGTAGGATCAGACCCTCTCTATGAAAACATGCCAGAATGCATTGGCCCCTGTGCTGTTTGGTGCCATTCTGAGTAGAAATCATTCAGGCACTGTAACACCTGCTGAGGCACTATGGAGTAGCTACTGAGACTTTTCCTAGAATGCACTACAACAGCCAGTTAGGCGGCATGGTCGGTGTGGCTGCACAAATGTAGTTTTGTTGTTTTTGTGGCTTTTTTTTAAAGTAACACTTCTGCTGTGTGGACAAAATGTAACCATGTTTGTAATTGGATCACGTGAGTGTGTCACAGACTGGCAAAGAAAATATGGCTGTGTTTGTAGACTAGGATGGGGAGGTGTTATACGTGTAGAACTTGGTAAATGAACAATAAATTTAGATCTTAGTTTAATCCTGTCATGAGCAGGAGGAGCTATTTCCCTCCTCTTCTCCTCCTACCCCCCACATTGAGGAGGACAAACACACAGAACTAATAATACTTAGCACTTCACATTTTCAGAGTGCTGCACAAAAACTAATAAATTTATTAGAGCATAAGCTTTCGAGAGCTACATCCGATGCATCCGATGAAGTGAGCTGTAGCTCACGAAAGCTTATGCTCTAATAAATTTGTTAGTCTCTAAGGTGCCATCAGTACTCCTTTTCTTTTTGCGAATACAGACTAACACGGCTGCTACTCTGAAACAAAAACTAATGGAATCCTTACAATAATCCTGGGAGGCGCAGGGTGAGAAAACAGAGGCAGAGCAGTTAAGTGTTTTGATCCAAGGCCAGTGACTGAGTCAGTGGCAGAAGCAGAATTAGAACTCAGGAGGTCCTGACTAGAGCTGATCACAAAATGGGATTTCCATGCTGTTGGAAACTAGTATTTTCACCCCAAATCAGGACAAAATTAAAATGTCAAAATATTTCACAGAATGAAAAACTTCAACTTGGAAATGTCCAAATGCTTTGTTTTGAGTTGTCATTAATCTCTGCATTTGGCTGAACCACTGCAGTGTCTCATGGTGGTGGTTGTTCTGGATCCCCTCTGCATCCTGGGCAGATTACATCTTCCTTGATGTATCACAGTGTTTCCTTATGGTTGAGATGCTGCAGTGCTTCATGGGACTTCTGTGGCTGAACCAGTGTGGTTCTTTATGGGATCCAGAAGTACAACTTTCATAAGACACTGCAGTAGTTAAGGCAGATTCAGAGATTAATGTCAACCCAAAGTAAAAACATTTCATTTTTTTCAATGGAAAATTCTGACAAAATCTTTTCCCAAAGAAAATCTTCAATTTTGACACAACCCCATTTTCCAGTTGTAAAATTTCCATTGAAAATCTTCAACCAGCCCTAGTCCTCAACTCACTTCTCTAGAACACTTTTTAGAAAACAAATGGGGGAAGAAGGGAGAAGTTTTAAAGCTTCCATGTAGGAAGCATTGAGGAGTTTTTAAAAATTACTTGTCTGTATCCTTTTGTACTTTAGGTTTTTTTCTGTCTTTGGGTTTTCAAAAATGACTAGAAATGCATTAAAAGTTAGCTAGGCATTTTTTAAAATTTAAACATTCTCCTGCATGCCTTGAAGCCCCAGTACTTGCAGCATGATACAAATAAATGCATGACCATCAGAAAGTGAAATTGAGGAGAAAATTTTTCAGTAGTAGTCCCTGAGGAAGAGAATTAGTTTTTAGCATTTGAGCTCTATTATTGAGAAGTAAGGTTAATGGCAGTGACGGATTTTGCTAAATGAAGAATTCAGTAATGCTGCAACATCTTTCTTATGCGCTCAAAGAACCAGGTTGTGACTGAAAGCAATAGAAGGAGAAGAGTAATGAGAAGGGTATTGCACCATTATTATTCCTCTGTATACTATAATAGTATTTTGTAGATGGCAGCAATTTGAAATCTGTTGGATCAAGCTTGATGTAGGTTTAATATTAATGTGAAATAAAAATACAGCTTAGTAAACTGAATCTTTCAATGCGTTATAGTGGATCTTGTGGAAGGAATGGGGCAGAAATGAAATTAATTTCCCTTGCCACTTGATGTCACTATAATTCCAATATATCTGCTGTCCTTATTTTCATTTCTTACATATATTGCGATTGCACAATATTGGGCTGGAATCTTTTCCTTGTAATTCTGTCTGAGATCTTTTATAATGAGTATTTAAAGATGAGTATTTACCCAAATTATAAGAGAGGGGCCCATTATCTTTGTGCCTTTTGAGATCCTTGAATGAAAGGTGCTATGAATACCAAGTATTACTGATATGACACTGCTGTCAGCTGGCATGTAATTTGTGTGACAAGGTTTCTTTTGACCCACAAGGGGCACCCCAGTTTTTAGTCTTACTGCAGTCAGTAGACCTTATGACTTGTTCATTCTTCTCTTCCTCTGATTTATTTTTATTTGATTTTTGACATCCCTTTATCTAAAGCATACAGGTGCATGAGACAACAAATTAGTAATGATAACATGGAGACTTCCTAAAAACACTATCCTGGCCACTATGGATGTAGAAGCCCTCTACACCAACATTCCACACAAAGATGGACTACAAGCCATCAGGAACAGTATCCCTGATAATGTCACGACTAACCTAGTGGCTGAACTTTGTGATTTTGTCCTCACCCATAACTATTTCACATTTGGGGACAATGTATACCTTCAAATCAGCGGCACTGCGATGGGTACCTGCATGGCCTCACATTTTTATGGCTGACTTAGAACAACGCTTCCTCAGTTCTCATCCCCTAATGCCCCTAGTCTACTTGCGCTACATTGATGGTATCTTCATCATCTGGACCCATGGAAAAGAAGCCCTTGAGGAATTCCACCATGATTTCAACAATTTCCATCCCACTATCAACCTCAGCCTGGACCAGTCCACACAAGAGATCCACTTCCTGGACACTACGGTGCTAATAAGCGATGGTCACATAAACACCACCCTATATCGGAAACCTACTGACCGCTATTCCTACCTCCAGCTTTCACCCAGATCACACCACATGATCCACTGTCTACAGCCAAGCTCTACGAAACAACCGCATTTGCTCCAGCCCCTCAGACAGAGACAAACACCTACAAGATCTCTATCATGCATTCCTACAACTACAATACCCACCTGCTGAAGTGAAAAAACAGATTGACAGAGCCAGAAGAGTACCCTGAAGTCACCTACTACAGGACAGGCCCAACAAAGAAAATAACAGAATGCCACTAGCCATCACCTTCAGCCCCCAACTAAAACCTCTCCAACGCATCAAGGATCTACAACCTATCCTGAAGGACGACCCATCACTTTCACAGATCTTGGGAGACAGGCCAGTCCTTGCTTACAGACAGCCCCCCAACCTGAAGCAGATACTCACCAGCAACCACATACCATACAACAGAACCACTAACCCAGGAACCTATCCTTGCAACAAAGCCCGTTGCCAACTGTGCCCACATATGTATTCAGGGGACACCATCATAGGGCCTAATCACATCAGCCACACTATCAGAGGCTCCTTCACCTGCGCATCTACCAATGTGATATATGCCATCATGTGCCAGCAAGCCCCTCTGCCATGTACATTGGTCAAACTGGACAGTCTCTACGTAAAAGAATGAATGGACACAAATCAGACGTCAAGAATTATAACATTCAAAAACCAGTCGGAGAACACTTCAATCTCTCTTGTCACTTGATTACAGACCTGAGAGTGGCTATTCTTCAACAAAAAAAAACTTCAAAAACAGACTCCAATGAGAGACTGCTGAATTGGAATTAATTTGCAAACTGGATACAATTAACTTAGGCTTGAATAGAGACTGGGAGTGGATGGGTCATTACACAAAGTAAAACTATTTTCCCATGTTTTTTCCCCCCACCCAACCCTCACTGTTCCTCACATGTTCTTGTCAACTGCTGGAAATGGCCCACCTTAATTATCACCACAAAAGATTTTCTTCCTTCCCCCCACCCTCCCTCTCTGCTGGTAATAGCTCATCTTAAGTGATCACTCTCCTTAAAGTGTGTATGGTAATACCCATTTTTTCATGTTCTCTGTGTGTGTGTGTGTGTGTGTGTGTGTGTGTGTGTGTGTGTGTGTGTATAAATCTCCGCACTGTATTTTCTACTGAATGCATCCGATGAAGTGAGCTGTAGCTCACGAAAGCTTATGCTCAAATAAATTTGTTAGTCTCTTAGGTGCCACAAGTACTCCTTTTCTTTATGGAGGCTATGGCAGTCTTCCCATGCAAAACAAGAAAACCCTTAAACAC